>NC_069095.1:12167536-12830036 GCF_947172395.1 Bicyclus anynana
GGCTCACTGCTGAGCTCGAGTCTCCTCTCAGAATGAGAGGGGTTAGGCCAATCCACCACGCTGGCCCAATGCGGATTGGCAGACTTCACACACGCAGAGAATTAAGAAATTCTCTGGTGTGCAGGTTTCCTCATGATGTTTTCCTTCACCGATTGAGACACGTGATATTTTATTTCTTAAAATGCACACAACTGAAAAGTTGGAGGTGCATGACCCGGACCGGATTCGAACCCAAACCCTTCGAAATTGGAGGCAGAGGTCATATCCACTGGGCTATCATGCCACGATTTTTTTGGTACTTTTTTTTTTTATTTATTTTACCAGTAGGTACTCCCGGGACTCAAAGTTAATAGCGATATTCTGTTTTTCACAAATTTACCATGAATTTATCTGGGATATAAAGAATCTATGTGTCATCAAGAATAATTTCTATCAAGTGTTTCATTATCGTAAAACTAGCTGACGCAACGCGGTTTCACCTGCGTGATTTCCGTTCCCGTAGGAATACGGGGATAAAATATAGCCTATAGCCTTCCCCGATAAATGGGCTATCTAGCACTAAAATAATTTTCAAATCGAACCAATAATTCCAGAGATTAGCGAATTAAATCAAACAAACAAACTCTTCAGCTTTATAATATTAGTATAGAATATGGCAGGAGTTCACAGATCCGCATCGTACGGATTTTATCTACCGTACGATGCGGATCTAAATAAAAAATCCGTTTGATCCGATACGTACGATGCAGATCAGTGACCATTCAGCCATTAAAAAGCTAGTTTTAGGGTTCCGTAGTCCACAAGAGACCATGTTTATATTACGGACCAAGCAGATGGCCCACCTGATGGTAAGTGGAAAACAATCGCCTATAAACAGAGCAACACTTCACAGGGAATGCAAGTCTTAGGGTATGCAGTTTGACAACCTCTCTTGCGCAGTCGGCGGTACTATGGATTTCAACAGGGAGGTCCTGGGTTTGTTTCCCAGCTCTGGTCAGGATTATATAAAAGTGGTAGGTATTCGTAGGCACCAGCTGTGGCTAGTTACCACCTTACCGGCAATGACGTACCGCCAAGCGACTTAGCGTTCTGGTACGACGTCGAGTAGAAAACATTAGAGGTAAAATAAGCTTGTACCTCTTCCAAGTAAGCTCGCTCCATCTTAGACTGCATCGTCACTTAATATTAGGTGAGCTCGTAATCAAGGGTTAACTTGTCATCTTATACTTATAATAAATCTATAGAGAGGTAAATTCTGTACATGAAATATATTTCCAAAATAACTACCGATGATTAGTAATCGATACTGATGCCAAAAATGCAATCAGTAAAGTTTTTGTCTGTCTGTCTGCATGTTCTTCATTATAGAAACAAAAACTACTCGACGGATTTTAACGAAACTTGGTACAATTGTTCTTCATACTCCTGGGCAGGTAACAGTATACTTCTCATCACGCTATGATTAATAGGAGCAGCGCAGTGAAGGGAAACGTTGGGAAAACGGTAGAAGTTACTCCATTTTTACAGCAATACTACTAAAGGGCTGGATTGAAGCGGTCTAAGGGTGGACGAAGTCGCGGGCGTCCACTCGTTAAATAATAAAAAAAACAACACGTCTTACAATGTGCAACCACGCTTAATTAATGTACATTGAACTGCAGGCATCAATATCTACACAGGTGTTGCATATAAAGTTATATGGCGCTTAAAATATGCGAAATTCACAATACACCGATATCCCCCATACAGTTTTTAACTCATAGCGGACATGCAGACAGGTTGCTGATAGCAATTCATATGCAAACCAGATACGTTTCCCGCCCTTCAACGTCAATGTCCAACTGAAAGCCGCGCCCGCATCGAATAACGCATGCTTGTATGCACAGATTATGTTTGATACACCCTCAATGGGAAAATATGTTGTTATTTTTTTCAAGTTCAGACGCTCAAAAGCAATTGTTCTGCATGTTATCCACTCGTATGAGTCCTTTTGAATGCCCGCATGTACTCGTAAAAATGCATGCGAAAGTTTGATTACTATCTCTATTTTTTTTTTTTTTTATTCTTTACAAGTTAGCCCTTGACTACAATCTCACCTGATGCTAAGTGATGATGCAGTCTAAGATGGAAGCGGGCTAACTTGTTAGGAGAAGGATGAAAATCCACACCCCTTTCGGTTTCTACACGGCATCGTACCGGAACGCTAAATCGCTTGGCGGTACGTCTTTGCCGGTAGGGTGGTAACTAGCCACGGCCGAAGCCTCCCACCAGCCAGACCTGGACAAATTAAGAAAATCTCAATCTGCCCAGCCAGGGATCGAACCCAGGACCTCCGTCCACTGCACCACTGCGTCACGGAGGCCGTCAAAAGCCGTCTATTATTCTTTTACTAAAACAAAGTTTACTTTTAAAACGAGTATTTTGACATACGCTATTATGAGGCTAGATTTACTGCACTGTCCTGCAGGCTTATTCACTACTAGCTGACGCCGCACGGTTTTACCCGCGTGGTTCCCGTTCCCGTAGAAATACGGAAATAATATATGCCTATAGCCTTCCTCGATAAATTGTCTATCTAACACTGAAATAATTTTTCAAATCGGACTAGTAGTTCTTGAGATTAGCGCGTTCAATCAAACAAACAAACAAACTCTTCAGCTTTATAATATTAGTATAGATATTTGACGTATGCTTGTTGACATGAGATTATATGTAAAAATGTCAACTGGTGCTTACTGGTGTATATCACACAGTAGATTAATGACAATTTGTCAATTGGTTTGATGTTTATTATAAACTAGCAGATGCCCGCGACTTCGTCCGCGTGAAAATCGATGTTCATTTTCGACCCCGTCGCCCCTTCTAATTATATTTTCGTATGTTTTATATATAAAAATTACAAAATCACAACCACCGGCCGAAGGCCGGTGTACAATAAAGTGCGCGTTTTTTGTGCTTGGGTAAAATGCAAAGTCGTAGCTATCGTCGGAGGCCCTATCCAACCCCCGGCGTGCAATTAATTGTGTCTGCGTAAAATGCCCAGCCGTAGTTACGGTCGAAGGCTGTAATACAAACTTCCGGCCGAAGGCCGGGCCACAATACGTTTTCCGTTTTTTGTGCATCGGAAAAATGTCCAGCCGTAGCCACGATCAGAGGCCATATTACAAACCCTCGGCCGAAGGCCACGCTTTTTTGTTTTGCTTGGGTAAAATACTCAGCCGTAGTCAAGGTCGAAGGCCGTATCATACACTCCCGGCCGAAGGCCACGCGTTCCGTTTTTTGTGTTTGGGTAAAATGTCCAGCCGTAGTTACGGTCCAAGGCTGTATCACAAACTCCCGGCCGAAGGCGGGGCCACAATACGTTTTCCGTTTTTTGTGCGTCGGAAAAATGCCCAGCCGTAGCCACGATCAGAGGCCATATTACAAACCCCCGGCCGAAGGCCACGCTTTTTTTTTTGCTCTTGTAAAATACTCAGCCGTAGTCAAGGTCGAAGGCTGTATCATACACTCCCGGCCGAGGGCCACGCGATCCGTTTTTTTTAGCTTGGGTAAAATACCTAGCCGTATTCAAGGTCGAAGGCTGTATCATACACTCCCGGCCGAAGGCCACGCGATCCGTTTTTTTTTGCTTGGGTAAAATACCCAGCCGTATTCAAGGTCGAAGGCTGTATTATACACTCCCGGCCGAAAGCCACGCGATCCGTTTTTTTTTGCTTGGGTAAAATACCCAGCCGTAGTCAAGGTCGAAGGCTGTATCATACACTCCTGGCCGAAGGCCACGCGATCCGTTTTTTTTTGCTTGGGTAAAATACCCAGCCGTAGTCAAGGTCGAAGGCTGTATCATACACTCCCGGCCGAAGGCCACGCGATCCGTTTTTTTTTGCTTGGGTAAAATACCCAGCCGTAGTCAAGGTCGAAGGCTGCATCATACACTCCCGGCCGAAGGCCACGCGATCCGTTTTTTTTTGCTTGGGTAAAATACCCAGCCGTAGTCAAGGTCGAAGGCTGTATCATACACTCCCGGCCGAAGGCCACGCGATCCGTTTTTTTTTGCTTGGGTAAAATACCCAGCCGTAGTCAAGGTCGAAGGCTGTATCATACACTCCCGGCCGAAGGCCACGCGATCCGTTTTTTTTTGCTTGGGTAAAATACCCAGCCGTAGTCAAGGTCGAAGGCTGTATCATACACTCCCGGCCGAAGGCTACGCGATCCGTTTTTTTTTTGCTTGGGTAAAATACCCAGCCGTAGTCAAGGTCGAAGGCTGTATCATACACTCCCGGCCGAAGGCCACGCGTTCCGTTTTTTGTGTTTGGGTAAAAAAAATGCCCAGCCGTAGTCACGGTCGAAGGCTGTATCAAAAACCCCTTGCCGAAGGCCGGGCTACAATACAGTGCGCGAAGGCCCTATCACAAACTCCCGCCCGAAGGCCGGGCCACAATACGTTTTCCGTTTTTTGTGCATCGGAAAAATGTCCAGCCGTAGCCACGATCAGAGGCCATATTACAAAACCCCGGCCGAAGGCCGCGCTTTTTTTTTTGCTTGGGTAAAATGCCCAGCCGTAGTCACGGTCGAAGGCTGTATCAAAAACCCCCTGCCGAAGGCCGGGCTACAATACAGTGCGCGAAGGCCCTATCACAAACTCCCGGCCGAAGGCCAGGCCACAATACGTTTTCCGTTTTTTGTGCATCGGAAAAATGCCCAGCCGTAGCCACGATCAGAGGCCATATTACAAACCCCCGGCCGAAAGCCGCGCTTTTTTTTGTTTGGGTAAAATACCCAGCCGTAGTCACGATCGAAGGCTGTATCATAAACTCCCGGCCGAAGGCCGCGCGTTCCGATTTTTGTGCTTGAGTAAAATGCCCTGCCGTAGTCACGGTCAAATAATCACAAACTCCCGGCCGAATGCCGGTCTATAATAAAGTTTAAAGCGCGTTTTTTGTGCTTGGGTAAATTGACCAGGAAAAGAGGAGGACTTTTCGTACAAACTTTCAACCCCTATTTCACCCCCTACTGATTTTATTTTCGATATAAAAAGTATTCTATAACCTGCTCCGTATTATGCCGTGCCGTTATTATATACCGTGCTAAGTTTTATTTGAATTCATTCAGTACTTTCAGTGTGATGACCGGTCAACAAAAAAAAAGGGACAACAGACAGAAAAATAATCGAAAAAAAATATTTTTGGCTTCAATATCGATTGTATAATGCCCTATGATAATTTATTTTTTAACTAATCAAAAAGTTCTGTAATTTGACCTGTTACAGTTTTATTATAAGTATAGAGTATAGATAAGTATTTATTAGCTATTGCGCCAAATTCGTGCTCTTTTTATAGTAATAAATTTTGCATAACATTAAACGATAAAAAAGTAGACAATGTGACTATTTAAACACAAAAAGGATTATTCAGTTTGAACCTGAACTTTTAAGTAGTTCCTGAGATTAGTTTCGCGCGTTCAACCAAATAAACAAACAAATTGGTCAGTTAAGTATAGAATATGTGCCTCAATATCGATATTACACAGTTTTAGTGGAAAACTCGTTTCTCCAAATAACGCCTGCAAATCAATTTGAGCAATCCGGTTTTTTTAAGATAACTTTTTTTCTATCTGTCCGATTTTAATGAAACAAAGCCTATATGTTGCCTTGAACTTTGCTTAATCTATTTGTGAAATCCGCGTCAAAATCCGTTCAGTAGAACCAGAGAATAGCGCAAACATACAGACAGAAGGACAAACAGACAGACAGACAGACAGACAGACAGATAGACAGACAGATAGACAGACAGACAGACAGACAGACAGACAGACAGACAGACAGGCAAAAAAATCAAAAAAAATATTTTTGTATTCCATTGCCCTAACTTGATTTTAGTTAAATTTGGTCAAAGTACAGACACTCGATTTCTACTCTTTTATTATAGTATAGTATAGATATATAGATAGATAGATATATGCTGTCGCGACAGTTGTTGTACATTATTTTATTCTAACATCAATAGTTTTTGCAGCGCACGCTGGTAAAGAAATACTTGGAGAAGGTTGAAAAGGTTTATTGTAAGTAAGGTTAGGTCCGATGACAAATTGGCAAGTTACAACCGTCTCGTGCGCATGTTGGTTGAGAGTGAGGTCATTTCACGGTCGAGTGAATGACGCTGCTGTATTTGCAACCCCTTGGCCTTTTGAATAGCAATCACAATGTTTGAGGGCATTAGCAGACTTTTGGGAAGGCGCGAACACACGCCATGTACACCTTGGGTTACATTATTGGAGTTTCAGGAAGGATCCCTAATCTTTTTGAAAATAAAATATAGCCTATAGCCTTCCTCGATAAATGGGCTGTCTATCACTGAAAGTATTTTTCAAATCGGACCAGTAGTTCCCGAGATTAGCGCGTTCAATCAAACAAACAAACAAACAAACAAACAAACAAACAAACTCTTCCGCTTTATAATATTAGTATAGATAGTGGCATATAAATTGTGCATAGAAGGAAAGAATTGAAATATTTAATTGGAGGTTGGTTTTTTTGTTGAACTATCGCAAAATAATATACGACAGAACTTTAGCATAGATCGTAACGTGATGTTATAAAGTTTATGACACTCATAGATAACGTGGCTTTGTATTAGTAAAAGAATTTTTAAAATCGGTACAGTAGATCCGCATATTACTCTTACAACCTCACAAATACACAAACTTTACCTCTTTATTGATAGTAAAGATGAAAAAGTGTGTTTAATGTGATATGAAAAAAAAAACCAAAACACTTGTAAAAAAAGAAAGAATATTTCCATATTTTCAGAGAATGTCTTTCGATATTAGTTTCCCAACTTATATTTCCATATTACAAGTTTATACAGAAAACCATTACAGCCAGGTCTGGCACTGAAGCCGCGTAAGCACTTTATTTACGACGTGTTTTAAGAAATTCACTATATTGCCGCCATTTTGAAATAACAACGACTCAAAATGGCGGAGAATATTTCATGGCGGCAATTCCCTTGTTTACATTAAGGTGACAATTCGTGCACTTACATTTACACAGCACAGCGATTTATAATATTTCTTTTTCCGCGTTTTGTTTGGTTCCACTTACTTGCTGGGGTCTATATCTATTTATATAAATCCATATTAACTGGAGCATTATCATTATCATTAACAACGCATATTAGGCTTACTGTCGACCACGAGTCTCCTCGCAGAATGAGAAGGATTAGGCTAATGATCCACCAAACTGGCTTAATGCTGATTGGCAGACTTCACACATGTAGATTAATTGAGAAAACTATCAGGTATGCAGGTATCCTTCCGGTGTTTATCCTTCTACGTTTTGAGACATGTCATATTTAATTTCTTAAAACTGAAAAGTTGGAGGTGCATGCCCCGGACCGAATTCGAACCTACGCCCTCTGAATTGGAGGCAGAGGATCTATTTATCTATAGATATCCACTGCGTTATCACAGCATACTGAGACACTATCTATTTTTCCCGTCTTTTATTCGTTTAATATAAGTCACTTTCAGAACGTATACTAGTATATTACACAATGTTGTATGAAAACTATTACTTGAACCATTTGAAACTTATTCAAATCTCCTTCTCAAGAAAAAGAGATAAAACTCTTTTACGCTTCAAATAAAACGAACATAACTTTCATTTTACATTCAAAAGAGTTTTATTAACAAAAACAGCGGTATATCAATGTTGCAAGTAGTTTAATTTACCTCCCCCGTATGTTTAAATAAAACAGTTCGACCATAATTCCTGAGCGCATCTGCATTTTTGTCTGCACGTTTTTATGTTTACATGGCGATGTATTGTAACATTGAGCTGCGAATATGAGAGTAGATATGGCACGATTTCTTTCACGAAGCTTTCACGTAATTGCTTAACTGAACTTGATGATCATCTAAATTAGAAGGTTTAACATTTGAATATAAGGTTCAAAGAATATAAAGACAATTTATTTTTTAAAAGAAGATACGTTCAATAATCACTCGAAATTAAATCATTTTATCGAGATTCTCTAGTCGTAGTAAGTAATCTTCCAGGCAAGTTCAATTCAAGTTATATAGTAGACTGCATCTTCACTGAACAGCGTATTTACAGCCAAATGCTTACTTATGTGCTTATATGTATAACACGTGTAAGTGAGTGGTGGTGTGAAAAACATCGAGTGAAACATCTCTACCGAGAAGAGTGTTCTATGCACTGTATGCTCAAACACAGGCATTTAACTCGTGAACGTGAATATAAAAGAAATCGTGAGTGAAATTTTTGTTATAAGACCCTGTGGTCCGCTACAGTGAAAAGTCGTCAAGTAAGACTTCTCTACCGACAAGAGTGTTCTATGCACTATACGCTCAAACACAAGCGGTACTCGTGATATATACGTTAATTATGCGCCGCCTCATTTACATTTAATGTTTTTAATAGTTGCGACGTGAAAAATGAGATTTTGACTGCAGAACAGTGGGAAATTATGTTAATGTTTAATTTAAATTTTAACACAATCTGCTTGTAATATAACGTGGCATATTTTTTAATACGTTATTTTTATTTATTTGTCCAATGATAAGAAGACTTTTTTGATGACTGATGAACGAGTTAACTCATAATTAAACACATCGCACATCAAATACGACATCCGCCAATGACGTCGAAAACCAAATTTCGAGTTATTGTAAACATAAGTGGTATCAAATGTCGCTTATCCGCCGTTCTCTGTTTGGCTGATGCACTATCGTGCGTCTCGATAAATAAAATGTGTAGCTAAATGCTACGACATACTTCGCTACGGGTTACGAACTTCGTCTACGGTTACGTGCTACGATCAAGGCTACGATATTACTACTGTGGAAGTTTGAGTTTCTCGCTAGAAAGCTATTAAACGCACATATAAATGTCTATTAGGAAGATTTATATGATTGAAAAAGTTTTTTACACTAGCGCGATATTCACTCGTATGAAGCAACAGACATTATCGAAAGTGACAGAAAATTACATGTCTCTTTAATTCAGCTGGCCTAATTCACAATTTTGGTCTTTATTATCAACCTATTAAAATAAACATCCAATCAATTAAAATTGCCATCTGTATACCGAATGATATCCAACAGTAAGCATCTGATGATATTTCTTACATAGAATCTTAATTTCGTATATGTCAACTAGCATACGTCAAACATATGACTTAGCTTGCTGAAAATACATACAATGTACGAGTGCTAAAGTTTGGTGCCACATACATACAGACATACATAGCTATTCAACTTATGACCTCTTTTTGCTTCGGGTGATATAAAGAAGAGAATAGAGACATAACTTATTAACAAAGTCCTTAGACACGAGTAAACTTTGCTTGCAAATACAATACCCGGTTCTTGGTACTTTCTAAGAACTGTAGTACCATGTTTGTTTACGAGAAATTTTCTAAGGTTATATTGAACTTAAGCTAGGACGGTAAGAGATTAGCGTAAACTTACGACTTGGCTACTATTGGGCACCTGTGCTTCTATACGAGTACGTGTGGGTTCGATTATATCGATAATCCGCTGGAACTTATCGATCGATATGTATGGTAAATACATATCGATATAGTCAAATATACGTATATCAAAAAATTTCGAAACCATGAAACGAAAGAAATTATACCTAACTACCTACAATGTTAGAACGCTATCATCACAAGAACGAATAGGTAACAAAATGGCGAGGACCGCCAGGCAATCCAATCCAGGCAATCTGACAAACTGCTGTTGTATAGGTAGACCCTACATTCGCCGCAATGGAAACAAAGTTAGTAAAAATAACAATCCTTGGAAGAGGCCTTCACCTAAAAGGGGTTCCTAATATAAAAATAAATAAGTTATAAATGGTACATTGTAAATATTTTCCTTTCTTTGTCTGTTTAAAAAAAAATCTTTTTTTAAAATAACGTACCAAATTGTAAATTCTATTTAGGAAATAAAACGCTTTTTTATTTTATTTTTATTTTATTTATTTATGTATGGTAAGGATATTATATATCCTTTATTCTTTTCTATATCTTGTGTTCTGTCAGTTCTGCGATCTTGTTGAGTGTTATTTACTATCTCACTTTCTGTCTAGATGAGTATCTCAATATGAAGTAAGCCGCTGATTCCGAAACTTGGGAGGAACTTTGGAATTTATATATTTTTTAATATTAGCTATAACGTCATGCGGGACATTGCTGAAAATCAGCGCTATTATGCTTCTATGTAATGTATGTATGTATTCTATATGATGAGCTGTACATCATTAGGGTAGGGAATAACTGTCTGTAACTCCTACATTTGAATAAATTTATTTTCTTTCTTTCTTCTTTACATTATTTTCATTTATTTCAATTAGGCTTCGTTTACAAACATTTTTGAAACGTCATGTAATAATATTATTTATTATATTAATTAGATAATGGTTAAAATAAGTAATCGAAAACTTAACGTTAATGTTACGAGGGTTCCATTTATCCATGTATTCCATGTGGACGCGTTTATTCTTTTTTGTGTATCACCATTTTACAAATTTATCTAGAACTAAGTTTACAATCGCATATTGCAATTGAATACCAAGCTTCTGATGATAAGTTTTTCTTTTGGAATAAGAAGAACTTATCATCAGAATTTCATCAGCCGTTGAACGTCCACTGCTGGACATTGGTCTCTTGCATGGACCTCCAAGCACAACGATCTCGAGCCGCCAGCATCCAGCGACTCCCTGCAACCAGCTTGATATCCTCGGTCCACCTATTGGGGGGTCGACCAACACTGCGCTTTCTGGTGCCGGGTCGCCATTCCAGCACTTTGGGACCCCAATGACCATCGGCTCTTCGAACTATGTGGCCTGCCCACTGCCACTTCAGCTTCGTGACTCGCTGAGCTATGTGAGTGACTTTGGTTCGTTTGCGGATCTCCTCATTCCTGATTCGATCACGCAGAGAAACTCCAAGCATAGCTCGCTCCATCGCCCGCTGAGTTACTTTGAGCCTTTTAATAAGGCCCATAGTCAGTCCGAGACTTGGTCGCTGACTGACGAAGAATATACCTAAGTGTATTTGCGACAGTATTGTCGCAAGTATGCGCTGAGCTACGGATGGAGTTTTCAAGCAGAGCAGAGCAAGTTTAGGCTTGTACGTGGTAAAAGGTAAGTCACCGGAGTTATCTTAACTTCAGGAAAGCCCTGCAACTTCGTTCGCTGTTCGCTGCTCGACCATTCTCTTTATATAAATACCAAGTTTTATTGTCTGCAGTTTCTATAGCTTGCATTTTGAGGCGTCGTATTATATTTTAGTTTTTGAAATGGTTTTGCTTTAGGTATTATAAACGCGTTTTATTGCGATAACTGACTGACTGATATATCAATCTACTAACATTATCACGTACTACAATAGCGCTAGTATTGTGTGTGGACCAATTTTAAACAAACGTTTTTTTTCTTTCATCTTTTTCTATATCCTGTAAGAATATCAACATATTGTTTTTTTAATCTTTATTCAGAAGCTTTATCACAGAGTGATACTGTTGCTCCCAATATATTGTTATAGTTGGACAATTGAGGTTTTGGAAACTTCCATTGGCTACCTTAATTACCTATGGCAATTAAATTCATAAAATTAAATATAATGATAGTAAATATTGTAAAAAATGCTTTAAATATAGCAACTGTTGAATTTTTTACCGACTTTTTTCGCAATATCAGCCTTCCGAACTGGTGGTAGAATCTTTACAAATAGGTAATCTTGACGTTACCTAATGCGGTCTACAGATCTGCAGTTTTACCTGAACTGTTCAGTAAAAACGTCCATTTGTAGTTATTATATATACTCATGGACGATAACGTGAACAAAGTGACCTTAAGACGTAATAGTTTGTGAAAGACTAAGATTAAATTATTGGACCTAATCTTAGTATAATAATAATATATTATAAGTTTAGGTTAAAGTTAAATTACTAATTAGTCACACAAGATCATAATTTTATGAAGTACCAAATTGGGTACTTTACAACAGAGAAAAAAAAATTGTAGTTATTCTAACAATAGTGATTGAAATTATGAGATAAAACTGTACAGATAAACTGAAAGACTGTAGACCGCATAGCCTACTTGAAATGAACAAGTTTTGATGATGAGCAGTGATAGCCCAGTGGATATGACCTCTGCCTCCGATTCCGGAGGGTGTGGGTTCGAATCCGGTCCGGGGCATGCACCTCCAACTTTTCAGTTGTGTGCATTTTAAGAAATTAAATATCACGTGTCTCAATCGGTGAAGGAAAACATCGTGAGGAAACCTGCATACCAGAGAATTATCTTCATTCTCTGCGTGTGTGAAGTCTGCCAATCCGCATTGGGCCAGCGTGGTGGACTATTGGCCTAACCCCTCTCATTCTGAGAGGAGACTTGAGCTCAGCAGTGAGCCGAATATGGGTTGATGACGACGACGATGATGATTCTTGTTTTTTTGAAAATTATTGCTTATATCAGAAGCCACATAATATGGCCTATTTATGTCACAAATACCCTTGCAGCAGCTACAGGATGCTCCAATTCCGCCTGTGATGCAATATCCGCCGGCGACTGTTTGCGATGCGTTTTTCGTTTGAAGTGAGATTGATTCGGACACGGCGGGTAACGAAAGCTCATTTCCTTTGGCGAGGTACATACACTAAAATTATCAGTATATCTAGTATACATCAGTGTCTTAGCCTAGTTAGACTAGTAAGTTATATCTCAGCTGTGCGCGTTTGGGACCCTCAAAAGTTTTAGTTTTAAGTTTATTTATTACTTTAATTATCACCACTACTTAATAATAATATAAAAAATATTTATTAATTGATTATGAAACACGGCTAAAACTCACGTGATATTAGGTCGGAGTATGCCCGACTAGTTTCGAAGCCATACGGGGCCCTTAGTCATGAGCTGGTTCTTGCATCGCGGCACGATCCAAACTGCGAAGCGGCTGCGCGACGCGCTGCTGCACGCATTGCGCGCGCGGAGAGGGGTTCAGTGGTGGGGAGTGAAGGTTCCGTTACACTCTCCGACGGTTCATTAATGTCATCTTCATTAGACTCGTCTTCTTGTAAGCAAACCGAACTAACGCTATCTTGTTCCAAGTTTGTTGTATGTGACAATGAAAGAAATAGCGGTTTCTACGCTGTGGGCGTGATCCCGATTAAAATTCGGGTGATTCGATTAAAATTTCTATGGCAAATAAAATTTGACAGGGAGGTAGATTATAGTTGAAAGATGTCCGCTAAGAACGGATTTTGCGAGGGCGCCAAATCAAAAAAGTCTAACGACACACGAAGTCGCGGGCGTCGCTAGTAGCACCTAACCGTAATACCTACGCTGTGGGAAACATTTTTCCCCCCGGCACCAGTTTTCCGTGCAGAATTTTCCGCCAACTAACGAATTACAACAGTTCGACTTCGCAAAGGTCAATACCGACCGCTCCGTTAATTTAACTTCATAGGAAATTGGATTCAGTGCCAACGAGTCAAACAAATTGAAATATTAGGGTTACGCGGCGGAGGGGCGGGTACGGAACCCGGGGACGGCGGCTATCTTTGAAGTATTATTAACTTTAATTAACAAGACTTGCTGGAGATCGTTCTTCAGTTTGTTTCTTTCAGTTTCAATTTTTTAATTGCAAAATATCTAATATACATACTATTCTAATATACATACTTATTATTCTTGTTTTTTAATTGGAAATGTTCACTTATTAGGGTTCTTTATCCAGAGGATAAAACATGACCCTATTACTAAGATCAAGAAAGAAAGAAAGAAAAAAAATATCTTTATTGCTACCATTATGCCACACATCACAATTATCGTAGAATAATAAATACCCTGCGATATGTGGCATAACCTAGAAAAAGGTCCCAGCTCAGCATATTGCTGTATGCTCCCCAAATGCAAAAAAAGCATACAGCGCTGATTTTTAGCTAGGACCCCGTTCCCAGTGCCACCACGAAAACAGGCAACATAAACCCGTATTTAAAGCTTTTAACTACATTAAAACTTATAACTAGCTTTAACTACATAAAAACTTATAACTTATTAAACTAGTGTCCATTCAAAAAGTGTCCGCCTGTCACCAGCTGGCCTATTCATTAATTTGGTCTAACTTAACAATCTATTAAATTAAACATCAAATCAATTGAGAAATGTCATCTACTGTATGATATCCACGAAGGGTTGTCAATAGGCACCAGATGACATTCGTTACATAGGATTTCAATTTCGTATATGTCAAATAACATAAGTCAAAGTTTGAAATTCTCACAGGTGATGTGTTTCTGATGACGCTATAACAACAATATAAATCGTAGGCTAACTTAACTTAGAATTATACTAGGTATATGAACTTACGAAACTGTAGCTTTAATAAATGAATACACAAATCTGTCACTCATATCGAAATTGGTGCGTAAGTAAATTCATTTATTATTAAACGAAAGCCTGTGGCAGCCAGACCTTTTTCATTTTACAAAAGTTGAAAATATGTCAGTCCTTGCTCGTACTATAGATAAGTAACGGTGAAGCTCGGACCGAGGCAATTTTCGGAGGTAGCAGATTTCAAGGGTTATCCTACAATTAGTACGAGTTTAAATAGTTTATGTATGTTTTTCCAGCTAATATACCTACTTATCAGTCACATAGCTTCACAACAAGTTTCTAAAAACACCGCAAAAGATCAGTTCTAATTTTTTTATTAAACTATAATATACATTTTTAACTTTTATTAATGTAACTTAACGGTGTGACATTTCTCGATTGAGTGAAATATAGAAGGTCTGGCTACCTCAGGCCCCATTGTTAAAGGCCAAAGCCGCGAAGTGTCATTTATCTAACTGTTTATGTTTACGTACGCACAGGGTAAACAGAAAGCACTCAGCCCTTAGCAGCGATATTGATTTTAACGCTAAGGTATTATTATTTATTCATTGACTCACTGATTCCACTACACTGTTACACTGGGGGATAATTACACCGAGGAAAGTATGGTGATGTTGTTAAAGATAGTATTTATCAAAATGTTCAATACTATAAAAGTCTGGTGGCGCCTTCTAATACATAGGTAGTTTTACTACTCCTAAAAGAAGGTTCCAAACTCGCATTAATTTATGTAAATTTAGAAAGTGAAATAAACGATTTTTATAAACGATCATATTAAAAAAAAAAACAAAATGATGGCAATGGGACCAAATGGGGACTATACCGTTTCAAACAAAAAAAGAATTTTTGAAATCGGTCCAGGCGTCTTTGAGTAATCGGTGTACATACATAAAAATTGAGAACCTCCTCCTTTTTGAAGTCGGTTAAAATGAGGTTTAATTAAATTCTTCTTTATGGCTTTCACTTGTGCCAACTGGACACAGTTTACCTCACCAGTAAAAAACAGTTGCTATGTTTAGAAGTGAATGATGATAAGGTGCGTTTCTTATTAAAAATCTCAATAGCTCAGCGGTAAAAAGGCCATATTTTGTACCGAGAGGTCATGGGTTCGAATCATCAGTCTTTTCTGCGAATTGAAGGGGCACGGGAATATGTGTCATATTCAAAATACCTATATGACAATGAGTCTTTAAAAAAGTGTGGTGTAACTTATTAAGGCTTTTCCAGGAAAGTATATAAAACAGCATTGCTGTATGAAGTGTCGGTGAAATTACACTCAAATGTTTTGAAGCTTACGCTTCAGGTCGACGGACGCAAGACAGTAAAGTAAGTCTATTTAAAGGCCAGAGGGCCTAATGGCAGTTTGATATTGTGACGATCGCGTTAACGTAAACGCGAATTTCCAAGGAATTGAAACAGCGCCATCTAGTGGCACTAATGCACAACTGTTTCAATTCCATATATCCGTTTACGTTAACGCAATAGTAACAGTATGAAAATATTGAAAACTCCCAGAGGCCACCCTTCATAGAAGAGATATGGAGCTGCAGGCCTATTCTGTAACGATGTCTTGTATAAATCGCAAATGCGAGTTTCGAATTCACCTCTATCTCTCTCTATCTAACACGATACTATAGAAAGAGAAAAATAGAGGTGATTTCGACACTCGCACTTGCAAGATACACATAACATCGTTCCAGAATAGCTCTCCCGATGCTCACTTCAGCTCATTCACTATGTTGCTCCAATACGAGTTTGCAGGCTCAGGATTTAAATAGTTTTGGAGATGGCAACATATAAACGATCTCCATTAGTAAATACGTAAATCACAATCGGCCTGAAAACTTAGCCGATTCGCTTAACGCCGGGTTTAAATCGGCTCAATTTCAACTGCGAACAGAACTTTGCATGTTAACAAACTTTTATAATGAATGAAGTTAAACACCAATTTGTGTCATTAGTAATAACCTTCTACACACGCTGTCTTGGGGATTGGAGGAATGGGAGTTTTCTCTTGTAAGTACCTACGTAAGTACTTACGGGAAGTTACGGGACTATTCTACGTCTTTAGATCTTAAACGTGGATACATATACAGGGTGTCCCGTAAATATTACGATATACTCTACAGATTGATAGCTGATATTAAGACCTACTAAAATAACGCATATGTTAGCCGAAATGTTACGGTTTTTAAGTTATATTGATTTTTCTTCAAAATACAAAAATCACTACCATCAGTGCAATTTAGTCGCAATTTGTGCTGAAAAATTACTTAAACGTACATGGCAATTATTTTTAAATAGTAGTTTTAAGTATGAAAGTTTAATTTTTTCTACCGCAAAGAAAGATTATTCCAAAAGACGGAACTTTTTCATGTTTATCGATGTTTTTTCATGTACATTTAATGGTCACATTGAAAAAAACAGTGTACTATTAAAAGCGTTATTTAGCTATCACTCTGTAGAGTATGTTAACGCAACATCCTGTATAACTATTTCAAACGTTTCACGGCTAAACTGCTGAATCGATTTAAATAAAATAGACGATTTAAATTGGTAAAAAGAAAAATTGTACTTTTAGAAAAATAAAGACGAATTCGAAAATCACACTGTATAACTGAAGAAAACATTCTTAAAAAATTGCTGCGAGATGCGAAATTATCAATGTCAAGGGCAGAATCGATCTACCATCTTTCATTTTATGATGACATCGCTTTTTTTCTTGGAAGTCATACGACGTTCTGTTAATTTATAAAATTCTATGACCGGTTCCGTTCTTAGGTAATTTATTAGTTCTTTTTTTTTAATTTTTAACAATATCACTATAAATATAAAATACAAAACACTATTAAAAATTTATGAAAAAAAAATCAACCCCATCGCTGCGGGACATTTGAGTGCCCAAGCAACGGGCGGTCAGGGCTCCAGAGTGAGGAACCTCCTCACAATACGCGCCGTCTCAAGAATCACTGGCTTTTGTATCCGACTCTTGATCCAACAGTTAAGCGAAAGCTTCTTAAGGTGTTGGTCGAAGCTTTTCGCTATAAGACCATTGACTGAAACAACTATCGGAACAATAATAGTTGACTCAACATTCCACATGGCGGTAATCTCGTGAGCAAGGTCCAATTATTTTGATACTTTTTCCTTTTGTACTAAAAGAATCACAGATTTTTATTGAAACGTATACAGTTGGCAGCATACTATTTACGTCATCCTAATAACGCTCTTATAACATTTATAATAACAGCTACAATTGGTTGAATTTTATTTGAGCATGGGCAGAAGCCATTAGGATGATTTCCACACAATTGCGCTCAAATATCAAGCGTAATGCAAGCTGTCATGAAGCATTACGTTATCGACGCGTGTCGGTTCTCTGTACTCTTTGTTTGGATGCTTTTATTCACATTCAAATTTCATTGTTCCCAAAAATGTTCTAAGGATCAAAGCCAAGCCTCATTTCAAGAAGGTTTGTCCATGCTTCCACTAAAGGTAAGCAGCCAATTGTGAACTTTGGGCCGTGGTTTTGTAAATTAGCATGTTTCAGTCTTCTAGGCTTGCCATAAGGCATCATGGCAGCCAGCCTATGATGAATCTATACTAATATTATGGACCTCAAAAAAGGCTCAGAGTCACACAGCGGGTGATAGAACTAGCTATGCTAGGAGTCTTATCTTAGTGATAGAACACAAAAGGTATGCATAAATGATTCAAAGTCTCGCGGTTTTTCTAACACAATGGGCGTCCCACAGGGTTCAATTCTGGGTCCTTTTCTATTCCTAGTGTACATAAACGATTTACCACACCATGTTAGCGGCATCTGTGAGATAGTACTGTTTGCTGACGACACATCCCTAATTTTTAAGAGTGACAGAAGTAAAGATAATTCCGACGATGTAAACCGTGCCATATCGCATGTGTCGCATTGGTTCACTGTTAACAACTTACTTTTAAATGCAAAGAAAACTAAATGTATTGAGTTTTCATTACCAAATGTTATAAAATTAGATAAGTCTATAATGATCAATGGTGAAACACTAGAAATAGAGAATTCCACAGTTTTCCTGGGAGTGACCTTGGATTCTAAACTTCAGTGGGGTGCTCATATAGAAAAACTGTCAGGTAAACTCAGCTCAGCTGCTTTTGCAGTGAGAAAAATAAGACAGTTTACTGATGTTGATACAGCTAGACTTGTTTATTTTGCGTACTTTCACAGCGTAATGTCTTACGGTATTTTGTTGTGGGGCAAGGCTGCTGATATACATTCTATATTTGTACTTCAAAAAAGAGCAATTCGAGCAATATATCAACTAAAATCACGCGAGTCCCTTCGTCAAAAGTTTAAAGAAATAGGCATTTTAACAGTAGCCTGTCAGTATATATATAACAGTATAGTTTATGTGAGACAAAATATTAATTTGTACAAACGAAAAGGAGATGTAAACCCACGTCTTACTAGACACGGGCATAAGTTAGTTATTTCTGCATATCGTCTCCAAAGAGTTAAAAAATCTTTTGTGGGTTTGGGTGTACTCTTCTATAACAAGATCCCCAAGACTGTGATGGACTTGCCAATGCACAACTTTAAGCAATGTGTTAAAAACATTTACTTAGTCGAGGTTACTACACTATTGATGAGTTCCTTAACGACAAAGGTGCTTGGAGACCATTGGATCAGCTTCCACCTTCACACAGGAAATAAAACTATAAGAAATTGTAATTTAATTGTTATCAAATGTAAATTGTAATACTGTATGACTTTTTCAAAAGAGCAACTGTTGAGTTTCTTGCCGGTATCTTCTCAGCAGAACCTGCCTTCCGAACCGGTGGTAGAATCTTTACAAATAGTCAACTGACGTGTCAAAAGTGCTTGTAAACTGAGCCTACTTGAAATAAATGAATTTTGAATTTTGAATTTTGAATTTTGAGTATCTCTGTGAGATCGATTTAGAAATGAGGAGATCCGCAGAAGAACCAAAGTCACCTACAAAGCTCAACGTGTCGCGAAGCTGAAGTGGCAATGGACGGGGCATATAGTTTCGATGGACGTTGGGGTCTCAAAGTGCTGGAATGGCGACCCCACACTAGAAGGCGAAGTGTTGGTCGACCCCCCACCAGGTGAACTGACGACATCAAGCTAGTCGCAGGGATACGCTGGAACAACAAAAGGTCTATGTCCTGCAGTGTCGTCTTTCGGCTGATATGATTATGATGATGATGATGATGATATGATAATACTATAACAAGATAAAGTTTGTGGTGTTGTAGGGGGGAATATCTGGGACTACTGAACTGATTTTAAAAAATATTTTATCACTAGAAAGTCAAATTATTTCTGAGTGTCATAAGCTCCTACTAATATTATAAACGCGAAGTTTGGATGAATGTTCGTTTGGATGTTTGTTACTCTTTATCGCCGCAACTACTGAACCGATTTGGCTGAACTTTGGAATGGAAATAGATTTTACTCTCAATTAATACATAGGCTACTTTTCATCCCGGAAAATTTTTGGTTCCCGAGGGATTAGTGAAAAACTAAATTCCAAGCAGTAGTCGCGGACGTTCGCTAGTAAGCTATATTTTACCCCCGTATTCTCACGGCAACGGGAACTACGCAGGTGAAAACGCGAGCGGCGACTAATACAAAATATGTATATACAAGTATCGATCAAAATATGTATATACGATCATCATCATCATCATCATCATCATTATCAATTCATATTCAATTCATATTCGGCTCACTGCCGAGCTGCGAACCAGCGCCACAGCTCGCTGTGGCATCGTGCTGAGGTGGATACCTTCTTTGTCCACGACCATATAGATTTATGTATATTCTGTTTGTTTCTTTTATTACTTGTGTGTGAAAAAATAAAAATATATTCTATTCTATTATCTATACTTATAATAAATCTGTAGAGAGGTCAATTCTGTACATGAAATATATTTCCAAAATAACTATCAGGGGGTGATTAGTGATCGATACTGATGCCAAAAATGCAATCAGTAAAATTTTTGTCTGTCTGTCTGTCTGTCTGTCTGTATGTTCTTTATAGAAACAAAAACTACTGGACGGATTTTAACGAAACTTGGTACAATTATTCTACATACTCCTGGGCAGGTTATAGTATACTTTTCATTACGCTACGATCAATAGGAGCAGAGCAGTGAAGAGAAATGTTGAGAAAACGGGAGAAGTTACTCAATTTTTAAGCTTCCGTCTTCGCGTGTACAGCCTCAATGGTTAAAGCTACATAGAAATCATGTATGACGGAAATGTTCTCCTTAAAATTATCTATAAAAACACAACAGCATATATATGTCTATCTTTTATGGTTGACTCACAATAACACGTGTAACTCCCGATAGCTTAGCAGTTCGGAGCTTTCTAATTATATTTGTCTACTTTTATGTTTATAACACTCATCACTCATCCCTAATAAGAAAGTTAACATTATTACCTATTCAAGGGTAGGGGTAGTGTAGGGTAGGGGTAGGGCAGGGGTAGAGTAGGGGTAGGGTTGGGATAGGGTAGGGTAGGGTAGAGGTAGGTTAGGGTAGGGTAGAATAGGGATAGTTGAAAGTTTACAACGACTTTCACGCGGACGAAGTCGCGGGCGTCCGCTAGTATTCTAATATAAAAGTAAAATTTTATAAACGTATTTATTATAATAAACCATCAAGTATATATTAATCTTTCGACAAATTGTAATGATATTCCTCAAAGCCTGTTCACTAAGAGCTTGTATTAGCATGACAAATCAGTTTAAACGTAATGTGGAAAACGTAGGGAAAGTTATTTCCTTAAGCGGCAACTTCACGGGCCATTTGCGGCGCCTTCATAAATAACATCCCATCGCACTACTCCTGACGCGTTTAGCATGTTCACTTTCTTATCTTCACTTTTATACTCACTATCGAGAGATGTGATAGCCCGTGATACCTTTGCCTACGATTACGGAGGGTGTGAGTTCGAATCCGGTCTGGAGAAAACCTCCAACTTTTCAGTGTACATTTTAAGAAATTAAATATCACGTGTCTCAAACGGTGAAAACATCGTGAGGAAATTATGAATTTTATTTAAAATGGTTCCGTCGTGACCACGATCCATGCAACTGGGTCGAAATATCGACATTAAAAATCTCGTCGTTTTATCATGGTATGTACCCGTTTAAATAAAATTCATAATGAACAACAACGAAATAAGTTTAAAATCGTGAGGAAACCTACATACCAGAGAATTTTTTTAATTCTCTGCCTGTGTGTAGTCTGCCAATCCGCATTAGACTAGCGTGGTGGACTATTGGCCTAACCCCTCTCATTCTGAGAAGAAACTCGAGCTCAGCATTGAGCTGAATATGGGTTGATAACGACGTATAGAGACATGTAAGCCGTATACCTACGAGAGAGCTCAAACTTCAAGGGGCATAGATTTAACTTGAATCTCTGTAACAAACACCTGGCACATAATTATATTCTACTTTACACGCGCTCACAAAGCTTCACCGCAATGTGCCATTATATCATTATCAACATTTGTATCGTTCAAAGTTAAAATCCTGTTAACCCTGTTTGTTACCACAACTTCGCCATTTCTTAACCAATTTTAGAAATTCTTTTTTTGTTTGAAAGAGTATACTTTCAGATTGGTCACATTTAATTTTCATGAAAATCGGTTCAGTAATTTTGTGTTAAAATGAAAACAACGAAAGTTCCCGTAATGTTCCCGCCAAGCGCAAAAGTACGGGCCATTTCCGGTCTTTACACCGCCTTCAAAGTGACCAGAAGGTAGCACATACGATGTTATTTTTCACTTTTTAGTTTATTTTTGTGATTTTGAAGTCAGTTCAATTTTTTTGTTAAAAATATTTTATTTATTAGATACGTGCCTACATCACAAAAAGTGATCCGAACTCAGCTACTCCACTGAGAACACACATGCCCATTTTTATATTTATTTACATTTTATATTTATGTATTTAAATATGAGGCTTAGGAAGTGTAACATATAATAAATGTATGCAACTTACAAGCACTGCGTGCGGAGTGCGGGCGCGGGGAAACGAAACAGAAGTCGTACCACACTTGCGTTCCGTGACGTGGTGCGGGGAAGACGCATACTGTGTAACTGCATAGTGTTTTATTCTAACCTAACTTATTACGGCCATAAGAGTAACCTGTACAGGAAGATAGCAGATTTAAAGAGTCCAGAGCTTCTATGGCCTTCGTGGCACAGTGGTATGCGTGGTGGAGTTACAAGACGGAGGTGCTGCATTCGATCCCCAGCTGGGCCGATTGTGTTTTCTTAATTGTGGCCAACCCTACTACAAAGCGATTTAGCGTTCCGGTACGATGTCGTGTAGCCGATAGGGGTGTGGATTTTCATCCTACTCCTAACAAGTTAATTCGATTCTATTTTAAATTGCATCATCACTTACCATCAAGTGATTGTAGTCAATGGCTAACTTGTAAAGAATAAAAAAAAAGTCAATACATATATTTTACTAAAATGTTGACAAACCTATAACAGAGTACCTACTTAAAATTCAGACAAAATATTGTTGTTTAATGCAAATTGCTTACACGCTTGACTGCTATCTCACATGACGTTAAGTGATGACGAAGTCTAATATTCTATAGTTTACTTGAACGTGGTTGAATATATCACAAGTTTGTTCAACCTTTACACCTGACTGGGTTCTAGGCGCCATGATAACGGAATGCTAATTCGCGGCTGTACTTTGTTGCCTACGAAGCTGCCTACGCCAGACCAGCCCCCCTAGCCAAGTGGCAAGTCGATTCTCCTTCTACGATCGCTAACGGCCTCCGTGGCGTAGTGGTATGCGCAGTGGACTTACAAGACGGAGGTCCTGGGTTCGATCCCCGGCTGGGCTGATTGAGGTTTTCTTAATTGGTCCAGGTCTGGCTGGTGGAAGGCATCGGCCGTGGCTAGTTACCACCCTACCGACAAAGACGTACCGCCAAGCGATTTAGCGTTCCGGTACGATGTCGTGTAGAAACCGAAAGGGGTGTGGATTGTCATCCTACTCCTAACAAGTTAGCCCGCTTCCATCTTAGATTGCATCATCACTTACCATCAGGTGAGATTGTAGTCAAGGGCTAACTTCTACAGAATAAAAAAAAAAAAATAACTCTTCGAAAACTAGAAAAATGTATGGGAAACAGTCTGTACACACGTGAATATTTACCTTAGTGAGTTAATTGTATTTCTCATATAAGCGAATTTAATGTAATTATTTTGAGATAAATAAAGATCTTAAACCAGGAATGACATTTGCTATCGATAGGTCACGTGATCAAGATCTGTCACTCCCATACATTTTTCTAGTAATTAATTAATTAATTAATTTCTGCTCTAAGATCCAATTTATATCTTTATCAAATTGTACACTTAATCTACACTAAATCGATTTAGTGGTATAACCTTGAAAAGGTAACAGATAGAGTTTCGTATTTAGAATATTAGTATGGATTATCGTATTTATTTCCTTTCTTAAGTTTTTTCTACACATTTATTTAGTTGTAAAACATCATTTTTCACCCTGTTCATATCCCAGTATTATAAATTCGGATGTAACTGGTCTAAGTCGTGTATCCCACTTGAAAAGCTTGTGTCTCATAAGGCCGATGTTCCATTTGAGGAGGAGGAGGAGACAGAGAGAGAACTTTATTATATATTCTAAATTTGTATATTTTAAGTAACCTTAATTTACAAGCACTTTAGAAGAAATATTGTCTATTACAAGTGAAACTTTACTAGACGACCTAAAATGCAGGTTTTGATAGTACTTAAATATTGTAGTAGGTACAATATTGTAATAAGACATTATAGGGTTTTACCACGCTATTCCTATAATTCCTATGCTCAAAAACGCAAGATGTACGAGACAAAGTCATGGAAAACGGTTTTTTTTTGTCGTCTAAAATCCCATAAACATAGTGTTACGTACTACAGTCCGATGATTTGGAATGAGACACCTGATGACTCTTGTGAGACTTCAGTCAGTCATCAGATGTCATTTGACAGCCGCGTGGCGCAGTGGGTAGTGACCCAGCTTTCTGCATCCACGGCCGTGGGTTCGATTCTCACAACTGGAAAATATTTGTGTGATGAGCATGGGTGTTTTCCAGTGTCTGTGTGTATTTATACATTATATAAGTATTTATATGTAGTATATAATTGTATATTAATATTATAATATCAACTATCTTAGCACCCATAACACAAGCTACTCTGTATGCTTACTTTGGGGCTAGATAGTGATGTGTATTGTTTAAATATATTTATTATTTATTTATTTATATTATAAGGGTGTGATGTACCTACCTACTCCTTAACACTAGTTTATTAAAAAATTTATAAAAAAGGGATGAGTAGTGCTTACTAAAAGTTGTTACCAACCAGATGTTTTTTTTGTACTGTTGTTTAATTATTAATAGCCACAATGTCCTACAAATTGCGTAGTACCTACATTAACTCATTACGCTCAGAAATTTTCATTACTTGGTAACCCACTTAGCTATTACAATCAAGAATTTCCGTAAATATAAAAGTTGAGAGTCTCAACAAGATGAAGTTAGTCACGAAAAATTAACTTGATGGTAATCAATTGTAAAAATGCTTCACGGATCCTGGGCAATAGCAAACATAACTTTGTATAAATAGAAAAATTCTTTGACTTATGTCTAGGACCTACTAACCAAGGAAATAAATATTTTTATAGCTTGGTATTTTCCCTCTGTTAGCTTAGCTTGCTTGCAATATTCCGTGGAAGGCAACCTTGCGTTAAAGTCGCTTCAAGTACTCGTGTTTTGGTGCCTAGGCTCGCATTTGTTTCAATAAAACTATATAAAGCACGCCACAGTTGGCCGCTTGCGAGATTTTTCTTCATGATCATACTTGGCTTTGAGAATTTATTTATGGTGGCCAAGTGCTCTAAAGATTTAACTTTTAAAAAAGCATTCTGTGTTGTGTTGTACAACTTTATTGATTGTATTGTGTGTGAGTCAGGTGAGGAACGCGTAGCTGAGTCCATGTTGGTTTCTTTTTTTTCTCTACAAGTTAGCCCTTGACTACAATCTCATCTGATGGTAAGTGATAATGCAATCTAAGATGGAAGCTAGAAGGAAGGGCTAACTTGTTAGAAGGAGGATGAAAATCTACACCCCTTTCGGCGATTAGCCCTTGACTACAACCTCATCGGATGGTAAGTGATAATGCAATCTAAGATGGAAGCGGGCTAACCTGTTAGGAGGAGGATGAAAATCTACACTCCTTTCGGCGGCATCATTTCTACACATCATACCGAAACGATAAATCGTTTGGTGGTACGTCTTTGCCAGTATGGTGGTAACTAGCTACGGCCGAAGTCTCCCACCAGCCAGACCTGGACCTATTAAGAAAACCTCAATCGATTTAGATTATCGATTAGATTCTGCATAGCAGCATAATATACGTATGTTTACTTTTAGTAAACATGACCTACAATATTTCGTGATAGTCTAGTGGATATGACCTCTGCCTCCCATTCCGGAGGGCGGTTCAAACCAGGTCCGTCCAACTTTTCAGTTATGTGCATTTTAAGAAATTAAATATCACATGTCTCAAACGGTGAAGGAAAAACATGCATACGTGAGAATTTTCTTAATTCGTGGTTGATTAAGACCTAACCCCTCTCATTCTGAGAGGAGACTCGTGCTCAACAGTGAGCCGATTATGGGTTATCAATGACAATGATAAGTACACATTAAAGATATATAGATAGAGAAAAACTTGCCATCTACTAAAGTAAAATAAAAGAAAGCATTCTTCAAGTAATTTGGAGCAGATTTTTCCGTCGACCAACCTCCTTTTACAGTACGTCTAATGCAGTTTCATTTCATTACTGTGACAAAAGAGAGTCTCACTAGAGAGAGTCGCTTGTGGATGTCCGTAATTTCAGCTTTATATTTAAGCTTAGTTAGCGTTAAACTATTTACAGACACACTTAAACTTAAGAAACGTTTGTTCAGCGCTTTATGGCACGAATGAATGAGTGAATGAACGAACTGAGTGATCGCTCAATTACAGTTATTGTAAGTTGATCGACTAAATCGCAGAGTAAACTAATAGGTATAGTGATATATGAGACCCCACACTGATCCAACTTAATGATCCAACTAATAAATTAGACACCGATCGCATCAGAATTCCGGTTCCCTTATGACTAGATGTTCAGTTAAAAAGTTGTCCGACTAAATTGTCAATCAATCAATCATTATCAACCCATATTCGGCGGAGCACGAATCTCTTCTCAGAATGAGAGGGGTTAGGCCAATAGTCCACCACGCTGGCCCAATGCGGAATGGCAGACTTCACACACGCAGCGAATTAAGAAAATTCTCTGGTATGCATATTTTCTCATGATGTTTTCCTTTACCGTTTGAGACACCGTTTAATTTTCTTTAAATGCATACAACTGAAAAGTTCGAGGTGCATGCCCCGGACCGGATTCGAACCCACTGCCCTCCGGAATTAGAGGCTAAAGGCTATCACGTATCTCGCTTTTTAATAGTTTCATCTATTTAAAAACATGTTTTTAAAGACTGTGGTTTGACAGGTAACCGGTTCCAGATATTTTCAATTATAAGATGTATTTCTTTGTATTTGGTACAGGATATCATGATAAACCCATTCCGCAGTCGCTAGAAACTTAGCTCCATGTCATCTCTTCCTTATTCGTGTTTTTGAATGGGTATTTACGTAGATGGTATAGGTAGACTGGTGCCTGGTGACTCATATTAATCCAAAAAAATATATAAAAAAATACGCTTAATTAAGTAGCTAGCGATATGGTGAAATTATACCGAAAGAAATATAAAAAATACGCTTAATACTTGGACGGTTTAGGGTTTGGAAAGTTAAAACCTTCTATCTCTCAAAGCCACCTTGAATTAATTACTGTACTGGACTTATATAGTAGGAACATTGTTTGACAAACTTACAGCCATTGTAGTAAAATGGAGATATACATATAACAAGCACTCCTAACTCAAGAGTTGCTCTCTCAAATATATGCAAAACGAATATCACAGGATTATTTCGACCCGTCGTATAAAATTTTAAACGAGTCACAAATAAAATTCAAAAGCTAACGCCGATCTCTAAAGCCAGTTTTATTTCATTACGTCGGACAAAAGACTTTTTTCACAAGAAAGACTTTCCACCCGAGGTCTATAATGCCCGCTTTAAATTAAGGGTTTAAACTATTTACAGACTTACTTAAGGCTAAGAAACCTTTGCTTTGACTTGCGCATGGGGGATTTAAATAGTGAATGTAAGGCTGACCCTTTCACAATGAATTACAGTTCAGCTTTAAACTTTTTAGTATTACATTGATGTAATTTTTAACGAGGTCTCTCTGACGAACTAATTATGTACAAACTCAAAACTTAAACAGACTTTTACAAGCTCCTTTGAAAGCTCGTAAATGTTTTTACTTAAAATGGTTTCAAATATTTATAACTTCGTATTTAAATTTTATTATAGTTTTTAAGTGAACAATTTAAAAAGTTTTTAAACAAGGGATTGTTAGATAGTCATTTAAAAGTTAATATAATGTTAACACGAACTGTTGGTTACATTTAAAAATGAATTGCTAGTTATTCTCGGGAATATTATACAATGGCTTGACTGATTTTTATTATTTAAAAATATTTTACCAAATACGTCAAAGATGCATTACACTAAAAGCGAAAATAATATGCAAAAGTTCATTATTTTTTTGGTAACACCTTCAAACCGATCAATACAAAGGCCCGATCGGCTGGATCGATTAAGGTTTTCTTAATTAGTCCAGGTCTGATTGGTGACACGTTTTGGCCGTGGCTAGTTACCACCCTACCGACAAAGACGTACTGCCAAGCGATTTAGCGTACCTGTACTGTGTCGTGTAGAAACCAAAAGGGGTGTGGATTGTCATCCTCCTCCTAACAAGTTAGCACGCTTCCATCGTAGATTGCATCATCATTTACCATCAGGTGATATTGTAGCCAAGGGCTAACTTGTAAGATTAAAAAAAAGTAAAGGATTTTTTTTTAAATCGGTTCAGCGTAACAAACATGCTCACATTCATAGTAAGATGTTACAACGTCCGTGCTAAGTTATCAGGCAAGAGATAATGGCCGCCTCTCACACCGCACTGTAATTGGAGTCGTCCAGACGCTCAGATTTATCTCCGCTCGCTCGCTCGGAACAATTTGCGATGCTCCGCAATGTGATAAACTTACGCCATGTTTTAATTCTGCGAGCGTTTTAATGCTTTCCAACTATAAGCGTTTCTCATTCAAACTTGTTACAGTTTTGATTATTTTGGTGGTCCGTATGGTGGTTTGGTTCAAAATTTATCTTTTTTCCCTAACAAATAAAATCAAAAATCATTTATTTCAAGTAGGCTCAGTTTACAAGCACTTTTGACACGTCAGTTGACTATTTGTAAAGATTCTACCACCGGTTCGGAAGGCAGGTTCTGCTGAGAAGATACCGGCAAGAAACTCAACAGTTGCTCTTTTGAAAAAGTCATACAGTATTATAATTTACAATTGATAACAATTACTGTTTACATTTCTTATAGTTTTACTTCCTGTGTGAAGGTGGATGCTGATCCAACGGCCTCCGGGCATCTTTATCATTAAGGAACTCATCAATGTTGTAGTAACCCTCGACTAAGTAAATGTTTTTTAACACATTGCTTAAAGCTATGCATTGGCAGGTCCATCACAGTTTTGGGGATCTTATTATAGAAGAGTACACCCAAACCTACAAAAGATTTTTTTACTCTTTGGAACAAAATGTTGTAAGCACACTTGACACTATTTAGAAAATGATTTGTACTAGCTGACGCCCTGATCATATTAAGGAAAGGAGAAATATTTGTAATAGTTGGATACGCCGTCTGCCCTGCTATTCCTGGACACAGAGCAGTGCATTATATAATTTCCATGCATGTTATAGAAAGTTGAGCACTTTCCAAATTAAAATATTGTTGAAAGCTTTTGAACTGAACTTTTGCTTAGTGGTTAATTACTGTGAGGGATTATCAGAAAATGTTCACTAATGCACTCTTTATTTTAACCTCTTTCTTTGTTATAAAAAGCCTAACTGTTCTTACTTACCATCGATCGTAGATCGTTAGATGGGCCTCAAAGCGTCGCGGAATTGTCATTGGTTTCGCACATTGAGTACATGATCACTCGTAACACATTTCTCTTTAAACATGTTGTGGCTTGTATTTTTACACTTCCAAAATGAACACGAAGGGATTAAAACAGTTAATATTTTATTAAGTCCAGTGTTACGTACTAAGATAAGATGTGCGTGCACGTCTTTGGGTAATTACATAAAATTGAGTGTTTTTTAATATGGAGGGGCTCATCTAACGATTTATATCGATGTTACTTACCATACTTGACTGTTCATAGTGACCGCTTTACAGGTGAAAATCTAGTTTTGAGACGTACCTGAAAATAAGACAAAAACAAATTTATTAAATAAGTTAAGTCTTCCACTATAACTATTTTTTGCAACATGGATTACAAACATCAGTTATAATTTGAAAAAAAAAACATTTTGTTTTTTTCTGTGTTTCGGTGTGCAATATAGTGTATTTTCATTTCATCCGAACACGTTTTACTATACAGGATGCTCTGAAGTATTTCCTATAACTTTAACCTTTTGACTCCTAAATGGACGACCGGTCGCCCATCGTATCCGTTACATGAAATGTAAAAAAATATAAAGTAAATTAAGGGCAATAGGCGAGCACAGTATCATGCTCCGCGCGATAGAGGAATATAAAGATTTTTTAAATGGCTCACAACGGTAGATTAAAACAGCATTCCTTGACTGTCGGCTTCTTCAACGCAGACGGGCTTTTCGATAAAATAATCGCGGGCAGCAAATGGTTAAGGTGTTGACGAGTCCACTTATAGAGTCCAATCACATAACTAAAATTTTTTTAACAAAAAAAAAAATAAAACTTTTTATTTTTTCATACAAAGTAATTAAAATAATTTCGACTATCCATGTAACACACGCCTTTATCCTTTCATATTAACATACGTAAAACTTGGCTACGTCATAATTTTAGAATAAATAAAAATATAAGGAACACATTTTAAGGTCTAATTACAAAAAAAATATTATTTTTTTAACGTATATTTCTTGAACATTTTTAATTAATTTTCGGTAAAGAATATAACCCCAGAGTTATAGCAAATACTCCCCAGCATCCTGTATATACATGAAAAATATTCAAGTATATAGTTAGTCGAAGTAATCTAACAATCTCATTCCCAGATATACAGAAGATTATACAATTCCTATACCAACACGGAAGCACCGAACAGTCAATACCAAAACTTCTGCCACACGTACCCACTCGGTGCCACTTCAGATAACAAGTGTTCGGGCGGGAATCGAAGCTGGGAAGTCACGTACTGTACTCCTAACGACCACTCAGAAGCGCTGCTCTCTTACATTAGCATCTAAATGGATTTCGATACGATGTTCCTGGGAATTTAGGTAATAGACCGATCTGTGTTACATACGCCATTATTATTCGAGATTTCTACTAGTAAAACGGCTAGAACGCAGAACTAACCATAGAGAAAATATTAGAATACTAGCGACTTCGTCCGCGTGGAATTTAGTTTTTCACAAATCCCTCGGGAACCATGGATTTTTCCAGGATAAAAAGTAGCCTATGTGTTAATTCATGCTTTAATATATCTCAATACCAAATTTTAGCTAATTCGGTTAAGTAGTCAAGGCGTGAAAGAGTAACAAACATTCATATATATATATATATATATATATATATATATATATTTGACGGCCTCCGTGGCTCAGTGGTATGCGCAGTGGATTTACAAGACGGAGGTCAAATCAAATCAAAAATCATTTATTTCAAGTAGGCTCAGTTTACAAGCACTTTTGACACGTCAGTTGACTATTTGTAAAGATTCTACCACCGGTTCGGAAGGCAGATTCTGCTGAAAAGAAACCGACAAGAAACTTAACAGTAGCTCTTTAAAAAAAATCATACAATAATATTATAATTACAATTGATGACAACATTACAATTTCTTATAGTTTTACTTCCTGTGTGAAGGTGTAAGCTGATCCAACGGCCTCCAAGCAACTTTATCCACAGATAAAATGTTAGAATATAATAAAGAGATTAGTGTGGTGTATTTTTGTTTTTCTTTTTATTAACTTAAGAATTTTTGCCATATCTTTTACGAGTATGAGCCTATTCAGACCTAGCACAGATCTCTCTACTTTTGAAGAGGGGATCTCAAAATAGGTGTTGAGGTCTAAATCGTCCTTTTTTAACTGCTTTAGAAAAAGGAGGAGGTTCTCAATTCGATGCGTATGTTTTTTTTCATTTTAATTTAGTTTTTTTCATTTTAACACAAAATTACTAAACCGAATGCTAGGATACACTAAAAATAGAAAAATAAAATCTTTTTAACAAAAAAATTGAACCGACTTCAAAATCACAAAAATAAACTAAAAAGCGAAAAAAAATAAGCGCCTTTAGAGTGATCAGAAGGTAGCACATACGATGTTATTTTTCACTTTTAAGTTTATTTTTGAGTATTTGAAGTCGGTTAAATTTTTTTGTTAAAAAGATTTTATTCGTATCAGAGGCTTATGCAATCGGACAATTAAGACAGCCGATCACCCGATGTTAAGTGACTCCCGAAAAAGTGACAGTGATCAAAACTACCATGATGAGTTTATTCGGGTATTATTCATTACCTTTATTAAGAATTCGTAATAATTAAAAGTTCGTAACTGAATAAAATATTTGTTAAGCCACTTTCACATTATCAATATGTTAAGCCCATGACGTCACATTATAGGAGCTAAATATACATTTTATTTGTGAAAGCATAATATATCAAAAGGATTATCATAATCGGCTCACGCGTATTATTACGGCGCCGCCACTGACCGGTGCCGCCTTTGTGATAATGCGATATTTATGGTTTTCCAAAAGTCACCATTTACCAGATTTTCGTGTCTTTATTGCTTTTCAATGGATTTTTATAGTCGATTATGTATGGACGGATGGATCTAAATATTTTTCACTCCTATTCTCAGAAGTTTGTCAAAAATCGGACATGACCTGATACTTGTATCAAGCTTTAGAAGAAATAGTATAAATTACTAGTAGACGCCGCGCGGTTTCACCCACGTGGTTTACGTTTCCGCAGGAATACAGAGATAAAATATAACTTATAGCCTTTCTCGATAAATGGGCTATCTAACACTGAAATAATTTTTCAAATCGGACCAGTAGTTCTTGAGATTAGCGCGTTCAATCCAACAAACAAACAAACTCTTCAGCTTTATAATATTAGTATAGATTATTTTTAACAGACTTCCAAAAAGGAGGAGGTTCTACGTTCGGCTGTATGTATGTTTTTTTTATGTATGTCCAGCGATAATTCGTTCATTTATGGACCGATTTTGAAAATTGTTTTTTGTTTAGAAGGGTTTACTTTCAGGGTGGTCCCATTTTTTTTTATAGGTTCTGTTTGTTTTATACTCTTGTCTGTTACATTGTTTTTTAGGCAAAAAACGTATAAATTGTCGGGAAAGTTTTATAGTCGTAACTTCTTCTATGTTCTTCGAGTTCTTATAGAGGTTATTATCAATTATAAATTATCGTGTCGTTAAGCTTGTAAATTAAACAATTTGCGTTACCCTAGTTTATAAAATAATTACATTCAGTGTACATAATATGAGTTTGTAAGTGGTTCAAATAAATAAATATGTTTGTTTTAGATACGTTAAAGATACAGAAGTCCAATTAGTTTGCTGGTGGGAAAATAATTATGTACCGGAATGACCCTTTGGTTATTTTGTATACAAATTTTTGAATAATGGAGTAGTAGTAGAGCTTGCAAGGAAGCTAACATAAATCACTTGGAAGTTACTAGAAAAGAAAGAAAGAAAGAAAGATTTTTATTTGGCAAAACACAAAAAAGGAAATCATAAAACATAAATACAATAGAAAAGTATTAATATTACTATGAAATTTTGTGAGTGCCCAGCTATCCGAACTAGTTAAAAATTGTATCTCGGAAAGCTGGGACTTCCCAGTTATAATACAACTAGACACGCAAAATAGAGACTGTAATTGATATTATAGATATATTGAATACGGACGACCAGTCTGTCTCTACCTTTATTTGTCCTACATTCTAAATGCTTTGATCATTTTAGGTGCTATTTTAGTACGACCTTTACGCCCTGTTAGATTCACAGAATATACGTAAAGGATTATAGGTATCCTATCGATGGGCTTTACTATTTAACAATTACTAGCTCTTTCTTGTATGCCCTTGTGGTTGCACAAGATTTTTGACTAGGGTATGCGTAAAAAATTACAATTCTTTCTCCACTGTAAGGTCCTTAGGGTAGGTCTAGTATTTTTGTTACCATGAAGTACACTGTTTTTATACCTCTTGATGATAATTTACGATGCATTACATGGTAAGTACGTAGCAATCATTGCAAGCAACGTTATCATTTAAAAAGCTCACAAGTACTGTGAGCTCATAGTATATTTCTGAATTTTCTTTCTATTAAGTGGTGGTGGTAAGATAATGTTGTATGGGGACTGTAAAGGTATCAAGCTACAGCTATTAAATTGATTTTTGTACAAAAAACGTTTTACATTTCATTTCGTTTTCGACATTTCAGATTCCAATAGCTAATGTGTAATGCAATTCTACATTAATGTCTCCTAAGGCTAAGGCCTAGTGCAATATGTAATTTGGTGGTTACAAATGGTTCTGGATCTCAGATTCTGAAAAAGTTAGGAGCCTGATATTTGGGTAAATGATATTTCAAAGTGTTAGCTTCGTTATGACTATACAAAATACACAATTTGTAAAACTTTTCTCGATAGTTTATTTTTTGAAAGTCATAATTCGGCGTCTCGTTTGCGCTTCGAATTTTATCCATATCGTACCGACGCGCTGCGCGCTCTTAAGCATCTATATAAAGTAAGAAGGAATTTTCAGGAATTCTACGTTGTTTAGCAAACTCTCACAGACATACGATAATTTATAAACATGGTTCTATGTTCCGCTCTTACATTTTTTTCCTTATATTTACCACTAATGTCTTGCGAAAACAAAAGGCCTATAACTATTTTTCTTTGGATGAACTCGTCTCCTTGCAGCTTGTATCAATAAAATACCGAATTTATCAAAAATTTTTACCAAAAAGGTGTTTATTTTACTGTTGCTTAATGAATAGTTTTACAATTTAACAGCCATATTGTCCAAATTGCGAGGTAAGTCATCACGTTTCTATGCTCGGAAATTTTTACTACCCAGTAATCCTGTTAGCTACCAGAATCAAGAATTTTCGTAAATATAAAATTTGAGCGTTTCATCAAGTTGAAGCTACTCACGGAAAATCAACTTGATAGTTATCAATTGTCACAATATTCCCCGGATTCTTGACTATTAGACTCTATTATTATATTAGACTAGCTGACGGCCCGCGGTTTCACCCGCGTTATTTCCGTTTCCGCAGGAAAACTTAAGCTTTATGATATTCTTCTTCTTCTTCTTCTTTGTCGTTACACTCTTGACAGAGTGGTGGTGGTCGTCATTTGGGTGTGGTGGCAAGCCTCACTATCCGTCGCCATTCCTCTCGTAAGTATAGATTATTTTCTTATAACCATGACTCTCATCACTCACATATTTGTGTCTCACGACACAGATCTAATAGTGACGTTGTCATAAAACTGACTGGAAGTTTCCTACAAAACAAACTCTTTGCCAATTAACCGTTTCCACAGCCGGCCGTGATTTATAATCTCAGTTGACTGGCGGAATTTAGCCTTCCAAAAATTAACCTTTGCGAATTAGACACCGACGAATTGTGCCAAGAATTTTAATATCATATTCAAAAACAACGTTCATATTTCATTTCATAAGCGAATATGTCCCAGGCGACAGACGAGAGAGAATAAATTCGTCAAAAACAAGTCTTTTAATCCGTTTCATAAACGAAGACATGTTTGCTTTAATTGCATAATACTTTGTGAAGTAAGTTTTGTGTAATAATCATCCATCATCAACAACCCATATTCGGAACACTTTTGAGGACGGCTCTCCTCTCAGAATGAGAGGGGTTAGGCTAATAGTCCACCACGCTGGCCCAATTGGCAGACTTCACACACGAAATAAGAAAATTCTCAGGGAGGTTTCCACACGATATTTTTTCTTCACGTAATATTTAATTTCATAAAATGCACATCAAAAGTTGATCATGATAATTAGAAAATGTAATTTATTATGAAACACGTCTAAAACTCACGTCATATCGACTAGTTAGTACCCGACGAGTAGGGATCATGACTAAGGGCCCCGTATGGGTTCGAAACTAGTCGGGCATACTCCAACGTCGTGTTACTAGAATGTTAGCCGTGTTTCATTATCAATTAATATGAATAACACTCTTTCTAAACAAAGCTCATTAGTAAAGCGGTAAACACATGGATCTTTTAAAGTCGTTATTGTTATGCTGGGGCCACATTAGCTGAATTTGGCGAATGCGTTATCGCAACGTATAGACGAGTGGTTCGTCGAATTGCGATGAATTCGCGCGAACAGGCTTATCGCGGATATGTAGGTAAAATGGCAGCTTCAAAGGAAGCTTGAGGTTAGGGAACAAGTTTATTTCTAATGTAATTTTTGTAACATTTTAGTAATAGAAATATAGGCTTTTATAAACAAAGAATCTCAAATGATAGTAGAAAAAATTATATAGCTTTACAAGATGTTATTATTACATTTCAATTAACTTAAACTAAAAGTCTATGGTTCAGAGATAATTTAGCTTATCACTTATGTATAATATATAAGTAGGTCAATAGTCTACCACGCTAGCCCAATCGGCAGACTTCACACACGCATAGAATTAAGAAAATCTGGTATACAGGTTTCCTCACGATGTTTTTCCTTCACCGTTATGAGTTAAATTGCACACAACTGAAAAGTTGTATTGGTTGGACCGGATTAGAACCCACACCCTCCGGAATTTTAGGCACACGTCATACCCACAGCTCTATAGTGCATACCCTAGTTAAAAGCCTTGTGCACGCAACGATAAAGGGCGCAGTAGTCGAATCCCTCGGACGCTGAGCGTTAATTAAGATAACTCGGACGGGGGAACTAAATTTGTTTTAACAAATTGCTCCAACGGCCTTCAGAGATAAATCTTAAATGTGCTAATGATTTTCGGAACAAAATCTTATGGCGGGCGAATTTCTTTTTCTGAAATCGTAATGAACTGTCTAGAGAATTGGTCGGCTAATTTAAGTTTGCGAGTCGGCATTGGCTTGACTTGACTTTATTAATTTCTTTTGGTATTTTTGTACAGAACAAAATAGTATTTTTTGACGAAGTTTGTAATGACTTGGTTTATAACAGATAGGGTTTCGACCCAAGCATGTAATTAATTTATCATCACAAGTTAGCCCTTGACTACAATCTTACCTGATGGTAAGTGATGATGCAATCTAAAATGGAAGCAGTCTAACTTTTTAGGAGTAAGATAAAATCCACACTCCTTTCAGTTTCTACACGACATCTTACCGGAAAGCTAAATACTTGACGGTACGTCTTTGCCAGAGAAGAGCGGAGAAGGTTTCCAACTCACATGTATTTATGTAATTTTAGAAACTGATATAAACGATTTTCATTATTTTTTTAGGTTAGGCACTGGACCAACAAGGCAGTATAAGTCGATATTAATTAATTAATAAACGAATACCGGGCCGACCGCAAACCGGCAGCTAAATGAAAAGCTATAAAAGTCAGTTTCCTTGTAATTTGAGCGGCCAGTAATTACAGACAGAAGGCAACGTTCACGACGAGGCGGATAATGAGTCGCCGTGAGCATGAGCGTACAAGGAACTGAGCTATGATAAATCACATTCTTATTATGTTATATTAAAACTAAGACAAATATTCGTTATCAACCCATGTTCGGCTCACTGTTGAGCTCGAGTATCTAATAGTCCGCCACACTGGCTCAATGCGGATTGGCAGACTTCACACACGCAGATAATTAAGAAAATTCTCTGTCTTCACCGTTTGAGACACGTGATATTTAATTTCTTAAAATGCACACAACTGAAACGTTGGAGTTGCATGTCCCGGATCGGATTCGTATCCATGCCCTCCGGAATCGGAGGTAGAGATTATATCCACTGTGCTATTATGGTCACAAATGTTAATAATTACTAATGAAAATAACACTTGGACTGGTCCTTGCTCACGATATTTCCGCCAATTGGAATGTTAAGGCAACTGTTTAAGTTCCGATAGTTTCATTCGATGGTGTTATAGCGAAAAGCTTCGAGAACACCTGCTTGATTGATGGACCAAGGGGTAGTGTAGAAGGCACCCTTGTGACCGCGCGTCTAGTGCTAGGTTTTTAGAAGAGGTTTTTTATTCTGAACCTTGACCGCCGGTTGCTTAAGCAAGTAAAAGTCAAAAATTTGCATTCTGTCTGATTTGCAACTAGCTCGTTTTAATGGGTCCATATGAAGCTAAATATCTATGTCTTTTTGTATATCAGTGTTAGAAAAAAAGACCTTGGTAGCTCGTTTATGACATAAAAGCACCTACTCCTTTCAACCCACAGTCAGACGAAACATTAAGTTGGGTGGCGTGAAATTGCACACCCCAGCACAGAGACATGTCATCAAAAGTTGTCTAATTCCGTTGACAGCATCAAAAATGTGCGAAATTTACAATTTGGCTGATTAGGAGCTAGCTCGTTTCTTTTTGATCGGCACTGTTGGAAAAAAGAAACTCAAGATGACACAATAATAAAATTCACAGTCACACGAAACATTGAATTGGGTGGCGTTAAATTGCACAGAGACAAAAGTTGCCTAATTCCGTTGGCAGCGTCAAAAATGTGCGAAAATTGCATTTTCATTGATTTCCAACTAGCTCGTTTTAATGGGTCCATATGAGGCTAAATATCTACGTCTTTTTGTATATCAGTGTTAGAAAAAAGACCTTGGTAGCTCGTATAAGACATAAAAGCACCTACTCCTTTCATCCCACAGTCACACGAAACATTAAGTTGGGTGGCGTGAAATTGCACACCCCAGCACAGAGACATGTCATCAAAAGTTGCCTAATTCCGTTGGCAGCGTCAAAAATCCGCGTAATTTGCATTCTGGCTGATTTGCAACTAGCTCGTTTCAAAGGGTCGGCGGGGGGGTGCGGCGAGGGGCGGGAGTGACCCCGTTACGCTGAGTGCACATTGGTGACGTTCAAATGGGTGTATTTTTTGTGGGAAATGTAATACTGACTGACTGACTCGTGAAATCTGTGATTTAAATTTCGAATGTACCTTATGTTTATCTTGTTAGCTGAACGTATATTGTAGAAAATCTTTCTGAGAAATTTTTTAATGCCAACCCGCATTACCTCCCATCTCTAATGAGACGGGAGGCCTTCTGGTCTATTCACTATTTTGGTCTTTATTATCAACATATTAAAATAAACATTTACATTTACATACTGTATGATATCCACCAGTAAGCACCGGATGACATTGTTACATAGAATCTCAAATAAGTATATGTCATCTACCATATGTCAAAGATAGTGAATTAGCCTGCTGAGTGTGCCGTTAAAATAGTCTTATAATGATGAAGGGATGATGATGATGGTCAAATAGGGGTTGAAATATTTGATCAAGTTCTGTGATTTTTCAAGTTAAAATTAGCAATGTAATGGGGTTAAAAAATGGGATGAAAATGTACCATGATTTTTCCAGGAGTTGCGATCGTTCACTGGCTTGGATATAAAATGCCTCCAGAACTTCTACATCACACATAGTGCCTATTTATTTGTGAAGTACTAACGCTGTGCTACTGTACACAAATGTGTCGTCATCAACACATATTCGGCTCACTGCTGAGCTCGAGTCTCCTCTCAGAATGAGAGGGGTAAGGCCAATAGCTACTCTACCATGCTGGCCCAATGCGGATTGGAAGACTTCACACACGCAGAGAATTAAGATAATTCTCTGGTATGCAGATTTCTTCACGATGTTTTCTTTCACCGATTGAGACACGTGATATTTAATTTCTTAAAATGCACACAACTGAAAAGTTGGAGGTACACAAATGTGTACAGATAATAATTTACACGGAAACGCGAATAAATAAAAAAACCCCCAATGTACACTTGCCCCCGACGTAAGCGTGGCCCCACAAGACGATTGCACCCGCCGGCTTTTATCCCCGGGCCCCATTTAAATTCATCGGGACATTTCGCCGGCTTTGTCTCGGCGTAACATCGCGATTTTAATCACTTAGTCCGGCGTCGCGCGACGCGTCGCTACTGTATCTTTCAAAAGCCGGCCCTTTAAGGGCGCTTACTGACGGCGCGTGGTAAAAAACGCAAAATACTCTTACATTAAAGTACAGAATAATCGGACGAACAATATTTTGTAATAATATATTTATATTTTATTTCTTGATCTCGGAATCGATGGATGACTTTTTCTAGAAAATGATAAACTTTGTATAAAAATAATTTTGCATTTTTTTTAAATATGATCATTATTCCCTGTCCCCTTTAAGTAGCTGTAAGATTGAGTGGAGAAGGAGAGTGTTAGTTAACTGTCAAGGATATCCTTAAGCCTACACCCTTTGGTCCTGGGCTCTGCTCGGAGATTTTCTCTTTGCTGCACCCGCACAGTGAATCCACGGAATGCTAAGATAATTCATCTCACTGTTATGAGTGGGTATAATGTCAGTCTAAAGGGTGGGGTCCGAACTAAATACTTTTTGTGTTGAGTCTGGGCATGTTTGAGAAGAGAGAGGCTCTCTAAAATAGTTATTTATGCCACTGTTCTGTAATGAGGGCCATAAAAATAGTAATTAATAATTATAGCATAGTTTACCCGTGTGGTAATGAATATTACGATATAACGATAAACGACCTGTTGGAACGAATAGCTTTGTTATATGGTTTCAGGTTTTATATTGAGTAGATTATGAAATGGGAGTAGAGAAACATATTTTTAAAAGTATTTATCATTTAGTACTAGTGGTGCTATTTCGTAAATCATAAGATGTGTAAGGTAAGCTTGTTATTTTGTAGTATATTTAATGGTAGCACGAATTTAAAAAAAATATATTATATTGTATGCACGGTCACCCATTATTCTGTTAAACATTGCTATAAGTGCAAAGAGATAGCAGACACGTGCTTACACAACGCGTTTGTGACGGGCGTGAGTAGCCGCCCTAACAGCGACATTTCAAGCAAGCCTTTAATGGCGACCTTTTTTTAAAAAAGCCAAAAATCACGCCACCTTAATATTTCTCACAGCGTTTTTGGGCGAAACGAGGTTGCCTTTAGTTGATTCGGTCGTTTTTTTAATTACAGCCGCGTTTCAGCTTTTCCTCGCGTTGCTTTTCAGGCACCTATTAAGAACGTTATTAAAATTAAAATCGGGCTGTGCGCCTACATATATGCTCTTCGTTTGTTAGGTGGAACTAAATTTAATTTAACGCAAATTGTTTTCAAAAATTCACCTCCAAACGAGCGGGTATTTTGCGTTTGTCGTTTGGTCGTTTAACGGTAGATGACCTTATAAAACGGGTAAATTAAATTTATGAAAAGAATATCGTATATATTTCATATTTACATATATACAATTACGAAGTTAATGAATAGTTTATAAAAGTAATTTTAGCCAGGCAGGTACCAATGAAGACTGAATAAAAGCGATGAATATTGCTTATGCGTAACCGGTCTATTAATACTCGAATTTCACCTTATTTTGCACTCAATAATTCGCACGCAAACGTGGTAGGAGAACAGTTAATATCTGTACCTACCTTTTTACTCTCTACTCAAACATAAATAACTACTTATTACAAAATTATCAACATAGTTATCAGTTTATTTTGACGCTCCACTGGCCTATTTTGAGGCCAGGCTTCCTTGCTTGTGGAGGAGGAGGAGGAGAGTAATAATAATCGTTTATTTGCAAGAATTATTGTTCTTTACTACTTTCATCTAAATTAATAGTATGTAAATATTATACGTGGTGAAAAAGAAAAAATACAAACAATCACAATTACCAAAATAAATGAAATGAAATTACAAAAAAAAAACCACCAACAGTCATAATTACTAAATTTAATGAAAAATAAAATAAAGTTACAATTGCAATTTAATACACAAAATAAAAGTATATAGGGAGTTAGGGAGGGAGTAGCGATCATTATAAAATAAAATATCATCATAATCAACCCATATTCGGCTCACTGCTGAGCTCGAGTCTGCTTTCAGAATGAGAGGGGTTAGGCGAATAGTCCACCACGCTGGCCCAATGCGGATTGGCAGACTTCACACGTGCAGAGAATTAAGAAAATTATCTGGTATGCAGGTTTCCTCAGGATGGTTTTTTCTTCACCGTTTGAGACACGTGATATTTAATTTCTTAAAATGCACACAACTGAAAAGTTAAATGACAATTTCTCCTCCCGAAAAAGACGCGAGCGACTGCTAGTAGACTTTATATATGGAACCTACTTCAATTGAATTAATAAGATAGTGAATAATAAGATTAATGAGGGTAGTTGCATTTGATCAGATCGCCCGTCTGTCGGAGCCCTTACAAGTGCACAGAATCAATCGCGGGCACGTAATCGGCTCGCACGCGCGATTAGGTGCGCTTTACATGCCCGCGCCATAACTCGCAACTATTTTATGTAATGACTATTTTTAAATACGAATATAAATGTTGCATGATCACAGACTGCCCAAAACTGCCTTTTGTTTTTAAATTGGAAGTTTTTAATTTAAAAAATAACTTTTGTTTTAAATTATTATCATCATTAACAACCCATAATAAGAGGAGTTAGGTATTAGTCCACCACGCTGGCCCAATGCGGAGTGGCAGACTTCAAACACGCAGAAAATTAAGAAAATTCTTAGGTGTGCAGGTTTCCCCACGATGTTTTTCTTTCACCGGACCGGCCGCTACTACTGAAGCGATTTGGCTGAAATTTGGAATGGAAATAGATTTTACTCTGGATTACCTACTACTTTTTATGCCGAAAAAAATATGGTTTTCCGAGATTTGCGAAAACTGATGATTTTGATGATATGAATGTTTGTTACTCTTTCACGCCTCGACTACGGAACCGAATTAGCTCAAATTTGGTATTGAGATATATTATAGCCTGGATTAACAAATAGGCTACTTTATATCCCAGAAAAAATCATGATTCCCGAGGGATTCGTGAAAACTAAATTTCAAGTGGACGAAGTCGCGGGCGTCCTTTAGTCATTATTAAAATGAAGTAGTAGTTCCTGCTCTAACTGCCAACTTAACTGTTATGTCGAGCCGTCAAAATAATAATGTCCCGGAAACTCCGTCAAACCGTTTATATCATCATAATCGAGTTCATCACGCCGCATTAGAGCGCGCGTTAAAATACTACGTAAGCGGACAACCACTAATGAAAATAAAGACGCCTTCACACGAAACGCGGCGGCGACGCGACTTTAAACAGTAATACAAGTTGAAGCATCTAGAAAACTTAAAAGTAAAGTAAAAAATAAAAACTAATTTACGTAACTGTCTGAACTAAAATGAATATTTTTTTTTAAATAAGTATTAGGGTAATTGATCAAAAAATACAATAATTTTATAAAACGTTGAGAAGTATGTAATAAAATATATCCACTATGATCACCGTTATAACATTACCATGTCAATGAAATCTATTTACATATAGTGATTATATCAGTTCGCAAAATGCAAAATGTTTGGGCATGCAATTGTAAGCGATCCTCTAACACCGAGAAAAAATTTTGAGCGCGCGCTTTTTTACTTAATTTTGTGTGTGGGTACGCAACTAGAAGTTCTTATTTCAACTGAGAGTTAAAATAACGAAATGGACATTCTATGTATAAATGTCATCCGGTACTTGCTGGTGGATTTCACAGAATAGCTAAATGACATATTGGAAATTGATTTGATGTTTATTTTAATAGGTTGATAATACCAAAATGATGAGTAAGCCAGAAGGTGAAAAGCGGAAAACAGCCCATAACGACAAGTCTATTAAAACGTCGCTTCAAAAGCTGTCAATGTGAACAGCCCTAAGTGGTAATAGATGCTGAAGCTTCTATTCACATATTATCGTAGCGAGTTCATTAGTGACGGCTTATGACGTCAAACTTGACAGCTCCAGACAAGCATGGCGCGGGAAATAAATGACAGTTGTATCACTCACAATGCATACACGGATATAATTAATTATCTAATCTAATCTTATTTTAAGAGGATTATAGAGATTTTTTGTTTGTTTGTTTGTTACACTTTAATATAAATTAAATCTATCTTTACAAACAAATTCGACCGATATTTCCCTATTAAAAAGCTACAGCTTTATATTTTATCCCGTACTAGCTGACGCCGCGCGGTTTTACCCACGTGGTTTTTGCTCTCGTAGGAATACAGGAACAAATTATAGCCTACAGCCTTCCTCGGTAAATGGGCTATCTAACACTGAAAGAATTTTTCAAATCGTACTAGTAGTTCATGAGATTAGCGCGTTCAATCAAACTAACAAACAAACTCTTCAGCTTTATAATATTAGTATAGATTCCTAAAGCGACGGGAACTATGCGGGTGTCAATTAATATTTATTGACTTCTAATAAAATAAATTATTATAAAGTGATACGGAACCACAGTTCTTTTGAATCTTCTACTGCTACTTCCGCTATTTCCCTACTTTTCACTGCAAGGGTGTAATAATCTCTCGGGCGAAATTACGCAATTACAGCCGCATTTCAAATTGCCCGGCAACACAGTTCCACAGAAGTATTGTGTATTTACGGTTTTATGACGTTAACCAGTGTATTTTAGTTTTGAAACAAAATATACACTACGATTTAGACTGAAAAGTACCATCATATGAGATTTTCAAAATTTCTGTAACTGTTTAAGTAAAAGTTGATTTTATAACGTTATTTTATTGTTAAATCCCATAACTTAAATATTTAATCAGTTTTAAAGCAATTTTATATCATTTTCCTCAAAAAAAAAATGGCATATAGGAGCTTGTGAGACTCCACGTCCACAGTAGTGTTAAGAAAAAATAACGTCCACACTTAAAGGTTATAATTAAAGGTAGGTACTGTTACACATGCTCTAAAATAGCATGCTAAAAACGTGCTGTTAAGTATGCTCCATACGAGCTTAGCATCAGTTTACATTTGGTTGCAATAAGCATGCTATTTTTAAGTATGCTCCTGAATAAGCATGCTCAAAGCAAACATACCAATTACACATGCTAATTTGTATAGTATCGTGTTAGACAGTGAAAGATGAAGGTGAAGAGAATACAGAATAGCAATGCTGATCGACTAGCATACTCAATAAGCAAACCAGTTCAGTAGCATACTCATAAATCGCACGACTGTTAATTCTTGAGCAAGCTCGAAATAGGCATGCTCATTATTTGCAATGTTGCGATGCACATACTAATAAGTAGCAACTGCTCAATAGTAGCATGCTTTCGTGCTTGAAATGAGCATGTGTAACAGTAGCTTTAAGTTACGATGGTCCAAACTTCGCCTTGTATTGTTTATTATAGTAACATCGCCTAGATAACCCAGATATAGTATAGCTATAGCGCCGCATACGGAACAGTATAAAGTAGTTATAGCGCGCCTAAGCCCAAAGCAAACGGTCTCGCTGCGGACTATTTGCGCACGTGCCCCCAGACTATCACGTAGAGCGCCCGAACATGCTCTGAAATATGGATCAGCTGTTTGTTTGTTTGTACAGCCATTTTGTAAACGAATTCGCTTCAATCTTACGAGAGTATTGTATTGAATGTAGCGAGGTTTTATTTTTATATAGATAAATCGTCATTTATCTATATTTTTCATTTCTACATGCATTTTTAGAAATTAAATATCACGTGTCTCAAACGTGAAGGAAAAACATCGTGAGGAAACAAACATACCAGATAATTTTCTTCATTCTCTGTGTGTGTGAAGTCTGCCAACCCGCATTGGGCCAGCGAGGTGGACTATTGGCCTAACTCTTCTCTTTCTGAGAGGAGATTCGAGCTCGAATGCGACGAATAATGGAATGGTCACACCGCATTGGAAAGCGCAGAGTTGGTCGAACCCCCCGTTAGGTGTATCGAGGATTAATTGGGTTACAGGATGCTGGCTCGATATTGGTGGCAATTGAAAGTCCATATTTTTCCGTTTTTGCCACTTTGTACACTGATTCTTCGCTCCTATTGGTCGTAGGGTGATGATATATAGCCTATAATGGACTAATTAACACAAAAATAATTTTCCAAAATTGTATTATAGATGCCATATTTTTTAAATATGACCAATATTCCAATTCTAAGAGAGGGTACGACAATTATATCAACGGGTCGGGATCGAACCACCATCCCGGTTATGAGTCCAACCGCTTTTACCGTTGAGCTATTGAGGCTCTATTCGAACCAACAGTTCCTGAGATTAACGAGTTCAAATTAACAACCAACCAAACAAATAAACTATTCCGCTTTATAACATTACTATAAATAAGTATGCTCAAACGTAGTGCCTCTGCATGAAACTTATCTCGTAAATTTAACTTAGCTATACCGCACATGTTTAGTGTGCAATCACCCTTATTATTCAGCCTTACTCAATACTTGCAGCTCAATGCCGAACATTGAAGCCGCAAAAATGTTAAATGGACATCGCGGGGTGGGGTCACACTGTTAGCAGAATGTGAAATATTTTATTATTTTGGTTCAGAGTTATACTAAACCAATACTTACGGCGCCTATTCGTAACAAACAAACAAATCTTACCTCTTTATGATATTTTTTTTGTTTTTGTTTAAAATAATATTTGCCATATTTTTTATAATATGACTAATATTTCCATTCCCCTCCAATTAGTCGGGAAAGACTGTGCTAGGTGTGGGTACGACAATATACCAACGGGGCGGGGATCAAACCACCACCTCTCGGTGATGAGTCCAACCACTCTTACCGTTGAGCTATTGAGACTCTATATTAGTTTACTCGTAAATGAATCAATACTCACTAAGAGTGTAATAAAATCAGCGGTATATTGAACCAAAAATTCACAATAACGCTAGACTATAATTAAAGCAGACATTTGTGAGATTGAATCTATAAAATAAACACACAATCATAGCGTGAGCTTCCATTCCACGTCCAATGACGAGACATGAACGCAACCGCAGATGTAATTACGGCCTGTCACTGCACAATCGCATTGCAAACTTCTATTAGAAGATCCGCTCACAATCGCACCGCAATCTAAGCGATATTAGAAATAGCGGGTAGTCAGAGCAGTTGAAACGGCGAGTTTATAGAGGTCCGTAACTTCACGGGCATCGTGCGGTCGCTCCCAACCATTCCGAGTGCTAGGGCTTACAGAATGCCAATATTACGTGGCTTGACCCTGACTGTACTGCGTGTGTTAGCCCTTTACGTCCGGCCTAGCAACTAATATAAAGTTATTGGACGTTTATTGTAAACTAGCGGACCCGCGACTTCGTCCGCGCGGAATTCAGTTTTTCACAATTTCCGCGGGAACCATGGATCTTTCCGGGATGAAAAGTATGTGTTAATCCAGAGTAAAATCTATTTCTATTATATTATAAATTTCAACCAAATCGCTTCAGTAGCCGCAGCGTAAAGAAAGAACAAACATACTTACACACTTATACACTTTCACACTTACACACAAACTTTTGCCTTTATAATATTAGTGTGATAGTGTGATATTAGTGTGATACTAACTATACTAAGTGATTGATTATTATTGCTCGTGGAGGCATTTTGAACCGTCTCTATAGCTTGGCAAGTTTGTTTATGACACTCACATGATATGCGGGCGACGGGTCTGTTAATGATGATGATGATGATGATGATGATGATGATGATGATGATGATGATGATGATGATGATGATGATCTAAAAATAAGTTCACGAATGGGACCTAAATTACCCAAAAAACAATCAGATACAATAAACCCCGCTGACACTGAGACCAAACACTAAATCCAAATTGAAATAACTGGTGTTCGTAATCCAGAAGGCTGAATTAACTGCATAGTGGACTGCGTTCCGTGACTTAAGCGATGGCCACACAGCGTCCATTCGCTTCTTTTCTATAAGCGAATAGTTCAGCAGAGACCTAGCTTTCCGTGACGTGTAAATGAATAGCCCACTAGAGACCAAGCTCTCCGTAATAAATCAGCGAATAGCCCAAGGCCTTTTTCATCAAGAAAAGAGGCTTTTTGTGTTGTATTAACGAAAAATCTAACAAATTTAGGTGGCTTTAAGTACCGAGTTAACGTATAGTCTATCCAGCAGTGACAAAACATATCAAGTCAGTAAATAGCGTAGATTGGCTCCTGTACGTGCCACAGGAATAACCCAGCCGAGGCCCATGACTTAGACGAAGACGACATGACAGTACCGAGCTAGCAAAAAGCCCAATTAGATTGTAGATCTAGACGCCCAAAAAACGTCCTTTACGATGCTGACTATGACATAACGAACGACAATGCTTCCCAGGCAGCACAAACACAAGCTACACAGCGTCTTCGCCGGCGAAGACGAGGTCCCCGATATCTGACGTCACCCAGACGTAGGTTTTTTAACTCACGATCTCGGGGGCGCCCGGACTGATACACTTAGGCCAAAACACCCTTCCCGAACGGCCCTCTAAGCCGCGGTCCGAGTCTCAGAGGAGACGCCCTTAGAGAGTCGTTCCACCCATCTATTCTACATCTGCCTTCGTGCCCCATCAGGCTTCTGCGCTCACCCAAACCCCCCAGTGATGCCGCTGAAGTCCCTTAAGGAGCCTACTAGTAAAGCATCGAGTCGACATGGAAAGCATTACTAGACCCGATAAGACAATGGTTTTAAGTGTTTTGGAGTTAGAAAAAGACATGACCACTTCTATGACATACAACACCCACACATTCAAGCGTATGTGTGGGTGTTGTATGTATATTAATACACGTATTCATCTTTTTAACATAAAAATGGAACCGACTTCAAAGGCGTATTTCAGATATTTTGATTTTAACACAAAACTACTAAACCGATTTTCAAGAAAATTAAATGGGGCCAATCTGGAAGAGTACTTTTTTAAACAAAAAAAGAATTTTTAAAATTATGTAACAAATGACAAAGTTATGAGGTAACAAACATTAAACAAAAACATTCGCGTCGAATTGAGAACCTTCTTTTTTAAGTCGGTTATAAATAAAGAAACTTTTTAAACTCAATAAGAATCAAAAACCGTCTCGGCACAGTAGATATAATAAGGTCTCGGCTTAAGAATAGTCGAAACTATTGAGTCTTTACAAGTTAGCTTTGTAAGAGCACAGAACATTAGTCATAACAGAGGATGAATGGAGCCGCCTAATATTAATTATCGTCTTTTAGTCACGTTCTCGTTTCCGGTGCTGTTCCACAAATTAAATGTATGTTCCTTGTTTAAGCTTAGGATCATAGACATCCGAAGGTTTTGGGGTACCGTAAGCAAAACACCAAATTAATTCTATAAAAATCCATATTGAAATTGTATAGTTTAGTTGAAGTAAGCGAACACATAAAAAACAGACATAAATTTATCTACATTCTATACCTATCTATACTTATAATAACACTGTTCGAATTCTTTACATTTATTCCCAATTTGAGATTTAACTTATACCATTTGTAACACTAAACGTTACCGTGGCATAGAGTACTACTAGCGCCATCTAGAATCTATACAATACGAATTCTGTACATTTTGTACATTCTGTAACATTGTATGTTTGCCGACGCCAGAATATTTTATAATTTGCAGATTATTTCGCTATCGTGAGATCGCGAATTGCGTCTTTTTGGTCCCGTATCCGAAATAGTCGTAATGAAATCCTCAGTGTATGCTCCGAGTATCCTGAAAACTCTATTCTATTTTACATACATTGATACTTTCTTTGTTTATCAAGTGTAAAACTAAGAGGGAAATAACGTTGTATTCAAATAAAATAATTGTTAGGCCAGCGCCGGACCGAGGTAAATTTTAGAATGGAGCGAGATCCAATTATGGCGCCTTTCGCGCACGTAAATTCATCACACAAATTTCTTTTCGATCTTGTCTTTACCATTTCGGCGCCCCCTAGGATTTGGCGCTTGGAGCGACCGCTCCTTTCGCCGTATGGACTCCGTCCCTGTGTTAGGCAAATTAATTTAGATACTAAGTATTTTTAATTAAGTACAATATTGAAATACGAAAATATTTTATGTGGTCTGTACCTACTTTTGTTATTTGATCCAGGCCTGTAAATAAAGTGACTAAGCTTAAAAATAATTGATTTCTTTTGTAGTCTGAAAGTTAAATCATTTAAGTTCCTTTGTCTGGCTTTTAATATGAATCATTTAATGTCTACTCCATTTCATTCCTGTTCATATCGCGTTAGTTTAAATAAAATATAATATTAACATTATAAAAATATGAAGCATTTTCATATTATAAAATACCGAATTTCAAAAACGAGTTAAAAATAAATAAACATTGAAAATGGCGTTGAAAACGCGCGCGAATCCAACCTTATTAATTTACAACCGCACCTCACCGCACCTTCAACGTGTAACGTATACATTGCCCGCCGAGAACAAGTCACGCGGTAACACATTAACGACCAGCCAGCAATGTACATGTGTGTTCAGTGTTCGCACCATTTACCTAACTCGTATAATCGCGTCGAGTCGCGGGGGTAATGGAGCGTAAACGAGATACCATCGACCCAAAATGCCTTCCTCTCCAGAGGGAGACGCCATACGTAGCGTTTCGTACCGGACCGCTGGGACCATAATTGTTATTGTCCATAATTGTGCATTATGGTCAATTCTGAGGATTTAATAGAGCTATGTATTTCAAAATAAAGCAATACCTTGCACGAATTATATAATTGTGCCTTAACGGAACGATTAAAAGTTCTATATTAGCGGGCTACCAGATGCCCGAGACTTCGTCTTTTTTTTCTTTATTTTAATCTCCGCTTCGTCGCTGTTGGTATGTCGATAAATGGATTATTTAACACAAAAATATTATAACTAGTAGTTACTGAGCTCTTTAGCTTTATAATATTAAGTATAGATAACAATCGCCGCACTAAAGTCGATTTTTTCAACAGGTTGTTTTAGAAAAGCTCAAGACGATTAAGATTAAGAAAAGCCAATTATAAATACCAAAAATATATTCATCATGATGATAGGAGGCTATAGGGCTGTTTATGAATAAAGTCTTACCAAATAAACTGAAATAGATTTTTTAAGAAATAAATAGTCTATTCGTAGGCGAGTCATTCGACGACATCGACCTGAATCCGCTATATTCATCCTGCTTGCACTTCATGACGCCCCATACGCGCGAAGGGAGCAACAATCGTAATTAGTGAAGTTCGCTATCGATAGCTCAAGTTGGAGAGATCGATATCATTATCGAGTGTTGTAATGGATTTTGAGGAAGGAAATGCAAAGTTTTGCAGGTGTTATTAACTTATTTCCCCTCTGCGTGAAACATAAGGAAATCGGTTCAACTCTAAATAGAATTTATTAGTAGGTAGGTAGATATCGGAAGTTATTTTGATGAATTCATGAAAATCGTTGGTCAAGTGATCAAATCGTATGTTGAATCGGATCTTGAGGTCCTGAGTTCGAATCTTGGTCAGGCTCCGAAACATTGTACTTTCCTGTCTACTGCCAACATACGTCGTGAGACCTAACTAGAAAGCTGAAAAATTGTATATTAATGATTACGTCTATAGTGATCAAAAAATAAATTAAAAAAAAGTATTTTGGGCCTACAACATTTGACGGCCTCCGTGGCACAGTGGTATGCGCGGTGGATTTACAAGACGGAGGTCCTGGGTTCGATCCCCGGCTGGGCAGATTGAGATTTTCTTAATTTGTCCAGGTCTGGCTGGTGGGAGGCTTCGGCCGTGGCTAATTACAAACCTACCGGCAAAGACGTACTGCCAAGCGATTTAGCGTTCCGGTACGATGCCGTGTAGAAACCGAAATGGGTGTGGATTTTCATCCTCCTCCTAACAAGTTAGCCCGCTTCCATCTTAGACTGCATCATCACTTACCATCAGGTGAGATTGTAGCCAAGGGCCAACTTGTAAAGAATAAAAAAAAAAAAAAACCCAACTGGTGAGTATATTTGCAGGCCGATTTTCATCAAACACGTCTAAGAACTCAACTTTAACTCAACTCAACTCAAGAATAAGTCAACTTTAATACAAAAATAAAAATCGCTTCATCCGTTCGGGAGTTCTGGCACAGACAGACAGACACGTCAAACTTATAACACCCCTCATTTTGCGTCAGGGGTTACAAAATGAATAAAATTACATCTCATGTATGAAAAATTGACGATCTGGAATTTTGTAAACTCCTACATACCAAAGCAACAATGGTCCAAACTCTATAATTCTATATCATGCGAGATGTTGTTAAGCACATAGGAGGATCATAAAAAATACGATTTTACATAAAAACAATGGTCACTCAAACGTTAAAAAGTAACGAGACACAGTAACAACAGTTTGTATGACATCTTGTAAAGTCCTCATGAAACCATCCATACAAAAATATAATAAACCGGTCAAGCGCGTGGCCACGCACTGTGTAGGGTTCCTTAGATTAGGTTAGCATTTTAATCGCTTATGCAATGCCGATAACGATACCCCACACCATGTTATAACAAAAAAATCATCCTAATGATGCAGGGAAATAACCCCCATTTTTTTAATTTTTACCTCTTCATAGACGTAATTAATTAATATACATACTCATATGGGATAAGACGATATAAAAATCATCCTTATGTTGCAGGGAAGGAAATCCAAAATACTTTTTTAATTTTTTTTTTTTAATTTTCAGCTTCCATGTTTTAACAGACTTGAGAGTTGTCTTACTGGCAACTTCATCTTTTTAACTAACAACGGAATTAGTATGCAATTTTCGAGTTAAAATTCGGACTGACGGACATGGCGAAACTATAAGTGTTCCTTGTAGATTACGGAACCCTAAAGGTGTATGGAAACAATGAAACTGCGCGCGCCCTCTCGAGCCGGACCCTCACTCTGTTTTGACTCTGTTTACAGTCAGTGATTCTGAATTTGTACTGATGCGTGTTTAACGAGCTCTCTTAATACAAGTACTAGCGAACCCACGCGATTTCACCCGTGTTGAAAAATAAATACGTGTATAAAATATAGTCTACATTACTTGTTAATAATGTTGCTTTACATTAGTGAAAAAAAAACGGTTGTCTGTAAGGCGGTTTACTGACGATAGTTGAACGTGACAACGTTATTAAGAAAAAGTTCGTTTTTATAAAATACTGTTTAATACTCTTCAAACACTAGAATATACTTTATTTCTTGTAAAAAAAGTTGGCAACACTAGAGCGAGGAAAAGACGCATAACGTCATCTTTTTTCGACTGTGCAACCGGCTCCATAGTATTATAAGACGTTGTCACGTCAAAAAATCTAAAATAAGTTTAGTGGTATAGACTTGAAAAGCTAACAAATAAACTCGCATTTGCGTATAATATTTCTAAAGGCTGCTCGCGATTTAATCCACGTAATTCCTGTTCCCATGGGAATACAGGCGTAAGGTGAAGCTCATGTTACTGGCTGATAACGTAGTTTTCCATTGGTGAGAGAGTTTTTAACCTTCCTTGTCCTAACCTCGAAGAGACTCGTACACAGCTGTGTACGAGTCTCTTCTTAGACACTCATCTAAGAAGAGACTCGTACACAGCAGTTAGTCGAATATGGGTTGATAAAGAAGAATAATATATCTATACTATAAAATATCGTTGCTTACACGTAAGCTTTAAGTTCAGATAGTACGAACACTTAGCTTAGTAGCAGTAAGCTAAGATGTCCTCGTATTTGCCATATCGTTAGCGATATAGAAGGCCGTTTAACGTCCATTACGGGAACACATTTGAGAGGCGGTACACTCGTACAGATTAAAATTCGGGGCGGGTAATGACGTCACGCGCCATTAGCCGCCCGGGCATTCGCCGTTCAGCAATTATTGCAGCTGTGTGTACGGAGACAGCGTCACAGTGTAGTAAAAGCCTACTATCTACTGTCATTTATACATTTGGATTTTGTTAAAAGCACAGTGTTGGTCGACCCCCCACCAGGTGGACTGACGACATCAAGCGAGTCGCAGGGATTCGCTGGATGCAGGAGCCTCAGTATCGTGATGTTTGGATGTCCCTACAAAAGGCCTATGTCTTGCAGTGGACGTCCATCGGCTGAGATGATTATGATGATGATGACAGATATAAGAAGTGTTTGCTTATGTTTTTTTTAGTCTTTACAAGTTAGGCCTTGACTACAATCTCACCTGATGGTAAGCGATGATGTAATCTAAGATGGAAGCGGGCTAACTTGTTCGGAGTTGGATGAAAATCCACACCCCTTTCCGTAAATAGCGTGGCGGTACGTCTTTTGCCGGTAGGGTGGTAACTAGCCACGGCTGAAGCCTCCCACCAGCCAAACCTGAGCCAATTAAGAAAACCTCAATCGGCCCAGCCGGGGATCGAACCCAGGACCTCCGTCTTGTAAATCCGAAGCGTATACCGCTGCGCCACGGAGGCCGTCAAAGTTGTATATCTGTCTAACCAAAGAAACCAAATAAAACACTACTACACCAAAAGAAAGTCACCTAAATCACCGATATAGCTAAACGAGTCGCAAAGTTGAAGTGGCAATGGGCGGGGCACATAGTTCGAAGCGCCGATGGACGTTGGGATCCCAAGGTGCTGGAATGGCGTTTCACTCGCACATAAGTCTCCTTTATTACAAAAAAAAAATCGCTTTATCAGTTCGGGAGGTATGGCGCCACAGATACACTGACAGACAGACACGTCAAGTCTATAACACCCCTCTTTAAGTCACTAAGTTAACCTACCCCTATGGGTGAAATTTGTTTCTTAAGTGAATAAAATGGTAAAAAAAATATAGTATCGGAAAACACGTTTAAACCTACTTTAAAATGCACTCTAAAGTTCGCCATCGATCCAATAATTTATTTATTTAGCTTGCGTGCAGATCCACGACGGATTAAACTGCACATTGGGGGTAGGGGGTAGGGGTGTATAAATATATAAATGATGCTAGTTACCCATATCCCGCTTAAGGATTTCTTTTCGGAGGCTTCTTGTCGCTCTTGTAAAAAAGGGGGAAGGCTAATAAAACGTTTATTTCAATTTCTTGATTTCACCATCATATAATATTAGCGATTCTTTTGATAGTTAACACATAATTTCACATTATTTCAACGTAACACGATTATTATTTGTAAGTCAAAATAAACATTAAATTCGTAATAAAATCTGACCCTTTAAATTGCCTGTAGCTCCGAAAGTAATGATCGCAGATACCCTGTTACTTTTACAAAATTGCTTTACTATTAGCATACTCTTAATTTATATACAATTTAAAAAACTGTCATCATCCCCATTGGGCCAGCGTGGCGTTAAGGATGATGATGATGGAGCGGGATAAATCTGTGATATAGCTACATGTAGCTAGTGCCCACTGTATCTATGACACGTAGCCAGGCGGGTCATATCTGCCCACAATTAGAGCCGGGCGGAGCGGATAATTCCGCTATAATCCCCCGTCCCGACCGACGGAACACTTCTCCGAATTGATTTGATCTGAAACTTGTAAGCTTACGATACTCCCGTTGGCGACAGGGATGCCGCAAAAATATACTATTCTATTTTTTTTTATTGAGAATGAATACAATAAGAAACTTAAGCTTGTTTATCCTAATAACTATACAAATCATGCCCATGCATGCATGCATCATGGCTGCATTTCCGCGCTGGACAGCCAGGCTGATCCTTTGCGCAAAAAAAGATGCCGTGTAGAATCCGAAAGGGGTGTGGATTTTCATCCTCCTCCTAACAAGTTAGCCCGTTTCCGTTTAGTCTCCATAATCACTTACCATCAGGTGAGATTGTAGTCAAGGGCTAACTTGTAAAGAATAAAAAATAAATCCTTTCTGTCACCAGTCGAGGCAACTAGCCGCGGTGAAATGATTCGGTGAAATTTTTTGGCACTGCGACTCCATGGCCCAAGGGTCTCCACGGCAAAGGCATTTGTAACTCTCAGTCAGAGAGGCATACTTGAACCACTCACCGGTTTCAGTTTTTTCTGCTGCGGCTCCCGGTCTTGATTCTGTCTCCCTGATTTGACACGGTGCTAATGTGTCCCACATTAGAGCCCGCCCCATTTTTTTAAATATTTCTTTAGAAATATACCTAACTTAAGTCTGAGTTTGATCATGTAACGAGATTTAAATCAGACTAAATATACTTAATAATAAACAAAAAAAGTTACATCTATTGTCTTGATCAACGCAGAGAGATCAAATCAGAGTTACATTTCATACATACATAGTTTTGTTATATAAAATAATTTTATACGATTTGTGGATTTATAAAAGTGTTTGTGTGTGCGTGTGTGTGTATTTATGTGTGTATGTCATTCATCATCATCATCAAATCAAGAAGACAGAGTACCCTATTAACCTCATAAACACCCTCGGAACTCATGGCGTTTGCTCAATTCGCATGTGTGAAAAACTAAAGTTCTCTGGTAGCCCTGTTTGAGGAAAATGTTGGATTTCACCATTTTTCTGCTTCGTTTCTTATATTTCGTGTTATTCTACGGAAGTGCGCCGTTAGTCTGAGAATTCATTATAATGTAAGCCTCTTACGGAGGGACGCAAGTGAGAATATTTTAATAATATATAAATAAATCGATTTTGATTCCAACTTATGTTGGACACTTCTATCCATTGATTAATGTTTTGTTATAGAGGAGCAAACAATCAACAAACAATACATAACACAGGATATAAGCTTATTTTGGGGCTAAGTAAATGTGTATTGTGTGAGTAAGTATATTTATCCTATCCTACTAATATTATAAACGCGAATGTTTGTATGGATGTTTGGATGAATGTTTGGATGTTTGGATGAATGTTTGGATGTTTGGATGTTTGTTTCTCTATAACGCCGCTACTACTGAAGCGATTTAGCTGAAATTTGAATGAAAATAGATTTTACTCTGGATTAACACATATGCTACTTTTTATCCCGAAAAAATCCATGGTTTCCCGAGATTTGCGACAACTGATGATTTTGATGAAATTAATGTTTGTTACTCTTTCACGCCTCAACTACCGAACCGAAATAGCTGAAATTTGGCACTAAGATATATTATAGCCTGGATTAACACATAGACTACTTTCTATCCCGGAAAAATCTATGGTTACCGAGGGATTTGTGAAAAAAACGATGTTTTCCTTCGCCGTTTGAGACACGTGATATTTAATTTCTTAAAATGCACACAACTGAAAAGTTGGAGGTGCATGCCCGAGACCGGATTCGAACCCACACCCTCAGGAATCGGAGGCAGAGGTCATATCCACTGGGCTATCACGGCCAATTACGGCAATTAGCATTAGCAGTCACATGTTATTTGCTACCAAATGATATACACCACAGAATTCAAATTCAAAATTCATTTATTTCTAGTAGGCTCAGTTTACAAGCACATGCATTGGCAATATAATCCTCTGTATATATCACTTAGCAGCAAATAACATACGACTGCTAAGTACCATTAATTGGCAAGAGAAACTCAATGGTAAGGGGTATGTCAGATCCACAGAAGCATTAGGTGTATAATATATATCCACAGACGTCTTCATTATACCAGTTGCGTTGCGCTCCAGGCGGGTTCCTTTTGATACTAAAGACAGCTTACTCCTATTATATTTCCTTGAATTCGACATGCCAGTCTCATACAAGGGTATTACATCACTAAAACCTATACGTTAGATCATACTCTACTATGATGAGCCACTGTATAGAGTAGTAGTATCTACTAAGCTTTTAGTATAGTTGCAAAAATACCTTTTAATAAGGCCTAATACCAGCTGAGACTTCGATTCGGTGTGCGTGGGTTTGAATCCAGACAGGGCATGTAGCTACTTTTGAGTTATGTGCATTTTAAGAAATTAAATATCACTTATCTCAAATGGTGAAGGAAAAACATCGTAAGGAAACCTGCATACCAGAGAATTTTCCTTAATTCTCTATGTGTATGTATTCTGCCAATTTTGAAAATTGGGCCTACGTGGTGGGCTATTGGCCTAACCCCTCTTATTCCGAGAGGAGACTTGCTCAGCAGTGAGCCGAATATGGGTTGATAATGATGATAGCAAAAACTTGGTACTGCCCTGCACCCAGCGGTTTCCCTTGTGTAGATATATCCCGTAGTTACATGTATCTATATTTTGAACGTTTAATAGCCAAACAGTTACCGGTATCTAAACTAGACTTATAATAATTATAATTAGCGTTGAACCTTCAATAGCTAAACAGTTACCGGCGTCTAAACTAAACTTATAATAATTAAAATTAACATTTTAACATTAGAGTAAGAAATTCTTACTCTAAGTTTGTTAATAAACCGTACAATGCCATAAAGAAGAGGAGTTATGGAGCTTAAACCTACCACACTGCAAATTGTAAAAAGGTCATCCAAACTAGATGAGTATACTTTGAGAAAATTACAAAAATACTTAATATTTTTATCAATATTTTAATATTGTTTTCTATATATTTTTATTTGTTGAGCGAATAAAATATACGTACTAGAAATTGTTATTCTAAGTTTTATAGTCGACTGTACAAGGCCAGGCCTCCCTCCACATAGAAGAGGAGTTATGGAGCTTATACCCACCACACTGCAAATTGTAAAAAGGTCATCCAAACTAGATGCATACTTTTTGAGAAAATTACAAAAATACTTAATATTTTTATCAATATTTTAAATTTTTTGTGCTGAGTAAATAAAACATACGTACCTATGTGTCAATAATACAGGACTACCGTTTTTAAAGTCGATTAAACCTTTCCTTTTGGCTTTGATATAGTAAAAAAAAACAATCTTCTGGCTACGCATCTCTGCTACGAACAAAGTCGATGTCTTATAAACTAGAAGGGCTAGAAACTTTTTGAGCAATAAATCACTGCGCACCGCTTTTACCACTTAAAAGCGAGTCCAATGCAGTAAACTACCGCCGATAAATTCATCTAAAGAGTTTCACATTCACGGAATTACATTTAGGCAGAGACCGCACGTTCATTAATATCCAAGTTTGAAATAAGAGTTTGCATTCCACCTATTATTAGTTGCAAATTCACGGACTTACATTTTGGCAGATACCACACGTTCATCTCCAAGTTTGAAATAAGAGTGTGCATTCCACCTATGACAATTAGTTGTCATAGATAATGAACGTGATAAGATAAATTGGATATAATTGTGAGTTGTTATCGTAGGTAGCATAAAAAAAAAATTATAAAAAAAATTCAACCGACTTTAAAACATAAGACGTAACGTAAAAAACGTAAAATAACATTATATTATGTTCTACCTACTGATCAGTTTCAAGGTGGTGCTAACCCGATGATGTGTTAATTCAAGCTATGTAAGAATATCATAAAGATATAGGTTTTCAGAGAGTGTTCTTTTAGTAACAGCATATATTAACACGACACTGGCTTAGCACCTTTGGCTACAAAAGATCTTCTAGCGTTATTTTTAGGTTTGGCGATCATAGAAGCTTCAAAAGGTCCTAAGAAGGCTAAATGAAGAAAGTAAGAGTTGTTCCTCCAATCGCTCCTGTTATCCATGGTTAAAATTTATGACTACTTAATTTATATCGGGTCTGCCACACGCTCGAGGCATGGGAAGTAGCGTGGGAAGAAAGCAGAGACGTAGCGCAGCCATTTGCACGCCCTGCCGCATGTCATGCCGCTCGTCCTGCCCATCGCTTCCTATTTTGTCGGTTTTGAGCACGAGTCAGAGAAAAAGTATGTCGCGGTTAATTGCACGAGTAGAATAGTGTGAGTAAACAGCGCGGACAGTATCAAGAGAAGCAAAGTGTGGCTACGACATAAAATACGGAGTCTAGCTAAACATAAGTCCGTGTTCACACTAGTCCGTCACCACGCGGTCGTAAATCGCGGTCCGTTCACCGCAGCGCAGAATTAACATAATAAAAAGGGCGAGCATTCATACTTCGGGCAATAAATAAAGTTTTATGGGCACCGCTCTAATGCGCCCGAAAGCGCGCGAAAGGACAGCCCGTGATTTCGTGCGGTTCACACTGGCCCTTTGTGCGTGCGTGTTATATACCTCAGCGGTATAGTGGTTAACTTTTTTAACTTCGTGAGGTGCCATAAACTTATAACAGATAGATAACGTGTAGTCGCAGGATTCGTAAGCCGTTTTGTGTGCCCCGAAATGGGAGCCCTTGACGCATCGTTGCACAACGATAAGCCCCTACATTCTGTATAGTTGATGGGACATCGCTCGTTTCCATGGCAACGTCGTTGTTATTGGCATTTTATTTTTGGCATCCCATAAAAATAAAGTTCAAATTGTATTATAACTTGTTATAGGCCAATATTACATAGACGAGTATAAAGAGCAAAAATCGATCTCCAGTACGCTTGTGTGCGTGTCGGCGAGTGTAATTAGCTTAGCTCTTACACTCACATAGTCACAGATGTGGCATACGTTTGGAGTGAATAATTGTTGTGTTGCGGGTCTATAGGTTATTAGTCTAAGTGAGGTACTTCGTTCCTGAGCCTCCTAGCTCGGTGATCCACCGTGTCCAGAGCAGCAAGCTGGTATTTAGCTGATCCATCCTATAAATGGGAGAAGTCCAGTATTCCATGCACGAACGCACCTGAGCTTGGTATAGAGTAAGAAGCTGTTCCAGCGTAATTAGCACGTGAAAATAATTGTTATAAAATTCATAATTATCACCTTAACCCATCGACCTTATAACCTCACCAATGTTTGTACGAAGAGATTTTTGAGGGCAGAATCATTCCACTAGACGAGGTGTTAGCTAATTTGGAAAAATCTACTGTAATAAAAATAAACCATTATTAAAGTGTTTTTCAGATAGCATGGGTACGGTGACAGTCGCCTGTACTGTATGTATACCAACGTATTATTATCGTGAATCGCGGCTAACTTTCAAGAGTGAAACGAACGAATCACCTGCACCATCCTCACGAAACGAACTATAGACTTAAATTACCAAATTGATCCTCGAACGATGACTCGAAGTCGGCAGCACAACTAAATTACAATAAATAACTAAAAACGGAACAGTACCGATAATATCTACATTACTTAAAAAAAAAGTTAAAAGCAGGCACTTTAGTAGCAGACTGGTAAAAAATCCACTAGGTATTTGTCACTTGGTACAAATGAGTCATTTAAGAACCTTAACAAGCACCCGACCGCCTTCCTTATATCTCAAAGTCAAACCTCACGATAGCCACTTCACAGTTCACAGGATAATAGCCTGTATTTCTTTATAAACACGTTCCAGAATAGCGTCCACTAATTTGCAATGTGAGCCCTATTTGAACAACCGCACCGTACTTACACGAACATGAATTAAATTTGTGCATGCCAAAATAGTTCGTACTGCATTCACTTAAGTGCTTGAATAGTTTGTTGTAATTCGACGTATGTAAACTTTGGTGTGTGATCGACCGTACGAAAGAGGAATTTTGTGTCAGGGTTGTCAAAATTAGGTTTTAATTTTCTCTCTTACTAAAATGTACATTTTTAAGTGGTGAAGAAATAAAATAAACTATTATGTTATTTTTAAAGAGATCTACAAGTTTTTGTTTTTAATTTACATAAGTCTTTTTAACATGACTAAGTAATAATATTTTTCTGCGTGATCGAATCATGAATGAGGAGATCCGCAGACGAACCAAAGTAACTGTCATAGCTCAGCGAGTCGCGAAGCTGAAGTGGCAATAGGCAAGCCACATAGTTCGAAGAGTCGATGGACGTTGGGGTCAAAAAGGTGCTTTATGGCGACCATGCACTGGAAAGTGCAGTGTCGGTCGATCCTTCACAAGGTGGACCGAGGATATCAAGCGGGTTTCAGGGAGCCGCTGGATGCTGGTGGCTCGAGACCGTTGTGCTTGGAGGTACATGCAAGAGGCCTATATCCAGCAGTGGACGTCTATCGGCTGATAAGTAATGTTATTATTCTTTTTGACGGCCGCGTGGCGCAGTGGGTAGTGACCCTGCTTTCTGCATCCACGGCCGTGGGTTCGATTCCCACAACTGGAAAATATTTGTGTGATGAGCATGGGTGTTTTCCAGTGTCTGTGTGTATTTTTACATTATAAAAGTATTTATATGTAGTATATAATTGTATATTAATATTATAATATTAACTATCTTAGCACCCATAACACAAGCTACTCTGTATGCTTACTTTAGGGCTAGATAGTGATGTGTATTGTTTAAGTATATATATATATATATATATATATATATATATTCTACCAACGAAGCGAAAAGCTTGTTCGCATAAACGCGAGTTATCACAGCCGTGCCGTCGAGTAGCGTGTTGTAAGTATGTCTACAGCCTTATCGTTTCCTTCGGGAGTTGGCGCGCGGTGGAAACTTGTATCGAATAAGTTGTTGCCGAAGATTTAACAAAGGATTACATGGTTATTTGTCTTTTGCAGACATTTCGTTCGTGTTGGTATTGTGCGTTTTTGCAAGGAAATTCATTATATTACGGTTACACCTAACTTTGGACGACTTGAGGAATTTAATTTGGCATATAAAAGTAGATTTACAATATATTATAGCAAGGGTGGTAATGCAAAATAGTATTAGCAAATTATTATCATTTTTATTCTTTACAAATTAGCCCTTGACTACAATCTCACCTGATGTTAAGTGATGATGCAATCTGAGATGGAAGCGAGCTAACTTGTTAGGAGGATGAAAATCCACAACCAAGCGGTTTCTACACGACATCTTACCGGAACTCTAAATCGCTTAGTGGTACATCTTTGCCAGAAGGGTGCCACTAACTAGCCACGGCCATAGTCTCCCACCAGCCAGACCAGGGCCAATTAAGAAAACTTCTGTCCAAATCTGCCCAGCCGGGAATCGAACCCAGGACCTCCGTATTGTAAATCAACCGCGAGTAGTAGTAGATACTCTACTGCCATGTTTATGTTTTGCCCTCGTAGTAAGTTTATTTTTAAGTTTTCGTCTAATTATTATCACCATTATCTTATAATATTAGTATTAAAAGTGCTTGTAAACTAAGCCTAATTGAAATAAATGAATATTGACTATTTGACTGTTGACTTTATTTGATGCCTAACAAGATTAAGATTAAAATTCCGGTCTGAAGGGTTGCCAAGTACTGTAAATGAGCCTCTGTGAACTGATTCTCTGTTTACTATACAAGCAGATGGTCCACTTTATACTATAAAGTGGACCATCTGCTTGGTCCTTCTTTGTGATTTCATTATCATCATATTAGCCGATGGACGACCACTGCAGAACATAGGTCTAGTGTACTTCCAAACATCACGATCCTGAGCCGCCTGCATCCAGGAAATCCCTGCGACTCGCTTGATGTCGTCAGTCCACCTGATGGGGGGTCGGCCATCACTGCGCTTTCTAGTACGGGGTCGCCATTTCAGAACTTTAGGACCCCAACGTCCATTCCAGGCTCTTCGAACTATGTGTCACTTCTGTGATTTACATTTCCTTACATACAGTACACCGTTATTAGAAAACCGGTTAACGGTTATTTAGTATCATATGTAATACATACTCGTACTGATATACATACCTATACAGTGAAACCTCTCCATATTGTTATATTTCACTTTTAAATTTAAATTACATTTATTCAGTCAAAAATGCATGTTCATTTTGTAACCAGAACAAACAGTACCTTTTTACATTATTAAAATCAATCAATCAATCAATCAATCAATTTTTATTTCGCCAGAATATGTTACATTTACATGTATCAAAAAAGGTATCATAAAAAAAATTATGAGAATTAAAGTCAGAAACTAAAAATTAAATCTTCAGAATAAATTGCATGATTTATTACCGCGTGACAGCCCTAAGGGTGGGGCGATACGTTTCTTCTACACACAATTTGCGGAATTTCCACATCCGCTCCGAACAATTCCCGGGCGGGCCGCGCGGAGGTCCAATGGAAATCTATATCGGGTGGTATTTGCGCCTCTAAATGTCTCAATACATACAGATCGTTGTCTCAATACCACGAATAAGAGAAAAAAACCGCAACCACACCCTACTTTGTTGTGTAGGTTTCGATTGTACTTATTCTGGGTAAGTTTTTAATTTGTATTTTTTATGTTTACTTTTAGTGAAGAATCTTATAAGTAACTAATACCCGTTTCCGTGGTAATACAGGGATAAAATACAGCCTTTGACACTCACAAATAACGTGGCTTTCTAGAATTTTCAAAATCGGTTCAGCATATTTTTTTTTTTAATTTTATAAAAAGAATATTTGCCATAGCATTTATAATATGATTGAAAGATTAGACAAAACAAGGTAAGGCAAAAAATATAAAGACAAAATAGCCGGAGTAAGGGCAATCTTCAAACATGCACTGGCCTAGAAAGTTTCCATTTTATAAGCTATGTAAACACAGAATAAATAATGATCCAGAATGAGTACACTTTACTTTACAAGCGGCGTGGTGAAGCCGGTGAAATCCATAAAAAACATACGTCATGCGTTTGCTTGAGATCTGCATACATACAAAGTTTTTTCAAAATTTGTATTTCAAGATTTAACACTAACTTCAATTACGTAAATTGATACCATAATAGACTGATAATCAATAATTACCTATAAAAAAATATTTCATCTCATTTTTTTAATTTTTGTGAACAGTTTTAAAAATATTTTTAAAACATAAAACGCCACTTTTTTGAATAATATGGAAAATTACTGATGTGCTTTGTGTCGTACTGACTTGAGTATGTATTCGTTTTTGGATTTTGTATTTGGAACGGCTACGACACCGTCGTTTTCTGTGCTCTCTCGTCGTTATCAACCCATATACGGCTCACTGCTGTGCTCGAGTCTCCTCTCAGAATGAGAGGGGTTAAGCCAATAGTCCGCCACGCTGGCCCAATGCGGATTGGCAGACTTCACACACGCAGAGAATTAAGAAATTCTCTATGTGCAGGTTTCCTCACGATGTTTTCCTTCACCGTTTGAGATACGTGATATTTAGTTTCTTTCTGTGTTCTCTGTCTGCTATGTAAAGTATACAAATACATTCATGTTTGCTTGTCTGTCACAATTTCTTCTAAAAGTATACTTTTGTTATCCATATTTTATATCATCAACGTTCTACAGTCGTATGTATAAATAGTAGTATAATTTCATGTACATTACATGTTTAATTGTGTATACCACAGGGAACCAACCGTTTGATCAAAGTTTTTTAATTACGATTCCGCGCTAAGTATATTTATTAATAGAGGGAGTGAGGCACGAGCATCATAATTAACAAAATTAATACTGAAGATAAAACGAAGCTAATTAAAATCGAGCGACATCTGTGCCCCACTTGGTAAATCTGGGGAAGTGAATTCCTTCAAGGGTTGTAAACGGGATAGATTATTGGCAATGTCTAGACGCAATTGTAGCCGGCAGGTCGCTTTTACTATAAACTAAATAAAAATGCTTTAGTTCTAGCACCAGTGTTTGTACAAGACGAATAAGCTCCAACTTGTATCACTTAGGAATTCCTCTGATTTCCATCCAAATCATAATTCCTCATCTTTACAAATAAGACTTCTTAAAAGCAAGATTAATTTTCTAGACAAGTGCGTTCTTATCATCTTATATTGAATGATGTGAATGATTATTGCTGAAACTTTTTTGTACCTTGAAAATTTTAGCGAAATTTCCGGTTGCGCTGCTATTGGTTGATACATAGAGGTAGGCTTTTGATTATTGCTCATCACGAGGAGCGTTATTTGGTCGCTTATTATGTAGATAGCAAAATTTCCGGCTGCGTTGCTATTGGTTGACACATAGAGGTTGCCATTTGACTATTGCTCATCACGAGGTGCGTTATTGGTTCGAATATTATGTAGATAGCGAAATTTTCGGTTGCGCTACTATTGGTTAATACATAGAGGTTGACATTTGACTATTGCTCATTAAAAAACCATTAATATATTGGTAACATTGTTGCAAATATCCACTCAAAATGCTTCAAATTTATAAGATAAAAAGAAAAATTATTACTTGCTCGCTTTGCTTTAACGTTATTTCAGCAATACGCAATTTATATAGCCCGTTTCCGACCCGCCTTAAGGAATACATTTTTTTTTATAATATCTAAGGCATTTTCCAAAGGTGGCGAAAATAATTGGACAGCAGAATATTACATCAAAGGAATTCAAACAAAGTAGCGAAAAACATTTTTCGTTACAAAAAAAGAGGTCTCAATAGTAATTTTAAATATTCACTCCGTTAAACAAGTTCCGAAGAGGGATGGTAATTTTTGTTTTTGGAATTTGGAAAATTTTTAATTGGGGTTGTATTTTAAATTACATAACATTCGTTTTTTATATAATAATCTGTCCTCTATATTTACTGGCAGTATTTAAAGTACTAGCGGACGCCCGTGATTTTGTCCGCGTGGAATTTAGTTTTTCGCAAATCTCTCGGGAACCATGGATTTTTCCGGGATAAAAAGTAGCCTATGTGTTAATCTGAGCAACATCTATTACCATTCCAATTTTCAGCCAAATCGGTTCAGTAGTTGCGGCGTTAAAGAGTAACAAACATCCAAAGAAACATCCATACAAACTTTCGCGTTTATAATATTAGTAAGTAGTAGCCGTGATAGCCCAGTGGATATATGAACTCTGCCTCCAATTCCGGAGGGTGTGGGTTCGATCCGGTCCAGGGCATGCACCTCCAACTTTTGCGGTTATGTGCATTTTAAGAAATTAAATATCACGTATCTCCAACGGTGAAGGAAAACATCGTGAGGAAACCTGAATACTAGAGAAATTTCTTATTTCTCTGCGTGTGTGAAGTCTGCCAATCCGCATTGGGCCAGCGTGGTGGACTATTGGCCTAACCCCTCTCATTCTCTCAGAGAGGAGACTCGGGCTCAGCAGTGAACCGAATATGGGTTGTTGATGATGATGATGATGAATATTAGTAAGATAGTTCAGTGGAAAAGCCGTGGCCCAGTGGATATGACCTGTGACTTCGATTCAGAGAGCGTTGGTTCAAATCCGGTCCGGAGCATGCACCACCAAATTTTCAGTTATTGTGCATTTTAAGAAATTAAATATCAGTTGTCTCAAACGGTGAAGGAAAAACATCGTGAGAAAACCTGCATACCTAAGAATTTTCTTAATTCTCTATGTGTGTGAAGTCTGCCAATCCGCATTTGGCCAGGGTTTATCCTGATTGTGTAAGTGCCGTAGGCTCCTTAATGGTACCATGGGTTACCAGGAGTTTTGACGCAGAAGCATCGCCTGATGGGGCCCGAAGGCAGAAGCAGAAGATGTGGGTCGAACGACTTTCTAAGGACGTCTCCTCTGAGACTCGGACCTCAGCTTAGAGGGCCATTCTGGAAGTGTGTTTTTGCCTTAGTGTATCAGTCCGGGTGCCCCCGTTGGCCAGCGTGGTGGACAAGTCTAACCCCTGATTCTGAGAGGAGACTTGTGCTTAATAGTGAGCTAAACGCGCATTGAAACAGCAGGTCTAAGCTTCATATCCCTACACGTAAGGAGGCAATGTAGTAGGCTGAAAATAATGAGATTTGTAACAACTATTTAACAAAATTATGCCTGGTTGTGCAGCGTTGCAAGAACCAGCTCATGACTAAGGACCCCGTATGGGTTCAAAACTAGTCGGGCATACTCCGTCGTTGTATCACATGAGTTTTAGCTGTTTCACAATAAATTGACATGTATTGTTATTTATTTACATACATAATACGATATAGACTATTTAAAACTAAGCCAAACCATCCCAAACTTGGGGAGTCTTATTATCATGTAATTGCTGGAGATGTAAGTATAATTATAGAGGGAGGGAGGAAACTTTGGGGGGTGGTTATTTGCTCGAATTGTTGGGCTATTATTATACAATAGCAGAACGGCACCAAGTTTATCGGACTTACGTATTTACTTGTTTAATTGATTACATAAGGTTATTGTAGGTATTAGGTAAGTTTGGAATGTCCTTGTTTACTTTTAAGGTCAGATTCCAACTCATTTAGGGAGTTAAGATCATTAAGGTACCTAGACCATGAACAATAAACCACTGTGCTATGAATGAACACTTAATCCTACACAACAAGGAATGTGGACGGCTCGAACGCCACGAGAATTCTGAAGTACGACGAGCGCTATAAATTGAAAGTCGTTTCCGCCAACCGATCGCTACCCCTCTCTAACTCCCTACTCTTTACGGAAACAAGTCGCGCCACCTAGCGTCGGCACGAGTCAACACGAGATCAAGCGACGTCATATCCATCTCAGACTACCTACTATACTATAAAAATCTATACTAGTAAAATATCTTCATGGTAAAATAAATGTATAATAGCAACCCAGAGTCGTCAGTAGGTACAGGTCTCCGTGCTCTCGGAGATCACGTAATGATGTCGGGTTCTTGGCTTTATGTCTTCCCTGTGGTGTCGGTTTGCCGTTCCATTCCTATGGAATAGAGCAAAGAAAGAAAAAGTGCACATGTGGCATGTACATAGTTCTGCACTAGAATACACAACACATGTGCAATAGGTATTCTCTACATGAGATTAGATTTGATAAAATCGATTGTTTTAGTTTTTAGGGTTCCGAACGTACGGAACCCTAATTTTTTTGTAAAATAGCATTTGCCGTATCTTTTAAATGTGACCAATATTACCATTCCCGTCGTTATAGTCGGGAAAGACTGTATTAGGAATGGGTATAATAACTCGACAAAAGGCTACGCCCAATCTGGGTATCCATAACTTGCATTATGTAATAAAATGTAAATTGTATAATTATTATTATATCGTATAATGTAATGTGTGGTATTGCTTGATTATTAAATAAATAAAATAAATAATACGGGTACGACAATAGACGGGGCGAGAATCGAACCACCACCCCTCGGAGATGAGTCCGACCGCTCTTACCGTTGAGCTATAAAGGCGTTTTCCAATCATTTCTTATATTGTAACCTGTGGCTTACCGTGCCCATAATTCGGCCGACCGTGGGAACGATGATTGGGCATAATTCGAGAAGGCTTTCCTATTATTTTTTTATGAACGCTTTTTGAAAGTCACTCCCGAGTTAAGAGACGGTAGCAGGGTTGGCAACGACGAGTAAAATAATAAAATCTACGGAGATTTTTTTGTCAATTGACATAATTACTTAGACAATGCTTTTGTTATTAGAAAATCTTTATGCATCATGTGATTAGTTATAATTACGATTAGGTACATGTAATAAATTATCTTATTAACTAAGTTAAATAAATAAATAAAATAGGTTCTCTAATAATGGGTATATGTATAAATAAATAGGCATATTCTATTATGTAATCAGAATAATTAGCAAATATTAAAAAAAAATTGACATAATTATATACTACCTACCTTACCTTTAAGAAATTAAATATCACGTGTCTCAAACGGTGAAGGAAAACATCGTGAGAAAACCTGCATACCAGAGAATTATCTTAATTCTCTGCGTGTGTGAAGTCTGCCAATCCGCATTGGGCCAGCGTGGTGGACTATTGGCCTAACCCCTTTCATTCTGAGAGGAAACTCAAGCTCAGCAGGGAGCCGAATGTGGGTTGATGACGGCGACGACCTTACCTTTATTCAAAAAATCTTTTTTTCCCGAAGATTAGAAAAAAACCTACACGCTGGCAACTATAACTAATATTTTCCCATGAAAGCTGTTTTTCTACTAGATAAACAAAGCATATAAGCAACGATGCGTTAAATAAATTCATAACTCACACAAATCGCTAAAAATTAATCAAAAAGTATTCCCATACCCTGAAGTTTGTGACGGACGGTATATTCGTAACGTTCGCGTAAAAATGACGTCACCCTAACACCATTAATAACCCGAAAGCATCTTCCAAACGTCACACCACCTATTTCGCGGTGAAATAATCGCGTGGCAACCCTAGCGGGGTTATTTTTGTGGAGTGACTTGCATAGAGCGAGCATTTGTTTGAAAGTGAAATGAGTATTAACTTGAGCTTCAAATAACCCAATACACGAACGAACCATTTTAATAGATAATGAGTAATTGGAGCAGCATGGTGGGTTTAAGCTCCAAATCCCTTTTTTTATAATGATACTACCGGACGTCCGCGTGGAATTTAGTTTTTCATAAATCCCGCGAGAACCATGGATTTTTTCGGGATGAAAAGTACACATAGGGTATGTGTTAATCCAGAGTAAAATCTATTGTCATTCCAAATTTCAGTCAAATCGCTTCTGTAGTAGCGGAGTTAAAGAGTAACAAACATCTAAATAAACATACATTCATACAAACTTTCGCGTTTATAATAATGATACTCACATATAACGTGGCTTACTAATAGTAAAAGAATTTTTAAAATTCGTTCAGTACACCACAAACTTTACCTCTTTAAAATATTTGTATAGATTATATGTATTATTTTGTTTCCTTTGGTACTAAGCAAATAAACAACTAAATTATCTTATACATAAAATTCTTATATTCCTCATAAACAGCTTGACCGATTCTTATGAAATGCATATTCAGTAGGTTTGAGAATCGGCCAACACAATTTTCAAACCCCTTAACCCTCGGAGAGGGTAGGGGTAGGCTAGAGTAGGGTAGGGGTAGGGTAGAGATAGAGTAGGGGTAGGGTAGGGGTAGTGTGGGGGTAGGGTATGGTAGATGTAGGAAAGAAATTCACATAAGTCAAAGCGAAGCTTGACCGAGTCCGCTAGTAATAATTGTTATAAAATATACAGTTATAATTTTAATTAATTACTGAATTATTTATATTCCCCTCTTTATTGGTAGTAGGTACAAATGCAAGTCTAATCTACTAAAATCTGCCAAGTCACGCAGCGCTAATGTTATTGACCCACTGAGATGGAACCTTCGTGATTCCGTAAGGCTGTATTGCAACATCGGGTTTCAATGAAGGTGCCTATAATTTTATACTTCATTTAAAACTTAATAGGTTGCTGATGATGATTATTGGGACTTACTAACATTTATTAGGGTTAAAGAATCATGGATAACCCTTAAATTTTGATCTGTAATAGTGTTTCTAAAGAGTGTGCAATATGTAATTTGGTGGTTACAAATGGTTCTGGATCTCAGATTCTGGAAAAGTTAGGAGCCTGATATTTGGGTAAATGATATTTCAAAGTGTTAGCTTCGTTATGACTATACAAAATACACAATTTGTAAAACTTTTCTCTATAGTTAATTTTTTTGAAAAATACATGTTTTGCTCACATTTTTCTTTCAATCTCAGGAAAAGCAAACTTATTTTCTTAAATTTTTGTTTTGTATAGAAAATTAGGTATATATCTTGAACATGGCCATTTTGTTTTTCGTTATGTTGTTTAATTTACTTGCAATTAGGTAAAAATGGTTTTAGCGCTCACGTCATAAAATTTGCGTCGCGCGTCAATCGCTCCGTGCTTTTCACTCACGTGAAAGTCATAATTCGGCGTCTCGGTTGCGCTTTGATTTTATCCATATCGTACCGACGTGCTGCGCGCTCTTAAGGGTTGCCACAAGCTAAATGACTTGTGCCTGGGTTTTTTATACAAGATAGGCTGTCATTTGACCATGATGCTACTGTAATACTGATACTACATGATACTACTGTAAGGGCTGGATTAAAAAGGTCTAAGGGCGGACGAAGACGCGAGCGTCCGCTAGTAAAAAATAAGAAAAAGCGTAAAAAAATAGTATAGTTTCAAATTTACTAAAAATAGTTTATCTTTGACGTAGCAGATTTTTTTCTTAGAATCTATTTTTTTTTTTTTAGAATAGAAGTGTTCAATCTAGAAATGGACCACTGATAAAGACCTCCAGATTCTGAGAAAAGAGATATTTATAGAAAAAAATTAAAGTAAGATATAACAAGAGATTCTAGGAAAAGCAAACAATCTTCGAATATTTCAAAAACAAAGGAATAAACAAACGATCAGGATAACGGAAAATTGCCAAAGCACGTTGTCCTAAAAACGGTGAATTTACTTTTTCTACAAAACACCGCCGGCATATTCAATCAGATTGAGGACTGTAGTGTAAGAGTCAACCAACATTATTTCTATATATTTTAACTACCTAAACTATTGTAATAAAATACTACTTGCAAACAAGAAGTCTCCGATGTGCAGGTTTCTTCACCATGTTTTTCCTTCACCGTTTGAGACACATGATATTTAGTTTCTTACAATGCACACTACTAACTAAAAAGTTGGAGAATTTTCTGATTCTCTGCGTGTGAAGTCTAACAATACGCATTGGGCCAGCAATGTGGAATAATGGCCTAACCCCTCTCATTCTGAGAGGAGACTCGAGCTCAGCAGTGAGCCGAATATGGGTTGAAACAGAATTAAACAAATATTAGGTACTAGTTCCAACTGTTAACAATTGAAACTAGTACCTTGACGTTTTTAAATTAAAGGCAAAAAAATGATGGAACAACGAAATGGATAAATAAACAGATAATCTTAAATATCAGATTTGCAAAATAGAAATACATAGAAATGCAAAATAAAAATTCTTTCACAGTTGAGGAGCCCCTAAAACTCAGTCAGTAAGGGTTTACCAAAGATAAAACAAAGTGATAATTCGGTGGCTAGCTCTCAGACTACACGTACTGCCGGTAACAACGGAAAAGTGTCTCTTTCGGTGTAAATATGAATAATATTCCAATTTCCGTGCCGCATAAAAAACTCGTATGCAGTCGGACAGTAGTAAATATCCAAAATTTAGAGTGGATTTAAATCCCGGCTTGCGTAACGCGGTGAACGACGTCCAGCGAGAGCTTTTATATCCGACGATTACGACATATCGTATACTTATCTTTATCATCATCATCATCATCATCGTCATCATCATCATCGACGATGATGCCGATGAAACGTTTAAATATTCATAACTATTTTTATCACCATCTTTACATTGTAAGCCCATTTCTCTGTTATCTTTAAGAATTGCATAAAAGTATATAAGTAGACGTTATATGACACTATTTTGGATATTTTTTTTCTGTCTGAGTAGGTGCCGATAGCTCCCTACGGCGTCACCGGAGGGTTTTGGATATATTGATAAAGTTCATTCATCAATCAATCAATCAAAAATTGTCGGACAAAATTGCCATCAACGTATAATTTTTTTTTGTTTTGTTTTGTTTGTAAATAATGTAAAATTCACGCTGATTTAAACAGTAGATTGTGTTATGTTTTTTCTGTATAGTAACAACCATTGTAACCCACAATGCAGCAAATAAATTATTTTTATTATCAGTAAACCTTTATGTATATTTTTTAAAATAACCTTCTTTGAAAATTAAACATTCAGTGTGCCTAGTGGGAGTTTTCAATATTTTCATACTGTTACTATCGCGTTGACGTAAACGCAAATTTATATGGAATTGAAACAGTTGAGTCACTCGATGGCGCTGTTTTAATTCCTCAGAAATTCGCGTTTACGTTACGTGACAGTAACAGTATCAAACTTCCACTAGGCCTTCAGATCAAAAACTGCTATAGGTAAGTCGTATGTTGTAAAATCCTTCATTGTTTCGTCCATATGAAGCGAAATATTGGTTCAGATCGATCGCGCGGCCATTGACACCGTAGTGTCAATCTAATGTTTGATGCAGCGCCGACACTACACAGGAAATAGACCACATACTGTTTTTTTATTACCTTCACAATACAAATCGTATCAATCAAAATATTCGATAGAGATTTTATTGGATGTAACTACTCACTTGTAGTATATTATGTATTCTGTGGTATTACACATGTTTACCTATTATCGCCAAGTACCTCGTAGGTTAACTGGTTATAGCCCATGTGGGCTTTGTTAAATCACATAGTGCTGGGTTCGAGTTTTCGGTAAATCGTTAGTTTTCTTTTTTCCATGAAATTGTCAGAAATAATCTCATTTTCAGTTTGTTTGTTTACCTTCTTGTCTCGAAAACGAGTGCTGATGCTCTCAGTCATTACCATTAGCATCTGATTGATTGTTACAGTATTAAACATTATCACTCTCAGACACCATGTCGATTTGAAGCGGCGTAATGGGTTTAGGCTCCATATCCCCTCCTATAAGTAACGAAAGCTGGGAAAAGGAATACTGTCTGTACTGGTAAAATATTGTAAGGGTGAACCCTCACCTTGGGGGTTACACACAACGAGTAAAAAAAATATCCATGCTTTAGTACCTTACCCTTTATACCCTAAAAATATTATTCAAGATTTTATTATATGACTTTCATTGTAAGCTTAAGCTACAGCTTTCTTGTAGTAATAGTCTCTTTTTTAGAATTTAAACTATCGTGAGTGTTATTCATATTAATTGATTATGAAACACGGCTTAAACTCACGTGATATTAGGTCGGAGTATGCCCGACTAGTTTTGAACCCATACGGAGCTCTTGGTCATGAGCTGGTTCTTGCATCGCGGCACGATCCAAGATTTAATCGGGATCATGGATGGTTGCTGCCCACAGCGTGTAAATCGCTACTTCTTTCATTGTCACATACAACAAACTTGGAACAAGATAGCGTTAGTTCGGTTTGCTTACAAGAAGACGAGTCTAATGAAGATGACATTAATGAACCGTCGGAGAGTGTAACGGAACCTTCACTCCCCACCACTCAACCCCTCTCCGCGCGCGCAATACGTGCAGCAGCGCGTCGCGCAGCCGCTTCGCAGTTGGATCGTGCCGCGATGCAAAAACCAGCTCATGACTAAGGACCCCGTATGAGTTCGAAACTAGTCGGGTATACTCCGACCTAATATCACGTGAGTTTTAGCCGTGTTTAATCAATTAATAGTCTCTTAGCTAAATCGCAGACAGACGAACCTAGCTATACGGATTCCTTGTTGACTGCGGAACCCTAAACGCTATCTGTGAACATGTTCAGTCACACAAGCATCGATAGATAGCCGCGCACGTGCCGCAACCAGCCACAGCGCCGGTTGCGGTTGACGATACTTGGCAACCTTTTGTTTTTCATTTCCCATGCGACTGAGCGTGGTGAATATTTTTGCATACTGTATAGCATAACTCTTTGAACAATGAGAAAATATTTATCTAGTATAAGGCATTGTTTCATTCATCATCATCGTATCAGCCGATGGACGTCCACTGCAGAACATAGGCCTTTTATAGGGACTTCCAAACATCACGATACTGAGCCACCTGTATCCAGCGAATACGCGCGACTCGCTTGATGTCGTCAGTCCATCTGGTGGGGGGTCGAACAACACTGCGCTTACTAGTGCGGGGTCACCATTCCAGCACTTTGGGACCCCAAAGCCCATCGGCTCTTCGAACTATGTGCTTCGCCCATTGCCACTTCAGCTTCGCAACTCGTTGAGCTATGTCTGTGACTTTCTTCTGCAGACCTCCTCATTTCTGATTCGATCACGCAGAGATACTCCTAACATAGCTCGTTTCATCGCCCGCTGTGTGACTCTGACCCTTCTTATGAGTCCATGTGTTTTCATGTACGACAAAACAACCTCCGTAGCGCAGTGGTATGCGCAGTGGATTAACAATACGGAGGTACTGGGTTCGATCCCGACTGGACGGATTGAGATTTTCTTAATTGGTCCAAGTCTGGATGGTGGGAGGCTTTGGCAGTATCTAGTTATCACCCTACCGACAAAGAGGTACCGCCAAGCGACTTAGCGTTCCGGTACGATGTCGTGTAGAAACCGAAAGGGGTGTGGATTATCATCGTACTCCTAACAAAATAGGGCGCTTCGATTTTCATTATCCATCACTTACCGTTACCATCAGATGCGATTGTAGTCAAGGGGTTAACTTTGAAATAATATTAAAAAGATTTTTTTTTTCAATATACCGACCGCACCGCACCGACTGTATATGGTCTAATGTGATTATGCCAGGAACACGTCTATTTTACTCATATGTACATGTGAGGTACACATATATCTAATGGGTGCGACCACGGCTCTACCGTGACCATTTTTGTTTCTATGCATTTCTCTATTTCAATCTGAAATATTTTCTTGTTTAGTTCTTTTTAGACCCCTTTTTACGTAGTCGGGTTATAGTTTTTAAACTTTATTTTTTTTTTTTAAATGTCAAGATTGACTATTTTGTAAAGAGATGGACGGCAGGTTCTGCTGAGAAGAGCCAGTAAAAAAATGAACAGTTGTTTTTTTCAAGAAATCATACACTAGTGTAGGGGCTGACGCAGCGCTTAGTTTAACCACAGTAGATATAACAAGCAGTATAATAACTCGGCCGTATTTTTGTAATAAATACCTACAGCCGCGCGGTACGTAAACATGTGATAGGGCTGTCCGCTTTCAGCATTTTAATTACATTTGCCAACTTTGTGTTTCCATTTAGTTATGTGATTGTAAATATATTTTTTTTTAAATAAATAAATAAAATACTTTGTAAATTGTAGTAAAATAGGAAGTGATCAATAAAATGCGTGTTGTTTTTTGATTGGTAGATTTAAATAAGGCTGATACTAATCAATGATCTTGAAGGACCTTCATATATTTATTTTGGTGATGCCATCTAGGTATTACCACCACACTAGGTGACCAAATAATAAAAAATCGGTCAAGTGCGTGTCGGGCCACGCGCAGTGTAGGGTTCCGTAGATTATGTTAGCACTTTAATCCCTTATGTAATGCACAAAAATACCTATAACGATACCCCCACACTATAGAATAGACGATAAAAATTGATCCTGACTTGGCATGTAGGGAAAGAACTACAAAAAACAAATTGAGATTGACCGGGTTCGCTAGTAGTTTAATAAAAAAATCTGGATAGGAATATTAATATCAGCTGGCTCTTTACTCTTTTTATTCAAATACATTAAAGTATGAGCAACACAATAATGTTGTTAAATTCAAACAACTTCTTTACTTAACTTCTTTATTACATTAAAATACACGTATACAAAACATACATGTCATAAGATTTAAATCTATGTATTACATAATAATCAAAGAAAACAACCTAAATGAAGAAGTTAATAAATAATCATTTAATAATACTATATTACCGTTTACGTCATTTACCTATTTACACAATTTTATCATTGAAGCATTTATTTATATATATATATTTTAAATTATGCCTTTAGAATACAAAATATTAATCAAACTTTATAAAAATAATAACTTTTTTCCTAGTCGTCATAATTAAAAAATTCCAATACACTGCGTTCGTCACCGCGGCACAGTCGCGACTGTCTTCACCCCACGATCACCCCACGTACGAGGTACGTAGGTATAGCTCGCGTTTCGACCTTTAGTATGAAGTCCACCTACTGGTTATACTGTGGTTTAACCGCCATGTAATGCGAGTATCCGGGAATTGTATGAATCAGTCCTTACTGTACCGGCTACGCATAAGACATATACAATAAAATTCACAGTAATTGAACATAAAAGGACTCTTATTTCTCACCCCGCCAGGTCAATCGAATACGCTGATCGTTATTGTGGATTACCAACAACATTCAACATTGGCATCCAACACTAGACGCGGCGAAGAATCCTTGTAGGACTGGATATTTTAAAAGTTTATTCCGAGTGACCTGTACGCATATATTATTAAACTTATATTTAGCGGTGTCATATCAAAAGGACAGATCTAGGGGACGCGCTTATAAATTGTGAAAGGGACGGAAATAGCGGATGGTGAAATGGTCCGGATGTGATATATGGCGCGAATATGACTTCGCCTCTCTTCGTGCGGTGGCTGAGCGAACTGGGAACTGAAGTTGAAACTTATGGCAACCTACTGTAGCCCCAGTAGACAAGTGGCACGACGATTCTCTTTCTACGATCGCAAACGCTTCGAAAACTAGAACGGGTACATACCACTATAAAACGACGAGATTTTTAATGTCGATATTTCGACCCAGTTGCATGGATCGTGGTCGCGACGGGACTGAAGTTGCGAAATGCGAAGTTGACATCAGCTGTTCGGGGCAGAATCGATCTACCCTCTTTCTAGTTGATCACGTGACTTGTCGATAGCAGAATGTCATTCCCATACATTTTTCTAGTTTTTGAAGCGTTTGCGATCATAGAAAAAGAATCGATGTGCCACTAGGCTACAGGGGCAGTGCTGAAGACAGAGAGCCCGTGAACCCTAGACCTTCGTCATTTATAAAAGCTGAAAGTTTGTCAGGTCATGCTCCCACCATAAGTAGGTAATAGCAGGTTTTAAAGATCCAGACCTTCTAAGTATAAAGCGTAATTTTTTCCTGTTTTCCTCGAATATGAGAAATTATATCCCCAGTCGACAGTCAATTAGCTTCGCAGCAACCTTTCGAAAAACACTATTTAATTTGAAACTTCAAGGGTCTCTAGCGAAGGGTTGCCATGAAGCCAAGTGTCTGGCATATGGGGATATAATTTCTCATATTATGCCAAAGAAAACAGGAAAAAAATACACTTTATACTTAGACGGTTGAGGGTCTGGAATCTGGATCCAATCTTTTGGTTTTTCTTTTTAAGTTAATATGTATGTTTTGTTTTAATTTATTCACCTTTTATTTACTTTTCTTCTTTATTCCATGATGTGTTTATTTGTAAATAATTACTACACTTATATTGAATTACTAGCGGACGCCCGCGACTTCGTCCGCGTGGATTCTGTTTTTCACAAATCCCACGGGAGCCATGGACTTTTCCAGGATGAAAAGTAGCCTATGTGTTAATGCAGAGTAAACTTACACACAAACTTTCGCTTTTATAATATTAGTGTGATTATTTAGTTAAATTTTATTATTTGAGTTCGTTTATGTGATTGAAAATAAACCTAACAAATAAATAAATAATAAATAAATGAACCCTAAACCTGTCGTATCTGAATCCAGCCTCTAACCGTAAAGCTACTATGGCTCTAATTGTAAACAACAAATCCTACTTGAACCTTAATCTATACTAATATATAAAGCTGAAGAGTTTGTTTGTTTGTTTGATTGAACGCGCTAATCTCAGGAACTACTGGTCCGATTTGAAAAATTCTTTCAGTGTTAGATAGCCCATTTATCGAGGAAGGCTAAAGACTATACATTATACCCGTAATCTTACAGGAACGAGAACCACGCGGGTAAAACCGCGCGGCGTCAGCTAGTACCGTAAGATCTTCCCTTTATAAACACATATCTACAATTATAAAACATGTCAGTTAAATAATCTCACACGCCTCAGCATCCGATCCGTACGATTTATCTAAAGCGACCCAGATTAATTCCCCCGGGGGTGTGCAGAGGGGGTCGATCGGGGTAATCCCAGTCACGAAATGTAAAGTCATCGCTAATCCGCTAATAAGACTCTTCCAACACTACTTTGTTGCCCCCGTGCTAGAGATTAAACTCTATTTGTTTGTTCTACTAATATTGACTTACCCGTAGTCTAGGAGTTATATTCTTTTAACTAGCTCTTATCGGCATTGAGTTAGCATTAATTAATTGCATCTTTGCTGTGTTAAATTTGGAGGATATATCTACTTATATGGTTATTAATACCAATAGATGCACATTACGCATCAGGTTGTTTGACGGCCTCGGTGGCGCAGTAGTTGTGCGCGGTGGACTTACAATTCGGAGGTCCTGGGTTCGATCTCTGGCTGGGCCGATTGAGATTTTCGTAATTGGACCAGGTCTGGCTGGTGGGTTGGCTGACGCGATTTAGCGTTCCGGTACGATGTGGTGTAGAAACCTAAAGGGGTGGGGATTTTCATCCTCCTCCTAACAAGTTAGTCCGCTTCCATCTTCGATTGCATCATCACATACCATCTGGTGAGATTGTTGTCAAGGACTAACTTGTAAAGATTAAAAAAAAAATATCTGGTGTGTAATTTTGTTTAATATTGTAATAATATTATTTTTATTTCAAAGTCACATAGAAGTATCAATATGCTAAAAAAACATTGGATAGAAGCAGGCGTTACTTTGCGGAAGTTCATCATGATTATATAATGATTTATTTAATTTTGCTATCCTTCACCAAAAGCCGACGAACCCATGCGACAACGTCACCCAGGTCCGACAAAATACTCTCTACGTACGTTTCACCCCGAAACCGGAGCATCCGGAGTATTTTGTAGGTCCTGGGTTGTCTCATGGGTTCGTCGGTTTTTCGCGGAAGATAGCAAAATAAACAAATCATTATATAATGCTAAAAAACAACACGTGAAACGCCAGACAAAATATTTCATTTGTAGGCGGCGTTTAAACATGATTGTTTTTGTATAAAATATCCTTTAACGAAATTTAAAGTAAAACTCCAAGTTAACACAAACAGAACCAGTCGTCGTGTTACAAGATTTATTACAAATTCCTCGAAAATAAGATTTCCACGTCCGATTCCGGTCACCAAGTTGGCAAGGGCGACCACGAAGCCCTGCAGGAGCCAAGTTATCCAAGCACCCGTTCGTGTGCCAAGTTGTTTAAAAGGGTGCGCTATTGATATAGGAAATACTAAAATTGTTACCATTCAATCTTTTGGAAAAAAACTGCATGTTGTTATAATTTAAATTAAGAGTAAGATTTAAAAGAATAATAAAATGTAAATTTTAAATAAATAAAAAAAATATAAAAAATACACACCATATAATAGAGCAATCAAATCTATACTAATATTATAAACCTGAAGAATTTGTTTGTTTGTTTGATTGAACGCGCTAATCTCAGGAACTACTGGTCCAATTTGCAAAATTCTTTCGGTGTTAGATAGCCCATTTATCGAGGAAGGCTATAGGCTATTTATATATTTATAGGCCATATTCCTACGGGAACGGGAACCACGCGGGTGAAACCGCGCGGCGTCAGCTAGTTCAATATAAACAATATTAATTTCGTGTAGTAGGTACATGGCATAAGGTTCCGAAATATATCGATATTAATTAACAAAAGTTAAGGATTTCTGAAAAAACGTAATTTAAATATCACGTATATTTTTAAAATTTCCAAACGTCAAAGACGCTGTTGTTCATTTTGTGACGTCACATTATTGTTATAGGTTTTATTTTATCCCCGTATTCTTAGAGGAACGGGAACTACGAGGAAGTGTTAAACAATTGGTTTCAACCAATTAACCTAATAGACATCGTTGAGGGATAAGGGTAACTTTGCATGGTTAGTGAGTTCCGTAAATGAGGAGATTCGCAGACGATACAAAGTGACTGACATAGCTCAGTGAATCGCAAAGCTTATGAGGCAATGGGTAGTTCGAAGAGCCGATGGACGTTGGGGTCCCAAGGTGCTGGGATAACGACCCCGCACCGTAAAGTGCAGTGTTTGTCGACCCTACCGCTAGGTGCTTGAAGCTCGAGACCGTTGTGCTTGGAAGTCCATGCGAGAGGCCTATGTCCAGCAGTGGACGTCCATCAGCTGTTAATGATTATGATGAACAATTTATTTACTTTTCCCAGACAGTTCTACATCCATTGTCTATGGTTTCGTATATCAACGGTCTGAAGTAAAAACGGTTTTAAATAAAATACCTAGCAAGTGGAAATTAGCTGTCCGTCTGTCGTGAATTCGCTTTATTTGCGAAGCCTATTTAATTCCAAGTGAAATAAAAGTGACTCGAAGTTTGTAAAGGACTGGCGATAATTAAATACACGAAAGGATAAAATGTTGACACGGCAGTTCTTGAAACAAAGTATTAACAGACCTTTTCTGTTATGTATAGAACCACTTATGTATTATGTACCTTCTACCTACCTTCTATAATATATTTCTCTTCGCATTTATATAAATGTGAAAGAGAAATACCATATTTTTAATAAAACTAGTAGAATTCTATACATCTTATATTCACAATTTGAGATTTTACTTATACTATTTGTAACAACAAACGTTAGCGTGGCATAAAGGAAGCCAGCGCCATCTAGAATCTATACTTATAATACGAATTCTATACATTTTTTACATTCTGTACATTGAAGATATTTTAATTTTTTTTTGTTAGGGGCATTACATAATCGATACTGAAGTTAAAAATATTTTTTTTTCGATTTTTTGTCTATCTGTCCCTGTTTTTTTTTGTTATTCGGGAATCATGAATGACACTACTGAATGAATTCAAATGAAACTTGGTACGGTTTAAGACCATAATACGGAGGAGATTATAGGATAGACTTTTTAGAGTAGGCAGGGCATTTTTGCATCTATGGTGTGCACGCCATTGCCTGGGATCCATTAATTTACAACTTTGTAGCTTACACCTAAATTTTAGTGGCTTATACGCTTTATACTTATAAAATCCGTTCTGTACTTTCGGAGATATAATAATTTATTTATTTTGCTATCATCCGCGAAAAACCGACGAATCCATGCGACCACGTCACCCAGGTCCGACAAAATACTCTCTACGTACGTCTCACCCCGAAACCTGAGCTGATCATCACATGTGATGATGAAAAGCGGTGTAGTGACTCATCATTTAAATTATACACTGAGATACATAATAACCCTGCAGCTCAGTATATACATACAATTAATACCAAAAGGTGTCCCCAAAATAAATCAACTATTTTTTTTCTTTCATTTTTTTTCTTTAAAAATTAGCCCTTGATTACAATCTCACCTGATGGCAAGATATGCAATCAAAGACGAAAGCAGACTATACGATACAAAATAGTTACATTTATGTAGAGTTGACAAAGTATTTATTTGCAAAGCAATTTCAATACAATAGTGTTCGGTCGAATCCGTACAAAGTTAACATCCTGCGAGTGCTTAGTTTCCCTTTGATGTGTTGTAGAGGGTTCCGCACCACCCTACATATATCCCAATACCCTACACCAATAATGTATCAATTTGTCTCGACAACCTAGCGCCTTCATTAATCATTAAATCCATAATTTTACCAATAATTTAATACTACTTAAAATCCCGTTGGTGTGACGACCTTATACATGTAGCTGGAAAACAGTGGAGGTTCATGGCAAAGGACAGAAATAAGTGGAAGGAATTGGGGGAGGCCTATACCCTATGAGGGATCCTTATAATTTTAAAAGAAGTTAATCTAATACTACAAAGAAAAATAAATAAATAAAACAATGTATTTCTAAAACTAACAAACTAAATAATGTTAACATTAAATGTACTAACACTAGATTTCGCTTTCTCTGTCCCTATATCCCTATGTATGCTTAAATCTTTAAAACTACGTTTGGCGCTAGTCTTGATGCTTGCTTTAATACTTTTACTTGGGAATAAGACGCCTGTAGGTTATAGCATAATATATATTCCACAAATTAATAGTACATAAGTAATGGAGGCGGTGAAATAATAATATATAGTTATAAGTATAATTCAGGCTGTTGTTTTGATATCAGCCGCTTGTCTGTACCACCCAAAATAGTCATGACGGCCCGATTCTACCCCTGCGCACCTCCGGTGCGCAGCCAGGCAGAATCGTGTTCTAAATTCGAAACATGCGATGAGACAGCCAGTCTTATGTAAAGTGAACTCCTTGGCTCGCCACACCACCCCCCTGCGGAGAGAGAAAAAGAGCAACAAGAGAAAAATTTAAAACAAAACAAAAAAAATCTATTTACATTGGAAAGGAACTGTGAAACGAACTCTACGACCTGATCGAGTGGTAACCGCTGGTGACAATAGTTCGGGTTGATCAGGCTGTAACACGAAGGCTGGTTTTAGGCGATCAATGGTAACGGAGATGGGTTTTCCTTTTGATTCGATCTTAAAATATTTCTCGCTTCGTTCCAATACCTTAAAGGGACCCATGTAAGGCTGCTGTAATGCGGATTTTGATACGGTTTTTTTTAAATAGATACTGTGATTAAAGGAAAGGTATATATGTATAATAACATCCATTAAATAGTGAAAAAATACTGTTATTTTGATGTTTCTAATGTGATGTTAGATGAAAATTACAGTTTTTCGCTTACATTGTATAAGCTGACTGAACCATATGAGATTTATCAAAATAACGTATTAAGTATTGTACATGTGGAAAAGGTCTACAGAAAACTGCGCTATTATATATGTCTATCTCTTATGGATATTCCACAATAATATTTTTTTTCCTTTACATTTTACGACAAATAATTTTCGAAGCGATTTTAACTAATACAGCGTTAATCCTTATCCAATTATATCTGCCGGATCGGCAGATATAATTGGACCAGCGTGGTGGACAATTGGCCTAACCCCTCTCATTCTGAGAGGAGACTCGTGCTCAGCAGTAAGCCGAATATGGGTTGATAATGTCGACGAGGATTGAAGCAATATTTTAAGTTTAACCACATCCAGTTAACAAGTATCACAACACATAAAAAATCAATTTATAAACATCAAGTCGTAATGCATAATGCTTGGGGCGCTTTGATGAAGATAAATATTGACGTAACGTAGCGTAACGTAGCGCAGCTCGCTCACGCTGACGAAGAGGTTTCGCTTTGATGTGAGGGAATGTATGCATTGACTTACGTGGTGGTTGCTTATACAGCCTTTGTTTAACATCATGTTACTTTTAAAAAGTGTGTGAGGCGTAGACAGAAAATTAAATAGACAAGTAATTGGTGTGCTGTTATAGGTCACACTGTTTTGTAACGTCTAAATCGTACATTTTATGATTTACAAAGACAATATTTCCAACAACATATTTTTGAAATTGATTAAGTATTACTAGCTTCAATTGTAGGCTGAAATTTCGTTTTCACAATATTGTTATTTTAAATTTGTTTAATAAAAGCATAAAAAATCAATTGCTAGTTAAAACTCTTGTTTGGACCACAGTTGTGCCTGAAAACCGACATGTATCATGACGCCAATTTGCTTAATTTAATTATGAATCGCTTAGTCTCTCTGTTTGTTATTACAAAGTCCACGCATACGTTCCCTTTTTAGAGGGAATGCGATGGATATTCTCTGTCTATTTACCGTCTACGCCTCTACGGTAGTTGAAAGTAATTAACCTTTTACGTCCACTGTGTCGGTCTAAACTTTTCCTGACTTTCCCTCACAAACATTAGCGCGGTTCACATTCGCTCGTGGATTCATAGAAATACGTCATAAACATTTGTCATTGAACACATTGTCGACCAATAGCCGCAGAAACGAAAATAGCTTTAGAGAGTGAGAGAGAGACGTATGTATGTAACATGTCTTCTCTCGGCTTTAGCGAGCTATCTCGTAGCGTGAATAGATCACAGACAAATATTAACTTATAGACAAAAAGGAACAAAACAGTTAATATAGTAGTTACTTATAGTTATACTAAAGAGAAATTCAAATTAAAATGTCGCTAGTAAAGGGCGAGTTTAGATAACAGCGCACAGCGCGAGTCTCTGCCAAGCTATTTCCATAAACAAGGCTGCCACTAGCGGTTACCTATCAGTGTTACAACTTATCCCAGTTGGGGAAGCTATGGGTAAAACTTGGCCATACCACTAATTCATACTAATTTTAGATGTAGTAGCTTTTTGTGACAGATATCATCTAGCATGTCTGGTATGCGACCAAGGACATTTCCTGTGACGAGAAATAGACAAAATGTCAAATAGACATCATATGTTGCTCCCTGATAATGTAGCTTTTGAAGGCCTCCGTAGCGCAGTGATATGCACAGTTACAAGACGAAGGTCCTGGGTTCAATCCGGCTTGGCCGATTGAAGTTTTGTTAATTGCTAAATTGAAACAAACGCGGTTTCAACACAAAAAAAATGTAACTTAAAAAAATCACTGGTACCTACCTCTTTACGTATTTTTCAAAACACATACATACACTATCGATTTCTAAACTTGCCAAGGACAAAGTAAATTGATAAAAGTTAATTACTTGTATTCCAAAGCTCTTGCCTACCAAGACATACTTGTAAATACTATTTATTTATTACCTACCAATTGTACATTAAACATTCACTATAAAAGTCTTCTCAGAATTATCTAGGTTCAGTAATTAACTCTTAATTAATTCTAATTCAGTAAAAGGTTTCCAGCTAGTAACGGCGAATTTCTGTTGAAAAGAATAACAGAATTCGTTAAGTTTTATTTACTTTTTATTTAGAACTTTTATTTTGCTTTAGATGGCTCGCTTATTTTATTTTTATTTCTTAGGGATAGTTAACATTTACATATTATTTCTTAAATCTAAAAGTAAACGTAAAAATAGTTTAAACATGTAAACAACAATACTATCCACGAATACACATACGAAAATAATGGCGTCACAAAATACACAAACAAATCTATTACAAAAAAAAAAACAAACAAACATAAATCTATATAAAAAAAAGAGAGAATTATAACAATAATAATTAAAAATACAATGAAACACAAATAGGTAAGAAAAAAAAAAGTAATAATAATTATAATAAGAGATCTAATAATAAGAATTAAGACACTATTACTACTCAGGTACTTAATTTTTGAAGAGTGATTGAGATGGCCTTTTTATATTGGGGTTCGGACAAGGCAAATACGTCCACATCGTCATCGTCGTATTTATTATTTATCAGCTTCTTGTATATAAGGGTTTCGCAAAAATGTATCTGTTATTTGATCTACATATTATCTGGCACTAGCTGATGCCGCGCAGTTTGACCCGCGTGGTTTCCGTTCCCGTAGGAATACGGGGATAATATATAGCCCATAGTCTTCCTCGATAAATGGGCTATCTAACACTGAATTTTTTTTAAAATCGGACCCCTAGTTCTTGAGATAAGCGCGTTCAATCAAACAAACAAACTCTTTAGTTTTATAATATAAGTATATATTTTGTTAGTCTACAGATCGTAAATAGTGAGTCCTAGAAAGTTAGCTATGAATTTTCAAGTAAATGACCGTGATTGGGAAATTGGTAGTGGTGGGTCATTAGACAAAACATAATCACCATAAATATAACACATTAACACGCTTTGGTGCTACGTGGTGGGTTTAAGACCTATCTCGTGCATTATCTCAGACCAATAATAGAAGGACCTCGCACTCATAGTCACGAATAAAATTGTCCGTCATTTTCTGAGGAAAACGAGCTTAGATTTGGTATATATCTTAAACTAAACTAGAAGTTTTTGGCCGTTTTTTATACAATTCAATTACACAAAAAGGTATTTTTACGGAGCTCTTTAACCGACGAACACGATTACAACTATTTAACATCGATTCTATAGAGACAGTTTTTATAATCGCATTGATCGTTGATCATATACTTTGACAGAATAAAAATTTTAATAAAAAAATTCAACCGACTTCCAAGTCAACAATAACTTTAACTAAAAAGCAAAAAATAACATCCTACCTATGTGCTACCTTCTGATCAGTTTGAAGGCGGTGCCAAGCCAGTGATGTTTTAATTAAACACGTTTTAACTACAAAATTTCTGTGGTTCTTTCAGAAACAGCTTTAATTAAAACACGACACTGGCTTGGCACCGCCTTCAAACTGATCAGAAGGTAGCACATAGGTAGGATGTTATTTTTTGCTTTTTAGCTAAAGTTATTGTTGACTTGGAAGTCGGTTGAATTTTTTTTATTAAAATTTTTATTTTTTTATTTTTAGTGTTAGCATACCTACTTCGTGTGTACAGTCACAACCTATCTAAGTGGAAAGTTCTTATCAATACAAAATTATCAAGTCCAAACACAAGGTAGCTACTGTGAGCCGTCGAGGAGTTCTCTTCACTGTGCTTCGTCTTCATCACCAGACCCTTAATACAGTCACAATCCATCTAGGTGGAAAGTTCTCATCAATACAAATTTATCAAGTCCAAACACAAGGTAGCTACTGTGAACCGTCGAGGAGTTCTCTTCACTGTCCCTCGTCTTCATCATCAGACCCTTAATACAGTCACAATTCATCTAGGTGGAAAGTTCTCATCAACACAAATTTATCAAGTCCAAACACAAGGTAGCTACTGTGAACCGTCGAGGAGTTCTCTTCACTGTCCATCGTCTTCATCACCAGACCCTTAATACAGCCACAATCCATATAGGTGGAAAGTTCTCATCAATACAAATTTATCAAGTCCAAACACGAGGTAGCTACTGTGAACCGTCGAGGAGTTCTCTTCACTGTCCCTCGACTTCATCACCAGACCCTTAATACAGTCACAACCCATATAGGTGGAAAGTACTCATCAATACAAATTAATCAAGCCCAAACAAAAGGTGACTGCTGTAAATCGTTGACGAGTTCCATCGTCTGTGTTTCGGCTCCATCATCAGACCAACTCCAAACCTTCATAAAGTTGTAGTGGTTTAAAATACCTTATGGAAACACTAACAAACGCACTAGCCCTCTCTACAACTTTTGAAAGTTCCCCTCAATTTCTCCAGGATGCCATCATCAGATCCTGACATGAAAAAAATGGGACCACCCTGGAAGTAAACCCTTCAAAACATAAAAAGAATTTTCAAAATCGGTCCATAATTGACGGAATTATCGCTGGACATACATAAAAAAAAAAAAAAAAAAAAAAAAAAAAAAAAAAAAAAAAAAAAAAAAAAAAAACATACATACAGCCGAACGTAGAACCTCCTCCTTTTTGGAAGTCGGTTAAAAATAACGTCTAGCGAGGCAGGTCCTATACAATAATTGGTCTGAATACATTATAAATTGGTTTTTGATGATTTTTCATCAAATCAGATAATATCGCCGGCGTTATTAATATAATATCTGTTTGCTGAAACACAGATTAACAATATATCTCAGATAAAAATGGTAATATAATATATTTATCTTAATATATAAATGTAAAAGGTCTGAAAACCACTTTACGTACAAAGAAATTTGGTAGAGAGGTAGCTTACAGTTAGTAGACATCTGCTAAGAAAAAAAAGGGCCGGAATAAGGAATGAATGAATGATATTTTATTCATGAAAATGTAGGTTTAACATGATGGTACATTTATAGAATTGAGCCTTTATACATTTTACCATAACTGGTGTATGAATTATCTTAAATAATTAAATACATTTTTAGGAGGTCTAAGGGCGGACGAAGTCGCGGACGTCCGCTAGTTCAGTCATATTTATCCATATGCATATATTTTACAGGGTTAGTACTGTATGAAGTTTGACATAGAGGTAGGAACACCTTAAAGGCATAATTTTATAGTTAGATGCCCGAAGCAACGGGATCAACGCGGGCGAAGCCACAGCGCAGAGCTAGTGTATAAATAAATAATGTGTATCGGCTGGCAGTAATCAAAGTTAAAGCCATTACAGGCGTGTCATTTAAACGCGCCGTTACTGAATATTTGATGCAAATCGTTTGGCACACGCGCCAGCTATGACGTGACACGCGGCCTGTAATGGAGACTGTACACTTGATAAAAAAACGCGGATCTATAATACACTAGCCGACGCTTCGCGGTTTTACCCACATAGTTCCCGTTCCTGTGAGAATACAAATATGACACTGAAGTATAGTCTACCGGACATCCGCAACTTTAACCGGCCTTATACCTCCTTAACTCGACCATGTCGCAAAATTCTGAAGAGGTGCGCCTCGTTATTTCTATATTCCGGTCTTTAGAGTTGCTGATGTAATAAAATTTATATTAGGCTTAACATTACTACCTTTGATATACATTCACCAATATTGAACAACCAATTAATAAAAAGTTGGTATCGTCGTCGTCATCAACCCATATTCGGCTCACTGCTGAGCTCGAGTCTCCTCTCAGAATGAGAGGGATAAGGCCAATAGTCCACCACGCTGGCCCAATGCGGATTGGCAGACTTCACACACGCAAAGAATTATGAAATTCTCCGGTGTGCAGGTTTCCTCACGATGTTTTCCTTCACCGTTTAAGACACGTGATATTTAATTTCTTAAAATGCACACAAATGAAAAGTTGCAGGTGCATGCCCCGGACCGGATTCGAACGCACACCCTCCGGAATCGGAGGCAGAGGTCATATCCACTGGGCTATCACGGCTCCAAAAAGTTCATAGCAACATTAAAACAATTGACGCCGGGATAGCGCCAATGTATCAGCTCCTTTACAACGAACCGCCACGTTATTATACGTACGAATATAGAGATGTAGCGTTTTTATTTATAAAGGCACCCACTCCATTATCATTGTCACACAATGTAGCAGTTTTTAATTATAATTAACATTGCTCGGCATCCGCGCCAGAATGACATACTCGTATAATAAATGACGAACCCTCACTCTATTTGGTATTCGTTCCTGGGGTCCTGGGTTTGATTTAGTTTGATTTATTTTTTATGAATTTATAATTTTCAATTCGAATGAAAGAAAAAACGTTTATTCTTTAATGCTTATGCATTATTGTAGTGTCTGATGAAATCAATAATAAAATTTATTTTATTCTGTTTTGTAGTGTTTTTTGTTAGCTATAATTACAAAAAATACTAAAAACAGAACAGTACTAAAAATATAACTAAAAATACCAAATAGATCATCTGTCAAAATTTCTGTTTATCTATCACGGTTCCTGAGATACAGCCAGGTGACAGACCGACGGACAGCGGAGTCTCATTAACAGGGTCCCATTTTACCCTTTAGTTACGGAACCCTAAAAAAAGTGCAACAGTATATTAACTCCCAACATTCCGTCTGCGGCACGGAACGTCGGTGAACACTCGTGGAAACGCGAAAAGCAATTAAAATACTGTAACAGTAGAAGCTTGTTAGTTGCCAGTGTTGTAACTACCCCCTCCTACCCCCTTACCCCCCTACACCCTATCAACGGGACTCATTTTAAAATACCCCCACAATACGCTGGGAAGGGCCTTGAAAAAGAAAGACACGTTTATTACAAGGTCAGGTTTATTGTACGTTGTTTCGCGGAGGTTTTTTTTTTCACCCCTCACGAAAGAGGTGAGAGGGACAAGGAGGGGTGTTATTAGTTCGACATGTAACTATGTGACTGTCTGATAAACTGACTGACTTGTTAACTAATGGTAATTAATAGTGTGTGTAATTTTTCACTACTTCAAGGTTTTTCGAAACCTTGTATACTATAAACAAGTATTTGGAAATGTAATTTTGTAACATTTGCAATAGTCACTAGTAGACCTTGTAACTAAATAAATAAATATTTAACCCCGATGTAAAAAAGAGGGTGTTCGAAGGTTGAAATGTTTGCCTGTATATCTGTGTGTTTGTCTGTGGTATCGTAGCCTCTTAGCTTAGAAGATTTGGACCGATTATAATACAGTATTTATTTCTTATTGAAAGCTAACATGACCGAGATGGCTCTTAGCTATAAGCGATGACGATCCGTTAAGCCAAAGATGTCTGCGTTTTTGTTATTATAGAAAATAATTCCGACATTAAAGTCTAAAGTTGAATCAGCTGTATACGGAGATTTTCAAAACTTGAAATTTTACATACATACATTATTTTTCCGAAAACTTTAGTATAGATTTCATCATCATTTCCTTACCCTCATCTCACTTAAGTGGAGTCGGAAAAATATGTAAATTTTTTCCATTCGTCTCTATTACACACAATCCAACCATCTCTTCTTTGGCCTTCCTCTCCTCTTATGTCCTTCCACTTGCACATTCAACATTTTTCTAGTAATATGACTTTCCTCTCTATGCTAACGTCACTAGTGAGTGGCGGCAATTTTCCAAATCCAAAAACAAAATTTCCAATAATACACTATAATCTTTGAGTGGCGGTTCGAAAAAAACCCACAACTCTAAGGATTCTTAAGGAGGGTTGACGTCAGGCAGGCGGTAGGTCACAAAAATTACTAGCCAAAACATTTAAAATAAAAAATATGTCAAAACCTTAGTATAGACAAACCCCCGAAATTCAATAAATAATACCACGACAATAATACGATTTATTCTGAAGTGAGGAACATTTGAAACCCCCAGTATTTGCCGACAGCAATCCGCGCTAAGTATTCTCCGGTTACAGATGAAACTCGCGAGAGAACCGTTTGTTCAAGTAATGCTTGAGTCAACATCCACGCGTTACCCTGGAAAAACTACCAACATAATTATACTGGCTGATGCCGCGCGGTTTCATCCGCGTGGTTCACGTTCCCGTAGAAATATGAGGATAATATATACCGCCTTCCTCGATAAATAGGCTATCTAACACTGAAAGAATTTTTCAAATCGGACCAGTAGTTCCGGATATTAGCGCGTTCAACTAAATAAACAAACAAACTCTTCAGCTTTATAATATTAGTATAGATATAGATTTCTAACGAGCTGGTGTCGAAAGCGTGCGATAAAAAATGGACTTAACCAGATGGCCACTAACTTTGGTCTACTATAACCACCTAACATATGAATATATGCTAATATTATAAAGCTGAAGAGTTTGTTCGTTTGTTTGCTTGAACGCGCTAATCTCAGGAACATTTTCTAGCGAAGGGTATATAAGGGTCTGCAATTGGAGACATGATTCCTTATAATATTCCAAACTACAAAAATTCCATTATCATTGATAGATCTTTTTTTTTAACAAGTTAGCCCTTGACTACAATCTCACCTGATGGTAAGTGATGATGCAGTCTAAGATGGAAGCGGGCTAACTTGTTAGGAGGAGGATGAAATCCACACCCCTTTCGGTTTCTACACGGCATCGTACCGGAACGCTAAATCGCTTGGCGGTACGTCTTTGTCAGTAGGGTGGTAACTAGCCACGGCCGAAGCCTCCCACCAGCCAGACCTGGACAAATTAATAAAATCTCAACCTGCCCAGCCGGGGATCGAACCCAGGACCTCTGTCTTGTAAATTCACCGCGCATACCATTGCGCCACGGAGGCCGTCAAAACCAATATATCGAAACCAATATATCCGTTTAGGAGTTACAATGTGACAAGACACATACAAGTATTACACACACAGTACAAACACACTTTAGTGGTTTAAAAACTACGGCTACACGCACAAAAAACCCCACGCGTTTGCCGAAGTAATGCTCGAGTAAACATTCGCGCTTGCGTTTACTGTTATCCGGGTAAGGGAACCCTCCTCCCCCACTCCCCGCGGGCATGGACTCCCCCGGGCACGTCTTTATAGGTGTCAATAAACAAGGCTTCCCAAAACTGCGCGTGAAAGAAATGTACGATCGAAACTGGCCAACGTTTTTCACAAAAAAATCAAGCTTTTTTTTCATACACAGGTTTAGGTTTACCAATTGTAAACCTAAACTGTACTCTCACCATCTGGCCTATTCACTATTTTACCTACCTATAATCTATTAAAATAAACATCAAATCAATTGACAAAATGTCATTTACATGCTTTGTGATATCCTCTAGTAAGCACCGGATGTAATTTTTAGGTTGACGGCCTCCGTGGCACCGATAGTTACCACCCTACCGGCAAAGACGTACCGCCAAGCGATTTAGCGTTCCAGTATGATGCCGTGTAGAAACCGAAAGGAGTGTAGATTTTCATTCTCCTCCTAACAAGTTAGCCCGCTTCTATCTTAGATTGCATCATCACTTACCATCAGGTGAGATTGCAGTCAAGTGCTAACTTGTAAAGAATAAAAAAAATGGTAGAATCTCAATTTCGTACCTATATGTCAACTAGCATAATTAACATGAAATTAATAACAAACACATGCGCATTGCACAAAGCGCAGCGTTGGTTTTTATTCAAAAGTTAGCCCTTGACTACAATCTTACCTGATGGTAAGTGATGATGCAATCTAAGATGGAAGCGGGCTAACTTGTTAGATCCTTCTAACAAGTTAGCCCGAAAATCCACACCCCTTTCGGTTTCTATACGGCATCGTACCGGAACGGCAGAAGTGGGGAAGAATAACCGACTGTCTGAAAATATAAATAAATAAATATAAATAAATATACTTAAACAATACACATCACTATCTAGCCCCAAAGTAAGCATACAGAGTAGCTTGTGTTATGGGTGCTAAGATAGTTGATATTATAATATTAATATACAATTATATACTACATATAAATACTTATATAATGTATAAATACACACAGAAACTGGAAAACACCCATGCACATCACACAAATATTTTCCAGTTGTGGGAATCGAACCCACGGCCGTGGATGCAGTAGGCAGGGTCACTACCCACTGCGCCACGCATATATTCGAGTGGGGTCTCAAATGCAAACGCACTGAAAGAGAATATGGATGACTTGTTTCAAAATTTTAAATTTCATGTTATAAAAGCAAAAAGCAAAAAAATGGAAGCAATTTTGGCATTCAAGATTTAACTCATGTACATAAAGTAACAGATCTAGTAGATAAAATAGTAGCTAGCTAGTACTCGTAGATAAAAGGTTACAATAGGAAATACCTAAATCTCAACATTTTTGATTCAAAAACACAAAGCGCAATGCATTTTCGCATTCAAATCAAATAAGAGCAGCGATCCAGGGAACATTGCTAATCCATTTACAGAGTACACCGTGCCAGCGCTCACCGTGCCAGCGCTCACGTGCCATTGTCGGCCAGACGTGCCAAGGGGCGTGCCATGCCTATGTACCACTATATCGACATAACACACAAACTGAATGAAGTAAAATTCATACATTGAATTACTACGTACGGATCATAAAATATACATATGAGATCACGAATCATAAGAATATACAATCTAATCTATATATCTGTTTATATAATTATTTAATATGTTATCTAAGTTTAATATATCATTTACTTTTTCTTAATAATATGTGTAAATACACCCATACATTATTATTATTATTATTCGTATTTATTTTCTCTTTTTTGATTGGTTCTCTGGAAGATATCGCTCATTAGCGATAAGGGCGCTAATTGTACATCCGTTTTCTAAGTTAATTTCTTGCTAGTTATTTTTTTTGTGTACATTCATTGTGTAGGTATATTATATAAAGAGGCGAGATTTATGTTTTCGTACAAGTAAACTCAAAAACTATTACAACGATTTGAAAAGCTCTTTCAGAAATAGATAGCTACATTATCAGTGAATCACATAAGCTTATTTTATATTAGCGACTTCGTACGCGTGAATTCTGTTTATTAGAAATCCCACGCGAACCATATACTTTTCGAGATAAAAATATGCATATGTGTTGCTACATATTCTCCTCTGTCTTCCAGAAAAGTCATTAAAATCAATTCTGCCCTTTCAGAGATTAGCCCGGAGAAACGGAAAACTAATATACTTAATAGACAGATGTAAAAAAAACTCTATCTCTTTTATCTCAACTCAACGTGAGACAAATTGTCGTCGAATGTAAAAAAAATACTCCTAAATATGTTGTCAGCTATATATCCGCCCAGAAGGCTTAACTTTTTCAAAAAGACATCGTTTATCTTCCTCTCAACAATAAATCTCTAAAAAAACTAGTTGAAACAAAACTTCGTATAGTATAAAAAGCAACGCTTCATTGGAAATGAAGCGACTCTTCTATTCAGAAAACTATTGGACCACTCGGTCCTATAAATATCATAATTAAAGTATATGTTTATTCTTCATTTATTTTTACACCACATGGAAATTTTAATACAGAGAATAACGTACGATTCTACTAAGAAATACAAGCTAGAAACTCAACAGTATTTTTTTTCTTAACAATCCGCATCAATTATAATTCAATTGTGTGTGAGTGCGTGTGTGAAAATAAGGTCTATTGTTTCTAAGCATCATTGTTAGGAATACAGTTTGATTTTTTGCAAACTATTTAGACATACGCATGCTGCATATATACAGATCCATTTACATAACTTAATTAATTACTTCATAGTAATTAATTAATTACTTCATAGTAATTAATTAAGTCCACATTATTACTCTATTTTAAAAATTTCTGACAACTTAGTCGCCGAGAAATTCGATGTATGGTTAAAAAACTTTCGTCTTTCCAGTTTTATTGAATGAACTAAATATAAACATAAATAGCGTACTTTAACACACTTTGAAGATTAAAGTAAATGGACAGACAAACAGAAATAACCTATTGTATTTTCTACCTCTTCCACACAAATTTATTTTATTTAGATATTGTAATCAATGTATCCAAACATGAGATGTTTAAGTATCATAGTTAAGGGGGCCAAGTTTAAAGAGTCTACAATTCGACATAGATTAGATAGATATCTTAGACATCTTCTCGTAGCCATGTCGCTTGGCGTATGAATAAAAAGCTCGAGAAAGCCGAAGCTAAGCGAGCGGATGAGCGGAATGAGCGAAATGAGCGAGCGATCGATTAGCCGACGAGCGAATGATCAATCACAATCCGGAACGCGACGCGATTTTGTAGTACTCGAGGAAATGGAATAACAATTTGAAGTAAAAATATAGGGAACGCTCCATTGATTCACATTACTAGAAGAGCTGATTGTTATAAAGCTCGGGGTATATTCGTTCGCTGTCGTTATCAACCAATATACGGCTCACTGCTGAGCTCGAGTCTCATCTCAGAATGAGAGGGGTTAGACCAATAGTCCACCACGCTGGCCCAATACGGATTGGCAGACTTCAAACACGCAGAGAATTAAGAAATACTCTGGCGTGCGGGTTTCCTCACGATATTTTTCTTCACCGTTTGAGGCACGTGATATTTAATTTCTTAAAATGCACACAACTGAAAAGTTGGAGGTGCACGCCCCGGACCGGATTCGAACCCACACCCTCCGGAATTGGAGGCAGAGGTTAATTCTCTGCATGTGTGAAGTCTGCCAATCGCATTGGGCAAGCGTGGTGGACCTAACCCTTCTTATTCTGAGAGGAGACTCGAGCTCTGCAGTGATCCGAATATGGGTTGATAACGTATAGATATAGATAAGCTCGCACTTGACCATCATCTCACCTGATTGTAAGTGCATGACCTTACGTAGAACGCGCTTATTTAGAAGACACCTATTCACATATAGCAAATATTATTATTTTTTAAATAAAAAAGGAAAATAAAAGAAAGCATCTATAATCCCAAACATCCACTGGGAGCATCAAAAACTTCAAGAGTTGTTTATGCTAAACAACAAAAAGAAGTAAAGTTCGCCATACTCCCACTGGGAAGCATAGGAGCGGCTTTTTAATGAAATCAGGTGGAAACTCGGCTTCAGTTTTCCGTAGTTAGGATCAGTTGAACTACAGTTAAGTGAATACCTTCAGTAGTTTTAGATTGCTGTGGTAACCAACACTTATCTATAATAATATTATGAAGAGGTAAAGTTTATGGCTTTGTGAGGTTGTATGGAGTAATCTCTGGTGATATCTACTGAAGCAATGTTGAAAATTCTTTCACAAATAGAAAACCTTCTTTATTTGTGAGTGTTATAGGCTATATTTTAACCGTAAACCGTATATTCACGGGAACGCAAACTATGCGGGTGAAACCGAAAAATCCATGGTTTCCCGAGATTTGCGAAAACTGATGATTTTGATGATATGAATGTTTGTTACTCTTTCACGCCTCGACAACTGAACTGAATTAGCTGAAATTTGGTATTAAGATATCTTATAGCCTGGATTAACACATAGGCTACTTTTTATCACGGAAATATCCATGGTTTCCGAGAGAGTTGTGAAAAACTAAATTCCACGCGGACGAAGTCGCGGGCGTCCGCTAGTAATATTATAAAAGTAAACTTTGTAAGTTTTGAGTATAGGCGAAAGTCTTTAATATTATTTCAAAATTTTTGCGCTTTTTACTATCTACTATCCTTGTGTACTAAAAACTTGTTACTCTTAGATCTTCATAATTTCACAAAGTTGAAATATTTGTGAAAGATTTTGTGTCCCTCAGTAGAGAGCAATGGATCACGATAACTTTTGGAAGTGACAGGTTTTAAAGATCCAGAACTCCTTACGCTAGTAAATAAAACGTAAATAAAGTAAATGTTCTTTGAAATTCATCTAAGAACGTCACTGGCAAACCAGCATGCAAATCCAAATCGGTTCACCCGTTTTACGGTGTCACAGGCATAACTTACACATTTAGCTTTCAATTATCATCCCTCTATTTTGTCAAGGGGTTAAAAAACTAGGAACAATATAGCAAGATACAACGTGTAGTGTGAATATTTTAAAACGCCGCCGCGGTGTCTCGGTGGGAGGCAGCCGCTTCGGAAAAAGGCTTCTCAGGTGCGAATGACGTTGTCTCTTATTATGAAATTCTTTTCAAGTTTATTGTTGGAGGTACAAATAGAATTGTCGGGGTGTCGGGTGAGGTTTATTACGAAATGCATATTCCGCGTCTACCCTCGTTTTACATTTTTCACGAAATACCTCATGGACTTATGGTACAGTCACATAACCATTTTCATATTTAAATAGGCGACAATTTTTGAAATTAAACTTTCTCCATTATCTCTACATTCTTCGTCCATTTATCAGTGTGCCTAGTGGGAGTTTTCGATATTTTCCTATTGTTACTATCGCGTTAACGTAAACGAACGAACGAATTTATATGGAAATAACACAGTTGTGCAGTAGTGCCACTAGATGGCGCTGTTTCAATTCCATAGTAATTCACGTTTACGTTAACGCGATAGTAACAGTATCAAACTGCCACCGGGTCCTCAGAAAAGCCAGCAAAATGACGCTTGGCATAGCAGTCAAGGCGGTGCCCCTAGTTTCACTTGAATCATGATTTCATATGTGCTGAACCCAGTCTAAATATAAATGGTCTCGGCTGAATACTTACAAAACTGAAACTATGGTCCAAACTTATAAAACTGTTGGCCTACCTGAAACAATTACAAATCAAAATTAATTTTATAATATATTGTCATAGATACTTTTATATATTAGTGTAATAAAAAACTACTATTTACTCTATTCGAGTATGTAGAAATTTTAGTATTTTTTTTCCTAGTAGTAGAGTATAGTGACTTTAAAATGTAGAAAAAATGTACAAATCAGATAAATAGTTTTGTGTAATAGGCAGATAAAAAAATCTTAAATTATTGATATTAAAATACCATTTACCTTTGATCATACTTGACGAAATTAAATTACAAAAACGCCTTTAAAAAATGGAAAACCAAAATACAAAACAATTTCATAACTTCAAGTTACTAAGTTATACGTAATCGTAGACTTTAGTATAACATAAAAAAACGTTTCATTCTGGAATTCATGATACAATTGACCCATCCGTTTGTTACTCAAATAAACCATAAAGAAAAATCCCAAGAAAATCTACAAAAGACAAATCACGGCCGTGAAACTACTGAAACAGTAGTGGGAATACGTCATAAATTTTATTGTAATTTTACATTACCCCATGCAAGAAAAACAAGGGCCGGCGAATAAATCAATCTGGTAAATGATATCAACATGGGAATGGGGTTATTAGGCGTCGCCCGTTACATTGGACGTGATGGATTGGGGAGGATGATGAATAGGCTTCGTACAGACTGCGCGTTTTAAACGCTCACTGATAGAAGTGTCTTACTAAGTTACTGATTTAGTTTCATTTTCTACAATGATAGTTGTTGCATACGGGTGATCCAAATAATATTTTTAACCTCGATAGTACAACGGTAAGTGGGTCCGACTCAAATCTGAGGTCTACTAGATTTTGAGTCCGCTGAATTATGTCGAAACCATTATAAACTTTTTGATTAGTTGGACAGGAACACGGGAAAATCGTGCATATTTTTCATTGCTGTGTTCTGATCTAAAGATATGCTTTTCTATGAAATTCGAGATACATTAGGCTTGTCTTAGGTCAACGGGTACAGAGCTTGTAGCCCAATGGCAAGTCGATTCTGTTTGTACCATCGCAAACGCTTCGAATATTAATGAATGACATTAAGGAATGACATACATTATCGACAGATGACGGGGTCAAGTTTTCAATCGGATCTGTAGTAGTCATCTATTTTTTTACTTTTCGAAGCGTTAGCGTTTGTAGAAAAAGAATCAACGTGGCACAGAGATACTATTTGACAATACTGATATGAATGAATCCGTTACATTAGTTGCCCATACTAGAGCAAAATCTGAGGGGAGACTCGAGCTCAGCAGTGAGCCGAATATGGGTTGATGACGACGACGACGACGACGACGACTAGAGCAACTAATGCAACGGATTGCAAATGGGCCAAAAATGTTGTGTCTACTATTACTATAATCAATATATTCTGGGAAATCTGCTTGGCTTTGGGTATCATGTAAGAAGACATACCAAGCGCGTTTGTGTCTATAAACTGAAGGAGTGTTTGTACTGTGAACACACACACCACACACACATTGTCTGTACACCTTTTCACTACATCAAAATGAAACGGACTTCCCGGCAAAGAATGACTATAAAAAATTTAGCCTCAAGCGTTTAACACGCTCGTCCGTTCTAGCCCTAACAAGAACTTCAATAGTTCTAGTTGTTTCAAGACATAAGTTTTACGACTTCATCTGTCTAATGTAATGAATACTAACATTGACGTCGGTCCGTCTGTTTATACGATGTCTATTGCCTTCTGCATCTTTTTTTTACAACTTATTATTGAAGGGGTGGTGACTGGTGTTTGGTGATATACCGTTAGATGTGTTTTTCTATTTGAAAATTTGCGTTTGTTTATTCTTGAACGAAAGTTACTGTTATCACACACTGATTATTTGCCCATCATCATCATCATCATCATCATCATCATCATCTTCATCCATCATCATCATCATTATCAGCAGATGTATGTCCACTACTAAACATACGCCGCAAGGACGATCCACACTTTAGCGATTCTAATAACAAACGACGGCGGCCTTTGACGTCCTCCGTGGCGTAGTGGTATGCGGGGTGGATTTACAACGGTCCTGGGTTCAATCCGGCTGGGCCGATTGAGATTTTCTTAATTATTTTTTAAAGAATATTTGCCATATCTTTTATAATATTAGACCAACGGGGTGAGGATTGAACCACCACCTCTCGATGATGAGTCCAACCGCTGTTACCGTTGAGCTATTAAGGCTTTAATTGGTCCAGATCTGGCTGGTGGAAGGCTTCGGCCGTGGCTAGTTACCATCCTACCGGCAAAGACGTACAGCCAAGTAATTTAGCGTTCCAGTACGATGTCGTGTAGAAACCGAAAGGGGTGTGGATTTTCATACTCCTCTAATAAGCCCGCTTCCATCTTAGATTGCATCATCACTTACCATGAGGTGAGATTGTATGGCTAACTTGTAAATAATAAAAAAAAAAAACTGGAGCGAATCGTTTGGTGTGGGTCATCTGAATGTCAACGTCGTAGGGATACCATGTACGATGTCTTGCTGTTGAAATGAAATGAAATGAAAATGTCCTTTATTGTACCTACACCACAAAGAAACATACAATACAGAAAAATAATGGAAAAAAAGAAAATGCACAATAGGCTGTTCTGTGGTAGAAAGTAGAAGGAAGAACAAGATCTTAGAATTCCTGAGCACACTCGCCAAAGTATATACGGTGCTGCAAAGTTTACCACATACAGCCAGTTTCTTCATGTAAAGCTAAAGTAAAAGTAGTAAGTAGTAAAGAAGACTTTATTTTTCAGTAAATAAGACCGTCACTTTTGATTTATGACGTTACTTTATAAAAATAAAAATAATAAAAGTAGTTTATTTCAGTAACAATAATCAGTAAGAAATAATAAATGGCTAGAGTCTTCTTTTAAGAGTTGTAAACTCCTGTGACAGAAGACTCCGCTCTTCCATAACAAGCAGTAATACAATTTTTTAAATTAATCATAGTGGGTAAAAATAAAACTAATAAAAACATGTGTATGTGTGTGTGTCGTGTGTGTGTGTGTGTGTGTGTGTGTGTGTGTGTGTGTGTGTGTGTGTGTGTGTGTGTGTGTGTGTGTGTGTGTGTGTGTGTGTGTGGAACTTTGACTGTTACTTACGATGATGAAACTGGCAGTTAGACTGCACACTGCATGTTCATATTATAAGACTAGAGTATAGCTTTTAGGATCACACCTCATTAATAACATAATAGAGTGCTTCGTATCGCAGATGTGCCCGCCGCTAAATTAATTTAGCGGTAATAAATTCGTACGGGAATTATGAAGGCAGTATAAATTACGGGGGCTTTGTCCAAGGTGAGATTAAGTTTGGAGGCAGATGAGTTATGACTCTCTTTTTATTAGCTCGCGTCACGCTTTTGTGGGGTAAAGGGCTTTTTGTTTTAAAGTTTTCTTTTTGTTACTGCAATAATTTATATTGTAACTAGCGGACGCCCGCGACTTGTAACTTCAGACTTTATGATACTAAAAAATATTAGTGTGTTTGTTGTGGGATCTTCTCGGACCAAGGCGCGTTTGGAACCCTCGTAACTTTAAATTTAAGTTTTCGAATAATTTTTATCACCATTATCTTAAGTTTAATATTATTATCTGACGTATCGAAAGAGCTTGTAAACTATTTGAAATAAATGAATTTTGACTTTGACTAAATTTTATTTATTTTACTCTGTCTGTTTGTTTGAATAGAAGATAAAGGTTATTGAGAAACATATATGCTACGTTTTATACCAGGAAAAAATATGGTTCCCGCGGGATTACTGAAAAACTGAACTCACGCGAACGAAGTTGTTATAAAATAACTATAGCCGACGTCGCGCGGATTTACCCGCGTGGTTCCCGTTCCCGTAAGAATACGGAGATATATATAGCGTTCCTCGATAAATGGGCTATCTAACACTGAAAGAATTTTTCAAATCGGACCAGTAGATCCTGAGATTAGCGCGTTTAAGCAAGCAAACAAACAAACTCTTCAGTTTTTACCACGATATACCTTATAAGTAAAAGGCAAAACTTAAAATTCCGGATTGAGCGTTCCAAAAACTCACCTTGCAAAATGCTCGTCACAAAAACCTTGAGTTTATAACAAAAATACCCATATGACCCCTCTTCTATTAACCTCCCACGTACTATAAGATTATCTCGTACTACAATAATGCAATGTGACTCAGGATCTGTTCGTATTGTAAATCTGCAAGTCATCATTACTCGTTCAACAGGAGCACAAAATAGCGCGTATTTTCTGAACGGTTGAATTTTCCTCTATTGAAGATCACGAGTGAATTCTTGGCGTTAAAGTGTTTATATTCTTCTCTGAATTCCTCGTTTAAGTGTATTGTTTATGCCTATTCTTTTCTGAATTGCTCTTTGATATAGGTGTGAAGTAAAAGTAATGAGTATCACCTTAATCGGTCTAGAAATTCAGATTCTGTTTTTTTATTCGGACGTAAGGGATTGGATAGAAGCAGGCTTTACTTTGCGGAAGTTCATCATGATAATAATAGATAATAATTTATTTATTTTGTTGTCAACCGCGAAAAGCAGACGAACCCATAAGACAACGTCACCCAGGTTCGACAAAATACTCTCTACGTACGTTTCACCCCGAAACCGGAGCATCCTCAGGAGATATCATATATAATCATCTCTGCAACGTGCAATTGCACGTAGAAAGTGTTTTTTTGGACCGACGGTGACGTTGTCGCATGGATTCGTCGGATTTTAGCGGATGATACCAAATTTCAGCTAATTCGATTAAGTAGTCGAGGCGTGAAAGAGTAACAAACATTCAAATCATTAAAATCATCAGATTTCGCAAATATCGGGAAACCATGGATTTTTTCGAGATAAAAAGTAGCCTATGCTTATAAGTAGCTTTAATCCAGAGTAAAATCCATTTCCATTTCAAATTTTAGCCAAATCGCTTCAGTAGTAGCGGCGTTAAAGAGTTACAAACATCCAAACATCCATACAATTTTTCGCGTTTATAATATTAGTAGGATAGGATTTGTGTGTAAACTGCAACACAAGCCGAAATACCTCGCGCTCTTACATATTCGGTAACAACCCCTATTTTTGTTCAACAACATCTAGAGGCGATCTCTATCCGAGCGGTGCAAGGCCGCGTGACGTCATCGCTGCATGCAACAAGGGTTGATGCTTGAAAACAACCCTACAGTTTATCATAAAATACCTACTTGAAAAAATGTATAACCATATCTTTTTAATATGACCAACTAGCGGACGCCCAAGACTTCGTTCGCATAAAAGTCTGTTTTTTATTAATCCCGCGGTAACCAAGGTCCAATTTATACCTATTTATACCAAATTTAAACGAAATAGGTTTAGTGACTTAGCTTTCACATTTATAATATTATTGCGGATTAGTATAGATATTCTTATTCCCCTCCAAATAGTCGGAATCGGAAGACCGTGTTAGGAGTGATTACGACAATATCCCCGCAGACGGGGTTTGAACCACGACCTAGCGGTGAAGAGTCTGGACCCCTTTACCGTTAAGCTATTGATACTATGACATCCTTCTTGAATTTGTGGTTAATTGTAGCTTCAGAAAAAGAGATAAGTCCCATACTGTACAATAAAAATTTCAAAACTAACAACAAACAAACCAAAAATCTAAACCTCTGTATATAATTAGTTAAGATCATCACAAAACATATATGGTAGACAGCCCTGCAAACGTCGCGTGGCTGCACCAATATAACGATATTGGGGCATTGAATAAATCTCCATTATTTATTGCTTTCTTGTGCATAAAGTCAAGGCCGATTTACTGCTCTACAGTCAGACGATTTATTCTTTAAACAATAAACCAGTTTTGTAACAACAATCATCGTCAGTATAGCATTCCAGTTTAATGGCCCACTAGAAAGAAAGAAAAAAAAATACATTTCACTGAGAGCCGTGATAGCCCAGTGGATATGAACTCTGCCTCCGATTGAAAACACCATTGATTCCAAACGGTGAAGAAAAACATCGCGAGGGAACCTGCATACCTACCAGAGAATCTGCGTGTGTGAAGTCTGCCAATCCGCTTTGGGCCAGCGTGGTGGACCCATTGGCCAAACCCCTCTCATTCTGAGAGGAGGCTCGAGCTCAGTAGTGAGCCGAATATGCGGGAACGCGCTAATCTCAGGGACTACTGGTCCGGATTGAAAAATTATTTCTTGTTAGATAGACCGTATCTAACACAGAAATAATCGTACATAAGTCGAGCCGTCATGCACGCAGCGACCAATACACGACTAGTTATAATCGTGAGTGCTGCAGAAACGTGAGAATAATTGATCGTCAATGGCGTGCATTAGACGATGCACGTCTTTCAACGCTGCACCACTGTGCCGGTCAGAGTGTGGTGTTAGGTTTATTTTCGTTACGGAATTTCTTGATTCGGTCGCGCTAAAAGCCCGCGATAAAAGCTGATTAAAAACTACATACAGTAGGTAAACAAAATCTGCTATAATAAACATTAAAAAAAAAAGAAAATATTAAAAGGCTAAGGTCAGTCGTCATTCTAAGCATACGTGGCTCGAAGGGGAAATAAATTAAAGCTTTTTTTAAATGTCACTCGTTTGAACAGATGCGTGGAACGGCCTCGACATTGACATTGAGCTGACGCTACTATTGGCTTTAAACTCGATTCATTATCACTTTGTATTTTGGTTTTAGGGTTCCGTACCCAAAGAGTAAACGGGACCTTATCAACTAAGACTTCGCTGTGCATCCGTCCAGGCTGAAATGTGATAGTTATACGGTTGAAATTATCAGATGAGATGTATTTCTTTTTTTTTTTTAAAGCAGATAGGCTCGCGTTTGACCATGATCTAACCTGATGGTAAGTGTAGATACAGTCTAAGATGGGACATGCTTGCCTAGAAGGTTCTGTTGCCGCTATAACCATAAATGGCACCTGAACTAGGTCCTAACTGAAAATCAGTGCTGCATACTTTTTTTTTGGATAGGAAGTATCTAGCAAAATGCTGAGTTAGGGCCTTTTTCTAGGTTTTGCCACATATTGCAGGGCGTTCTTCTTTTTTTGTTTTAGCTATAAGTTATATATTTAAAATTTATTATTGTAATGTGCGGCACTGCCTAAAAAGAAAGATATTTCTTTCTTTCTTTCTAAATACTAAGAGGGGTCCTATGTAACAAACGTAATATTTTGCCTTTTTTTATATACGTACGGAATTAGTACGGAATCCTTCTAAATGGTACGGAACTTTTAAATTGGCTCTGAGATGGCATAATCTATTGTTGATTAAAAAAATATTTTTCCACATGGTGAAGGGAAATAACGAAGTCTTCAGTTTGAAATCGATCATGCGCTTGTTATTTAAGTAATGTAAGGTATATCTAAACTAATATTGGAGGTAAGATTTGATTGTTTATTGTTTATTTGTTTGTTACGAGTACTAGTAGTATGATTTTAATAACTGTATCACCATTAGAAAGCTACTTTTTCACCGAGTAGCATAGGCTTTATTATATCTCTGTATTACCATAGTAAAGGGATCTACGCGGGTAAAACTATAAAATAGTTATTTAAGCCACTTTCATGTAATGAGTTGGTTATTGTTCATTTTTGATCAATGAAGCTAAGATGAATTAAACAATAGACAGGACGAGTGTTAATAAACAATACCAAACGTAAGAATGAATAGCTTTGTGATATGATTTGGTGTTATATTTAGTAGATTACGAAAAAATAATATATAAGAGTATTTTCTATTTCATTCGTGAAACTAAGGTCACCTGTCAAACTTTCTACGTACGCACGTCTTAAACAAAAATTAATTGAAGTATTTTCGAATGTCGCTTGTTAGAACAGATGTATGTAGTGACCTCGACATTGACATTGGAATTGTCGCTACTATTATCACCAAACTCGATAATTTATCATTTTCATCACTCGATAGCGAGATATATAATATGTGATCGATTGTTATTGGTAACTTTAAAGTAAATATCACGGTAAATCCGTGATATTTAAATCAAATAAATAAATCCGTGGTATTCGAGATAACGATTACATCACTTGACCGCTGGTGGTAATACAATGTCATAATCACTACACATTGGATTATGGTAATGATGATTAGTTAGGTTATTCACTAACTCGGTGTCTATCAGAAGATATATTAAGCAGAGCTATTTATTAGTATGTTTTACATTGCAAGTTTATTAATTGATAGAAGAAAATATGCCATTGCTTATCGTAAACTGAAAATCAAAAAATATCAAAAGTTTGATGGATTTTGTTTTGTGAGAGCGACAGAGTTAACGATTTACCCAGCTGTTTAAACTCAAAGACATTAGGAACATTACTTAAAATCTCAAAAACAAAATTACTTAACTCAAAATCACAAAAACAAAATTATTTCTTCTAAGATGTTCAGGCCCGTCTTATATGTTTTCTGCTTTTTATAACGCTCAAAGATATGTGTAACCGTTTCTATTCAATTTTAAAATAGCAATCGTTTACATAGTTGCGGCTGTAGTGACCTCGACATTGACATTGAGCATCGACGTTTGACGACTACTATTTATCAATCTCGATACATTTTCACGTTCGACGATTGTGATTTTGATAACATTTAAAATCACGATCGGACAATACACATATATTTAGTATATATATGATATATATACTGTATGATGTATTCTGTTACTACGATTTAAGTAGGATTTTTAAATGCATACATAAATACGAATATCATCTTGCTTACATTATCACTCACAAATCAGAATTATATTGATTTCATTTTTGAATTATATTGATTTCATTTTCATTTTTGAATTATATTGTTTCATCATCATCATTATCAACCCATATTCGGCTCACTGCTGAACTCGAGTCTCCTCTCAGAATGAGAGGGGTTAGGCCAGTAGTCCACCACGCTGGCCCAATGCGGATTGGCAGACTTCACACACGAAGAGAATTAAGAAAATTCACTGGTATGCAGGTTTCCTCACGATGTTTTTCCTTCACCGGTTGAGACACGTGATATCTAATTGCTTAAAATGCACACAACTGAAAAGTTGGAGGTGCATGTCCCAGACCGGATTCGAACCCACACCCTCCTTTCCAATGTATAACTTCTAATAGCTGAAGAAACTATAATATATCAGTGAAATATCCAAATAGTAGTTATTTATACTAAGAGAAGACTTAATTGCTGTAACCACTTCGATAGATTGATAGGCTTTGATAGATTAGTCAATTAATCCATAGTCAGAACATTATGCACTACACTCTTTCTATTTGCGTCCTGTACGTATTTATTATCGTATATGTTTTATCGTAAATGGATCCGTGCTCGTAATCGATACGGTTCGAACACTATTCAATTACGATCTTAAGATACGAGCGTGTTTATGTTTAACAACTCGCTCGGCTATTTATAATCGCCATTCAAGCGAGTTTCCACAGTAGTGGCTAGTGTTTATTTTGATTGAGATTTGAAGGACATTTCAATGTTATGTAATAATAATTCATTAGGTGTGCAGATTATCAAACTATGTATTACTCTACTAGTGGATATCCGTGACTTAACTCGTAAAGGAAACCCTAATTTACGACAATATTCAATATAGGTATTTGTCATTATGTATATGTTCATATGTATATTACGCGTTAGTAAAATTTCAGTTGATACCTACTTAAAAGCTCGATAACACTTTCATACCAAGAACCACTCCCGATTTATTTCTTTCTTAAAAATTCTAAAAGGGTATTTATTTATTAAAGTAAACCTATAGGCTATATTTATTTAAAACATCTTAGACTTTAAACTTTTCTTCGTCTAGCATTAATTCATCAGTCATACATAGGTAATAGAGCCGTGATAGCCCAGTGTATATGACATCTGCCTCCGACTCCGGAGGGTGTAGGTTCGAATCCGGTCCGGGGCATATACCTTCAACTTTTCAGTTGTGTGCATTTTAAAATATCAAATAAGCACGTTACTCAAACGGTGCAGGAAAAATATCGCGAAGATTAAGATTTAATTCTCTGCATGTGTGAAGTCTGCTAATCCGCATTGGGCCAGCGTAGTGGACTATTTGGCCTAACTCTTCTCATTCTGAGAGGAGACTCGAGCTCAGCAGTGAGCCAACTATGAGTTGATAAAGATGATATGATGATATCAATAGCAATAAGTTTTCGTGGGCATATCGGAATAAAATTATCCGCTACTCTAAATAAAATACAAACTTATATATTTTTATCAGCCGAACTTCATCCACGTGAGTCTGAAATTCAGTTTTTCAAAAATCCCACGGAAAGAATAATTTTTTCCAGGATAAAAAGTAGATTGTACCAAACTCCAACCATACCAAATTTCAGCAAAATCCATTCTAGTATTTTCGTATGTAAGTGTATCAAACATCTATACCAACCGTCCAATATATATTAGTAAAATATACCTAGATGCATAGCATTGTGCAATTATAATAAATACAAGGCTATAAACAATATTTATTTCTTTAATAGAAATATTAATAAGACATCGGCATCAATAAAATTATTATTAAGGTAGGTGCGAATACGTGCATCGTACCACGTCGCAGCGAATGCAGTATATGACGATCTGACCTTGAATAACATACTGTACTGTACTATAAACTATACTAGATATAACTAGCTCGCGGCTTAGTCACTGCGAACATCTGATGTTTATTCTATGAATTATAAAATGCATGTGTATTTTATCAATTGTCTTCTAAATGGAAAAATACTGGCTAGTGCGTGTGCCACTTTTCTAGATATTTCTGTTATTAGCAGGCTATATTAAATAACCCATTACAGGGCCTGTTTGTCTGTCCTTGTAGTTTCTGAACCGTACTTTCTGTAGGTAGTAAAGTAAAACTTGACGTTTTAAAATTGCTTGTAAACTAAGCCTTGAAAAAAATGGATTTCGATTATGTTTTTTTACTATTATTAATCTTTAAAGGTTCGGTTTAAAGATATTTGTTTTATCCAAAAAAGAACGTACTGTTCACTTAACTTAGAGTTAACATATCGTCATTTTTGCAGACAGCATGCATTATTGTAACAAAATTTAAATTACATTGTTTTTTCAATACTTTGTCCAAGTTTGTGAGGATGTAGGATTTAATCGATTTCTTGAATGCTTTTATGTTACCTTTTAAAGGTTACCTTGACTACATCTCACCTGATGATAACTGATGATGCAATATAAGATGAAAGCAGGCTAACTTGTTATGAGGGGGGTGAAAATCCACACCCCTTGTTTTTACGACACAGTACCGGAACGCTACAGCGCTTGGCGGTACACTTTTGTCAATAGGGTGGTAACTATTCACGGCCGAAGTTAGACCTGCATCAATTAAGAAAACCTTAATTTAGCCCAGTCTGGGATCGAACTCAAGACCTCCGTCTTGTAAATCTACCGCGCATACCACTGCGAAATGGAGGCCGTCAAAATAAAACTGGTTTTGACGATATGGGGCTTAGACCCATTAAGCTTCAAGCTACTTATAATGAGAAAATTTAATATCAAACTCAAAAAGGCCCAGACCTTTGTCTTAGTATAAGGGGGAGGAGAAGCGATCTGAAGGTAAGTTCTATTATGATGCTTCGGTTTCAGGGTGACACGTGGACTACATACATTTAGAGGACTGTCATATGGTAGACCTTATCGTAGGGATTCATCAGGTTTTCGGGGGAAAATAGCAAAGTAAATTTGTCACTATTTATAATAAACCTCCGCATAACGCCTACTTCTATTCAATACATCGGCTTGGCTTCAACAACATGAATCAAGTTATCGAAGTTAATCTATATACATATAAAAGAAAATGGGGTTTGTTACAACACTTATAACTCGAGCTGTGCTGGACCGATTTGGCTTAAAATTGGTAAAGAGGTAGCTGAGAACCAGGAAAAGGACATAGGATACTCAGGGTTGGGTGGGAGTAGAATATAATAGGGGTAGGGAATGAGTCAAAGCTAAGCTTGACCGGGTCCACTAGTAATAAGTAACATAAAATTCTTTATTAATATCAATTAATACAGGTAGTTCTCTCGGAGATATAACATTGCAATTAATACAAATCTAGTTTCCTTAGCGACTATATTTATTAAGGAAAACAGTACACGTAATGTACACAAATATTAAACATAATAAACATATTATGTTTACCGATAGCGTTTATCACTGCTAGCCAACAAGAAAGTAATATATTACACCTATTTACTGTGTGCTATCTATAATCAGAGGCACAAATATCCGCCCACTTTAATATACTCGTGTCACATTAAAGAGGGCGGATAATTGTGCCTCTGGGTATATAAATATCATTCGTGCTAAACAAATATTATATAAATATACACTCGTATTAGATGATACCTACTTGAGGTAAGCATAGAAACAGAAATATACCCGTAATTGTAAAATATAATTTTAAAAGCCCACCAACCCGCATTTTAGCAGCGTGGTGTGTCTGAGCTCCGTATCACCTCTACTGTAAGAAAGAATCAACTTATATCAATAGCTAGTTAACGCAACGACCATCATTGTAAAGTTAGCCATTGTTGGTCAATTATTCTCGCGTTTCAGCGAAGACGTTTCATAAGTCGAGCCGTCATGCACGCAGCGACCAATACACGATCAGTTAAAGTCGTGGGTGCTGCAGAAACGTGAGAATAATTGATCGTCAATGGCGTGCATAACTTCCACCAAATTGCGTTTTACGTTTCATAACATTAGGAATGTACCGTTCTATATAAAGAAATGTATATTTGGGATTTGAGTTAAGCTAAGGAGTTTTAATAAATAAACCAACATGTGTTTATGTTAAATATATATTGAGTTTTTAAGGAGTCAAAGGTGGCTCTAAATGTTTCGTTTAAAGATAAATTTGGCGTTCGCTCAAATTTGGCTGATACGCTACCGCGTATCCAACACGCTGCGTAGTGTACCTGTAATATTTTTTTTTTCTCTTTATTTGGTCTACCAACAGACATACAAATAATACAATTATTAAACATAAATATTATGGGGTGTAAGGGGGAGGCTAGTACCAGTCTGTCTCCCCAATTGTCAACCTCACCTGCTCGTGGTGCACCCTGCAGATGGACCGACGAGGCTCTGGCGACCGGCGAATGGCGGTATATCCATTCCCACAGGCTAGATTAAGAAATGCCTCAGGCCGGTGTCGGGCAGCAGCGACATCGGCGCGAATAATCTAGCACTGCGCTGACCAACCCGCATGCCCAGCGTGGTCAGTATCGGGCAAAACTTTGTATGGATCGAACAAATATAACACAGCCCCTAGTCCCCGGCAGCCCCGCTATTCCTGGCTCTGGCAGCGGTTACGGTAACGGCGGGGCAAGGGGTGTTAAGAATCTCCGGCAGAGATTCCGCTGCCAACCCCGACGACTCCGAGACTTGGTCGCTAACTATGGGCCTCATAAGAAGGCTCAGAGTCACACAGCGAGCGATGGAACGAGCTATGTTAGGAGTATCTCTGCGTGATCGAATCAGAAATGAGGAGATCCGCAGAAGAACCAAAGTCACCGACATAGCTCAACGAGTTGCGAAGCTGAAGTGGCAATGGGCGGGGCACATAGTGCGAAGAGCCGATGGACGTTGGGGTCCCAAAGTGCTGGAATGGCGACCCCGCACTAGTAAGCGCAGTGTTGGCCGACCCCCCACCAGGTGGACTGACGACATCAAGCGAGTCGCAGGGATTCGCTGGATGCAGTTGGCTCAGTATCGTGATGTTTGGAAGTCCCTACAAAAGGCCTATGTCCTGCAGTGGACGTCCATCGGCTATATGATGATAAACATAAATGCAAGGAGCAGAAAGATAAAATGCAAATCTAATTAAAGGTAAACACCGCATGCAACTGTCTAAATTCCGTAATAAGTAAAGTCTTTACTAATATTATAAAAAGGTAAAGTTTGTGGTATTGTAGAGGTAATCTCTGGATCTACTGAACCAATTTTGAAAATTCTTTTACCACTAGAAAGCCCAGTTATTTGTTTTTGTATTTGATCCACGTATTCTCACGAGAACGTGAACTACGCGGGGCGTTCGCTAGTATACTTTTGGTCTTGGTATTAAGATATCTGTGAATCCATTTGTATAGGGAACAGTATTTTCAGTTGTTCATCTTGGGAACAAAAACAAGGAGCCGCAATAAATTGGCCGGTGTAATTGAGGGGCGGGGCAGTAAGGGGCTATGCATTATGCCCCGTTACATTACCTACGAGATGAAGGGCGACCGCTCGTGGCCCTAAAACTTATGTTTGTGTAACTACCCACATTGCCCATTAGTACTATCGTTTGTTCTGTCTAAATGTTATAAGTTATGTAATACTTTTATTTACGTAATAATTTCGAAGAAGGTGTGTAGCAGTAGCGAAGACTGAAATTTTCTAGTAGGTAACCTCTTTTTTTTTTTATTCTTTACAAGTTAGCCCTTGACTACAATCTCACCTGATGGTAAGTGATGATGCAGTCTAAGATGGAAGCGGGCTAACTTGTTAGGAGGAGGATGAAAATCCACACCCCTTTTCGGTTTCTACACGGCATCGTACCGGAACGCTAAATCGCTTGGCGGTACGTCTTTGCCGGTAGGGTGGTAACTAGCCACGGCCGAAGCCTCCCACCAGCCAGACCTGGACAAATTAAGAAAATCTCAATCTGTCCAGCCGGGAATCGAACCCAGGACCTCCGTTTTGTAAATCCACAGCGCATACCACTGCGCCACGGAGGCCGTTACAACCTCATGTGTTACTTAGAGATATTAATATGAAGTTACTGCTTTTTAGTTGCGCGAAGGCGTTTAAAGATTGTAGAAAGGTTGTTGTAATTTTAAATACCTATTTCGAGCATATAACAGTACATTATGATATAAGTGCGGTAGGTTGAAAATTACAGCCGAGGCGATATTGAAATAGTAAGGAAGCAGAGGCTGCAATTGTCAAAGCGCACGTATGTCATACGACGTTTTATAACACATCTGTGAGGAAACACACTTTGAACACACTTTCTGAAAATTAATTTGCATCTTTGCCTGTTTTCCATAGGATGACATAAAAATGTCATCGTGACAAAACAAAACATATCATATCATTGTCATTTTTGCACAGATAGCGAAGTGCGTGCGTTTTTTTTTTCGGCAAATGCACCAAACACAGCCAGTATTATTAATAAAGGAAATTAATATTTTGTGTTTCTGTAACAAATTTATTGTTGTCATTTATTGTCAAAATTATTACAATGATAGTTAAGTATTTATTTATAATATTTTATCTCACAAAGTTAATTTTGTTCATAAAATGTTAAGCACTTTTTCTGACAAAAAAAACTCTTTGCTAATATTATTGATCATCTAAATCAGCTGATAAAGGTTTTATATACATATATTTTGCACAAAACCACTAACGCAACTAGCAGCGTGACGGCGTTCACGGAAGTGATTTGCCTATTTGCACTATCGCTGTCGTAACAACTTTATACAAATACCTCCTTAATATAATACCACCTTTACTCGAGGAACTCGTAACATTATGGTAGGAGCATAGTATGACATACTCTCCACCTTCACACAATGTAGTATATATGGCTAGAGCAGTCTCTTAGTCCATAGTTATAACTAATGATCAGTGACCCAGCAACCTTTAGGATCGTGTATCCGGTCGACCCTCGCGCTCGGCGTTTCCGCGAACCGTTTCCACGAAGCCATGTAAATATAGAATCGGAATGGAAAAATGAATTTGCGCTTCCAATGAAAATCATAAACCGAGCCTCGGTTTCTGTTTACAGAGCCTCCGACTGAGCCATAGTGCGCAATGCTGCTATGTTTGAATAGAGAATTGAAATTTATTTATAACGTCGAGAGGAAAATAGTGCCATATTATTGTAGTGCATTTTTAACCGACCTCAAAAAAAGATGGAGGTTCTCAGTTCGTATGTTTTTTGTTTTTTTCGACGGCCTCCGTGGCGCAGCGATATGCGCGGTGGTCCTGGGTTCGATCCCCGGCTGGGCAGATTGAGAGTTTCTTAATTTGTCCAGGTCTGGCTTGTGGAAGGCTTCGGCCGTGGCTATTTACCACCCTACCGGTAAAGACGTGCCGCCAAGCGATTTAGCGTTCCGGTACTAGGCCGTGTAGAAACCGAAAGGGGTGTGGATTTTGATCCTCCTCCTAACAAGTTAGCCCGCTTCCATCTTAGACTGCATCATCACTTACCATCAGGTGAGATTGTAGTCAAGGGCTAATGTGTAAAGAATAAAAAAAAAAATGTTTGATACCTCATAACTTCGTCATTTAACCAATTTTGAATATTCTTTTTTTTTATTTGAAAGAGGATACTTTCAGATTGGTCCCATTTTATTTTTATGAACAAAGAAAAGGAAACATAGTTATCTTTTTCTCAGGAACTAGGTGGTATCACAAACCGTCGGTCTCGGTCAATATAATCAAAATCTAATAGCAGTCATGATTTAGCTTAACTTTAGCCCTAAGACCAACCTACATTGAAGCAGCGTGGTAGGTTCATATCTTGTCAACCTTCGTGGCGCGGTGGATTTACAAGACGGAGGTCCTGGGTTCGTTCCACGGCTAGGCCGAATGAAGTTTTCTTAACTGGTCGCTAATTACCACCCTACCGGCAAAAACGTACCGCCAAGCGATTTAGCGTTCCGGTACGATGTCATGTAGAACTCATACCATACTCATGTCATTCCATGGCGAGCACTACGTCAAATGGTTTTCAAGATATTGTGATGAGTGACTTTTCGCTTTTATATAATTATGTAGATACAGTGTTATGTAGATACAGTATCACAAAAACAGCCTTAGTTCACCCTTCCCCACGTCTCTCACTCTTTTACACTCGCACTCAATTATTTCTGTCCACTCAACTGAAATAATACGATATTTTTTTACAGTTACAATGGTTCCAGTAATACGAGAGTCGTTAATTTTTTTTCGAGAGCCAGTGGATTTTATTTACGAGGTGCTTAATAAGTTTCATTTTCATTTATTTATTTGTCACTTGATTACTATGAGTTATGATACTGTTAAGTTGATGATGAGTTAAGTTATGATGATGATGTTAATAATACGAGAGAATGATTAAAATAAAGTATACAAAAGTGTTGAAAATCTTGTAATGCAGCATCTGTACTCTTATTAGAAAGCTGAAGAGTTCGTTTATTTGGTTGAAAACGCTAATCTCAGGAACTACAAGTCCGATTTGAAAAATTATTTCAGTGTCAAATAGCCCACTTATCGAGGAAGGCTATATATTGTCCCCATATTCCTACGGGAACGGGAACCACGCGGGTAAAACCGCGCGGCGTCAGCTAGTCTTAAAATGTAGAATTTGTTAGATAATGTTCGGTGTTGGATTTAAGACAGACATACTCTCCTAATTACGAAAGAAATACGACAGAATTTTAAAAAAATAAAAAAGAATTATGAAATTTGGCGTATTTTATCAATCACTCTTTGAAAATTTTCCACAGTCTCTCGAGCAAATGGATTTCGTTACTGCACGTAGTTATTAGTGATTTCCGGCGAAATATTGGAAAATGTGATAAAGATTTTTTTTTTCACTTAATTAAAGGGATTTCCACTAATGATCTGCTATAGCTGCTTCAACCGAAAAAGTATATTATCTTTTTTTGTTTTATTAATTATTTACTAAAACCTTTTTTACGTACTTCGTTAATACAATGTTAGTAAATATATGGTCCTTCTAAATAGATGCTACTTCTTGTACTACAAATACTTGTACTAATATCTATACCATTTGGCAGCCGCATGGTGGGCAGTGACTGCTTTCTGCATCGACGGTTGTGGGTTCGATTCCCAAAACTAGAAAATATTTGTGTAATGAACATGAACGGGTGTTTTCCAGTGTCTACAACGGTGTTTTATACAACTCGCAAGATCGAGTTTTCAATTCATCTATATCTCTCTCTGTTTAACACGATACGAATACGATTTTTTTATTCTTTACAAGTTACCCCTTGACTACAATCTCACCTGATGGTAAGTGATGATGCAATCTAAGATGGAAGCGAGCTTGCTAGGAGTAGGATGAAATCCACACCCCTTTCGGTTTCTACACGACATCATACCGGAACAGTAAATCGCTTGGCGGTACGTCTTTATACGTCTAGGGTGGTAATTAGCCACGGCCAAAGCCTCCCAGCCGATCCTGGACCAATTAAGAAAAACTCAATCGGTCCACCCGGGAATCGGACCCAGGAACTCCATCTTGTAGGTCCACCGCGCATACCACCGCGCCACGGAGGCTGTCGAAACCTAACTGTCGACGAATTAAAAATTTGTACCCCGGCACCACCATTTTAGTACGGCACTAGGTTTTTCGACATTTATTTTTAGAAAGAAAGAAAGAAAGAAAATTATTTTATTTGGACACACACACACAATACACAAAAGACAACAAATACCTAAAACAAAAGACAGAAATTTTAAAAATATAGTAAACTAATAATTTAAAGATATTAAACTAATGATTAAATTAAATCCAAAAAAAAAAAATGATGTGTGTGGTACCAAAATGGTCTCCACTCAGCATGTGCTACGCTAGTGATGAATGCACCAGCGTAGCGCTGGTCTTCCGTGGAGCCATGTGGTGACGCGGGCGGAAACAACAAGAAGAAGTGTTACTAATTGATAATTAATAATAAGAACATAATAAATAATTATATATATATACCTTTATAATTATATTTATATATATATATATATATATATATATATATATATATAGTGTGTTAAATAAATTATTAGTAGTTGTCAGTGAGAAATATAATATAGAGTAGAAATAAATAAAATTAAATTTTTAATCATCTATAACACTACAAAGCCGTACATTAATAATTAGTCGTAATTCATCATTTGTACCTGAAAAATTCCATTAACTCGCGTACTCACCTGTACTGCCCAGAAGTGACGGCATAGTGCTCACAGGTATTTTCAGATATACCTTGTAACAGCCTTCTAAGCATTATTCACGTTGTTTCATTTCACAGGTAAATTTTTTTTCAAGGGCTTGTAGTCTATTATACTTGCAGTCTCGTTTTAAATTAAAAAAGTCGTTTTAATGATATTTAAAATAAATGACACACGAGTCGAGTACATATTCCTTTAAGGCTTCTAAGTCGGCATGGTGATTAGACAAGCGCGCACCAAATCGATTCGCTTCCGGCCGATATGAACAAGTCGTTACTCTTTACGCACTACTCTGATGTAGGCTTTGCGCTAATCTTGTGCTATAGCCTGTTATACCTTTGCCTCTTTTTAACTGCCTCATTGGTCCCTAGTTGGTTCAGCTACGGAAAATGAGGTCCAGGGTTCAAATCCCAAAAAAAAAATTAGGTTATTGGGATGTTTCTTATAAGAAATCTCCTCATAAGTCACCCATAATTTGAAATTCAATATTATTATTGTTTTTATATTATTGTAAAATTTTATAAAATTTAAATATATCTACTTCGACGACCTCCGTGGCGCAGTGGCATGCGCGGTAGTTTTACAAGACTGAGGTCCTGGGTTCGATCATCGCTATTGAGGTTTTCTTAATCGGCCCAGGTCTAGCTGGTGGGAGGCTTTGGCCGTGACTAATTACCACCCTACCGACAATGACGTACCGCCAAGCGGTTTAGCGTTCCGGTACGACGTCATGTAGAAACCGAAAGGGGTGTGGATTTCATCCTACTCCTAACAAATTAGCCCGCTTCCATCTTAGATTGCATCATCGCTTACCATCAGGTGAGATTGTAGTCAAGGGCTAACTTATAAATAATAAAAAAGCAGCTTATTTGTAATTTTCGTAGGGCTAATACAAAGGTACTCGTAAGTATTAAGACTAGTAATAATTAAGGTGATGATATTAGGTATGTCAAGGAAAATAGAAAAAAAAGATACGCATTGTACTTGGACGGTTAATGGTCTGGACTCTTGAAACGTATTACCTCGTATATATCGAATTGTTGCAATTACTATGGACCGTTTCTGGTGCTACAAACCTTACACGTAAATTGGAAAAAAAAAAAACATTTTTTTCAGGGTTCCGAACGTATTCTTCGTTAAAGTTCTTTTTAACTGATTTAAAAAAGGAGGAGATTCTCAATTCGGTTGGTATTTTTTTTTATGTATGTACACCGATTACTCGAAGACGCCTGGACTGATTTCAATAATTCTTTTTTTGCTTGAAACGGTATACTCCCCATTTGGTCCCATTGCCATCATGTCAAGACTTGATGATGGAATCCTGGAGAAATTGAGGGGAACTTTCAAAAATTACCACCGCCTTTATACTGATCAGCAGGTAGAACATATTATGATGTTATTTTTTGCTTTTTAGTTTACTGGGTACGTTTTTAGGTTTTGAAATCGGTTGTATTTTTTTTAATAAAATTTTATTATGAATATTTTAGAAGAATTTAATAGTAAAAAATACTAAAAACGTAACTCCAACACAACACACAAGGAAAATGTGGAATCGTCACAAACGATTATGCAAATGCATTAGCTGCAAGCATTGTCTCCGACACGTGAACTGGATCGACACGCCAATTGCGCCGGCATGCCTTTTGTGTAAAGCAATCTGACTCTTAATTATGTACAATAGAGTCTATTATTGAGTAAAAGAAATTGTTACCATGATCTCGATCAGGTACAAGTTATGTACTTTATTAAGTAGTGGCTAGTTAATTGTTGCAAATATTTTTTTTTATGTGAATATATTTATAAAGTTGCTTTAAACTGTTTTGCTGCGAGTTGTGTGTTCAGGAACTGTAAAACTATATCGTATCGTATCGTTATCAACCCACATTCGGCTCACTGCTGAGCTCGAGTCTGCTCTCAGAATGAGAGAGGTTAGGCTAATATTCAACCACGCTGGCCCAATGCGGATTGGTCGACTTCACACACGCAGAGAATTAAGAAAATTTTCTGGTATGCAGGTTTCCTCACGATGTTTTTCCTTCAGCCCTGTGGCTATGACCTCTGCTTCCGGAGGATGTAGATTCGAATCCGGTCCGGAGTATGCTCCAACTTTTCAGTTGTGTGCATTTTAAGAAATTAAATATCACGTGTCTCAAACGGTGAAGGAAAATCATCGTGCGGGAATCGACATACCTGAGATTTTCTTAATTCTCTACGTGTGTAAAGTCTGCCAATCCACATTAGGTGGTAAGGCCTAACCCCTCTCATTCTGAGAAGAGACTCGTGCTCAGCTTAGCTGTATATCTATAGTAATATTATAAAGCTGAAGAGTTTGTTTGTTTGTTTGTTTGATTGAACGCGCTAATCTGAGGAACTGCTGGTCCGATATGAAAAATTCTTTTAGTGTTAGATAACCCATTTATTGAGGAAGGCTATAGGCTATATTATCCCCGTATTTCTACGAGAACGGGAACCACGCGAGTGAAACCGCGCGACGCCAGCTAGTGGGTTGACAATGATGTTAATGATGAAGGTTCAAGGAAGGCAAGGTCTATTTTGACCGCACCAACGATGTTTTATTCTATTTAAAGAATCTGTAAGTGTGTTTACCAATCAGGTACAGTAGGGTGGCGTGCGGTATAGTGTGGTATTTTCACCGCGAGATGGGTATCGTTTTAATTATAGATACAAACTAATGTTTATTTTACGGCGGTAATAATACATTTATGTTTTACTTTGATGGGGTGTGGTTTAGAACCGTGGTTTGTTTGTAGCATACAATTGGGAATTTTGAAAGGGAATATTATTTATATTTAGTGAAAGTGCGAGTTTAAATTTATATATTTTAGAATTTAAACTATCGTGAGTGTTATTCATATTAATTGATTATGAAACACGGCTAAAACTCACGTGATATTACGTCGGAGTATGCCCGACTAGTTTCGAACCCATACGGGCCCTTAGTCATGAGCTGCTTCTTGCATAGCGGCACGATCCAAACTGACCAGCTTATGACTAAGGGCCCTGTATGGGTTCGAAACTATTCGGCCATACTCCGACCTAATATTACGTGAGTTTTAGCCGTGTTTCATAATCAATTAATATTTTATATATTTCAAGAAAGCACCGTTGTTAGGTAGTTGACTTTTTTATGTTTACTCTAGGATTAGAACTCTGTCCAATGGGCGCGGATTGAATTCATGCCGTCCCTTGGCTGGACATTCGTCATGTATGTCATGTAACTGAGAACCTAAGTTTAAAATTCCACGCTGGGTTTGTTTTAGTTACAATTCGATTTGTTAATTATGTTGTGTTTTCTAACTTTTGTAATCCACTTCTGAGTCTGCTAAAAATACCTAATATTCTTGTTTCTAAAAAACAAAGCGATTCGCTTTACAGCACGATATCCAATTACACACAGAAAATTTTCCAAAAGAAAAATACAACAACGAGAACAATTATATGAAAATACGTACATACAAACATTCGTGCAACATCAATGTTTAGCCACGCTAACAGCATTTCTCAAATGTTTCTTCAAAAAGCGCAAAAAAAGAAATACAAATAAGGAAAATACCATTATTACTTGCACGCAAAAAAGTGTACACGAAAACTTGGTAAAAATTAAACAAACGGCTTGCATTTCCGCCGTTTTGCTTTAAAAAGCGCATTCGGTGCTTCGCTAAAGAGCAATGAAATGTTTGCTCGGTATTTATTCGACGCGCTTTGCATCGCATTAAACTGTTCGCCGTTTAGGTAGCTCCTGTGTGAACGAGGAAGCGGTTTTGAAAATGTGAAATTCCCTCACTTTTCAATATTTATAATACTAACTTTTTTATTTAAAAGTTATTATCTTTGTGATATAAGATATCTGTTGAAAAGCGAGCGGTATTTCTGCCGTCTAAACGATTTAGTTGGGGTCCCAAGGGAGCCGCTGGATGCTCGCGGCTCAAGACTGTTTTGTTTGGAAGTTCATGCAAGAGGCCTATGTCCAGCAGTGGACGTCATATTTTGACTCCTAAATGGACGATCGTATCCGTTACGTGACATGTAAATAAGCAATAGGCGAGCACAGTATCATGCTCCGCGCGATTGAGGAATATAAAGATTTTTTAAATGGCTCACAACGGTAGATTAAAACCGCATTCCCTGACTGTCGGCTTCTTCAACGCAGACGGGCTTTTCAATAAAATACTCGCGGGCAGCGAATCGTTAATGATGATGATGATGATGAAACGATTTAGTTGGAGGCTTAAAACCTGTGCCCTGAATTGTTATGCTCAGGGAATACAGTATGAAGTTCACAGTAGTTAGTAATAAAAGTAGTACCTATCTATGTACTCAAGAAAACATTCAAAAACGAAATCATGTCTGTTAAAAAACAGGCAAATAAATTTTATTCTAGCTCGGATGATAACAATATGAATAGCTGAAAATTTAATTTTGTCTGCAATTTTTTACTCTCTTCATATCTAGTTAACACTAATAGTATCATACTCGTATTACCATCGCTTTATGTAGAGATCTTAAAGAACATACATGCGTACTTATATCTCATACATAACAAGATAAAATAATACACAAACATAATTACGTAGTGGCGGATTAAGTAGATAAAGGTCAAGTCAAATTTAAACTTACTAGTAAGTTTTTTTCAATTATTTTACAATTCAACTTTAATCAATCAAATCAAATCCGCCCCCGCTTGCGCTTATGCTCGAGTTAACCATTATTGGAAAGCGACGAAAACACGTAGTAGTAAGAAGTAGTATCTATAGCTAAATATTTCAACCGCAAAGCCTCCGTGCAAGCCTTCACTATGTGTCTCTGATTAGCCACTCCACTGCATCGCTGCTAGCTATTTGAAGTGCTTGCGAGTTACTACTGGTTCACGATTGGAAAATGGAAGTATATCTCTACTAATTTTTATTCAGGACGAAGGTTAAATGTTTTTTATGAATTAGATTTTGGAAAAAGTGGGATGGATTTTTTTCTAAATTGGGTTTTGTCTGTTGATAGATAGGAAGGAAACTGGAATTTAAATTAAAAACAAACAACCTCATAATGTAGCGGAATACCAGCAAACTACATCGTCAGTTAGAATCAGCTATTCCGTAACGATGTTTTTGTAACTCAACAGTGTGCGTCTCGAATTCACCTCTATCTCTCTCTGTCTAACTCGTTACTATAGAAAGAGAAAGATAGAAGTGAATTCGACACAAATTCTATAAAATTTTATACTAAAGTACCACTTCTCATTACTTTAAATACTAGTGCTCCTAACCGAGCTCACAAGCTGGTGTACCTAAATTACATAACGACATTCATTGTTAAAAATAGGGGGATCGCAACAAAAAGACCTCTAAAGTGCACATAATTAAAAAAAGACTGAAGGACTATCAAAAATGTTACGCAGGCTCATACAAAAATATAACAAAAAGAAATAATTAATGTTTTGCTATTGTCCTCTTTGACTAAAGTTACCTTTTAATATAAAATTTTAGTTAAATTAGGAAAAAAATTTTAAAATTTGACCAACAATTAGTCTTTAGTAACAGCAATCATTATAGTTTAATGAAACAATCAAATTCAAAAACACAAACTCCTTAAGAATCGACTACGAGTAACTCATTTGAAAAAATAATTTATAGACATGACAAAATTTTAACTGCAGGGATATTCAGTAACAATTTATTTTAAGTTAATGTATGTACTTATGTAATGTAAACAAATAATAATTTTCCCAAACAAAATGAAAAATGCACACGTTTTGCCCAATCTGTTTTATTATTTTGGTTATTTATCGAGGTCTGTCTAGTTGTATATATATTTTATGTGTCAAATTTTTGCCACCTAATGCTCCAGGGAGGAATTGCCCATTGGTTGGAAACTCCTGATAGATAGACTCGTAGAATTTAAACTACCGTTATCGAATCGATAGTACAGATAGACTCGATTCGATCGATGCATCTAAAAAAACGAGAACAAATGGTAGCCCAGGTGCGGCAATGCAATGTAATATCGAAGTGCACATTTATTATTGGCCGTACAACAACTCCGCACCACAATGGAGTCGGGATGGATAATATCAAATTATTTCCTCCGCCCGCCGCCGTGCCTCTGTGGAGCTTCCTTTTGTGTTTTACGTGTGCCACACACACATGTGTCTTATCTATCTATTTTATGTGTATTTGTTGTTTTGTAATTGTGTTAGATTTATTTTAAGTGCGTCTGTGTTATTGGCTGTCTTATTCGTCGGTGGATCATCATCTGGAAATGAGATTGCGCTTTTCTGTACAGTTTTCTCGTCACTGTAGCTTCGGATCTTTATTTTGGGTTTTACGTGTGCCATCACACACACACGTGTCTTGTCTATCTGCTGTTTGCGTGTTGTTTTGTAATTTTGTTAGCGTCTGGCTTATTCGGTGACGGATCATGGATTATCAAATTGTGTGTCGAAATAAAGAATTTATATCTTCGATTGGAACTTATAGCGAACTATCACTGCTGGACATAGCAAGAGGCCTATGTCCAGCAGTGATAGAAAACGGTCTCGAGCCGCCAGCATCCAGCGGCTCCCTGCAACCCGCTTGATGTCTTCGGTCCACCTAGTGGGGGTCGACCAACACTGCGCTTTCCGGTGCGGTCACCTTGGGACCCCAACGTCCATCGACTCTTTGAACTATGTGGCCTGCCCACTGCCACTTCAGCTTCGCGACTCGCTGAGCTATATCAGTGACTTTAGTTCGTTTGCGGATCTCCTCATTTCTGATTCGATCACGCAGAGAAACCCCAAGCTTAGCTCGCTCCATCGCCCGCTGAGTGACTTTGAGCCTTCTTATTAGGCCCATAGTTAGCGACGAGTTAGTTTTAGTTAAATATTTTTGAAATTATGAGATAAAAAGTTTTGTTTTAGATACATTATTTTAGGCAGCGATGTAACTCTGTGTTGTAGCGAACCCTGGGACACAGTGTAAGTTTTCAACGTCCAACCATTATTTATGGTTGAACTTCCACAAAGTTAGACGTCGAAGCGAGTGCTGGATTTAGCCGAGCTATTTCCGATCAGGTATTCCAGCGACGTGACCTTGACATTATCGTCAACATGTTTCCATGTGGCTAACGCTGTCATTCAAGTCCTTAACAAAGTAATGAAGAGGACACAATTACGCATTTTTTTTTAAATTGTAGTACAAAAATCTTACGATAGTGTTATGGATTATTCAGACAATAAAAAAGCTTGGTATTGAAGCACTATACGATTGTGAGAGATGTGATAGCCCAGTGGATATCGAAGGCAGAAGATACGACTTCTGCCTTCGATTCGGAGGGTGTAGGTTCGAATCCGGTCAGGGGCACCTCTAACTCTTCAGTCATGTGCAAATTAAGAAATTAAATATACAATATACAAATTAAGAAATTAAATATACAAACACTTCTAAAACGTCAGGTACGAGAAATAATGGTGATAATAATTGGAAAACTTAAAATTAAAGTTACGAGGATTCCAAGGGCGCCTTGTTCTGAGAAGAGCACACAACAGGTTTATTTTTTGTTTCCCTATCACCATTTTCCAAATTTATCTAGAACTAAGTAGCTACGCAATCGTATCATTATCAACCCATATTCGGTTCACAGCTGGACTCGAGTCTCCTCTCAGAATGAGAGGGGTTAGGCCAGTAGTCCACCACGCTGACCCAATGCGGATTGGCAGACTTCACACACGCAGATAATAAAGAAAATTCTCTGGTATGCAGGTTTCTTCACGATGTTTTCCTTCACCGTTTGAGACACGTGATATTTAATTTCTTAAAATGCACACAACCAAAATGTTGGAGGTGCATGCCCCGGACCGGATTCTAATCCACACTCTCCGGAATCGGAGGCAGAGGTCATATCCACTGGGCTATCACGGACCCACTTACTACCTTAATTGAATACATAAAAATCAGAAGACCTGCATGCTCATTGGAAAAGAGATCCTCCGCTCCGTTACGAAAAAGTTTTGAAAATGAGTTTTAAATCACAGTCAACCCTGTAACAGTATCAACTTACTAAGCCTAACTTCCAAAGTACAGGCATTATTTACGAGTAAACTTTCTCAAAGTTAGAACATACACCGAGCAACGAAGCGCGCGCTAGATTTAGCCGAACTATTTCAGATCGGCTATTTGTGAGGCGGCCTTGACATTGACGTCATGTTGTTCTGAGTATTACAATGTAGAGAAGAGAGAGAGTTATGTAAGCGTATTATAATTAACGAGCGGACGCGGAATTAAGATTTTCAGCGGTAACCATGGATTTTTCCTAAATCAAAAGCCTATGTGTTAATCCAGAGTAAAATCTATTTTCATTCCAAAAGAGATGGTCCAAAATTGTATGGAGTTCAGGATCAGTCATTGTACGCTGGCGGAAATTAAAGAAAATATTTTTTTTTAACTATTTTTGATTATACAGATCTAGGAATTTACTTTAATTCGTTCGAAATAATATGCATTCTCTTACAAGAAATGCAACACCAGTATGGGTAATAATGGCGGATAGATGACGTTTTCAATGCAGTACACGATTTGACGTTTGCTGTCAATTTTCATGTCATAGTTGCTCTAACGGCGCCATCTTGATTTATCTCAAAAACTTGGGTTTTAATTTTATTTATTTCTTTTTATTTAGTTACGATTTATTCACTTATTTAGATTTTTATAAAATCCTTGTATTTTTTAAATTTTACTGATAAGGGTACAAGAGTGGACCTGAAATGGACCATCTCCTTTCAGCCAAATCGCGTCAGTAGCCGTAGTGCAAAGGAGCTACAAACATACATACTCACACACGAACTTTCGCCTTTAATATTAGTGTGATTTAAAAAACAATGTTGTGTTATAACGTCTTTGTTGGTCTATAGTATGCGCATTATCATCTGAGTCGTCCGGTCATAAAAGTCAAAAAAGATAGGAATGTGCAGCGCGCCTACCTGCGCACCCTAATTATCGATAAACGGCTACCTGCGCACGTGCTAATGATGAGTCAATAATGATTTGGACGATTCTGATTGGTCGGTTTCTAATGTAATTGCATTGCGTATTTTTTTTGCTATAAATGTGTTTACTGCAATTAAATAAATACATTCATGTGTTACTCGTTGCGCACTATGGATACTAATATATAATAAATTTGGCAGAAGACGAAGATTCTGATGATGAAGACTCAGATGAAGATTAATTTTATTTAGTTAATAATTATATAATATGAAATATGTATTATATTAAATCAAATATTGTTAATTTTTTTAATTTTGTGAACAAGATACGATAATAAACTTTACTTATCGATAATATGTCTTTCATTGTTACACCCTTCACTAGACGGCTCCATAAGACCCATAAGTGCAAGCGAGATAGATATAGAGAAATGATTTATGGCCCTAAGACTCAGTTGTTAATGCTATTAGTATAGTAGCTAATTTGTTCAACATCGAATTTTGAAGTTATTGTATTTAGGAAGTTGATGTTGTTATACGTATATTTGCCACAACTGTTTAGATTACTTATCCGTTAATTGTTTAGTGATAACAAAGAGGAATATTAGTTGTAGTGGCTACACATACATGATACTTACACTACAACTACTGCAACGATATATCATACTATGGATAGGTATGTTGCGTGCCTACGAAATCACCGCAAAAAGTGATCCGCTCTTAACTACTTCATTGAATACACACATGCACAATTTTGTGTTTACTTGCCATATATGGTTTACTTGACGTTATAGACAATATTTAGGTATTATTTGTTTAAAAATCTTTCGTTGTTTACTATGCGACTAAATGAAATGAAGACTACATTTGTTCGCCTCAGTTTCGACGCGTCAGTAACATATCTAATTGTATAAAATCTTTGACCTACAGTCATTCTATTGAAATTGAATGCCATACACGAATGTCATCGCATAACACATTCAGACATCGCTGGGTAGTCTTAGAGAGAGATTATTAAAGATAATAAATCAGTCTGGTGTGTACTCATTTATTACGTAACTACTAACTCTATACAAAGATCTAATCTTCAAAATGTAACAAGCTGTTACATTTTGTTGGTTAATAGGTTAATATATTAGTCTTCCAAGAGTTAACTAACTAAACTAAAGACGAAATGTAGGTATTAAGTACCATTATCCTCCAAATAAGCGAAAGATAGGGGGACCGAACCCAAAATCTTTCAGATTTTGTCCAGCCTCTAAAACCAAGGAGCTCTCGTTGCTAAATTGACACCTAATAAAGGAAGGCAAGTAAAACGTTGGGAGCATGATTTTAAGAAGGTCGCTGGTCCCGAATGGATGAGAATGGCAAGGGACAGAGAAAAGTGGAGATCGATATACAAGCTGCTAACTAATTAAGAACTATATAAATGTAAATAACCGGCAGTAATAAAGGCTTATTTTATTTTTTATTACTGATAGTTATGACAGTCAAAATATCCTAAACCCTACAAACAATGCAATTATACTTAAATATACGTAACCCTAAAATAGAACATACACTGGACAGTGGCTTGTAGAAATCATTTATGGAATTTGGGATTTTATTATCAAATAAAATTAAATTAAATTACTTAATATATTTTATCTCTACAATGTAATATTATTATTATTATTAGCAACGCCCTGACAGGGCCCCTTTGTGACATGCATGCTAAGCATATGTATTAGTTTGTAAGTGCGTGGATGTTAAGTAAAAATAAATAAATAATTAAATGGCCCAAGAAGAGCATACAGCTAACTTAGGTTTGTTTTTGTTTATAACGATTTTACTATATTCGAGTCGAGTTGTAAAAACATTCTAACAGATTAGAGCCGGCCGTGGCGCAGTGGTATGTGCGCTGGATTTACAAGACGGAGGTCCTGGGTTCGATCCCCGGCTGGACCGATTGAGGTTTTCTAAATTGGACCAGATCTGGTGGGAGGCGTACAAAGACGTACCGCCAAGCGATTTACCGTTCCGGTACGATGTCGTGTAAAAATCGAAAGGGGTGTGGATTTTCATCTTTCGCATAATAAGTTAGCCCGCGTCCAAATTAGATTGCATCATCACTTTTGAGATTGTAGTCACGGTATAACTTGTAAAAAATAAAAAAAATAAATAAAATTTTAAAACTTTTGTGTTCGAAGCTTTATAAATTGGCATAGTATGGTCGCAGCCTAACGTCGGCCTTGACATTGTGCGTCACGCCTCGCCGAGCCACTCCCGCGCACCGTCCCACCCTGCGCAGAGCAGGCAAACGTAGACGCTGCATTAGTTTGCATTAATCACCCGATTACGTAACCTTGTGTTTATTACTTGTGATAGCGTGTTCTCAACCTATATGTAATTAATCCATACTAATCACACTAATATTATAAAGACGAAAGTTTGTTTGTAAGTGTGAAAGTGTGTAAGAAGGTTTGTTCCTCTTTTACGCTGCGGCTACTGAAGCGATTTGGCTGAAATTTGGAATGAAAATAGATTTTACTCTGAATTAACACATAGGCTACTTTTCATCGCGGAAAAATTCATGGTTCCCGCGGGATTGGTGTAAAACTGAATTCCACGCGGACGAAGTCGCGGGCGTCCGCTATTATTATTATTATTATATATGCGAAAGTCCATTTGTCTGTTTTTTCACGGTTAAACCGCTAAACTTATTGAGATGATTTTTTGTATAATGATAAACGGGACCTTGGAATAGATCAAATCAAAAAATCAAAATCAAAAATCATTTATTTCAAGTAGGCTCAGTTTACAAGCACTTTTGACACGTCAGTTGACTATTTGTAAAGATTCTACCACCGGTTCGGAAGGCAGGTTCTGCTGAGAAGATACCGGCAAGAAACTCAACAGTTGCTCTTTTGAAAAAGTCATACAGTATTATAATTTACAATTGATAACAATTACTGTTTACATTTCTTATACTTTTACTTTCTGTGTGAAGGTGGAAGCTGATCCAACGGCCTCCAAGCATCTTTATCATTAAGGAACTCATCAATGTTGTAGTACCCTCGACTAAGTAAATGTTTTTTAACACATTGCTTAAAGCTATGCATTGGCAGGTCCATCACAGTCTTGGGGATCTTATTATAGAAGAGTACACCCAAACCTACAAAAGATTTTTTTACTCTTTGGAGACGATATGCAGAATTAACTAACTTATGCCCGTGTCTACTAAGACGTGGGTTTAAATCTCCTTTTCGTTTGTACTTTTCGTTTGAACTTAAGGTACTTTTTATTCTTGTATTACTTGTTTCTGCGGGATTTCTAAAAAACTAATTTTCACGGAAACGGAGTCGCAGGCTAATATTTATATGCTTTGAGATTTGAGGGATGGATGTTACATACAAAATAGCTACATTCAACATGTGTATGTTTTCATAACTTGACAGTGTGAGCTTCGATTTCGTCTCTGTCTTTTCTATAGTACAGTGTTAGACGGAGAGAGAGAGGGAAATATAACAATAAAATATAGAAATAACGTAAACAATACATGGCAAATTACAATTATATTAATTACAATTTAATAATTCTTGTTATGTTAGTGAAATACCCGTATTTTGCTAATAGAAAAATAAATTAAGGCTGGAACGGCTGAAAATTTTAAATTAACAATATTCATTGGAAGTTGTTATTCCAGTTATTTGTCAATAGATGGCGTTAGTCAACTTGTATTAATGATCGACTTCTATAATGAGGATTATAGAAGTCTCTATCTGTCAGCTGCTCTGCGGCAGTCCCCAGAGGAGCAAGGTCGCGGTTTGACCGTCATGCGATCGGTATTGTATTGCGAGGTACCATAATAACTCACTCTACTATCCTTAACGCAAGCTCAAATACAAAATCTATACTAGGAACTAGGAACTGGTCTGATTTAAAAAAATATTAATAAATCAAATATACATAAAATCAACCGAGTGGATCAAAGTATGTGGATTTAGCTACTATATAATAGAAATTTGGAACTACATGATAAACTTTCGACATACGTGAATGGGTGTAGTCACGGGCGACAGCAAGTATCTCGTAAAACCAATGAAATAAAAACTTTCACCGTAAAAATGTACGGGCGAACAAGAAAAAGTTAAAATATAAAAATCGTTGCAATAAATAACAAAGTGTGAAAGACATTCAGATGGGATAAAATTTTAGCACCATCCGAGCTTATCACCACAGACTAGAGGAAAAGATCGGTTCTTTTATGCCAAAAACTAATGTAAACAAAACATTTATCCCAACTTCCCAAAAATATAAATAACGTAAACCCCATAAAAATTGGATCATCAATTTTTGAGTTTATAGCATTTGTTTTTGAATGTCAATTACTATTATTATTGAACAAGAAAATCGAAATTAAATAAGAAATGAGAATCTTAACCAAAGAGATCTTAACTAAATTAAGAGTAGGTATCATTTAAAACATAATTTATAAACGTTTTGTTAATGCAAAAAACCATAAGAAAAAAGATTTAGGTATAAGCTTACAAAAGCTTGAAAAATAAGAAAAACGTTTTAGGTATATTAGCTTAGGTTAATCGTTTACGGTTAAAGATGAAAATTTTGCTGTAGTTTTATATTTTTAAATCTGTTATTTATTTTTATTCTCTTAGACCTTAGACCATATTTTGATCTGTACTTCTAATAGCTTTCTTTGTTTGAAGATAACACATTTAAAGTATTTGTTAGTCAGTTTTCTGATATAGTCTTTACTTTTAAAACAAAAACTAATTTTTCTGAGCTCTATTTCAAAGGCAACTTTACAGGGCAGAGTTCCGTGATCCGTCTACGTGTTTCCCTTAGTCTGAGCTTATGGGATAGTAAAATAAAAATATCTCCATTAATATATATGGGATTTGGAAAAAAAATGATTGCAACGAGTACCAATATAGTTTTACGAGACAGTTTCCGGGATAGATTTCGATCAAGCTGAACAACGTTTTAGTTGCCTTTCCATAGACCAAGAGCTACGTCACATACGGCCGTATATTTATAAGAAATTGTGTCGAGAACACACAGTATAAAGTCGTTAACAATTTACTATACATTTGACAAATGTATAATAAATTAAAGGACATGTCTCAAAATGGGCCTTTAATATTTATAATTTGTAAGCAGGTTGATAGTATTTTTTACGGATAGAAGATACAAATTGCTGTTGAGAAAATATTTTTTTAGAATTTTTGGAAGCCGCATTAATTAGATAAATATTTTATCTTGTCTACAAATTAAACATAGACAATACAGTAACAGTGTTCTAAACAGCCACTATAAACATCTGGAATTGGTGTAACCTGTCAATGTCATGTAATATTGTCAAATGTCAATAAGACATTTAAAAAGAAACATTAAATCTTAAATTGCTTTAAAAACGCCTTAAAAGAACACTAATAAGCGAAGATCACTGACAATCTGTCAGGGTGTGAGTTACAAGCATGTTGCCATAATAAAAATGTTTAATTAATGTTTATATTTATGTTCTTTTAAGATAAAAAATAATTTGTTCTGCTTAGTTGACACTCGGAATGAAGGCCCATCCTCCCTACAAAATTGTAGGTACTCTTGTAAAATGAACTCACGCGTGTTTACTAGTGTTTGTACAAGTGCTCACCAACAAGGTGGTGACCCGCTCTTTGACTATAGCAGTTCGCGTTTGGAAACGTTTTACGAGCTATACAGAGAGGCTGTTTTACGATTCGTCAGCGAAGGCGCCTCGTCCTCCTTCAGCCGGTGCTCACGACTCAGGAGCGTAGATTTTATTGTACTTTAATACACATCAAACGGACGATAAATTAAATGTGCCTACTTATTGATATTTAATATCCCTACATTGACCAAAACGTAATCAATACTTAAATTTATTTATTTACTAGCGCCGCGCGGTTTTACCCGCGTGGTTCCCGTTTCCGTAGGAATACGGAAATAATATATAGCCGTTCTTGTTACACCCCACTTTAGAGAGCATGTTAATCATTCATCAACATAAACATCCCATATATTACCATCGTCGTTAATATCAACCTAAGCCCGCCAACTCGCATAGGAGCAGCGTGGTGGGTCTTAGCTCCAGATCCCTTCTCCTATAAGGACAGAGGAGTGGCCTTGTAGTAAACAGTAAAAATTAATAGTTATTGTCCGCACAATGGTCAAAATGTTTAGGCACATTGGTCACTTTTATCACAGTGGTTATTTTTTTCTACAACCATTTCGTAATCTACCTACTCAATATAAAACCTCAAACCATATCACAGATCTATTCATTCCTTCAGGTTGTTTGTTCATTTTGCCACACGAGTAAGCCATGCTACAATGATTTTTTTTTATTTTTATAGTTCCATGGCAGTAGCTCCAAAAAAATTGTTAGATACTCCAGTGAGCGCACGACATTTGTGCAATTTCGTGTTTACTTACATTATTTATTTATGTATTGTATATAGTTAATGCACTTCCAGCCCCCCCTAGCCAAGTGGCACGTCGATTCTCTTTCTACGATTGCTTACGCTTCGAAAACTAGAAAGATGTATGGGAATAACATTTGCTATCGACAGGTCACGTGATCAAGAGCTGTCATTGCCATATATTTTTCTAGTTTTCGAAGCGTTTGCGATCGTAGAAAGAGAATCGACGTGCCACTTGGTTAGGGGGGCTGAACACACAACTCGACATTGTAGACAATATTTGGGTATTATTTGTTTAAATAATACCCAAATATTTATTATGCGATTATATGAACTTATGGCAATTAGCAAAGTTTTTTCACCTCAGTTTCGACGCGCCTGGTGACCTATCTAATAGTATAAAATCTTTGCAGTTAATAGTAATTGGTACAGATAACTAGACACTATAAACATCCAAGCTAATTACTCTGATTGTATACAGTTACAGTTACGTAAACAAACGTATTTTCCTAATTGGAAGGAATAACATATCAACACACTTGAAACTCTATCTTCGTAGCAAATGGCGTAACAGAAACTTGCTAACTTTGCAGATGAGTTTTGAGTCGTAAATGTTACGGAAGCGCGGATTTATGATTAGGGGTAGGGGGTAGGTGGAGGGGGGGCGCCTCGACAACTCTTACACAATATTTGATAGCTGGGGAGTTTCGAGGGACATTTTTAAGTCATTATGCTAATAAGCTCAAGTCATTAAATGCCTCGACAGACATGGTAGCCCAGCGGATATGACCTCTGCTCAAGCTTGGGCTCAAATAGTCCACGCTGGCCCAATGCGGATTGGCAGACTTCACACACACTTGGTATGCAGGTTTCCTCACAATGTTTTTCCTTCACCGTTTGAGACACGTGGTATTTAATTTCTTAAAATGCACACAACTGAAAAGTTTGAGGTGCATGCCCTGGACTGGATTCGAACCCACACCCTCCGGAATCGGAGGCAGAGGACATATCCACTGGGCTATCACGGCTCTATCTCCATACGTCTACAGTAAAGTAATCACACTAATATTACCAAGGCGAAAGTTTGTGTGTATGTTTGTTCCTCCTTTACGCTGCGGCTACTGAACCTATTTGGCTGAAATTTGGATGGAAATAGATTTTACTCTGGATTAATACATAGGCGTTACTTTTCATCTCGGAAAAATCCGGTTCTCGCGGATTTTTGAAAACTGCATTCCACGCAGACGAAGTCACGGGTGTCCGCTAGTTATTAATAAAAACTCCGCGGTTTCACACCTGTTCCCATTCCTGTGGAAACACAGGGATAAACTATAGCTTATGTTACTCCCTGATAATGTAGCTATCCATTGCTTAGCAAACAGGAGGAATTACAGGATTATGTGGCGGAGTTTTCACTTCTTTAGTGAATGAAATTTCCTAGTAATCTTCATAGATTTCGTTATTTAGGTACATACTACAGTAGTTTTGTAAACTAGTTAATGCAAAAAAATATTTTCTTTTTGTTTTTATTTTTATTTTATTTCCTCATTTCATGTTTCAATTATTAGACTCGTAGATTGTTAGATATAAGGCTTATCATTATTGTGTATGTGTGTGTGTGTTTTATTTATACCTTTTAATTTTATATTGTTGCTTAATTTGTTGAAACACTTTTATTTGTTTAGCGTAATCCTATTATTTAGCATATTAATTCAAGGTTGTTTGTTTTTAATTTAAAGGTAATATAGCATATTGTCACTGTGGCTATGTATATCCGTGGTGTCACCTGGATCGAGGTAGCAGCTGAAAATCAGCGCCGCTTGGCCAAGTACTTTGCTTGGTTTATGCGGCACAATGCTGAGCTGTTACCTTTTTTCAAGGTTGTGCCAAACATAACGAAGTGGTTTTTGATGCTTCAACTACTTTAGTTTTGATTTTCAATTGATCAGGTGGTTGAAGCATCAGACACAACAATAGTGCTTAATTAGGCATTGTGGTGTATGGCACAATTTTTTAAATAAATGTTTTTTCTTTCTTTCTTTCTTCATTGGTGAAAGAATTTTTCAAATTGGTCCAGTATGTACTTTTTGAGTTTACAATAATCTTTTTAACATAAAAATGGAATCGACTTCAAAGACGCGTTTCAGTAATTTTGATTTTATTTTAACACAAAATTACTAAACCAAATTTCATGAAAATTAAATAAGATCAATCTGGAAGTATTAATTAAGTATTAGTAGTACTCTTTCAAATAAAAAAAGAATTTTTAAAATTGATTAGTAAATGACGAAGTTATGAGGTAACAAACATTGAAAAAAGACATATGTCTCAATTTTTTTTTTGTTCGCAAATTGAGAAAACCTTCCTTTTTTGAAGTCGGTTAACTATACTAATCCTTCCTCTTTTTGTAGATATTATTATAATAATTTGTTATATTTACTATTATGTTAAATTGGTATTAGTAGCCGTTTTCAACTGCATTTTCACTAGCGGTCCATAACCGCCGGATACTTTGCCATCTCGCTGTATGTAATTTACGAGCAAAAGCGTTAGTTGGGGCATAAATTCACGGAACGTATTGGAACAGTTCCCCGAAGCGAGGTGTACGCAACTTTAATTCCTCCAAAACCCATTACTCAAAGCGAATTATTAAGAAAACGTAACTGCAGTGGCGGTAATTTATAATGGCGGACATATTTTTTTTATTATGTTTTTATGTAACTGTGCATTTTAACATCCAAGTTTCGAAAGTTGTTAATTAATTTTCAAGATTTTGTTTAACTTGCTTTGTTTGTATGGGTGAATCGAAATATAAAATTTACTCGTTTAAAAATAAATTTCTGTTTGAAATTTTGTTTTGCACAAATGCCGCTGAAACTAAAAATATTAAAAATGTTTATTTATTAAATATAATATGTATATATTCTAAATTTCATCTAAATCGGTTCAATAGTTACGACGTCAAGTATCAAATATACACCTACACACAAACTTACACTTTTATATTACTGTAAATAGCAGCGCCCTTCCATTTCACCGCGAAGTTTTCTCGTAGGAATGACGCAATAAAATATAGCTTAATGTTACTCAATGATAATGTAGCTTACCATTGGTGAAAGAATTTTGAGAATCAACTTAGTGGTTTAGGCGTAACAAACAAACAAATAAAATCACATTTGCATTTAAAATATTAGTGAGAAAGAATACAATGGTAACTTCAGCTTACTTATCCTAATAACTACAAATCATGCCCACGTGGAATGGTGAAAAGAATACTGGCTGCATTTTCGCGCTGGGCAGACAGGCTGATCCTTTGCGCAAAAAATGAGCCAGCCCTTTAATCACCAGAAGTTAGGACAGTGTGATATTAACACCCCGATCCCAACGCTGATTGTATATCTAGACACCCAAAAGACATCCTTTACGGTCCTAACGATGACATAAAGAAACGGTAAATCTTCCCAGGCAACACAAACACAAGCTACACAGCGTCTTTGCTGGCGAAGACGAGGTCCCCGATATCTGATGTCACCCAGACGTGAGCTTTTTAACTCACGATCTCGAGGGCGCCTGGACTGATGCACTCAAGCCAAAACACCCTTCCTAAATGGCCCTATAAGCCGAGGTTCGTGTCTCAGAGGAGACACCCTTAGAGAGTCGTTTCGCCCATCTACTCTGCCTTCGAGCCCCATCAGGCAATGCTTCTGTGCTCGCCCAGACCCCGTCAGTGACGCCGCTGAGGTCCCACTAGGATAATAAAATCAATTTAAGAACCTTAATAGCAAACCAAGGCACTTAACCGCGTCATTGATCGAGAAATAAATCGTCGAAAGGTGTTTAACTATTAACTCTTGATGAATGATAAAATGATTTATTAGAATCTAATATCGGAGGGAATAGCGATCGTCAGCGTCATATCAGTTGGTTATTTACGCGTTACGACACTTTGATTGGCTCATAAACATTTTATGTCGACTGTCGATATCGGGACGACTTGATTTGTCGTTACGCTCAGACCAGACGTTGTGATTGGTGCGATTGTTTTGACAATCGGGATCGAGTTGCTTAGCAGAGCAAAGATTATAATGATGATCTTATTGTGACGCAGTGGCGTAGCGTGTCTTGGAGGGGCCCTGTATCAAAATACATCGAAGGGCATATAGTTTTCTCACAAAAGAAACAAAAATGCTAAAACTATGACATTGACTTAACCTATTAAATAGGATGTTTCCAACATTGGATTGGGCGCATGCTTAACCCGGGCACAGAAAACGTAATATGTCGGGAAAAAACTCATTTTTTTTTACTTTTGTCATTTCAAAGTGAAAACTTTATGGTTTTTTTTCGAGAAGCACCCGATAATGTGAGATTGTGGATTAAAATTTACTAATTTTTCTACTCATTTTACTAATTGACTAACCTTCACTAAACCTAAATCGTAAGGGACCTAGGGTCGGGGGACCCGTATTATTGATTCGGCTGATACAGCGGTAGCTACGCCCCTGGATACGTACTTAAGTGTACTATGATTAGTTGAAAATTCTTATTTTATTAAAAAGTAGTTAATTAACTTTTTTAATAATTTTTTCAACAATATTACATATTATAATTATCTTGATATAAGTGAATTGATATGTCAATACAATCGGACCGGACGTTGTAATTTGTGCGATTGTTTTGTCAATCGGGATCGAGTTGCTTATGTTTAGCCGAGCAAAAATTGCAATGTACAAAATGGTTATGAACACGTCTTGTTATTTTAACGTACCTACTTGTGCTATTGATTAGTTGACGTTTGATTTTTTTATCAAATTGATTGTAAAGTTAAGGATTCACATATTATTGGAAGTAAAAAGTAACTTAATAACTTCTTTAATTACTATCAATTTTCAACAATATTACATTTAAATAATGTTGTAATTGGTGCGATTGTTTAGACAATCGGAATCGACTTGTTTTAGCTGACTAGAGCGAACAATTTTTTTAAAAGGAACACTTCAAAGTTCTTTCAGAATTTCTTATAATAAAGAATATTTGTAATACCTTTTTCATAACGACCAATATTCCCGATCCCCTTGAATTAGCCGGAAATAATATGAGAGATGACCCATTACCTCTCGGTCTGAATCCGGTTTTACCACAGAGCTATTGAGGCATAATAATATTGGGCAAAGAGCCTTCGATAGCCAACATTTTTAGGCAGAAAGTAAGGCCTATGCAAGGCATTACCCACTGTACTAAACTAGAAATATATCACACAAGAACTTGGAACATAACCCTGAATCGGTAGTTGAGTAAAAAGCAAAACACATAAAATACATGCCAATCATGACGTCACTGCTCATTTACATCGTTAGTCATTTGACCCGTGTCCGGGGTCAACGACCGGCGACAATAGTATCGCCGATTAATTTACGTGAAGCGCGTTAATTCGGAGGGAATCGGATGCGCGGGCGCAGCGTCCACCACGAAGCGAAGCTTTAGCAACCAGCGAAGCGAATTTTTGCTTAACCATCGATATGCTTAGCATGCAATCAGCGACATTCTCATAAAGAGAAATAGACAAAATGGCGGCGGAGTTTCCCCTGTCCCATCTCTTTCGTCCCAACGCAATGAACGAGATAGCGATGTTTCCAGTTGCGCCACTATTGGTTGAAGTTTGTCTTTTTTGTCTTCACGTGATATTTCGTTGGGCGTATGTTAGGTCTACAGACGTGATTGCAGTCATGCGCCAGCTTATATAATTTGAAATAAATTAAGTACTAGCGGACCCGATCAAGCTTTACTTTGACTTATGTGAACTTCTTCCCTACGCCTAACCTACTTTACTCCCACCCTACCTCTACCCTGAGTAGATACTGTACGAAAAAAAGTCTTTTTCAAAGTAAAGTTACCCTCAAACTTTATTTTAGAATTTTTCAAACAGTAAGATACTTATCGATACTTGGTGGAAATAGTGGTAGGGTATGTTTCCCAACATCTCAATTCAGTATTTCAATAATTTTGTAGTTTTGGACATGCAAAGCTTTGTAATATTTATGTAGGTGTGTTACTTTACTATATAACCATAAAATTATAATAGTGTTGATTGTTTTTACAGTTATGTCTCACAACCATTATTTAATTCTCTATTTAACCATTAAAATATAAATAAATAAAAGGAGAATTCCAAAACAAACGTCTTAATGTTGGAAAATGAATTTCAATTCTAAAATATTTTTTTAGAGTTTCAAAAGCTTTTCATAAGCGATAGCTTCGCTCGCAGTGGATTTTGCGCGTGCTAACTGGATTTGTTAACCATAGGTTCAACTACGGTCACAGCTGGGCTAACCGGTTGCTGTGTAGGCTCTAAGTACCTACTAGCGTTCGCCAAATACGAACAGTATAATACCTACTGATGCTTGTAAACCCTGAAGGAGATCAAGTTTTTCTTATCTATACTTATAATAAAACTGGTCGAATTCTGTATATTTATTCGCAATTTGAGATTTTACTTATACCATTTGTTATCGTGACCAACACCAAACGTTACCGTGGCATAACTGATGTCAGCGCCATCTAGAATCTATACTTATAATACGAATTCTGTACATTTTCTTTACATTGAAGATATTTTGAAAATTTTTGTTGGGGGGCATTATATAATCGATACTGAAGCTTAAAATATTTTATTTTTATTTTTTGTCTGTCTGTCTGTCCGTGTTTTTTTGTTATTCGGACATTACGCTGAAACTACTGAATGAATTTAAATGAAACTAGGCACGGTTAAAGATCATAATACGGAGAAGGTTATAAGATACTTTTTATTGCGAAAATAAAATAAAAAGGGGGTGAAATAGGGTTTGAAAGTTTGTATGGAAAATCCTTCATTTTTAAAGTTACAGTTTTAAATTTTTTTTCACAAATCATGAAAAAAATACGAAATATAATGTGATTCAAAAATGTTTAATATTAAACCTCTTAAGTGGTGAAATAGGGCTTGAAAGTTTACATTGATTTCCATTAGTATAACATCAATTAGACACGACACGGTATTGACTCGCGAAGAACACGCGGTGTCTATCAAAATATAAGTCTGTGGTGCAAACTTACATATCGACACGTACTAGCGATGCAAATCATACCTGAAATGATAGAAATTGCATTAAGTAGTCTGCAAAACAGCCAACAATTATACTTAGATTAGATTATTAATTATACATCCGTGCCATGATGGCCCAGTGGATATGACCTCTGCCTCCGATCCCGGAGGGTGTGGGTTCGAATCCAGTCCGGGGCATGCACTTCCAACTTTTCAGCTGTGTACATTTTAGGAAATTAAATATCACGTGTCTCAAACGGTGAAGGAAAACATCGTGAGGAAACCTGCATACCAGAGAATTTTCTTAATTCTCTGCGTGTGTGAAGTCCGCCAATCCGCATTGGGCCAGCGTGGTGGACTATTGGCCTAATCCCTCTCATTCTGAGAGGAGACTCGAGCTCAGCAGTGAGCCTAATATGGGTTGATAACGACGAATTATACATCCATATGTAATTCGTAAACAACATATGTTGTTAGTTATATTTTTAACCATTATCAACAATCAGAGATCACACAAACAGTGGCGTGCGTAAGATTTCAAGTAGGGTAGGCACTACTAGGTATACACGAAATGAGAAAAAAATGTTACATAGCCTAAACAGGACTCGCTCAGGACGAAGGCAGAAAGCCTAACAATATTCCTTTACCACACTATAACTTATATTATATACTATTCTATTGATAATATAATATTTTCATCTCAACTTCCAATAACCCTGAGTGCTAGTTTTTATTAGAATACGTGCCCATCTGCCTCCCGTTCCGCGCTCGCATTATATGAAAGCTTAGAAAATGTGGGTAGCTATACAAAAATTTCTAAGGATGCATAAAATTGAGTAGATTACTTAGATATTACTTTACTAGGCTTTCGTTTTGTTAATACTAAAAATGTACATTAAATTAGAAAACGTGCATGGGAAAATTCTCTAAGAAGAAAATGTTAGAACGCCCGACAATCCGCATCGGATCAGCGTAATCAGTAAAAGCATTAAATCTTTACACGATTGAATCAGTAGATATAAATCAAAAAGGTGAGTAGATCTATATCTTTAAAGAATCGCATCAAATAGATCGTAGATAGATAGAAACAAACGACATAGCTCAACGAGTGGCAAAACTGAAGCTACTGGCAAAAGACATACGTAGCTCGAAGAACCATCAGATCAACGGCAAAAGGTTAGCAGACCCCCTACATCTCGCAAAGAAATAATAACAAAGGCGACAGGCGAAGTTTTGTTTCGATGTCCCTACAAAAGCCCATATCCTACAAAAAGTCTAGCAGTGCTTCGTCCATCAGATCTGATATGATTATAATAATAATATTCGGATCACTGCTGAGCTCGAATCTCCTCTAAAAATGAGAGGGGTTAGGCCTTAGTCCACCACGCTGGCACAATGCGGATTGGCAGACTTCACACACACAGAGAATTAAGAAAATTCTCAGGTATGCAGGTTTCCTCAGTGTTTTTCTTCACCGTTAATTTCTTAAAATGCACACAACTGAGAAGTTGTATGCATTTTTAAAAATTAAATATAAGGAGGTGCATGCCCCGGACCGGATTAGAACCTACACCCTCCGGAATCCCCTGGGTTATCATTGATCCTATCCTGATTATAATAATGAATGTGGGTAATTACACATGCTTTAAGTATGCTTGCGAAGTTCCTCGTCGACTAATTGTTTAATCGTATTGCTGCCGTCGTTGTGAGCGGACGTCCTACTGCAAAGTTAAAACTATAATGATTATCGAATCCCCCTGATCTTTAGTAAAATATTGCAACCTACTTTTCAATACTTCACAGCTGCAATATAAAACTATCGCGAGTGGAAAGGGTGTCGACGAGACACAAATTTCCATAAGTTATGCGCCTGCCTTCGAATCTCCATTATCAAATTACTGGCTGGCTTCCACCGGTTCACGGTTCATGTAATACAACTAGGCTCTGACCACACTAGCGACTTTTTCCCGATTTCCAAAGTAAAGTTGTTTTTCTTTTTTTTTACACTAAACTCAGCGTTTTCCGCAATCACGCCTGACGGTAAGTGATAATGCAGCGTGATAGTGGAACGTGTTTTACAAGAAGGTTTTAGGTGTCTGTTATAATATTCTACAACTAGTGAAATAATAGTCCTATGGCCCAAATGAAAAACGAAACCTAAGGGGTATGGATTTTCATCTCTCTAACTCCTACGCTTCCATCTTACTCGTTATCAAATTTAAATATGGGGGCCCAAATTTAAATTTGATAACGAGTAAGATGGAAGCAAAGGGTAAAGATTTCTGACGAAATAAACAAAAATGCACACTTATAATAAATATGACAGTGACTTAACCTATGTAGGATATATCCAATTTTTGGGCGCAAGCTTAACCAGCGAAAAAAAGAGATTGTGGATTACCTACATTTTACTATTTTTTGCTTTCACACGTAAGGGGCCCCTGTAGTCCGGGGGTAGGGTAGCTAAGCCCCTGGATTGATCATCACTTACTTACCATCAGGTGCGATTCCAGTCAAGGGTTAATAAAAAAAATCTGTTTCAAAATCAAAATCAAAATCAAAAATCATTTATTTCAAGTAGGCTCAGTTTACAAGCACTTTTGACACGTCAGTTGACTATTTGTAAAGAATCTACCACCGGTTCGGAAGGCAGGTTCTGCTGAGAAGATACCGGCAAGAAACTCAACAGTTGCTCTTTTGAAAAAGTCATACAGTATTATAATTTACAATTAATAACAATTACTGTTTACATTTCTTATAGTTTTACTTTCTGTGTGAAGGTGGAAGCTGATCCAACGGCCTCCAAGCATCTTTATCATTAAGGAACTCATCAATGTTGTAGTACCCTCGACTAAGTAAATGTTTTTTAACACATTGCTTAAAGCTATGCATTGGCAGGTCCATCACAGTCTTGGGGATCTTATTATAGAAGAGTACACCCAAACCTACAAAAGATTTTCTTACTCTTTGGAGACGATATGCAGAAATAACTAACTTATGCCCGTGTCTAGTAAGACGTGGGTTTAAATCTCCTTTTCGTTTGTACAAATTAATATTTTGTCTTACATATACTATACTGTTATATATATATATGTTTTATACAAATCCCGCGAGAACCACGGATTTTTGGAAAAATACCAATTTTCATTCAAATCAGATCAGCAGTTTTGCCATAAAAATGTAACAGACAGACAGACTTACGCATTTATTACATTAGTATGGATATGACAAAAAAAATATTTCGTATTACTATTTGCTATAACCGCTCATCTCTGCAGTAGAACCTCTTTCTCATTTTTCGCCCCACGTAACTCCACTTACAATATGTCTAATACAAACTAGAACGATATTTCAAGGGAATCACTTTCCTGAATTATGAAAATGGCGTGGATGGCCTAAGGATGGTATAAATTATTCTCTTAGGCAACGGTCACACTGTGCGCGTAGCTCCCAGCTTTAGGTAGTGCGATTTCTTATTTTATGAAACTACTAGCGGACGAATTCAGTTTTTCACAAATCCCGCGGGAACCATGGATTTTTCCGGGATGAAAAGTAGCCTATGTGTTAATCCTGAGTAAAATCTATTTCCATTCCAAATTTCAGCCAAATCGCTTCAGTAGCCGCAGCGTAAAAGAGGAACAAACATACTTACACACAAACTTTCGCCTTTATAATAATAGTATGATACTACTCTATTAAAATTGGTTATGCAAAAAGCAAGCACTCGCAAAGTCCTGGGTTCCTATCGGGTAAAGTCGGGCTTTGAAATATTGTGTTTTTGAACAAATCTTACGAAAAATTTAATCGGGTGATACGAACAGACGTTCAGGGAGAGGGAATTTTTACTTCAATCGTGTGGTTTAAAGCACACTCGTTTTTAGAGTTCCGTTGTCAAATAAACTAGTCTAGTCTATAATTATGCTGTGTCTGTCTGTGTGAAATAATATGTTCAATATTTTTTTTCTTAGTCAACTCTTATAATTTCGTCATGTGTGTCTGTCTGAAATATTTTTTTTTAATTGGTTTTCGTTTTTCAAGGAAATTCTCAATGGCAGTACGAAATAAGTGGTGTAATACCTCCGTGCCTTGGAGAGCACGTTTAACCATCGATTAGATACTATTAAATTTACACTGCCTGTACTGAACACTCCTTACGAACCCGTCTTGGAAAAGTAAATTTCAACTTTGTACAATCAGTATGTATAATGCATACACTAGTCAAACACCTTGTGGACACCACTGACTCTAAGCTTACCAAATCGGATTTAAGCAGCGTGGTATTTTTCCTAAATCCCATTTTTTAGAGCACTCTACAGGAGAGGTTTATTAAATACAGGCTGATGTCGATTTGGATCCATAAAAAATAAAATACAGCACAAAAGATAAAAAGTTAGTCACTTTCGAACCCCGTCCCCTCGCTGAATCACTTCACTGTCGTTTTAAATTACGAAAAGATGTCCATAAATTATTTTCGAAAAATGTCTCCCAACAACGCTGAGAGGGATCAGTTGTATTCATAAATAATATATCGGAAACGTACTTTGAACTTTCTAAATTACTATCTGACGCCGTGCGGTTTCACCCACGTGGTTCCCGTTCCCGTAGGAATACATGAATAATATATAGTATATAGCCTTCCTCGATAAATGGGCTATCTAACACAGAAAGAATTTTACAAATCGGACCAGTAATTCCAGAGATTAGCGCGTTCAATCAAACAAACAAACTCTTCAGCTTTATAATATTAGTATATATTAACAGCTGTAGAACATCTATTACTATATTTAACAAAAAATTAAACATTATATTAAAAGCTATTGATGCTTCATCATCATCATAATTTTTATCAACCGATGGACGTCATCCACTGCTGGACAATATATCTCTTGCATGGACTTCCAAATACAACGGCATCGAGCCGCCAGAATCCAGCGGCTCCCAGCAACTCGCTTGATGTCTTCGATTGACCTAGTGAAGGGTAGTTTTTATGTGGTGACAAAGTGAGCGACGAAGCGTCGAAAGGAATGAGTATATAAGAGGAAGTCTGAAGGTGGCTCCAGTGACAGAAAAATAGTAGTAGGTTAGCTTGGTATGGACATGTAATGCGTAGAGAGGAAAGTCATATTACTAGAAAAATGTTGAATGTGCAAGTGGAAGGACATAAAAGAAGAGGAAGGCCAAAGAAGAGATGGTTGGATTGTGTGAAATAGGACATGTGTGTAAAAGGAGTGGATGATGAGTTGACGAGTAATAGAGACGAATGGAAAAGATTGACATATTTTACCGACCCCACTTAAGTGGGATAAGGGTAAGGAGATGATGATGATGATGATGAAAGTGAGCGACGATGCAGCAAAGACTGCTTGGTTGGTAATATATTCAGCTCACTGCTGAGCACGAGTCTCCTCTCAGAATGAGAACGGTTAGGCCAATAGTCCACCTCGCTGGCCCAATGCGATTTGGCAGACTTCACACACGCAGATAATTAAGAAAAGTCTCTGATAAGCAGGTTTCCTCACAATGTTTTTCCTTCACCGTTTGAAACACGTGAAACTTCTTAAAAAGCACTTAACTAAAAAGTCGGAGGTGCATGCCCCGGACCGGTTTCGAACCTACACCCTCCGGAATCGGAGACAAAGGTCATACCACTGGGCTATCACGGCTCTTAAATGGTTTCGATTAACTCTCAGTAAAAAGACTTGATCTTTACAAATGAACGTTACTTTCATGTCGTAATTTGTTCACCCGCTCCGTACACTACGGCGATCATTTTGGAGCTGAAAATAAATTATTTAGCGTGTTTTATTCTTATTTCATTATCCACCCAAGGGACGAAAAACGGGAAGTAAGAACGTAATTAATCAATTGCCTCTCACTTTGAAATTCTCAGAAGCAATCTTCGAAATTGCGAGAAAATTGCCGAAATTATCCAATTAAAAGTTAATAATATCGAAGATTGATTATTTGGAATAACAAAAACAATTTTTGGTACAAACAAAACGTTCTATTGTACCTGTAAATGTACCTTTATTTTTCTTTTTTTATTCTTTACAAGTTAGCCCCTGACTACAATCTCACCTGATGGCAAGTGATGATACAATCTAAGATAAAAGCGGGCTAACTTGTTAGGAGGAGGATAAAAATCCACACTTTCCCTCTCGGTTTCTACACGACATCATACCGGAACGCTAAATCACATGTCGGTAGGGTGGTAACTAGCCACGGCCGAAGCCTCCCACCAACCAGGCATGGACCAATTAAGAAAAACTCAATCGGCCCAGCCGGGGATCGAACCCAGGACCTCCGTCTTGTAAATCCACCGCGCATACCACTGCACCACGGAGGAGAATATATATAGGTTATTGTTAATATATATAGGTTTGTATAACACAAATTCTAAGCATGTAGCTATTTTTAAATTAACATTAAGTGAAATAACTTTCTTCTCTCGAGAAACATATCTATTAAATCTAATTTTGTACTTAAAGTGGTCTCTAATCATAATTCTGTTCGAAAACATCTGAATGAGATATAATTCCGTCGAAGCAATAACAGCAATTAGATATTATTGTCTCTAATGAGACGTCCTAGAGAGCCGCTCGAAAATCTCAGCAACTCTCTGAAATTATACTTACTTATTTGTATTGGGGGTTAAGTCTGCGATAAATTGCTTGCGGAGGCGGCGATGTTATTCATGCCGCTTTATTGACTTCCAAGTAAATATTATCTTAATATTAATATTTACTCGAGAAAATATTACATCCTAACTAATATTGGTAAATGCGAATTTGTTTATAGCGCTTTCACGCCTAAACCATTAAACGGATTTTAAAAATCCTTTCACTGGTGGAAAGCTACATTATCAGCGAGTAGCATAAGTAATATTTTTATACCTGTTTTCCCAAAGGAACGATAACTACAGTAAGTTTCTTTGTGACCCTTACTCACTTACGCGACTAAGCCGATTAAGTATAAAAATTCTGTCTCTAATAAAAAAAATATAATCTACTAGCGGACGCCCGCGACTTCGTCCGCGTGGAATTTAGTTTTTCACAGAGAACCATGGATTCTTCCGGGATAAAAAGTAGTCTATGTGTTCATTCAGACTATAATCTATCTCTACTTCAAATTTCAGGATTAGGTTCAGTAGCCGAGGAACAAACGCTCATGCCATCAAAATTATCAGGTTTGGCAAATCTCGGGAATCTTTTCGGGATAAAAAGTATTGGTTAATGCAGAGTAAAATCTATTTCCATTCCAAATTTCAGCCAAATCGGTTTAGTACTTGCGGCGCTAAAGAGTAACAAACACCCAAACATACATTCAAACATCCATACAAACTTTCGCGTTTGTAATATTAGTAGGATTGTAATTTGTAACAAATAAACAAACGAAAAATGGAATCTATAATATTAGTTTACGAGTTGATAAATAAGCTCACGTATCTTTGAAAATCAATATAAAATAACTATAGCAGGATTATGGTGAAATCACAGTTTTGATCAATTGGCTACACCATTACATGGACAGACCAACGTTATCGTAATCCATGGCAAATCCAGTGTTTTGTTGTGATACTGAACTTTTTATACTAGTCTTTTTTTTAACCGACTTCAAAAAAGGAGGAGGAGGTTCTCAATTCGACTGTATGTTTTTTTTTTTAGTTGATCCGCATTAATTTTATTTTTGATGCCGGCGACTTCGTCCGCCTGAATTTCAGTTTTTTCGTAGTTCCATGGGATAAACTGTCTCTAATCTTAATTTCAGCCAAATCTATTGCGTAATTTTTGCGTAAAAGAGTAACAAACATCCATCCATACAAACTAACATGTTTATCTATACTCTATACTAATATTACAAAGCTGAAGAGTTTGTTTGTTTGTTTGATTGAACTAATCTCTGGAACTAGGTCCGATTTGAAAAATTCTTTCAGTGTTAGATAGCCCATTTATCGAGGAAGGCTATAGGCTATATATTAACCGTATTCCTACGGGAACATTAACCACGCGGGGGAAACCGCGCCGCGTCAGGTAGTTTATAATATTAGTGGAATATTATGTCTACGATAGCCCAGCGGATATGACATCTACCTTCGATTCCGACGGCGTATGTTCGAATCCGGTCCGGGGTATGTATTTCCAACTTTTCAGTTATGGGCATTTATTACGTGCTTCAAAACTTGAAGGCAAAAACATCGTGAGGAAACCGGTACCTGAGAATTTTCTTAATTCTCGTATGTGAAGTATTGGTGGTCTATTAGCCTAACCCTTTCATTCTGAGAGGAAACTCGTGCTCAATAGTGATCCAAATATGGATCATTAACCAATGAATGATTATGTCATGAACCTACTTTTATGATAATGAAATACGTGCGCATTTTGTAATATACGAATAGATAGATGGTATAATGAACGCCGGTGGCGCTAGGTCAACTGAATTGCCTGATATGAGGCTTTATTACGTGTTACGTAAATTTATTGGACGACCTCCTTGGTTACCCGACACTGAATCAAAACTTGTTTCCTTTTATTCTAGATAGGTGCCTTTGATGATGGTAAGTGTGGGTATAGGCTAATATGGGACACGCTTGTCTGTTAGAGATGACTATTCAGCCCCCTAGCCAATACGTGGCACGTCAATTCTCTTTCTACGATCGCTAACGCCTCGAAAACTAGAAAAATGTATGGGAATGACAGATCTTGATCACGTGACCTGTCGATAGCAAATGTCATTCCCATACATCTTTCTAGTTACTCACATGCAGATGAGATTTTCCTAATTGGTTCAGGTCTGGCTGGTCTGGCTGGCCGAGGTTAGTTAAAACCCTACCAGCAAAGACGTACCGCAAAGCGATTTATCGTTCCGATACGATGTCGTGTAGTAACCGAAATCGGTTGTGGATTTTCATCCTCCTTCTAACAAGTTCGCCAGCTTCCATCTTAGACTGCATCACTTACCATCAGGTGAGATTGTAGTCAACGGCTAACTTGCAAAGAATAAAAAAAAAATTCAAGCAGAACAAGGGAGTTAATTTTTAGGTTAGACGATATTACCCATCACGAAACCCTTATTTAAGAACGCGTCATTTTCTTCCCCGCTGCTCATCGAAGTTCGGTTAGTTAGCCGAACTTCAAAGTGTTATTATCCCTTACATCCCGTCCTAATTAGAGCACGGTGACCCGAAATATTTTAATGTTGATTAAGCGATCGACTGCGGCTGCCCGAAACTCGCCGCCTGCCCTAATGCCTTCAGATATTAATAGTTTGATTAATTTTGTCCTAAGCCCTCACTGTGAACAATATTTTGTTTGTATTTGGGACTTTGGCGGCCACTTATGTGCAGTTAGTGATGTCAAAGATTAATTTGTTCATTAAAAAGTTCATTTTGTTTGTTAGAAAAACAATATTTTTTTAAGGTCGTGTGGCGTTGTGGGTGGTGACCCTGCATTTTGCATCCACAGCCGTGGGTTCGATTCCCAAAACTGGAAAATATTTGTGTGATGTACATGGGTGTTTTCCAGTGTCTGGTTGTATTTATAAGTATTTATATTTAATAACGAAGATACTTGTGATTTTTTTTGAACGCCCATACAAAAACGATCTCTCTCAGCGACGACGTCATTCTTTCGTGTCATTTAATAAGGAACATTTATTTGTGATCCGTGGCAGCGCCGACAAATTGACCCTTTCAAAAAGTTCCGAAAGTAATAATCGTAGATACCCTGTTACTTCTACAAAATTGCTTTAATATTAGCATAGGTACTCTTAATTTATATGCCCCGGTCCGGTGCATGCACCTCCAACTTTTCAGTTGTGTGCATTTTAAGAAATTAAATATCACGTGTCTCAAACGGTGAAGGAAAACATCGTGAGGAAACCTGCATACCAGATGTGAAGTCTGCCAATCTGCATTGGGCCAGCGTGGACCTGCCGAGTGTGTCGGCCTAACCCTTCTCATTCTGAGAGGAGACTCGAGCTCAGCAGTGAGCCGAATACGGATTGATAATGATGATGATGATGATGACTATTATGCCAGTGACCATACTTCTAAGATCGGAATACTTCTTGGTAGCGAAAAAAGCGCTGTGGCGATATTTCCCGGATGAGCTCTCTGTCTTTCTGTATCAAAAAAATCTCTATTTTTGTAATGAAGTAAACAGATTTACTAATTACTAGTAAGCGCAGTGTCGGTCGACCCCCCACCAGGTGGACTGACGACATCAAACGACTCGCAAGGATCCGCTGGATGTAGGTACAGTATCGTGATGTTTGGAAGTCCCTACAAAAGGCCTATGTACTGCAATGGACGTCCATCGGCTGATATGATGATGATGATGATGATGAGCTTTCTGTCTTTCTGTATCACAACTCTATGTATAGAAATAAACAGATTTTGATTTTGATTTATTACAGTCAATTGAATTAGTACAAAACCGCGAGCACGGAGTGAAGCGGTATAATAAAGCGAGTGTCGAACTCGGCTCGCATAGAGCGGTGGCGCGCTGAGTAATTGCCGGCCGATGCGATATGACAGTCACTAGGAGAGCAGCGAATTGGTTCAGACACTTCAAATTATGTTGCGGAGAGGTAGCGCATACAGGAGCTTACTGGATTTCAACTTCAACTCGAGCTGAAAATTTTCTTTATCTACTCTTATATACATATATAGAGAGCCGTGATAGCCCAGTGGATATGACCTCTGCCTCCGATTCCGGAGTGTGTGGTCCGAGGCATGCACCTCTAACTTTTCAATTGTGTGCATTTTAAGAAATTAAATATAACGTGTCTTAAATGGTGAAGGAAAAACAGCGTGAGAAAACCTGCATACCAGAGAATTTTCTTAATTCTCTGCGTGTGTGAAGTCTGCCAATGCGCGTTGGGCTAGCTTGGTGGACTATTGGCCTAACCCCTCTTGTTCTGAGAGGAGACTCGAGCTCAGCAGTGAGCCGAATATGGGTTGATAATGATGATGATGATGATATACATACTAGCTGACGCCGAGCGGTTTCACACACGTGGTTCCCGTTCCCATAGGAATACAGTTAATATATAGCCTATAGCCTTCCTCGATAAATGGGCTATCTAACACTGATAGAATTTTTCAAATCGGACCTGAGATTAGCGCGTTCAAGCAAACAAAAAAACAAACAAACTCTTTAGCTTTATAATATTAGTATAGGTTACAATATTAGTTAGTAGTACTACTTAGCAGGGGCGATGGTTCCTAACAACTCGATTCTTATCGTGTTACCTTTTAAAAATTGTAAGAGCAATACGTACACAGTCTATTGTACTATGTACGTCCGTATACCGTATACTTAGTCTAAAACACATTCAGACTAAAAAACCACATGAACGGGTTACCTACTAAAAATTTCAGCCTTCGCTACTGCTACTTATTTGGACTAGCACTAGCTTAGCTTATTGTGGTTTCGAATCTAGGGTCAGACTATATCAATAATAGACTATAAACTATAGACATGTTACGTCCCTACAAAATTACCGCAAAAAGTGATCCGAATTTAATTACACCACTGATCACACATTTGCACAATTTTGTGTAACTTCCATACGGTGAAGGAAAAACGTTGTAAGGAAACCTGAATACTTGAAAATTTTCTTAATTTTCTACGTGTGTGAAGTCTGCCAATCCGCATTTTACCAGCGTGGTAGACTAAAAGCCTATCCTCTCTCTTTCTGAAAGGAGACTCGTGCTCAATAGTGAGCCATATATGGGTAGAGGCCTAACTCCTCTCATTCTGAGAGGAGACTTATGCAAAAGCGACCCATATATGGGTTGTTACAAAGCTAATTTTGTGCAATTTTTTTATAGAAATCAAGTTTATAAAATATAACAATAATTATAAAAAAAAATCCGTTTATAACAATAATATAGACGCAAATACACATTTACTTATACTAATGAGACTTTCAGAAAACAAAAGGTTTACAATAGTAAAAGTGCATGAAAATTCGCGAAAAACCCCCGCATACGAAAACATCCGTGCAATCTTCCGTTCAGAGTAAATTAATTATATTTTCTTCCTTCCGGAAAAATACATTGCGCGAAAAACAAGCTCGAGTCACAAAACTCTTTTCATTTTGTTTTTTAATTTAATACAAGATGGAGGGCGATCCAAGATGGCGGATTGCAGTAAACAAGCTGAAATGATGACTGCCACGGCAGCGTGATGGAGCACGATAGGATGTAATTCTGTAAACACATAACAAGATATTGCAGTTTTTAGAGAAAACATCGTTGAAATTGAAAATATTAGACGACGTTATGTCTACAATCACAAAAGCTTTGCTTAGTTTTTACGAATATTTCCCCAAAAACAAAGATGTTTATAACAATGTGTAGAACGTAGATTGGTTTTATACGCGATCTAAAAGTGACACTTAGCGAAAATCGCGCTTTTTAAAAATACAGGGTGCTTTTCCATAACTTCAAGGTGTTCACGAGACCACTTAAAGGAACCGAACTGCATACATAAGCTATGAATAGTCCGGTCAAATTAAACCAAAAAATAAGAGTAACGTTACCTAAATTCCCACCAAGCTGAAAATCGGTAAGATTGTATAAGATATCATTAAAAACAAAATTTGAAAGTTCCCCATCTTTCCCCTGTAAGGAAAAAAAATACTTAAGGTCAAAGGTTAACAAAATGAGTTTTTCGCAATTTTCAGCAAAACGGTAAGTTTTATCATAAAAATACCTTAGACAAAATTGTAGATCATAAAATTATCTACAAAAAATTTATTAATACTTTTTTTTTCTACGAGCCACCGTTTTGAGATATAACGATTCAAAAAGTTGTAAAAGTTGTAATCGTCTTAATATGCACACGTATTTTTGCTGAAATTGTTTTAAAGGTATTTTACTGAAAATCTCGAAAAACTAATTTTTTTGACCTTTGACATTTAATAAAATTTTTTCCTTACAGGGGAAAGATGGGAAGCTTTCAGATTTTATTTTTAATGATATTTTAAATAATATTACCGATATTCAGCTTGGTGGGAATTTAAGTAACTTCGAATGTCTAAATTATCCAGACTAGAAATGTATGTATGGTATGGTTATAAAATATATTAACCATATCTAATTGTTCTAAGCTTATTAATCAAATTTATTTTCATTAATTTAAGAACAAGTTAATTATAAATATTATTAGGTCTGAAATGACTAGTGATTTATACCCTCATTTTTAATTTGTTTGTTGGTAAACAGTACTCATCAAGAAAGGCCTTTATCTATCTATGTCTACGTACGTACAAACTACGCCATTAAAGAATGCTTGCTTATATGAGACTAATTTTAATCTATTTACAAAAGAATTATCTATTCACGTACGTCATCAACCCATATTCGGCTCACTGCTGAGCTCGAGTCTCCTCTCAGAATTAGAGGGGTAATGCCATTAGTCCACCACGCTGGCCCAATGCGGATTGGCAGACTTCACACACGCAGAGAATTAAGATAATTCTCTGGTATGCAGGTTTCCTCACGATGTTTTCCTTCGCCGATTGAGACACGTGATATTTAATTTCTTAAAATGCACACAACTGAATAGTTGGAGGTGCATGCCCCTTACCGGATTCGAACCCACACCCGCCGGAATCGGAGGCAGAGGTCATATCCACTGGGCTATCACGGCTCACTATTTACTCCGAAGATATTCATTTTAGAACAGATGTTCCTTGAACATTTTGAATTAATTTTTGTTATAGAATATAACCCTGGAGTTATGGGAAACACAAAACACCCGAGCAAACTGTATAATATATCTAATAAACTGTATAATATAACTGTATAATATATTAACATGAAGGTTAAGTATATTAAATTTGGGAAAAAAGGACATGATTTGACTAATCTCAATTTAGTGCAATCTGTGCGGTTTGATGAACCTCCTCCCACTATTAATATTTCTTTTTCAACGTTCGAAAACAAGCAAGTAAATCTACTGCATCCAAAATCATTATAGTCGCAGAAATCGTACAAATATCTAACCCATCTCTCAAATTACAGTGCCATAATCGTTACGGCAAATGATTGCCAAAGCGGGGATTCTCTTAGATCTGGTATCTTCGCCCGTCAGGGTCCCACGTCGTAAATCAGAGGCTGATATTGATGGCGGACCACCTTCCATTGCAGCAATGAGAGGATTTATGTTGCAGCCAAGTCTGGGATTCCACAATATTGCTCGGGTTACGTAACCTATGCAGGCTACTTACTTGCACTATTTCCTATACCTAATCTAAATTGAAGAAAATTAATGTTTTTATTTGACTATAAGATAACAAAAATCAAAATTCATTTATTTGAAGTAAGCTCAGTTTACAAGCACTTTTGATACGTCAGTTGACTATATGTAAAGATTCTACCACCGGTTCGGAAAGCAGATTCTGCTGAGAAGAAACCGGCAAGAAACTCAACAGTTGCTCTTTTTAAAAATATCATACAATATTACCTATAATATAAAATTGATGACAACATTACAATTTCTTATAGTTTTACTTTTTGTGTGAAGGTGGAAGCTGATCCAACGGCCTCCAAGCATCTTTATCATTAACTCATCGATGGTGTAGTACCCTCGACTAAGCAAATGTTTTTTAACACATTGCTTAAAGCTATGCATTGGCAGGTCCATCACATAAAGTACCAAAAGAAATTTCTTTGTAATATTAATTTGATGGGTGTGCTTGTCGCATATAGATTCAATGTTAGGAGTAATTTTGGACAATTTTAACCTTTATTCTGACTCGGTATCAGTTATCAAGCCACGTAAATTTTGTCGCGAACCCCCTGCCGTCAAATGGCGAACCCCTATGGGTTCGCGTACCCCACTTTGAGAAGCCCTGATCTATACTTATTAATATTATAAAGAAAATTGTTGAAAAAAAGAGGGAAATTTGATTGTTTGTTTGTATGTTTTGAATAGGCTCTGGATCTACTTAACCGATTTGAAAAATTCTTTCACAGTTGGAAAGCTACACTATCCCTGAGTGCTATATGCTATATTTTATCATATCGTATTGCTACGGGAACGGGAACCACGCGGGTGAAACCGCGCGACGTCTGCTGGTAATATTATAAAGAAGTAAAATCTGAGTGTTAGTTTAAAATTACGCAACCGATTTAACCACACGATGTTACGTTACAAGTGTTAGTTTAAAATTTCGTAACCGATTTTACACGTTACACGTCGACAACCAGCGGCGGATAAGGGTTTTATTTTGTAACTTTGGAACCCTCCCATTCCATTACGTTACGCTCAAATCGTCAGATTTTCGAAATGCACACCTTTTAGCTATCAACTCACCTACCTTATCATAATCTGACGTGCTGGTTGAGTATTTCTGAAGTTAGTTTTTTTTTTGGTTGTTACTACGTATACAATACGTACCCACCAATATTAAAGGCTCACACTTGGTGGAGGTACTGAACAACGTGCAAGGTATACTCCCTTATGTTCATCTGCTGCGCTCGAATAACTGCAAAAATCCCCTCTTCGACTCTCCTACTTGCCTCTTTTGTAAACAGTGTTTAAACTGAACTCTGGAAGTATTATAAGCTATATTTTATTTTGTACCGTCAATAATAACCAGTAAAAAATTTAATATAAATGAAAAAATATCTACGTAAAATTGTTTCCGCCGAAACACAACACATTAGCAAGTGACGTCATTCATAGAGATAACAGCGTGATTGGCGATGCCTTGTAGCGAATGACGTCACAGTTTATGATTGGCGTTTGCTAAAAATATTACAATTACGAGATTATTTTCACAAATAAAAATGTTATTTGAGTTTCTAGGCATCTGAACTGCCTATATGCAAATAATCTTCTTAGTTTCTTACAGCAGGCGAGTAGCCTATTACAGAAACTCATTAGAGCTTCACCGCCTCTAAATATTATGATAGATGATACAAAGTAATTTCTTTCAAGCTTTTTTAATATTCCAGGAGCCATCAAATACGCTCCGAAGTTTGTTATTCAACCAAACAAAATGCCGATATTCGGGTATTTGGGTAGCTGGCATACCTCCATATATATTATGTACACACAATACGGTAAATGAATAGAGACATAGTGACAGACATAGTGTCTGGTCTTAACAATGAGCCCTCATTCGCACGAGAGTTTGTTAAAAAAAACTCTCGTGCGAATGAGGGTTTAATGTAATCACTGAAAACTGAATTTTTCTAATTAAAGACGAATTAGAAACTAAAAACGCATTTTCTACATTTTTTGTTTTTTTTTTTATTTTTTGATTTCACTTCAAGTATTATCAATATTATATGGTAATTTTTTTTTGCGAGCACATTTAAATTAATTGACTATTTACATTAGTATTTATACGTTGGCACATGATGTTTTCCAACAGTATCATTGCAAGAGAAATTTGAAATATACAATTAGTTGTATCTTAAAAAAGGGTAAGAGGTAAAATACACATTTGGTATTTTTTTCACACATATTGTTATGTATGTGTGTAGTATATGGTTTATCAATGTAATTATAGGCGAATCTATTTTATATAATAAGTATCTTTTATATAATGATTTATTTATTTTTATATCCTCCGCGAAAAGCCGACGAACCCGAAACCTTTGCAATTGCTCGTAGAGTCAACATCTCCTGAGGATGCTCCGGTTTGGGGTGAAACGTACGTAGAGAGTATTTTGTCGGACCTGGGTGACGTTGTCGCATGGATGTCGCGGATGATAGCAAAATAAATAAATCATTATATAATCGTGATGATCTTCCGCAAAGTAACGCCTGCTTCTATCCAATATTTAAGTACCTTTTACCTAAAGTACATTTTTCTTTTACGTAAATTTTTTTTAATATAATTTTATACATAATTTTATAATTAAAATTTTAATAAAATTTGGACTGCACAATGTCTTTCGGGTCTACTATTTTAGAATAAATTGCCTAGTTTCACAGACAAAGTCAAGGGCAGAAGATCGTGTTAGTTCAATCCCCTGTTATTAAACCCCTAAGCCGGCTTTAATTAAACTGACGGTTTTGCCTATTTTAAGCTTAAATTTTTCATAGCAAATAAACGATACGTTTTTGAAAGGGCAAATTGGTATTTACTTTATTTTTTAACTCGTTTTTTATAAAAATATTAAATCCTGTAATATTAAAAAATGCATACCATTACGTATACCATTAAGTATACAAAAGTTCAGTCCAATTAGCTGTCAGGAAGTGTAATGATTCTAATATTTAAACCACACAAACCTACAAATAAAGTAAAATATATACCTAGCCAGCGGCGAAGAGTCCATACAAGCCGATTCCCTTAAAAATCCATACAATATATTCATTATTGTATGGATTTGTATTATGTAATATGGTATTGGATATATGTGAAACCATATGACGCTGTATGAATTTCCTTTTTTTTGGGCTACCTTCGACAATATTCCAACCTTCACCACTGCACCAATACCTACATAAAAGCTTATAATACTTAAGTCTCTTTAAGTCAAGAAAACAGTTCTTGAGAAGAAAATGCTAAAATAACTATAAGTGGTAGGTAATAAAGTGGATACAATGGAAAGCTTTGAAGAATGTTCTATAACATTACACTTTGTATTGTTCAGCGCAGAGCGCGTGGGATGGCTCCTTATAGTATTAAATTTCTTTGAATATTTCAATATACAAAAGCTAATAGTTGATGTTTCTGATCTTTTATATAAGAGTACTTATAATAAGTATAAAACAAGTCTGGATTTCTACGAATAAAACTTTTAGAATAAGAGTAAAACAGTCTCGCGGAAAATCTAAGGAGTCAAACTGTTATAAAACAAATTAGTTATAAATTTTAGTCATAAATAAATTACAAGCAATTCGATACGATACCCATGCCGTGATAGCCCAGTGGATATGACCTCTGCCTCCGATTCCGGAGGGTGTGGGTGGTTCAAATCCAGACCGTGGCATGACCTCCAACTTTTCAGTTATGTGCTTTGTAAGAAATTAAATATCACGTGTCTCAAACGGTCAAAGGAAAAACATCGTGAATTTTCTTAATTCTCTGCGTGTGTGAAGTCTGCCAATCCGCATTGGACCAGCGTGGTGGACTATTGGCCTAACCCCTCTCATTCTGAGAGGAGACTCGAGCTCAGCAGTGAGTCGAATATAGGTTGATAATGATGATGCGTGAATAAAAAAAATACAAAACAGCTGTCTTGAGGCGTCCGTAATTTTGGATTTAAAATGACGTCGCATAGACCATCACTGTGCTTGCATAACTATTGCCTTTGAATGAACATACAAACTAGAACCTTGGAACCCCTACGACTTACGGCCCTTTTTCTGTGCCCCGTCCACACCTTTTTTAGTTAAGCGACTCATTGAGCTATGTCGGTAACATTGGTTCTTCTGATTCGATCACGCAAAGATGCTCCAAGTATAACTTGCTCCATCGTCCTTGAATGAGTCAGCTATGAGTGAATTAGCCAGCAAAAATAGTTGTATCTATTACAGAAACAATCAAAACATTATACTATACATTGGAGCGGGCTGGTATACATTAAAAACAAAGTGACATGTTTAACACGCCAATGCGGCCATGAATTATGATCTCGTCCCCAAGCACCGGGCACGCTTTAAACAAAGATAAAACGTAGAAAATAGACGGAGTGTTCGTTAATAAACATAAAAAGTGAGTGCATCCATAATTTTTTTTTGTACTAGGTAATTAAATATGCAGATATTAATAAATCTATACTAATATTATAAAGCTGAAAAGTTTATTTGTTTGTTTGTTTGTTTGATTTAACGCGCTAATCTCAGGAACTACTGGGCCGATTGGAAAAATTCTTTTAGTGTTAGATAGTCCATTTATCGAGGAAGGCTATAGGCTATATATTATCCCGCTATTCCCATGGGAACGGGAACCACGCGGGTGAAACCGCGCGGCATCAGCTAGTATTTAATATTTTTGATAAACAATCAAAGAAATTCCAAATGTTGCTATGCTACTCGTATATGCTGAATGTTTATGGTCATCATATGTTTCAGAATACTTACTCCTTTAGTTCTTGATCAGATTTCAGTAAGTATTGTGATAAAACGATTTTAGTAAAACACGGGCATAGAAATTAATACTTACATATTATAAAGAAGTAAGATTTTTTGTTTGTTCGTTACGAACTCAATAACTACTAAAACGATTAAAAAAAGTCTTTCACCATTAGAAAGCTTCATTGTCACCGAGTAACATAAGCTATTTGATATCCCTGAATCTGATCTTACTACGAACGAATTATAATTTCTGCGTTAAATAATATTTAGTTAGATAAATATTACTGTTTTAGTTGGTGTATTAAAATAATAAATATTTCTGCGTTGGTTATTATATCAGCAGCAGTGTGTAAGTGCCATGATTGTGTACTGTCTATTTTTTCCCTGTAGTCTGTGGCTGAACCTCATAAATAAAATATTCACGTTCCTATTCGCTGCACTAGTTATTTTCTTGTCGTTTTAATTTCCTGTCGTAATGTATTTTTGATTTTTGTTCTGATTGTATTGGATCGTGTTTTCATGTTTTGTACACAATTATATTGTGTACAATGCACAAAAAAACGCTTTTTTAATGCCTACCACGACATCCTTCAAACAGTATGTTACAGCAATGCTTATTGACAGCATACCTATATATATACTCCACGAACTAGCTTTGCGAAAGCAAAAGCGGTATTCTATAAGTATTGTATATTCTACTAAAATATAATTTAAAATGTTGTAATTTCTGACACTGAATTTAATCAGACAGTCTTTTTATTGTAATAAAAAACGCCAAATTCTCCAAAAAATATCTTAGCTTTCATACAAATCAAAAATTCGATACATTAGTTATTTTTTTTAATAATATGCTTTACGGCTCTGGGTTCTAGCCCTTTTGAGCCCTGAAGCTACGATACCACAGACATACACACCGATATGTCAAACTTATGACTCCTTTTTTATAACTTACTGCTTATAAGGCAACAAATATTTCAACGGTATAGAAAAGAAATAAAATATTGCCAAATTTCACAGAACGCCAAATGTCACCGAGTTTCCACACAGCGTGTGCAAAGATTACTCTTGCTAAGCTGAGGGAGGAAAACGCTTCGTGATTCGCCCGACGTGCGGTACTTACCTGAAACAAAGAGAAATATTTTATAAGTTACGTGAGGGTAGACTGTATGGAGATTCCATGTTGTAAATATAAAAAACAGGACACTCATATGTAGGTCCCTTGAGATTTCATTCCTAATGTATTGTATTTTTTATTTTTCTATCGGCTAAAATACATTCTGTACGCCAAAGCTAATCACCAATTTTTTTAAAAAAACTTAGACCCACCACGCTGCTTCAATGACAGTTGGCGGATTTTTGACTTTTAACCGACTTGAAAAAGGAGGAGGTTCTAAATTTGATTGGTATGTTTTTAGAATTTAAACTATCGTGAGTATTATTCATATTAATTGATTATGGAATACCTCTAAAACTCACGTGATATAAGGTCGGAGTATGCCCTACTAGTTTCGAACTGATACGGGGCCCTTAGTCATGAGCTGGTACCTGCATCGCGGCACGATCCAAACTATGGTATGTTTTTTTCAACAACCATTAACACAATTTAATGTTAGTGACCAACCGCTTAACGTGGTCTCCAAAGCATGGGTGTAATACCAGCAACTACCCAATTCAGTACTGAAAATTATAACTGAAAACTCAGAAGAATGACAAGCTCAGTGCTTCATTGCAATCAATCAATCATTTATTTTTGCAAGAGCATGGTTCTTCACTAGCAATTGTTGCCCACATATCCTGCCACAGTTCAGGTGCAAAATAAGAAATACAATAGCCTATAGGAATCAAACCCACTACCTCCAGATCCGTAGCTACATAATATACTAACCACTAGACACACACACTAATAGAAATATCCCAAAAAAAAATAACTTATTAGTTTAAGAGTTGTTTAGTTGGTGTCCCGAAAATTGATCATAAATCTGGGGTCATGGTCACCCTACAAAAGCTGTGTCTGTCTGACGATTGATACACGCGTCTCATTCAAGCATCGTCACGTGGGGAACGCGTTAAGCAAATGTATGTGGGACGAGTCCATTTATAAGGCACGTAAAAGGTTGCGTTTCCTTTTTTTGGTTTTGTTTCTTCAAAACAAACATGACAATACTATACGTTTGTTATATCTGTTCGTCATCAGTGATATGCATAAAGTTCTTAATTAGGATAAGCACTAAACGTACAAATTGTATAATTCAATAGCTCAACTGTGACCACCGAGGTGATGATTCGATCCCCACCCCGTGTCGTGCCCACTGCTAACTACTATAGTGGTAAAAAACTACAGTATTTTCCGACTAGTAGAAGAGAAATGTCAATATTGTTCATTTTAAAAAAAGCTTGATGTCGTCAGGCTAGTGCGTATGTCGACATAGCACAACGAGTCGCGAAGCTGAAGTTCAAAGAGCCGATAGACGTTGGGGTCTCAAGGTGCTGGAACTCTTTAGCTCGAGGTTTAAATTCACCTCTCTGTCTAACACGATACTATAACAGGAGAAAGATAGAGGCGAATTCAAACTTCACACTTGCCAGATATGCAAAGCAGATTAGCCCTACAGAGCACAGCCATGCTTGTTACATTGTTAAGAGAATTTTACGCGAACGAACACGTGGCAATCCGCTAGTAATACATAATCAAAGCCCAGCCGAGCAATACGTTCAGTAATCACTTCATTTACAATCAATTTAAAAATAAAATATCGTAAACATAACACTTCAGGTTTAACCCGTCACAGCACACGCGTGGTACAGTTCACCAGTTGTCACGTTAATAGAGCAGCGAACAAAGCGTGATTGCTATCGATCGCTCTACCCCGCGGCGACGGGCTAAGGGCCCTACCCGCTACCTGCACATACGGGTAGCTGTGTCGGTAGGTAGTTACAGCTACCCATGGATCTATGTTTATCTAGATACCGCAATATTTAGCCGTGCTTGATATTGTGCATTGTATTTATTCTGTCACTCTTCTGTTTTATATATCTTATTTAAATATCGTCAATTACTCGACAACCAATATGGGATGTTTTTGGACCGTATATAATAACTATTTTATAGTTTGTAGTCGTTGGCTTGTTCTAGCAAATGTACCTTTGATAGATTTCAACATATTTATAATGTATTTTAACCGGATCTCTTATTTATGTTTTACTCAGTACAATTTTAATAAATTTAAATTTCACTTATTAGTTATAAGCAACATGTTTTTATTTAAATAATACAACATTTTTATTTTTATTTGTATGTTGATTTTTTGTTGTTGAGATTGTTTTTTTTATATTCAATAATATCGGTTGGCCCATCTCAATGTAAGTTATATCAATTATGTTTGAATATCACTAAACACTCAAACGTAATTAATCTTTAATAACCAAATATTTCCTGGGTTAAATTTCTTTGGGTTATGCGGCATCTAGTTAAATATAACTCCGTGGTCCATGTAACTACCAATCGTCCCTTGTCCAACTTAAAATGTTCACACTCATTGAACTTTGTAGTTAACTACAGTTCGAATACTTACGAAATTCGAAGCTTAAACTTGATTCTATATACAATTGCGTAATTGTTCTGGTTATAAACAGTCCTAATTATATTGTTAAATAATGATGACAAAAAAAAAGTCTGACTGAATTAATTGTTGTGGGCACATAGACAAAATTAAGTTAGGAATCCTCGTAGATTTGATTTTTAAGTTTTCCTTATAACCATTATTATACTAATGTAGAAAATTAGAACTATGATTTGATATTTCAAAATTGATGTGTTGCTTACTTAGACCATTGCTTACAATAAAATATATTATACATAATTTGTCAATCAATTTGTACTGAAAATAAAAAAAAAATGTTTGTGATAACATTACATATGTAGTAACAACAATAATCAATAACTATGAGTATGCAAAAAAACTGTTTAAAGTAAAATAATATATTATTTTTCTGATGCATAAAATATTTGGAACTATATGCTGACGTCACAAACACTTCACAAAAGAGATTTTATTAACTGATTAATTAAATTAATTCTCTATAGAGTACCCATATTGCGTGGATAAAAGCGTTGGAAATATTAAATAGGATATTTAAAAGGATGTAGGTATTAAAGCGATGTCGTGAGTGTGGTTTGCCTAAACAGCCAAAAACACGAGGTTGTTGAAAAAATAAAAAGAACAAGAAAGAGGGTAGATCGATTCTGCCCCTAACAGCTGACTTCACTTCTCATCTCGCAACTTCAGTCCCGTCGTGTCCACGATCCATGCAACTGGGTCGATATATCGACATTAAAAATCTCGTCTTTTAATCGTGGTATGTACCCGTTTAAATAACATTTACAATATGAAAAGTTAAAAAAGATTTTCTATATTTATGTGAAATAATGCTTTAATGTTTAACCATCATGGAAATCTTGAAAACAAGGCATTATAGACATGGTGGAATCCACTACAATATTCAAAGATTGTCACCAAAGGATACTTGGTTCTACAGTGTCGAGTGCAGAAAAACTACAGTGTGCAAGAAGTACATTTCTTAATATATGACAGTACACTCGCATACTGTTATTAACAAGACGCAATGAAGTTAAAAGTAACAATACAGGGTTTACGTTTTTTGACGGTGGATACATTTTTATTCCACTCACCATTTTAATTTTTTTATAACACTGTACAAAATAAATTGAAAGTGTTAAGTTGCTTAAAATTAACGTAACGAGGTATTCAAAACGCACCTAGCATACCGCATACGTATTGGTTCCTTAGGTATACAAATTTCAATGACATCCCTCATTTAAATTCATCCATATAACAAGCGTGCATAAGTTAGAACAGCTTAGTCCTTACTGGCAACCCTTCATGTCAGCTGGGACACAAGTGGCCCCAACACCCCAGTGGCAGCGCTGTTTACAGTGCCATTCGCGCCCGCCCGCTCGCAACAACGGCTGGGTCAATTCGACCAGCTTGTAAAGTGCAGGGTTATTAGGGTACCCCATAGCAATATTAAATTGTAAAAATTTCATTTACCAATAAGTAAATGAGAGACGTGACCCATTGTATATGACCTCTGCCTTCGATTCGGAAGGAGTAGGTTCGAATCCGGTCCGGGGCATGCACCTCCAACTTTTCAGTTATGTGCATTTTAAGAAATTACATATCACTTAAACCTGCATACCTGAGAATTTTCTTAATTCTCTGCGTATGTTAAGTCTGAACATCGGGCCAGCGTGGTATTCTGAGAGGAGACTCGTGCTCAATAGTGAGTCGAATATAGGTTGTTAATATGGATGATGAATAAGTTAACGCTTGGTTGCAATGTATTTTTATAGTTGAAGGAATAAGCAAATGGTGTTAAGTAAAAAATCATTCTATACAAAGCAATACTTACCAGTTGGCGTAATATTATCATCACTCTCTGTTTTTCCAACGCAATAAAGAGAAGAAATATACCAATTGATAGTTTACGAGGCATCTATATAGCCCACGTTTTGAACCTAATGATTCTAAGCGTAAATTAATCATAGGTTAGTATGTTGGTAGTTGGTAGGCGTCGGTCGTGGCTACCACCTTACCAAGAAAGACGTACCTCCAATCCATTTAGTGTTACGGTATGAAGTCCTAGTATCCGAGTACATACAGGTTGAATTGTACCACCATTTTAGACTAGTGAGATCACAGCCAAGAGCTAACTTTTCATTAATAACGAAATGTATTACGATTATGTAAGTTTATGTCTACGGAACCATTTATAAATACGTCCGGATCGCGCCTAACTTTTTTTTTGGTAAATGCACTCTTAAAGAGCTCCCCGTCGTGCTTTAAATATTAAACGGGCATCGGGTCGCCATTTTGCTTTCTACCTTTTAAGTCTTTACATGCACGGTATTATGGCCTAGCGTTATCGAATATGTAATCGATAGCTATTATTTTGAACGAATAACCGGTTTCTATCGTTAATAATGCAATCCTTTGTCTTGTACTATGTTGGGTAGTCCTTTTGACTTTCATATTCAGGTACAGTTCTATATTATCAGTGTTATCAATGTTCATAGGGATTGTATTATGTGGCTTGCACAAGGGTTTAACTAGAGTAGGCAATATTTTTATTAAGCAGTTAAATTACGGGGTAGCTACACTCCCAGGTCTGGAATCGAAATGCCATCGATAAAGGAAAAAACCGGCTTGTTGTGGCCTCTTCTCGGACCAAAGCGCATTTGGAACCCTCGTAACCTTAATTTTAAGCTTTCGATTAATTATTATCACCATTATCTTATAATATTATCACCTAACGTTTCGAGTGCTTGTAAACTAAGCATAATTGAAATAAATGAATTTTGAGTATTGATACTGAAGCAATAATCAATTGAAAAAGTTTCATCTACATACTGTGTGATATCCACCAGTAAACACCGGATGACATTTGTTACATAGAATCTCAATTTCGTATAATATGTCTAGTTTGTCCAAGATAGTGAATTAGCCTGCTGGTCGAACTACCGACCGATTTGAATGTCATCGTTATAGAATTTGGCAATAAAATCCTACGCCAGAAAAGCATCGTGAATCTTAGATTTAAATCCTCTTCTTTTTAAAGATAGAGCTAACCGACATTCAGCATTTCAGGGGATCATTATAAAACATACATACAACCGATCATCAAACCTCCTTTTTGGAAAACGGTTAAAAACAGACTTAAGATGATGATGATGATTTTGTATTAAAAAACTAGAGGACTCCCCGCGGTTTCCACCGCATAGTTTCCATAGAATATAGAAATAAAATGTTGCTCAAATTACTCGCTGATAACGTAGCTTTCCATTGGCAAAAGAATTTTTATATTCGGTATAGTGCCTTAGCTGTGAAAACGTAAAAACGAAATATGGAAATGTTTATGAAAAACTATTGTAAAATACGCATTAAGTTAACACATTGAATAACATGATGTTACAATGTGAAATTGCAAACGAACTATTGTAGCTAAATGACTTATTATCACGCAGAATGTAATTTATTATTCTCGTATATGGATTTCCATCTTCGAAGAAACTGTTGTCTGTTGAAATTACAATATTTATAAAGACTGTTTCTTGAAATGTGTGTATGTGCAGTTATGGATTTCGTCACAGGCCAATGTCACTGTAATAATTTGTCTTTTATAACCGACTTCAAAAAAAAGGAGGTTCTGTATTCGATGCGTATGTTTTTTACCTCATAACTTCGTCATTTCTTAACTGATTTTGAAAAATTATATTTTTATAATGGTTGCATTTAATTTTCATGAAAATCGGTTCAGTAGTTTTGTGTTAAAATGAAAATAACGAAATTTCCCATACAGTGGCGTTATCGTTCGTCTTCTTAACAAAAAAAAATTAAACGACCCCAAAATCACAAAAATAAACTAAAAAGCGTAAAATAACAACATATGTGCTACCTTCTGGTCACCTTTTTCAGTATAAAAATATTTATGAATCTAATAAACATTGGTAACATTGCAACAAATTGAAACTAAATGGCTTTCATCACGCGTCGAGTGTACCAGTAAAAACTTAGTAGCATTTTTTATTTTGTAAACAAAATTTTTAATATTATAAAAATTAAATGCCCGCTAAGGCTAAAATTAATATTTCGTTATTATTAAATCTATCCATCTATATCCACCATATAGAAGACATCAAGCGGGTTGCAGGGAGCCGCTGGATGCTGGCGGCAGAGGCACAGAAAACATATTATGTACAAGACAGAAGTTTTTGGTATTGTAGGGGTAATCTCTGGATCTACAAAACCGATTTTGAAAATTCTTTTAACACTAGAAAGCCACATTATTTGTGACAGGCTATATTATATCCCCGTAAACCCACGGGAACGGGAACTACGTGAGTGAAACCGCGGGTTGTCAGCTAACTGATAAATTGTTTGTAAAAGTAAAATGTTTTATATCTTCATGTAACATCGCAACTAATTGTTGAAACTAAAATTCACTCGCGCGAGTGTGGCAGTAAAAATTTAATGTATTTTCTTGTTTTTGTAAACAAGAGTCTTTGTGACATTCATGTTTTTTTATTTAGCTGTCATTGTGGTATATTACTGCATTATGACGTCCGAGCTGTATAGATAACTTCTGGAGCTGGGTTTCCCTACATTTTTGTACGGATCCCACTTTTATTTTAATAACTAATTGACGCCGCGCGGTTTCTCATAGGAATACGGGGATAATATACAGCCTTCCTCGATAAATGGGCTATCTAACACTGAAAGAATTTTTCAAATCGGACCAGTAGGTAGTTCCTGAGATTAGCGCGCTCAATCAATCAATCAAACAAACAAACAAACTCTTCAGCTTTATAATATTAGTATAGATTTTCTCATCATCATATTTTCACTGGCATGCAAGGCTTCTCTCCCTATAGGAAAGAGGGTATAGAGCCTGGTAACTCTATAAATTATCAGAATATCAAAGGCTTAATGTTATTTTGGAAGTGTACCGGTTCCAGGCTACTATGTACTAAGAAACTACTACCTATCTACTATAATTAAAAAAAAAACTTGAAATTTCGTTGCCCGACCCAATAAGCTGTAATGTTATAAATAATAATGGATAGATATTCAAACCAGAAGAGCTTTTAGTTCAAGTTTATATAAAACGACGAAATCATTGTTATCCTAATTAATTTCACGTTCTATTCATGATCATCATCATCATATCAGCCGATGGACGTCCACTGCAGGACATAGGCCTTTTGTAGGGACTTCCAAACATCACGATACTGAGTCACCTGCATTCAGCGAATACCTGCAACTCGCTTGTTGTCAGACCACCTGGTGGGGGGTCGACCAACACTGCGCTTTGGCACCTCAACGTCCAACGACTCTTCGAACTATGTGCCCCGCCCATTGTCACTTCAGCTTCGCAACTCTTTCGGTGTCGTGACTTTGGTTCTTCTGCGGATCTCCTCATTTCTGATTCGATCACGCAGAGATACTCCTAACATAGCTCGTTCCATCGCCCGCTGTGTGTATACGAAATATAATGTAATTATATGGGGCTTTAAAGTATACATTGATTTCCACGCGGACGAGGTCACGGGCGTCCGCTAGTCTACATATAAATCGTAACCAAGTGGCGACCCTCCCACCAATCTATTTGTTACTATTTACATAGGACCACTCATTACCCGATTCCGTTCTGTCGAGAGAACGTTCGAACGTCGTTCGAAGTTAATCGACTATCCCGAGATACCGGACCGAGTATTTACTTAATGTCTTGTACAAGTAACTAATAACGCTATACTTCCATCATTATCGGCTTTAACGGCCTACTAGCCAGGCCTTCTTTATAAGAAGAGAGAGGATCAGGGTCGTACCGCTGTATCAATGATACGGGGTCTCCGGATTACAGGGACCCCTTACGTGTAAAAGCTAAAAGATGGTCAGGATCAGTCACTGTACCCTGGCGGTAAAGAAATTTTTTTTTTTAACTATTGTTGATTATACAAATTTACGAATTCACTTTGATTCTTTTTAAATAATATTCATTCTCTCCCAAGAAATGTCACACTAATATGGGTAATAATGGATGATTGATGACGTTTTCAATGCAGAAGTCGATTTGAGGTTTGCTGTCAATTGTCATGTCATAGTTGATTTAAGGGCGCCATCTTGTTATTAATTAAAAAACTTGGGTTTTAATTTTATTTATTTCTTTTTATTTACTAATTAATTACTTATTTAGATTTTAATAAAATCCTTGTATTTTTAAAATTTTAATGTTATGGGGTACAAGAGTGAATCTGAAATGGACCGTCTCCTTTGTAAAAAGTAATCTACAATATTAGTCTACCTTATTAGTTAGTGCTTCCCGGGACAAAAAACATAAAAAAGCTGCAGAAATGTCAAAAATAAAAAAGCAATACTTTGTGGTGAAAGAATTAGGGTAGAGTAAATCAAAAATTATAGAGATTTTTTTGTGATTTGCTGCTCGGCCCTTTTAATGCACGCTACACCACTGAGAGGATATGGAGCTAAAACCCACCACGTTGCTAGAATGATGCTCCAGGATAATAAAATCCTTAATGAACACTATCAGATGTTAATGATAATGATCATGGCTTAACTATCCTTCAAAAGCTACTGCAAATTCAAAATGTAACTATTCCGTTTGTTTTATCACTTTAATTAACTGCACTACCAATCACCATAAAACTTTAACATTTTGTATTTTTAGATTAACTTTCCGCCATTAACCATAAAACAAAGTATTGTTCCCGAGGGATAGAAAAGTATTTTTTGGACTTTTCGTAGGTAACTACATATATTTTCATCATAAGCCCTTTTAATAGCCTATTACACGCCAGCCCCCCTAGCCTAGTGGTATGACGATTCTCTTTCTACGATCGCTAACGCTTCGAAAACTAGAAAGATGAAGTATGATCAAGATCTGTTATTCCTGTACATTTTTTTTTTTTATTCTTTACAAGTTAGCCCTTGACTACAATCTCACCTGATGGTAAGTGATGATGCAATCCAAGATGGAAGCGGACTAAATTGTTAGGAGGAGGATGAAAATCCACACCCCTTTCGGTTTCTACACGGCATCGTACCGGAACGCTAAATCGCTTGGCGGTACGTCTTTGCCGGTAGAGTGGTAACTAGCCACGGCCGAAGCCTCCCACCAGCCAGACCTGGACAAATTAGGAAAATCTCAATCTGCCCAGCCGGGGATCGAACCCAGGACCTCCGTTTTGTAAATCCACCGCGCACACCACTGCGCCACGGAGGCCGTTTTTCTAGTTTTCGAAGCGTTAGCGATCGTAGAAAGAGAATCGACATGCCACTTGGCTAGGAGGGCTGGTCTCTTTAGCTACATTTTATATCGGAAAAGTCCATGGCTCCCGAGGGAACTGTGAAAAACTGAAATCCAATTCGCGGGCGTTCGCTAGTTAACTATACATTAAGTAAACTATACATTAACTATACATTAAGGTCTGTTTCGGATAATTTTAAGGTACTATTAGGAAGTTATTCCAAACCTCTTACAGCGACCGCAATTCGGAATATTCCATTATATACTAAAGGGGGGAGAGAGGGTAAAGAGATAAGTTTGGATTCAGTGCTTATCATACAAACTAATTGACTCCTCAGTCGCTGTCGCCGCCAGGAGGCAAAGTTTCATTATTTTTGTAATATAATTTACTCGGAAGGAGCCGGACGAGTACTTAAGGCTGACAGTTAGAACTTCTGCGTAAGTAGCTACTTTGTGTCAGGAACTGATTAAGGAGGAATTATTTTATTACTTGTTTAAGACCAATTAATAACTTGTTTGTTTGTTTGAGGCAGGCATTGGCTGAGGTTAGTTGCCACTTGTCGCCCTCCCTGCAAATACGTATTAAGTAATTTAGCTTTCATTTATAATAAAATTTACTTATGCAGAATAATGATAATTCTTCCGCACAGAAACCGTTAGAGGTATGGGTAAAACTTTGTACCTCTTCCAAGTGAAACTTGGGTCTGTAAAATAATCTTCGTTATCAACCCATATTCGGCTCACTGCTGAGCTCGAGTCTCCTCTCAGAATGAGAGGGGTTAGGCCAATAGTCCACCACGCTGGCCCAATGCGGATTGGCAGACTTCACACACGCAGAAAATTAGGAAGATTCTCTGGTATATAGGTTTCCTCACGATGTTTTCCTTCACCGTTTGAGACACGTGATATCTAATTTCTTAAAACGCACACAACTGAAAAGTTGGAGGTGCATGCCCCGGACCGGATTCGAATCCCCACCCTCCAGAATCGAAAGCAGGGGTCATGTCCACTGGGCTATCACGGTTTTTAATCTACTACTAAATCAAACAATTACTAATTTTATTAATTAGCTCACATAGTAAGTGACGTAGTTATCACAATAATAACTGATCAAGAATATTCCTAATTCACTATCTTTGACGTATGCTAGTTGGCATACATACTAAATTGCGATTCTATGTAAAGGTAATGTGTTACACATGTTCTAAAACAGCATGCTTAAAACGTGCTATTGAGTATGCTCCATATGAATATGCTTATCATCACAGCATTCAATCAATTGGCGACAAACACAAAGTTACGGAACTTGCGTCGTTAGCCCAAGGTACGGTAACGGGCCATTCCGAATATCAATCGCGCTATAACAGTATGTAAACGACACATCTTTTCCCAACTTTTCTCGGTTTTTCCATAATTTGAAAACAGTTTTGTATTAATTTTAATACGATATACGAGTGTGAAGTCAATGGGGTGTAAGGGTTTCAGTATTAGGGGATGTGGCGCAAAGTTCTCTTTAAAATAACTTATGAGTATACGAGAAAAGCAATAAACTATGGAGCCGTGATGGCCCAGTGGATATGACCTCTGCCTCCGATTTCGGAGGGTGTGGGTTCCGAGAGGAGACTCGAGCTCACGCTGGCCCAATGCGGATTGGCAGACTTCACACACGCAGAGAATTAAGATAATTCTCTGGTATGCAGGCTTCCTCACGGTGTTTTCCTTCACCGATTGAGTCACGTGATAAAGTTGGAGGTGCATGCCCCGGACCGGATTCGAACCTACGCTGGAATCGGAATCGGAAACAGAGGTCACATCCACTGAGCTATAACTGACTCAAGTAGGACTGATTACGACCTTTAATTAGTATTAGTAGTGTAAGTAAAGTGCCCTAGTCAAAACCCTTTTGCACACTAGTGATCCTGCTAAGTATTGCTTGGTTATAGTTTTTTTTTTAAATCTTTAATGTAAAACTCATACTTTAGGAAAAAAACGCAATCCAAAAACTTTTTGAGTTTTTGAGCCACTCCAATGGCGATGTACTCAAGTTAAGCTTGTTAGGTTGCTCATCTCATAGTCTAAAGTCTAAATATTTCCTAGATTTCCTGTACTATTATGTGCATTTTAAGAACTTAAATATGAGGTGTCTCAAACAGTGTGGCTATGGTAGCTATAGAGAGATACTCGTATGTCATAAAGACATATTATATCTCTGTATAGCCATGTCATAATTATTGCTAGCGTCTCCCGATCTATAATAAAATATTAGTAGAATTTCAGTATGTGCATCTACAAGCAACTCATATGATATTTATCGCTGGCGTCTCTTAAGCTATTTTCGTTGACTTTCACCGTGTCACAGAGGTGAACCCAACCGCTCTAAATATAAAAGTTAATGCGAAACTTCCACTGTAAGTCCACTCGATAACACAGAAATAAGCGTGACCTTAGCGCACTGCAGGTCGGCCATAGACTATAGAGAGCTATAGAGTATATTGTTAATTGTGTTGGTTAACTAAGCAGATTTTTCAGAATCAAATCAAATCAAAATCAAAATTCATTTATTTAAATTAGGCTTAGTTTACAAGCACTTTTGAAAGGTCAGGTATATGTCAAAATTTAATTTAATCTAATGGTGGTAATAATAGACGAAAACTTAAAATTAAAGTTACGAGGGTTCCAAACGCGCCTTGGTCCGAGAAGAGCCCACAACAAACTCAGTCAAGGTTTACTTTTTTGTTTACCACCATTTTACAAAGTTATTTAAAACTAAGCACACAGTCGTATAATACATTTTAACACCAAGCTTTTTTATCATTTATATACTCGTTAACACTATAATAAGACTTTACTAAAAGCTTGGGTTTAATAAACACTTTGAACTTTTTGAGAGACGATCGTACGATAGACTTTAAATGGCATTCATGGATGAAGGCACTTCTAAGCAAACCTTGTATCGTCATCAAAGGATTCGCTGGATGCAGGCGTCTCAGTATCGTGATGATTGGAAGTCCGTTCAGAAGGCCTATGTCCTGCAGTGGATGTCCATCTGATATGATGATGATGAAGGGTAAAGGCCTCCGCCAGCAAAGCATACGTAACCAAACACAAAAGCTAAAATAAATTATACTTCAATTTTCAATGGTTTCCTATTTCCAATAGAATTCTTCGCGTACTACAAAGTTATTGTCACAAAAACTCTTACGTCCCAACAAGTTTTAGATAAAGACGTCCTCGAAGTGGGCCACCGTTTCCAATAAAATATACCTCTCAATAGATAGGTCTTAGGGCCTCCATCGCCCGAACAATGTCTAACGCCGGCTTACAAAGAATCAATATTTCCTCAAGGCCCGGCCTTTTTTCTTTTTCTTCTTTTCAACCGTTTTCGGTTAGGTACTGTTTCAATTTCATTCTATTTACAACGACGTTACGTATTTTTTTTTTAATTTTACCGACTTTCTATCCTACTTCCTACTAATATTATAAACCCGAAAGTATGTATGGATGTTTGGATGTATGTTGTATTTTATTCTGGATTGACACGTAGGCTACTTTTTATCCCGAAAAAATCCATGGTTTCCCGAGATATGCGAAAACTGTTGATTTTGATGATATGAATGTTTGTTTTTCTTTTACGCCTCGACTACAGAACCGAATTAGCTGATATTTGGTATTAAGATATATTATAACCTGGATTAACACATAGGCTACTTTTTATCCCGAAAAAATCCATGGTTCCCTAGGGATTTGTGAAAAACTAAATTCCACGCTGACGAAGTTGCGGGCGTCCGCTAGTAACTCAATATATGAAATGATTTATATGTTTACAATATTATTTACCACTTTACAGACGTAATGAACAAAATTTGAATACATAGGTACTAAATACGCTCACTGCTGAGCTCGAGTCTCCTCTCAGAATGAGTGTTAGGCCAATAGTCCACGCTGGCCCAAAGCTGATTGGCAGACTACACACACGCAGACAATTACAATTACAAAATTACAATTAAGAAAATTCTCTGGTATGCAGGTTTCCTCACGATGTTTTCCTTCATCGTTTGAGAAACGTAATATTTAGTTTCTTAAAATGCACACAACTGAAAAGTTGGAGGTGCATGCCCCGGACCGGATTCGAACCCATTAGCATTGAATTTCCATTAAACCGACTTTGATTAAATTTTGTATGCTTATAGATAAATTGGATCCTGGGACAGTACATAGGGTTCTTTTTATCCCGGAAATATACATGGTTCCCTTGGGATTTGTAAAAAGCAGAATTTTACGCAGACAGAGTTGCGCTCGTGCACTAGCATCAAATTAACGAAGTAAGCGGCGTCTAGCTAAACACAAGTCCGTGCCAACAACTGGCAAGTTAGCGAGATATGAAATACCGTCCCCATTTATGAAATACGCGGGTCATCAATTATTCGGCGGCTGATCCTGCAACTTAAGTCGTTAGCCACTCATTAGTTGCTCTCTGCTACTGGGTACAGTGGCGCGCACAAGGCGATTGACTAGGGAAGGCACTATTATGTACAAATAGTATCTACAAAAAGATCTTCACTGAGTGCCGTGATAGCCCAGTGTATATGACTTCTGCATTTATTTAATAAGATTATTCAGCTTAATGTCAAAAATCAGCTATATTAAATCATATATTTGAATATCGATTTAATTTAAATATAATCCATTATTCTCCCTTCGCTTTGTCGCTGTATTGACAGCACGCGTTTGCAAAGACATATACATTTGAAAAGTTAGATGAGTATGAAAATAATGAAATCAGTTTATTTTCTCTGTTGACCAATGTTATTATTTTATAAGATTTAAGTACATTATTCATTTCTGTATCGTTCTGAAAGTTTACCAAATGTGGACCCAACTTTGGCCTTTGTAACATTTAAACGGTTAATATGTTCTGTGTTATTTTGTATACGTATTCTAATGAATACAATGTAGTGTTGCAACTAATTTCATAAGCTGAATGGTTTTCATCACGCTCCGAGTGTGGCAGTAAAAATTTAATGCCTCCTAATTTCGGACGGCGAAGTTATCGCGAATAGAAACGCTTCTAGCTATGTGCAGCGAATACAATGTGTGTGAATAGTTCTTTGTGTTTAGTCAATTACGTGCGGTCGTAAAAGGCTCTTTTATTACTGTATTTAGATGACTTTTAACGTTTTTGTTACGTAATCCATGTAATATGTAACAAGGTCGGGTTAAAACGAAAGGACACGATGTTTTACAATACTGTAAGTTAGTACCGTCGAATCCAACTCGGCTGGGCTGCATTCGGGAAACTTCGCGACATCTTTTCGTCCGAAATTCCTCAGTGCCTGAAGACAAAAGTCTTCGAACAGTGCGTGTTGCCAGTGATGACCTATGGTTCCGAGACTTGGTCGCTAACTATGGGCCTGATAAGAAGGCTCAGAGTCACACAGCGGGCGATGGAACGAGCTATGTTAGGAGTATCTCTGCGTGATCGAATCAGAAATGAGGAGATCCGCAGAAGAACCAAAGTCACAGACATAGCTCAACGAGTTGCGAAGCTGAAGTGGCAATGGGCGGGGCACATAGTTCGAAGAGCCGATGGACGTTGGGGTCCCAAAGTGCTGAAATGGCGACCCCGCACTAGTAAGCGCAGTGTAGGCCGACCCCCCACTAGGTGGACTGACGACATCAAGCGAGTCGCAGGGAATCGCTGGATGCAGATGGCTCAGTATCGTGATGTTTGGAAGTCCCTACAAAAGGCCCTGCAGTGGAAGTCCATCGGCTGATATGATGATGATGATGATGATGAAGTTAGTACGTGTCTTCTTCTTCAGGTGCCTCTTCAGGTCCGAATGAAGATCGGCGGTCAGCTTTCTAAAATTGTCCTTGTGCTGGGCGGAAAACTTCTTCGACTGTTTATGCCAGTCTATCTATCTATATCTATACTAATATATAAAGCTGAAGAGTTTGTTTGTTTGTTTGATTGGACGCGCTAATCTCAGGTCCTACTGGTCCGATTTGAAAAATTCTTTCAGTGTTAGATAGCCCATTTATCAAGGAAGGCTATAGGCTATATATTATTCCCGTATTCCACGAGAACCACGCGGGTTAGACCGCGTGGCGACAGCTAGTTTCCTTAAATTTCGAGACCAGGACTTCTTCCTTCTACGTTATATGTATACTTCTATATCTATACTAATATTATAAAGAGGTAAAGTTTGTGTTGTTAATCTCTGGATCTACTGAACCGATTTTGAAAATTCTTTTCTCATTACAAAGCCACGTTATTCGTAAGTGTCTCAGACTATATTTTGTCCCAGTGTTCTCACTGAAAAGGGAACTTTTTAACTGAAACAGCGGGGCGTCGGCTGGTTTATTTATCAATAAACTTGTCATTCCTTAATGCTGATTTGTCACTTATTGTAACAAACGTTAATTATTTAGATACCAATATACTCACGAACGTACATAAGCGGAAACTAAAGAATTATTTTTTGGGACAGCCTGTGTAGCGTCGCAGCACCGGTTCACTCACACTTTTATTTAACTACCCTATAATGATTATTCTTGGTATTTATCCTCTTCTGTTTGTTAATCTGTTTATTTATCTTCTTCTGTTTGTTAATAATGTTCTGTTTGTTCCTAAATATTGTATTATGCAATAATAACCAGTGCACAGTAAAACTAACTGTGATTTGTGTTGCACTATGGTTAGGCTTAATTTCAATGTGTTGTTTGTTGAATAATAAATAAATAAATAAATAAATAAATAAATAAATAAATAAATAATTTAGACTTTTCTGTTACCTATGATGGAAAAAATATTTGACATAAAGGTCGTTAATTTAGCTAAATTCATAACTGTAGAAGTATTTTACATTTTTTTTATATTTTAACTTAGAAGCAATACTTATACAATTTATCCAGCACGTTTTCGAAATCTGTATCTACATATTTTCATAGTTTATTCATCATCATCATCATTATCAACCCATATACGGCTCACTGCTGAGCTCGAGTCTCCTCTCAGAATCGAATCAGGAGTGAGCCGTATATGGGTTGATAACGACGAGGGTAGACCAGGGCCGAGGATGGGCATACCTTTTTAAAAACAAAATTGTAAAATTGTTACCAAGTGGCGAACAAGGACGTTTCGCGGGTTCAATGAACTCGCGGCGCCTTATAAAGCAAGCAGTTTACCGCGCGTCTATGACAGTTAACGGTGTATCTCTATTAGGATTAGAGATAAACCGAGCCGGCCTATAAAACTGCACGAAGGACAAAGCCTTTGCCGACTACCTAATATCAGGGAAATAAACTCAAAAATCAAAGTAAAAGTCAAAGTCAAAAGATAAGAATAAAGATAATCTTTTTGAAAATAATTCAACCGACATCAAACAAATTACAACGACGTAAAAGTTTGTTTGTTTGTTTGTTTGTAACACTTTCACGCCTAAACTATTACTGATTTAAAAAATCTTTCACTAAGTAACGCAGGGTATATATTATTTCCATATTCCCACGGGAACGGGAATTACGTGGGTGAAAAGGCGAGGAGCCCACGTGTACATAAATATTAAGTTAACAAAATATAATTCTTGTTTTTTAAAAAAAGTGATATCTCTAAAAAATTCCTTTTTCTATTTTGTACCTCTCCAAATGCTAATTATTTTAAAATCCGTTGTAGAGTCCAATTACTTAATTAATCCTTTTTAGTTTTCATTTGGCCTTAATTAACCTAAAAGGCTGTCTGTAAAATATGTTCCCTAATTAGTTATAGACTTTGGTTAGACATTGCAGACTGAGCTTTGCAAAATAAAGAAATGAAGCTACTGTTACACATGCTCATTTCAAGCATACGAAAGCATGCTACTATTAAGCAGTTGCTACTTATTAGCATGTGTATCGCAACATTGCTAATAATGAGCATGCTTTTTTCGAGCTTGCTCAAGAATCATCAGTCGTGCGATTTATGAGCATGCTAATTGCTGCGCAGGTGGAAGGGGCGTGATTTTAGCGCGTCTGAACAGATTTGCTTATTGAGCATGCTAGACGATCAGCATTGCTATTCTGTATTCGCTTCACCTTTATCTCTCCCTGTCTAACACGATACTATAGACAGAGAGCGATAGATACAAATTAGCATGTGTAATTATTGGAATGTTTGCTTTGAGCATGGTAATTCAGGACCATACTTAAAAATAGCATGCTTATTGGTAGCAAATGTATATTTAATTTAGTAGCTTATTAAACAACAAAAGTTATTAAAACAAATAATACCTAAATATTGTCTACAATGTCAAATATATACATAAATATATAATGTGCGGAAACACAAAATTGTTCATGTGTGCGTTTAGTAACTAAATACGGATCACTTTGTGCGGTGATTTTGTAGCCATGTAACTTGTCTATAGTATTAAATATCGTCGATTTTAATCCTATTATGACATCCTCCATACAATAATACAAGTTTGCACGCTTGAATACGAGACCAACGTGGTTACCTCTCCACGTTTGCGGTTTTTAATGAATGAAAGATTAAGTGAATGATTATCGTTTATTCTTAAAATGCGTAATGAATGCGGAGTTACGCAGTGGTTAGTAAAAACGCAGTGAACGCGTTAAAAATGTATTTTAAGTACACACAGCATGAATGGAGAAGAACGATAGTGATTGAACTAATTCCATATCCGATTGCCTATATCTAATTGGGGTCTAATTTTTTTTATTAATCTTTACAGGTTAGCCTTTATCTACAATCTCACCTGATGGTAAGTGATGATGCAATCTATGATGGAAACGGGCTAACTTGTTAAGAGTAGGATGAAATCCACACTCCTTTCGGTTTCTACACGAAATAGTACCGGAACGCTAAATCGCTTGGCGGTACGTCTTTGTCGGTAGGGTGGTAACTAGCCACGGCCGAAGCCAAGTGTAATTAGTATTACACTCTCGATCAAGTCTTCAATATTCTCTTTCAGTGCGCTTTCATTTGAGACCCCACTCGAGTATATTTGCAGACATTCAGTAATTCTTCCCCACTTTCACAACTTTTAAACGGCTCAACCGATTTTCATCAAACATGTCTAAGAACTCACACTTAAACTCGCACATAAGTCACCTTTTGTACAAAAAAAACCTAAATTGAAATCGCTTCATCTGTTTGGGAGCTATGGTGTCATAGACAGACTGACATACACGTGAATAACACCCCTCTTTTTGCGTCTCGGGTTAAAGAGCCCTATTGTGATAGGATTGATCAGAACAAAATCTGTATTAATATTATAAAGCTGAAGAGTTTCTTTGTTTGATTGAACGCGCTAATCTCAGGAACTACTGGTCCAATTTGAAAAATTCTTTCAGTGTTAGATAGCCCATTTATCGAGGAAGGCTATAAGCTATAAATTATCCCCATATTCCTACGGGAACGGGAACCACACGGGTAAAACCGCGCGGTGTCCGCTAGTGTGAAGATAAAATCTCCGCGTTTTGAATGCGAACTGCGAAGTTACGCAGTGGTTGGTAAAAACAAAGTGAACACGCTAAAAATGTATACCGCGGCCTTTGCGCGCCGCTTTCGAGCGGTGAGATACGCGCGGTCGTTGACCCCGCGCACGCGCAGGCGGTATATATAGCCGTGACGTCACTTGTTTATCGCCGTACGCAAGGTTACACGCCACGAGTGCGCCACGCCGCGCGAACGAATCTTTATGTAACGCCCGAATGGTGCGAACAGTTCAAATCAGCATGTCCACTTGTTCGGAAAATGTTCGTTGGCTCGGCGAGATCAGCAAGCAAGTCATTTTTAATGATTTTAAACTTATTTCGTGTTTGTTCATTATGAATATTATTTAAACGGGTACATACCACGATAAAACGAAGAGATTTTTAACAGCCACAAACGCGAGATTGTTGAAAAAAGAAAAAAACCTAGAAATATACATACAGGGTAGATCGATTCTGCCCCTAACAGCTGATGTCAACTTCTCATCTCGCAACTTCAGTCCATGTTATACATTGCAAACCAAAGATTTATTCTATTAGACATGTCACTAGTTGAAACTAAGGCGTTCAAAGGTGGCTAATTGTCTTCATTTCATTTGGTGGCATATTAAACAACGAAAGTTATTTAAACAAATAATACCTGAATATTATCTACAATGTCGGGCTGTGTTTTCAGGAAGTGAAAAAACTATATGAATATAAATATATAATGTAAGTAAACATAAAATTGTGCATGTGTGCACTCAGCTAAATTCAGATCACTTTTTGCGGTCATTTTGTAGGCACGTGTATCTAACAAAATAAAATCTTTGTTTACAAGTAGGTATGTTATACTTAATTCAAAGTGATATATTGTAAATTTTGTTATACATTGCAAACGCATTCAAACCGTATTATATAAACTGCGCAGTGACACATACTAAGTCAAGAATAAACTGTTTAAGATAAAAACAACTAGGTCAGGGATGTCCGGATTAAAAGTTAAAACGTCGTATGACGATTGGAGTAATTTCTTACGCATTGCATAACGCCGATACGTAATGGTTATATTCATTTTTATCCGAACAAGAATGTCTGTCTATATCTATGATGATAAGGAAGGGTGACAGTTTGATCAATGTCAAATATGACTCATATTTACCCGACTAAAGAAAAGACATAAAAAATTAAATAAAAAAATTCAACCGACTTCCAATTCAAAAATTAACTTAAACTATAAAGCAAAAATAACATCTTACCTAAATGCCACATTCTGATCAGTTTGAAGGCGGTGCCAAACCAGTGATGTTTTAATTAAACCCGTTTAAACTACAATTTTCCTGAAGTTCTTTCAGAAACAGCTTTAATTAAATCACGACATTGGGAACGTAGAACCTCCTCCTTTTTGAAAGTCGGTTAAAAAAAGGGTTATGTTAGGCTAGTTGACACTTTTTAAAAGGGTCTTATATTGTATCAATATCGTTCTGCTTTTTTTTTTTTTTTTATTCTAAGAGAAAGAATACAATAAGGAACTTAAGCTAACTTATCCTAATAACTATACAAATCATGCCCACGTGGAATGGTGGCAAGAATACTGGCTGCATTTCCGCGCTGGACAGCCAGGCTGATCCTTTGCGCAAAAAATGAGCCAGCCCTTCTGTCACCGAACAGTTACACACAGTAAGTACAGTTCTGCTTGAGTGAAAAAAAATATCATATTTTTTTGGGACATGATAATATTTTTTTTAAATATTGTTTTGACAATATGAGCCACGCTATCCAACGTGGTGATTTTGACGTTTAGAAAAATTAATAAAATAACATAATTTTTATAATTTATCTTCTCTCCTATAAAAAAAAGGAGTCGGTAAAACGCTAAAAAGGTTGACAGTGATAATTATTAGCAACCCAAAAATAGTTCAATGAATTTTTTTTTATTCTTTACAAGTTAGCCCTTTACTACAATCTCAGCTGATGGTAAGTGATGATGCAATCTAAGATGGAAGCGGGCTAACTTGTAAGGAGGACGATGAAAATCCGGTTCGATTCCCCGCTGGGCTGATTAAAAGGTGTCCTTAATTGGTCCAGGTATGGCTGGTTGGAGACTTCGGCTGTGGCTAAATACCACTTTACCGGCAAAGACGTACCGCCCAGCGATTTAGAGTTCCGGTACGATGTCGTTACAAGTTAGCCCACATCCATTTTAGATAGCGCCATCACTTACCATCAAGTGAGATTGTAGTTAACTAACTTGTAAAGAATAAGAAAAAGACTTAAAATCTACGTCTCAGATTGAAGAACACAAGGCAGGCTTTGTTAGATAATCCTTGTATGCCCTGCAAACTTTACTGTTACGAGTAACATACGATATTTGCCACTTACCATTAGGTTGACTATATGCTAGGTCAAGTACAGAATAGGTATATAGAAAAACACGTTGGACTATAACACCTCCCTGGCACAAGAGGTAAAAAACCACACGAAAGTTCAGAGTAAAATGCAAGGGTAAAGCTAAAAAATGAAGCCAAACACAAAATAAAGTTCAACGAATAAAAAAGCACCGATACACGAGTAACTCGATGCTCTTGTACATAAAATGAAAACTGAATAAATCTCACTATTTGGAAAGTTAGAAAATAGAGGAAAAATTTTAATTAAAACTTCAATGAAAGTTTTTATAAATAAAAAAAGCCGGGAAAACAAACAGTTCTGTTTTTCAATTCGAAACGTAGGCGGTCGCCCTTAGGCTGTTATATTTTTAGGCCCGATTGAATCCATTATTTACAAAACTTGAATAAAATATCGCCCGTAGCAACAAAAACTGGCCTGTAGTTTGTAGCTCAGGTACCTGTACAATTCATATGATATCGAAATATCGCTACATTTTTCTATTTTTTAATTGACTTCAAAAAAAGGAGGAGGTTCTCAATTCGAGCCTGTTTTTTTTGTATGTATGTTACTTTATTACTCGAAGGCTACTAGACCGATTTGAATTAAGTATATTTTTTTTGTTAGCAAGGATATACTCTCCAGGTGGCCCCATTTTTTCATGTCAGGGTCTGATGAAGGGATCCTGGAGAAATCGAGGGGAACTTTCAAAAATCGTAAGGGCGACTATAGCGTCTCTTAATATTTTTATTAAGCATTTTAAATATACAATTTGATGAAGGTCTGGAGTCGATCTGATGATGAAGACAAAGGACAGGTAATGGAACTTCTCAACGGTTTATTGACATATAGTATTTATCTTTCTTCCAGGTAATTGACAGTAGCAGCCCATAGTTAGTTTATACATACGTGCCTCGGTGAGCACGTCAAACTGGAGTTTCGCACTAACATTCCAAATCCGGCTGCATGGAGTTGGGAAGTCACTGAGGATATTTTAAAAGAAAAAGAAGCTCAATATTTGAATTCCGACCCAGGACTCGAACCCAAAACCTAATGGTCCAAAGTCACATACGTTAACCACTAAACAAATGCAATAAGCTTATAGTCTAGCAAAAAAAATCAAAAGAAACAACTACTGAAAACGTAATTACACAATCAGGTCACTTTATACCAAAGCACGTGTCAGGGATTCATTCACCCGGGACTCCCAGCTGTTCCCCGGGCGTCGACCGAGTGACGTCACGACCCCCCGGTCACCCTCCACCCTCCAAAGCCACCCCCGCGGCCCTAAAGGACAATTATTTGCAGGATACCATTCATCAAACCCGGAAAACTGACGATGTATCGCGATTTTCTGCGTAAAATCGAGCCCTGATTGTATAACAGGAGGTCTCCCAGGCAGTGGGGTTTTGGAATTACTTTATGTTGATAATAAATAACGCCTTCCTCTGAAAATCTACTGATTAGTGTTTTATTGCATTACGGCCGTTTTCAATAACCTATCTATCCGCCATTTCATTACTAAAGTTAAGAAAATCTATCTTTTTGTTCTTAATCTGATTTTCAATGACCTACTGACAGATAGCTTGAATAAGTAAAGATAGTTTGACTGTCTGTGATAATCGAGGATAGCTATCTATCCGTAATTTTGGGTAGGTTATTAAAAATGGCCGTTAGTCTGTTTCGTTGGCTTAAAAACTTCTGAACAGAACCTCCTTTCCGTATCGGTGGTAGACTTTACAAATAGTCTAACTTGACAATTCAAAAGAGCTACTTGGTATAAATGGATTTTGAATTTTAATAATTAAGCCCAATAGCTCTACGGTTAAAGGGCTAGGTTCATTAATATAAAATTGAAAATTTGGAAACTCCCGAAAGTCATGAAATTATTAATCACACTCTCGATCAAATCAACAATATTCTCTTTTTTAAGTCAATAATTAATCAAATTAAGTCAATCATTTCGTGTACATTTGAGTATATTTGCAGACATTTGGTTATTCTTCCCCGCTTTCACCCTTTCACCAGAACTTTTAAACGGCTTAACCGATTTTCATCAAACTTGTCTAAGAACTCACACAAGTCACCTTTCATACAAAAAAAATATTAAATTCAAATCGCTTCATCCTTTCGGGAGTTATGGTGCCACAGACAGACTGACAGACAGATACGTCAAACTTATAACACCCGTTTGCGTCTAGGATTAAAAAGAGAGGTCCAAGATTTGATCTCGAGACTATTGTCGAAACCGCTCCTAATACAAACTTTTAATTAAAGGAGAAAAGGGAATAATGGTCATATAAAAATTACATGACTAAGTAATATTATTATTTTTATTAAACAAATAAAGTTTATGACAAAAAATATTGATATTAAATATAATTGTAACGCGGCGTAGCAAACCATCTGTGTCACAGTATAATATTACCACGCAAATGCGCCTAAAACATTAAATTCATAATTAAATCCGGGCGGACAAAGGAAAATCCGCTTTTCTTTTCGAATACGCATTCAATTTCCAAAAAAAACGCCCTTTAAGTGGGGTTTTAGCATCGCGTTACCATTATCCCGGGCCATCTAGAGATACAAACGACGCTAAATGTACCACCGTTTGTAAAACTGGTAAAATGTTCGTCACCCATCACCCATGTATATCTAATTCAGGGGTAACAAACAATTGTCGGATATGGTAGACTTGGTAGTAGGGATGATGACAGTTTTTAAATTGTATATAAATTAAGAGTATGCTAAAAGTAAAGCAATTTTGTAAAAGTAACAGGGTATCTGCGATCATTACTTTCAGAGCTACAGGGATTTAAAGGGTCAGATCTGCGGCGCTGCCACGGATCCCTAAAAAACGCTCCATACAAAAAGGTACGAATTAATGACGTCACTTCATTCTGATAGGAGAACCGTGCTCAACAGTGATCCGAATATGGTTTGTTAATGATAAATGATGAGACCCTAATCCCGCCAACCCGCAATGAACCAACACGATGGGTCTAAACTTCATATCCTCTCTCCTATAAGGAAGTAGGCTAGCCAGTGATACGTTAAAAATGGACTGTTAATGATGAAGGCGCCTTTGGACCTATCTTAACTTTAATTTTAAGTTTTCGACTTTAATTATCACCATTATCAATTTATTCAACATTTATTATTTCACTCCATTGACCTGACGTTTCAAAAAGGGTGTGGATTTTCATCCTCCTCCTAACAAGTTAGCCCGCTTCCATCTTAGACTGCATCATCAATTACCATCAAGTGAGATTGTAGTCAGGGGCTAACTTGTAATTCGAACCTAGGAACTCACAGACGTCAATCCCTCCAATGAACTACTAAGGTTTATGCTAGTAATGTAGGCACTATGTTGTAACAGTTGTCTGACCTTAATTCTTATTTGTTCGTCGTATCACAAAACTAAACAAGTGAATTAAACTCTTTATTAAAGAGCCCCTCAAGCGCTCCGCCCGTTTATGATAATCCTCTTGCCCTATATTTATTTATTTATTTATTTATTTATTTATTTATTTATTTATTTATTTATTTATTTATTTATTTATTTATTTATTTATTTATTTATTTATTTATTTATTTATTTATTTGGTCCACCAGTGACTGTCGCAGCATTCACACAAATACAATCTAAAAAAAAACACAAACACAAGGCTCTGCACAATCAAATGAAGGTAGACACGGCATGCACATTTCCGTAATATTAAAATAAATTGACGATTACATTAAATCAGTTTACATAAGAAAAAAAAATACATTTATAACAAGAAAAGGAAACATTTTACAACTACTATTTGAATATACTATATAATACAAAAAATAAAATGGAATTGGTAAAAACAAAAAGAAAAATTAGTTTAGCAAATCTAGCAAAACTAACTTGCGATATATCCTTGGTGAGTTTGTGGATATCTATAGACCGACTAAGTGCGTTATATAATTTATATTAAACAACTAGCTCTGAGACGTGGTTTTAACCGCAGTTGCTAAGCGTTTTTTTATTTTATTATAGTCTATAGATCCCAGATAGCCCCAAAGTGATCAAAGGTTTACGGGAGACTTTTGTAACAAAAAAAGTGTGTGTCAGCTGAGACGAACGAATGGTGTTTACTCTTCCAAATTGACTGACTAAATATCTGTTGCCTCGCAGCGTACACTATGTACCTACGTCTCAAAACTCACGCCTGAAAAGGTGCGCAGAATAGGTTGCGCACAAAAAACGTAACGCTGTCATTCGTTCATCGAATTTTACTGCCCATATTTTTTTCATTCGTTCGTTATCAACCCATATTCAGCTCACTGCTGACCTCGAGTCTCCTCTCAGAATGAGAGGGGTTAGGCCAATAGTCCACCACGCTGGCCCAATGCGGATTGGCAGACTTCACACACGCAGAGAATTAAGAAAATTCTCTGGTATGCAGGCTTCCTCACGATGTTTTCCTTCACCGTTTGAGACACGTGCTATTTAACTTCTTAAATTGCAAACAACTGAAAAGTTGAAAGTGCATGCCCAGGAGCGGATTCGAACCCACACCCTCCGGAATCGGAGGCAGAAGTCATATCCACTAGGCTATCCCGGCTCTCATATTTTATTGATACCGGGGGCTATATCTGAAAAATCGATTCTTAAAGAGTAAACCCCAAATATGGTGGTTCACGGTTCGTAAGCGAGGATCCATGCAATTTTATCTAGTTTCATAATGAATGGGCCATTTTTTTTAATAAAACAAGTAGGAATTTTTTGAATCCTTATGCTGTGAGTAAGATTTTTTGATTGGTCAAATTTGCTGTTTTGTATCCACTCACAGCACAATAAATTGATGAATTCAGCAATCAATTCTCACTTTTTCTAGAAACTGACAATTTTGTTGGTAATTTGTTTGGAACTGAGCCGCAAAGTGTCTATAGTTAGATATACATAATTGTTTTTGTCGAAATTTCAGAAATGGTAGAAATATAGCTACAAGAGGTCTACCGGAGTCAGCTAGATTTCCAAGGTGGTCTATGAGAAAAAATACTTTGGGAACCTCTGCTATAGAGCGAGAGCCAGACAAGGACAAGGTTTTTAACTAAGGTATGCACATACAAACCTCAATAAAGCCTCAATAGCTCAACGGTAAGAGCGGTCGGACTTATCACCGAGGGGTGGTGGTTCAATCCTCACCCCGTTGGTCTATTGTTGTACCCACTCCTAGCACAGTCTTTTCCGACTAGTTGGAGGGGAATGGGAATATTGGTCATATTTAAAAAGATATGGCAAATATTCTTTTTTAAAAAAAAAAACTGTACAAAAGTCCTCAAGGTAGGTATTTTTTGCATCTATGCAGTGTACGCCACAGATGTGAGACTTCATAACACTCGAGGTTTATCTTAAGCGTAACTAACTAGAACTACTATGTATTCTGTGACTAAACTAAAAAAGTAAACTAAGCTAACAATACGCACTACAGTGTAGCTGTACTGTATACGTCGTATCATGGAAAAGGAACATTGACAATCTATAAACAATCGCTTTATTTTGAGCAGAGATTAATTCATGATTTCTTTGAAAACAAATAATTAAATATCAATAATTTTATTAATCATAGTACCTACCCGTTCAAATATATCGTTAAAAGCCTTAGAATTTTTACATTAACATTTATTAAACGCGATCTTTTCTGTAATGTTCAATATTGGTCTATTGTTTCAGATAGAATTCAAATGAGCTTGTGAACTAAGCCTCAATGAAATAAATGAATTTCGACTTTGACTTCGATATTCAAGCGCAAATGTTGCTCTTTGATTACAAAAAAAAAAATAGTACGCATTTACATAAATTACCAACTTGAAAAAATTGCACTAATTACCTATATAATAACAATAATGAATAATATATTGTGATATGATTTATGTTTATTATACTATAAATCCTTACGCATATTAAACATGCGTGTTACGCTTTCACGGCTTAACTATTCATCCGATCATCATGTTTTGCATACAAGTTGTCAGTGATATATGAAAAATAGGAATACTGGATATAGAACAATAAATATAAATTCATAAGTTTTAATAAAAAATGCATGTCTATTCCTTTAAAGATTTATTTATCTACTACAACTGTTTATGAATAACTGCTTATGTATATTTTCAAGCAACAAGTCAGGCTTCGGTAGACATATTATTATAAATTAAAATAAAACTCTTATTTAAAATACTAGTAACCTAAAATATTAAAATAACATGTACATATTTTATAATAAATAGTAATATTATAAAATATGTACTAGTAAAACATCAGCATCACCTTAAAAAAATAAGTTATTGCGAAATAGAGTTACTTCACTATACTTTACTAGTTGTATTAGTTTTCAATTTCCATACTAACTAGCTATATTCACAGAAATATAGCTAATTACTTTTACTAAGAAAAATTACCTTTCATTTACCTTAACATAACATAAAGGCTTGTCGAAAATCTTATCAAGCTTATCACTTCATTCTATAGCACTGCTTAGGTTAACGAATATTGCTCTTTTCGCATGACGCCAACTATACCAGTCTATTATTAGGTGCGCGTGAACCGTTACCTGGGCCGCGTTAAAGCACTTTCCGGCACACTTGCTGTTGCCAACCAGACTTGTTCACGCCTATTTTACACAAATTACAAAAAAAATACTCTTTTAACATTGTATACACCAGCGTGATATGACCTTTGCCTTCGATTCCGAGACCGTAGGTTCGAATCCGGTTTGGGGCATGCTTTACTATTTATGAGTATTTTAAGAAATTAAATATGTGTAAAGTCTGCAAATTCATTCATTGGACCAGCGTGGGAGACTATTACCACCTATACTATACCTAAAATACCAATTCCCCAAACACCTAAAGACCTTCGCCCAATTAGCATTTTACCGTGCTTCTCAAAAATACTAGAAAAAGTAGTGCACTTGCAGGTTTCAGCATACGTAGAGAAGCGGAAAATTTTGCCGGAGTATCAGTCCGGGTTTAGGGCTGGTCGTGGTACAGTGACGGCTCTGTTGGATGTCACAGACAACATACTTACATCGCAGGATGCGGGTATGTGTACTGTTCTTGTGCTTCTCGATTTTTCTCGAGCATTTGACAGTATCAATGTTGCACTCTTATTATCAAAGTTGTCATATTATGGGTTTGATATTGATACTGTTAAATGGTTTGATAGTTATCTCAGTAACAGGACACAGTTTGTGGAAATAGCATATGATGATGGCAGTAAACGGCGTTCAACATCTACGTTAGTACCTAGAGGTGTACCACAAGGTTCGGTTTTGGGTCCGCTTCTCTTCATTATATATTGTGCGGATATAATCCAGCAGATTAAAAACTGCAAGTACCATCTGTATGCTGATGACCTGCAACTGTACTATTCCTGTAAGCCGGAAGATGTTGATAAAGCCGTTAATTTGATTAATGAGGACCTTGATCGAATAGCAGACTGGTCTGAGTGTAATTCTCTTGTCCTTAACCCTTCAAAGTCAAAATTCATTTTATTTGGTACAATTAAACAATTGCATAAAGTCAATTTGGAGCATGTCAATATTTCCATTAGGGGTAACATTTTGGAGCGAGTTTTCCAAGCACGTAATTTAGGTCTACTTATGGATTCTGGCCTTAGGTTTGAGGATCATGTGGCAGAGGTAGTTCGAAATTGTTTTTATCGGCTAAAAATCATTTATAAGGTCCGTGATTACCTCTCTCAGGAACTACGTATAAAATTGGTCGAATCTTTGGTATTGTCAAAGCTTAACTATGCAGATGTTGTATTTGGTCCTCGACTTCTGTGTAGAACCAAGCGCTTAATACAACGAGTACAAAATGCTTGTGCTCGTTTCTGTTTTAATGTCCCGCCAAGAACTCATATTACTCCATTTTTGAACCATCATAGTTTGTTAAAGATGAGAACTAGAAGAAAGTTACATTTGGCGTGTTTACTGTTTGGAGTTATTAAGGAGGGTAAACCACTGTATCTTCTTCATAAACTCACTTGGGCGGCTGATGATGAAACCGTGCGTCGCAGCTGCCGACATCAATTTCGGGTTCCCCCTCACCGTACTGCCGCGTTTAGAGGGTCATTTACATACTCCGCTACTAAATGCTGGAATAATATTCCCCCACCAATAAAAAAAATCAAGTCTAAATTTAAATTTAAAAAATTATTGAACCGATTTCTCCTCGACAAACAGATGGAATTCCAGCATCATGTGGCGGAGTTTTCTTTCTTATAGCAAATATTTATATATTATACTATGTGTAACTTATATGTGTAATCAATATTATATTTAATAATGTACAAATTTAGTAATTATTCATTCATATTACATTTTTATATAAATATTCTTTTTCTTTTTTTTATTTATTATGTAGTTATAGTAAGTAAATATAATAATAATAGTATAGTAGGTAAATTTAAACTTGGGAATAAATTTGATTGTTGGTTTTAATACTGTAGGTACTTTAATGTTATATAATTTTTCTTTTTGTTCTTTTTTATATGTTTTAAACTAGTTATAAGTTTTAATTTGGTTTTGCTTTAAATATAGGTTTATGTTGCCTGTTTTCATGGTGGCACTTAGAACTGGGTCCTAGCTGAAAATCAGCGCTGTATGTTCTTTGTTTATGGGGAGCATACAGCAATATGCTGAGCTAGGACCTTTTTCTAGGTTATGCCACATATCGCAGGGTATTATTCTTAAATAATTGTGGTGTGTGGCATAATGTAGTAATAAATATATTTTCTTTCTTTCTTTCTTTCTATTAGTACTCACTCTGAGTGGAGGCTCGTGCTCAACAGCGAGCCGAATGAATGAAGATGCCTATTCATTTTTGACTCGGAAGATACTCATGTTATAGATATAGGGAAAACGGAAACTGAAAGATCATTATAACCGAAAGGGGTGTGGTTTTAATTCTCCTCTTAACCTGTTTCCATCTAAGATTGAATAATCACTTACCATCAGGTGTAGTCAAGGACTAACTTTTAAAGAATATAAAAAAATATGTGGCATGAGTAGATCCGCAGAAGAACCAAAGTCACCGACAAAGCTCAACGAGTTGCGGAGCTGAAGTTGGCAATGGGCGGGGCACATAGTTCGAAGAGCCGATGGACGTTGGGGTCCCAAAGTGCTGGAATGGCGACCCCGAACTAGAAAGCGCAGTGTTGGTTGACCCCCACCAGGTGAACTGACGACATCGCTGGATGCAGGTGGCTCAGTATCGTGATGTTTGGAAGTCCCTACAAAAGGCCTATGGCCTGCAGTGGACGTCCATCGGCTGATATGATATGATATGATGATGATGGCTTTGAGTCTTTGCTTATTACTCACAAATAATCCGGCCCTGAATAAGTCGTTTCTTAATATTAGAAGCGTATGACTTTGTGTACAAAACAGACTTCAGCAGGATCATACCTACGCAGTTCAAGGCCTTAAGTCAACTTCGTTATGTAAGTCCAGTCTCTGTACCTAATACTCACAGATATTCCGGCTTGAATAGCGGGACAGAACAAGTGCACGTGCACCCACAAAAGACTGTTCGCCGATTCGTGTAACAGTTCGTAGAACAAAAGCCTCAGCGCTTCGCCGCGCTATTTGATTAGAACCTCCCGCGTAACGACGTTACGTTGAGTTGAGTCCCTCTCCCGTGAGGCGACGTCATTATGTGATTGAGTTGAGGCCTTTCTGGTGCGCTTTGTTTAATTATCAACCGCACTTTGCTTATTGTCTCTTGGAGTAATAACAGTTAGTGTGGTATGATAATGTTTTTTTTTTTTAATTCCATTTGTTGCCATCGGCGAATGTTTTGTTGTGGTATAACTTACATCGTGGGTTCAATTTCTAGACTATTTTAGTTTATCTATCATTTATTTATTTGTCCTTTTTTAATCTTATAACCATGTTAATAAAATACAAAACACTATTAATAATTTATAAAAACAAATTCAACCCTCCCGCTGCGGGACCTATTTAACTACCCAAGCAACCGGTAGTAAGGTTTCCAGAGTGAGGAACCTCCTCACAATACGCTCTGTCTCAAGAATAACTGCCTTCTGTATCCGACCAGTTTAGTTAAGTTAAAGTCGAAGCTTATCGCTATAAGACCATTGACTGAAACGACTATCGGAATAATAATATTATTATTCAGCGCAAATGTAGTATAGTCTAAGTGTCTTTGCCGGTAGGGTGTTAACTAGTCACGGCCGAAGCTTACCACCAGACAACAAAGTGATAGAATATTGACGGCCTCCGTGGCGCAGTGGTAGGTATGTGTGTGGATTTACAAGACGGAGGTCCTGGGTTTCCCGGCTGGGCCGATTGAGGTTTTTGATCCAGGTCTGGCTGGGTTACCACCCTACCGACAAAGATGTGTCGTGTAGAATTCGAAAGGAGTGTGGATTTCATCCTCCTCCTAACAAGTTAGCCCGCTTCCATCTTGGATTGCATCATCAATTACCATCAGGTGAGATTGTATTCAAGGGCTAACTTATAGGGAATAAAAAAAAAATAGGTTTCTTTATCTGTCAACAGAATTCTCAAGAAATCGATCTAAGCAAGTACAGTTCACAGAAAAACGTATTAAATCGAGAAAGATGTTTTAAATTACATATACGCTTAGCCCGGCCTTGCGCAGTGAAATGAAAACCTTATTAAAGTCGGCGGCTTTGCTCCATTGTTGGGCTGTTGAATGGCCCGGCGCTGCGCGTGACAGATATTGCTTATTGCTCAATCTGTACAATTTTCCCTACACGAACACAATTAGGTTAGATATGAGTATCTAACCTAATTGTGATATTTTAAAATGTGGCTTCTGTGATGTGACGTTATCATTTCAACATCATTATCAACTTATATTGGGCTCACTGCTGACTGTGGCTCACGAATCTCCTCTCAGTATGAGAGGTGTTAGGCCAATAGCCTACCATGCTGACCCAATGAGAATTGGCAGACTTCACACACGTAGAGAATTAAGAAAAATTCTCAAGTATGCAGGTTTCCTCACGATGTTTTTCCTACACCGAAAACTCAGAAAAGCATGCATCGTAATGCTTTTCTGAGTTTCAAACTGTATACAAAATGCGGTCCTCTAATCATGTACACTCAGTACCTCACAATGCCTGGTCTCTATGATATTTTGGTGATAAGTAAAATCGATATTTCGAATTGAAGGGTTACAAGCGTGCCTTGGTGCTGTAAAGCAACTCTGCTTCATAGGGCAGCGTCACAAAGGTCGTCAGACCTCACACGGCACCTCACAGCATCAAACAAGCAACAATGACAGCGCTCACAAAAACGCTTGCCCGCGGTAATTGGCTCAGTGTGCGGACCTATGATGTGGCAACACTGCCTTATAGGGCAGCATCACAAAGGTCGTCAGACCTCACAGAGCACCTCACAGTACCAAACAAGCAACAATGACAGCGCTCACAAAAACTCTTGCCCGCGGTAATGAGCTCAGTGCGCGGACCTATGATTTGGCAACTCTGCCTCATAGGGCAGCGTCACAAAGGTCGTCAGACCTCACAGAGCACCTCACAGTACCAAACAAGCAACAATGACAGCGCTCACAAAAACTCTTGCCCGCGGTAATGAGCTCAGTGCGCGGACCTATGATTTGGCAACTCTGCCTCATAGGGCAGCGTCACAAAGGTCGTCAGACCTCACAGAGCACCTCACAGTACCAAACAAGCAACAATGACAGCGCTCACAAAAACTCTTGCCCGCGGTAATGAGCTCAGTGCGCGGACCTATGATTTGGCAACTCTGCCTCATAGGGCAGCGTCACAAAGGTCGTCAGACCTCACAGAGCACCTCACAGTACCAAACAAGCAACAATGACAGCGCTCACAAAAACTCTTGCCCGCGGTAATGAGCTCAGTGCGCGGACCTATGATTTGGCAACTCTGCCTCATAGGGCAGCGTCACAAAGGTCGTCAGACCTCACAGAGCACCTCACAGTATCAAACAAGCAACAATGACAGAGCTCACAAAAACGCCTGCCCGCGGTAATTGGCTCAGTGCGCGGACGTATGATTTGGCAACTCTGCCTCATAGGGCAGCGTCACAAAGGTCGTCAGACCTCACAGAGCACCTCACAGTATCAAACAAGCAACAATGACAGAGCTCACAAAAACGCCTGCCCGCGGTAATTGGCTCAGTGCGCGGACGTATGATTTGGCAACTCTGCCTCATAGGGCAGCGTCACAAAGGTCGTCAGACCTCACAGAGCACCTCACAGTATCAAACAAGCAACAATGACAGCGCTCACAAAAACGCCTGCCCGCGGTAATTGGCTCAGTGCGCGGACGTATGATTTGGCAACTCTGCCTCATAGGGCAGCGTCACAAAGGTCGTCAGACCTCACAGAGCACCTCACAGTATCAAACAAGCAACAATGACAGAGCTCACAAAAACGCTTGCCCGCGGTAATTGGCTCAGTGCGCGGACGGCGCTGCGTCCGTTTCACACGACTATAAAATAGAAATCGCACACTTTTTGCATTGTAACGGTTGACGTCCATTGGATGTTACTTTGGTTTACTATCGGATACCCGTCACTTCGTCCGCGTAAACCCTTGACAAAGTTCTACTTCTTCTTCTTATAGTGCCTCTCCATTACTGAAGGTTGGCGGTCAGATCAGATCTTTTCCTTGTCCTTTATGTTTCGTATTTTACGTTCCTTGCCACCCCCTTATGTTACGTAGCCAGGACATCTTTCTTCTTCAAGACAACGTTGTGTATGGTATTTGTTTGTTGCAAAATTATTTTAAAACTATGACATCTCCGAAGATATTTACTGTAAGCAAATTATGTCAAGGGCAATTTTGTTCAATACTCTATACTTGTGATGAAAATAGTAGGTACTTTTAATAACTAAGCAATATCATGTCTAAAAGCATTTTAACAAATTATGTATTTTTTATATTTTATTTGAATTCGGTATACATTAGGTGGTTTTCTTTACAAATACTCAACCTTAATGTTTCAAAAGTGCTTGTAAACTAAACTTAATTGAAATAAATGAATGTTGAATTTTATACGCTTACTTTGGGCCTAACTAGTTATGTATATATTGTGTAAGAATATTTATATGTATTTATTTAAATAATATGCTAATAAAGATAAATAAAAGTGCTTCGTAGAACAGTGGAAGTACACCTTAATACAATTGCATGAATATACACGCACTATGAAAAGTAATATAAATTCCTTTTTGCATGGTTAGGTAACTTGTTTTATGAAAAGTTTTACTTACAATTAGTAAGTATGTATAATGTAAATTAATAATTAACTAATTCGAGAACTAATGATTACTATTACCTTGCAATAAAATTAAATACTTTAAAAATTAATTAAGTAATAATTACTGAAGCGTTTAACATTATATAGTATTTTTGTTGTTTCGACGGCCTTTTGTTCGAATATTGGCTATTCATGGCCTAATAGCTCAACGGTTACAACGCCAAATACTATTGCGTGAGATCTAAGATTCGATTTTTAAATCCACCTGATTACATTAATATCCCACTCACTATCGTGATGGCTTTCCATTATACTAAACTGGAAAACCTATAACAAAACGAGTGATAATTATTGGATAGAAGCAGGCGTTACTTTGCGGAAGTTCATCATGATTATATAAAGATTTATTTATTTTGCTATCATCCGCGAAAATTCGGCGAACCCATGCGACAACGTCACCCAGGTCCGACAAAATACTCTCTACGTACGTTGTAGAGTCAACATCTCCTGAGGATGCTCCGGTTTCGGGGTGAGACGTACGTAGAGAGTATTTTGTCGGACCTGGGTGACGTTGTCGCATGGGTTCGCCGAATTTTCGCGGATGATAGCAAAATAAATAAATCATTATATAATCGAGTGATAATTGTTAAAGTGTTCATTTTCATGACCCGACGTAGAAAGAAGGGTGTCTGTCTGTCCATCTGTTTGTTCGTGACAAACTCGAAAACTTTTGAACGGATTTTCATGCGGTTTTTACCAATAGAGTGATTCATGGGGATATATATTAATTATCTCGATATTTCGCAGGCGTCCGCTAGTATGCAATGAAATAAATTTATCTTTATATACAGGGTGCTCAGGAGTATTTCCTATTATATTCTTTAAGGAAAATTAATTGAAAATGTCTAAAGAACGTGTGTTTTAAAATGAATATTTTTGGAGTAAAAAATATTTCTTTTGTAAGTAGATCTTAAATTGTGTCCTACATCGCATTCTTATATTATGACCTAGCCAAACTTATTCATTGATAAATATCATGAAGTAGCTTACTAGTGAAGTGCGGAGTGCCAGCTGCAATATCTCGTCGATATTGACAGTCTTACCACTACGATTTTAAAATCTATACTAATATTATAAAGCTGAAGAGTTTGTTTGTTTGTTTGCATCAGCTAGTGCAAGGATAGATAAAGACGTGTGTTACATGGATAATCAGAATTATTTTAATTACTTTGTATGAAAACATAAAAAGTTTTTTTTTAGTAAAAAAAAAGTAGTTATACAGTTCGGCTCCTATAAGTGGATTTGTCAACACCTTGAAGTTATGGGAAATTCTTCCTAGCACCCTGTACCCATAAATATACATATAGTATTGGCGCGTTTAAACCCTCGTAACTTTAAATTTTAAGTTTTCGACTATTATTACCACCATTAGATTAAATTAAATTATGACATATTCTTGACCTTTCAAAAGTGCTTGTAAAGTAAGCCTAATTAAAATAAATGAATTTTTAATGTTATAATGGAATTAAACACAAAATTATGCATGTGTGCGCTTAGTGGTGTAGCTGAAATCACTTTTTGCGGTGATTTTGTGGACACGTAACATATCTATAGTATAAAATATCATCGAGTGATTATAAGCGGGTAGTATTATGTACATCGCATGTGGTACACATATCGCCAACCTCAATACGCGCTGTCGAGGCACCGCGCCTCGGCAACACGCAATGATGCAACTTGTAATTAATCTTTTGATTTGCAAAGCAATCGCTATTTCATTATTGTTTTAGTAATCCATTCGTGAAAAGGAGGATATTTGACATGCAAGTGTTTATGTACATTTTAGTAGTAGAAGACTTTTTGTGACAGCGTTCATTCGGGGAAGTTCTACAGCAATGCTTTTTATATCACAGCAAGCAGCATTTCTGTGATATGCCTTAGTTTGATGGACATAGGGCGTCACTTTGTAGGACGTGATCCTCACACAGCAGCCTTCATTCGGGGATGTACTACAGCCATTTTAGTAGTAGAAGAACTTTTTGTGACAGCGTGTTCAGGGAAGTACTACAGCCATGTTTTTTTCTGTATAACACAGTAAGCAGCATTGCTGTGATATGCCTTAGTTTGATGGACATAGGGCGTCACTTTGTAAGACGTGATCCGTGCATGCTCTGTATACCTTACACTTACTATCAGCTACTGTATTCAGTAACTTTAGTAGATATACTTACACAAAAATTACCAATTCGCTATTGTTAGTAATCCCTGAGTTATATGATTTCGTATTCACCATTAACTTATTGCTAACTGATCAAAATTAGAAAGAAAAGAAAGAAAGAAAGAGATCTTTATTTTTAGGCAGTGCCACACATTACAATAATAAATCCTAAATATATAGCTTATAGCTAGAGCAAAATTTTTAAAATAAATTTTAAATTTTTTAATTTATATCTATAATTTTTAATTTTAAAATTACTAACTAATGAGCATAGGTAATTATTAAGTGCTACTACATATTATAGTGATATAAGATTATGGGTAAAAAATGTCATCATAATGACAATCCTTAGTGGATATCATAGAATAGCTAGTGGATATTGTCCAGTTCATATTGTGATCTTCATTAACAATGGGCTTTACGGAATATGAAAAATGCGGATGTTATTGATTTGATCTTAATTATATAAGGTGGCTAAAATCACCAAAGTTAGTCAATGGTTAATTTCATTACAGACTACATATAAAACAATGAAATTAAGTGGGACTTTTACCGTAAATTATCTCATTTTCACATAATTATTGTCGTTACATAATTTCTTACACACAGATTACGTTAAAAGTTGTGGGGTCCAAAACACTCGGTTTATTATCGCTTATAATAAATTTTATTACAATTTAATTATATCTTTTACGACTGTTGTGATAATAGTGTGAGATAATGTGACGCGAACGAATCGCGCGGTTTGATAATAGCCCCCGGGGTCAATGGCCGTTCAAACAATGCTTATCGTAAATTATATAGTTTGTTTTTCACCCATCTGTATCATTTGTGTGTGTTTGATTGCGAACGTCGTTTTACGTATCTATATATTTTCTTTTTTTTAACCGACTTCAAAAATAGGAGGTGGTTCTCAATTCTTTTATATGTTTTATTTTTATAAATTTGCTTACCTTTACTTGTGTTGTTTTGAAGTTCAAAGTTTGTCTGTGCTTCTTTTATACTAATATTATAAAGAGGGAAAAGTAAAGGTTGTAGGGGGTAATTTTTGAACTAAACTGATTTTAAAAATTCTTTTACTACTAGAAAGGCACGTTATTTATGAGTGTCATTGTCTATATTTTATCCCCGTATTCTCACAGGAACGGGAACTACGCGGGTGAAACCGCGGGGCTTCGGTATATTTGTAAGAGGATACATAATTAGGGAAAAAGATAATAAGCTACCATACGTAAATGCGGACATCGTAATTAAGTTGTGTTTGAAGTTATGGGTAAAGTAAACAATCTCGATAGAATTATTTGAGACCGCGTCGACCCTAATGTATATTACAAATTCAAACAAACACACACACATAAATATGTGTATTTATGTATGTGTTACATTACTCATACACTATATTTTAACCTTAAACTAATAACGTTGTTTTACGTACATCTATGAAATTTTCATTCATTAGTAATTATAATATTTCCATAAGCTGATGATTTTGTGCAGGACGAAGTTCCATGGAAGTAGTCGCCTGGGCTATTCTGTAACGATGTCTTTACGGAACACTATTGCGAGTTTCGAAATTAACTCTCTCTGTATCTAATACGATACTATAGAATAAGAAACATAGAGGTGAATTCGAAATTCGTCTTGCGAGTCATACAAAACTTCGTCACAGAATGGCCGTGCTGCTTTCTGTGCTACACAGAGCTGACTGAATGCTGTGAATTTTACATCTTTTTTCTTCCTGCTTTTAAAACTTGCCTACCATTTGCTATTTTCTTAGTTCAATCACGATAATCAACTACAAATATATTTCTATTATGTACGCTGTCTATCAGCTAGTCACAAAATTAATGCAATCTCGCCATTCTCCTTTATACACTTGAATTATCAAAAAGAGTAACTGCCATATTTTATTTTGCAAAGTGATTGAATAGTAAATCTGTAGGTGTGATAATTTTTAGTTTTTTTTTATTGATTTTTTTAATTTTCTGCTTACTATGTATGTGATGAATTATTCGTATTAACTATTCTTAACATTCCTAACGTAAAAATTTACTTGAACTAATTTGTTATCTTAAATAGCCTTATTATTGTATCATTTTTATGTATGTACTAAAATACCCATTATTAACATATACCTGAATTTACAACGAAACAAGCTAAATTGTATTGAATTTCGAACTGAACTGGAACACTGACATTACTATAGCGAAGCCCTGCAAGAGCGCACCCTGTATAAAGGTACGTCACACAAATATATTCTCGAGATCCCAACTAACGCGTGTTTGAAGTAACGGGTCAAAGTAACCAATTACGATAGAATTGTTTGAACGGTCGTCGACCCCGCGGGCTATTATGAAATCGCACGTCCAACGTTGTATTCGCATAATTATTGCTAAACGCGCAATGTGTACCATCGCATCACCCTTTATATGTATTTTGAGAATAGCTCCTGTGTATAGTTTCTGGAATTTGGGACTATTAGTGAGTTTTCCGTGAGAGTGTCATAATTAGCACTTATTTCAATTCTATTTTTCTTTTCAATTCAGTTTAAACAAGCTATGGTTAAGCTAACATGATACTCGGTCCGTGAAGCTTGAGAACCTTTTTTGTGATAAATAGGCTTGAGTACAATTAAGCTTGCTGGAATGCTATGATTTAGTCTAAGTTGGTGCAGATTTGTATAGAAATGCCACTAATTTTCAGGATTTTAGATTGTAGTAGGCAGGAAACCGAAAAACAATAAAGCACTTTATATCGCCATTCAATACGTTGTACTGCTCTGTGGTAGAAATACAAAATCAGAAAATTTGAGGAGAAATATATATTTGCTATCGATAGGTCACGTGATCAAGATCTGTAATTCCCATACATTTTTCTAGTTTTCGAAGCGTTTGCGATCGTAGAGAGAATCGACGTGCTTCTTGGCTACAGGGGCTGAGTTAGCGCTGCAGGCACATGGACGTATTGGGTGGTGAGTGGCTAGCATTATAGGTGATGGTTTTTTACATACTATAAGGTAAGCCATAAAAGGAAGAACTCTTATTATTTTTTTTTATTTTTTATTTTTTTATTCCTTACAAGTTAGCCCTTGACTTTAATCTCACCTGATGGTAAGTGATGATGCAGTCTAAGATGGAAGCGGGCTAACTTGCTAGGAGGAGGATGAAAATCCACACTCCTTTCGGTTTTTACACGACATCGTACCGGAACGCTAAATCGCTTGGCGGTACATCTTTGTCGGTAGGGTGGTAACTAGCCACGGCCGAAGCCTCCCACCAGCCAGACCTGGACCAATTAAGAAAACCTCAATCGGCCCAGCCGGGGATCGAACCCAGGATCTCCGTTTTGTAAATCCACTGCGCATACCACTGCGCCACGGAGGCCGTCAAATTAATAATATTTGTAGCAGGCTTAAGACGTCGGTAACTCTCTCGCTTATCCTGTCGAATCCCGATCCCGCAGCACGCAGCGCTGAAGTAACGGGTCAAAGCAAACAATTACGCCAGCGTCACGTCAAGCGGTCGGTGACCCGGCGGCTATTACCGAACCGTACGCATCCGCCGTGCGATATTATTTGCATATTTAATGCGATTCGAAACTCGCGACTCGCGACGCCACCGGTGCGGTGACAAACGGATCTACGTGGGAGTTTACTATCCTACTGATGTTGTACAACCAAGTACAACTGTTATTATAAAACCGGCAAGTGCGAGTCGGTGACGGTTCCGTACTTTGAAGGTTTACTTGATACTAGACTTTTCAGATTTTCCCTATACTTGGAGTATTAGATTAGTGGGTATTGACGGTATTGTACTTTCCTTCCTAACTGTAGCTCAACGGGAAACTACTCTATAAATTTTGATTCCCTTGAGTATCGTTTTTTGCGACATAAACGGCCGATTTTCCTAAAGTTTGGTTTTCACAGCTTCGAAGGACTAGAGACTGTAGACCTAAGTATATTTTGGTTTTAAATTCAACTCGGTACCTTCACGTATTCGGAATTCCTTTATCTTAGGAATTTGACGGCCTCCGTGGCGCAGTGGTATGCGCGGTGGATTTACAAGATTTCCTGGGTTCGATCCCCGGCTGGGCAGATTGAGATTTTCTTCATTTGTCCAGGTCTGGCTGGTGGGAGGCTTCGGCCTTGGCTAGTTACCACCCTACCGGCAAAGACGTACCGCCAAGCGATTTAGCGTTCCGGTACGATGCCGTGTAGAAACCGAAAGGTGTGTGGATTTTCATCCTCCTCCTAACAAGTTAGCCCGCTTTCATCTTAGACTGCATCATCACTTACCATCAGGTGAAATTGTAGTCAAGGGCTAACTTGTAAAGAATATAAAAAAAAAAATAATCTTAGGAATACGGTATTCCTAAGATAAAGGTTATATTTAGCCCCCAACGCAAAAGGAGGGGTGTTATAAATTTAACGAGTCTGTCTGTATGTGGGACCATAGTTACCGAAAGGAATAAGCGATTTAATAATTTAGTTTTTTTTTTATGTTATAGGTGACTTATGTAAGAGTGTTCTTAGACATGTTTGCTGAAAATCAGTTGAGCCGTTTAAAAATTGTGGGGGGCGAAAGAGAGATACTCGTGTAGGGTCTCAAGTGAAAAGGTACTGAAAGAAAATGCTGAATGTTGGTGACTTTTATTTTTTTTTGACTTGATCGAGAGTGTAATTAATAATTGAGAGGGAGAGATTAATAATTTCATGACCTTCGGCGGTTTTTCAAAATTTCTTTCAGTTTTGGTAGCTCAAGTTTAAAATTCAACACTCGCAAAAAAACGGACTTTACTCTCCTAAAGAATAGACAACTATTACAACAGGCATTTCTTCACTTAATAAAAACAATAATTTAAATTATCCCATTAACATTTAAAAGATTCATAATTTAAAAAAAAAAAAAATCATTCCAATTTCGATTCCGTTTAAAATTATGAGTTATCGAATGCGCTATCGATTGGAAATATTGGAATCGGAATAAATAAAACTGTTCAATATTCATAACTAAGTTAGAATATTAACACTGAAATTCGCTCTTATATCTATGAAGATAAAGATCATAAACAAAAATCGATATTAATTCGATTATCGATATAATTCAATCACTACGTAATAGATTAAGATTTATGTCATCCGGTAATCTAATTCTAAGCCAAACTGATCCGTCGCTTTATATCTGTATTTGGGTCATTGACCTGTTGAAGGTTAGTTATAATTATGCAATTAACAGCTGCCATATTTGAAAAGCTAGACTAAGGCTGCTTACAGACGATACGTTAACGACACGATTTTGTTTTAACCTTTAGATACCGACGTGCCATTTTAGTTACTTATGTACCGACACATGGACTGAAAGGCATCTCGCAATCTTTTTTTTTTTAATTTTTGAACAGTCAAGGTGTCTGTCAGACCACACGTCGGTACTTAAAGGTTAAGAAGGAAACATATTCATCTATTTATACAACAACACTTAAACAGAGTCTACATCTAAAGTGCACATAAGTAAGGCAACAAAATATTTCGGCGTGAAAAGAAAAAAAAAATATTACCAAATTAATGGAATGCCAAATATCACCGAGTTTCCTCACAGCGTGTGCAAAGATACTCTTGCTGAGCTGTGGGAGGTAAACGCTTTGTGATTCGCCTGACGAGCGGTACTTACCTGAAATAAAGAGATACATTGTTTTATAAGTTACATAATGGTAAACTGCTTAAAGATATCCGGAAATAAAATAGTTTAGACGTTTTTTTTAATATAACTAATATTCCATATTCCTTCATCTAAATAAAACTGTATTGCTAGAAGAGGGTGCGTCAATTTATCGTGAATCTATTGACGAATCGGATCTTTCGTCCGATGCCTTAACCAAGCGATTGAGGCTTAATCTAAATACTACTATAAGGTTTTATGTTTTAAATTTGTAATTGCGTTAAACAATCGCTCAGTCTACGATCGGCCTTAACGAATTAGACAATTAGTTGTCCAAATACAAGAGTGTTTAATATTTATACACGATCTTTATCTTCGACGCGGCGCCATGTCAATATGACTCATGAAATATATTATTTCATTCTATTAACTCCTTCTCTACATAAGTAAGCACTCAAATGGTTCAATGGTTAGTCTATTTGAATTGGATTACGAGGACCTCGTGTTCTGACAGGTTCGAATCCTGAGTCGAGTCATATAATACTAATGAGCTTTTATTTCTTCTAAGACGTATCCAGTTAAATTTCTGAGCCTGGAGTTGGGAAGTTATTAGGTATATAATTTATATGATATAAAAGCTTGTCGCGGGATTTACTTGTCTTGATAAACAAGAAAATTAAATAACTTAATGTGATTGTTTTGAAAACTATTAAAATTTTCAAACTAAGAAAATACGAGTATTCAAAGCGACAAGCTTTTATGTCACTTATGTTGTATAATGACTTTAGTCGATAAGAAGTTTTAAAGTAAAAAAATATTTCTTTTCATTTTAGCGCATTCAAATCAAAGCTTGTTTTTAAAAAGTTTTTTACTTTGAATTTATTTACAAGCTTTTATTTATCTCTCGATTTCATTTGATTTTGAAACAAATATCTTCTAACAATTGAGCGGTTTAAAAGTAGGTATACAAGTTCAGTTTGGATAACCATGCAGGTTAACTTTGTGACGTCATTTTAAATCTAACATGGCGGCATATCTATGATTTTCTCAACAACAACTGATCTGACTTGGACGATATTTTCGATATTTAAGTGCACGTTTTTCAGTAGGTTTTCATTAGTTTGGTTTTCAGTAAAAGTCGCATTACCCCCGACTTGCCGTAATGACTGGAATCGGGCAGAATTCATGAAAGGGCTTATTGCTATTCGCTTTTTGCCGTCGTAATGGGCTCCGAAATCAATTAATTCCCCAACATGGCGCCGTACGGCAATTAACGTTAAGATTCACAAATAAATTGCTGCTGTTAAATAAACGTAAATAAAATACATGTACCTACTAACGTTATATCATTTTTTATTTATCGCAAAATATAATTTTAACTCTACATGTGCCTTATACACACAGAAAACATATGTACAAGTACTTATACTTGTAAATGAATAGTAGCCATTTTGATTTCTGATGGCTCGGCTCGACATTAGAAACGTTTTGACGTTAGAATGATTACCCCGTTCCAAAATAGACCCATGCACAAATTGTCAAAATTTTGTAAAAACAATCAATAGTGGGGAAATCGAAAATATCCTTCTCTCTTTTGTTGCCATGGGACGATAGAGAGCTATATTTTTGATTCCATCATCGTTTTACGTCGTTATGTCGGCACTAAATATTATGTCATTAAGGCATCCTAGGCCTACTGGTGTTCATGGCAGTCATTGATTAAAAAAATAGAATCAACTTTTTTTTTACCCGCGAGCTTTTTTTTTACTGATTTTAAGAACGTGATTTGCTATAAAATATAGCAAATCACGTTCTTAAAATCAGTCGCTGGAAATAGCCGCAGGTGCGACCATTTGTATTGGTTTTCTAGGGGCATAAATTCACGCGATTAAAAACCACAGCGGTTTTACCGTAGTGCGGCCTAGGCCTAAGTGTCGGTTAGAGCAAACCAACGCAAACGCAAACAACAAACGCCTCTGTGCGTTTTCTCAGCGCAGATACTAATATTTGCGCTTTCCACTCTAACGCGCGGGACTTGAATTCGATTCGGTACTGCACTCTTGAGAACCTCGACCATGGCTTTTATTTTCAAAGTGACAGCAATAGTTAGCGAAAGACTAAGATGAAGGTATTGGATGTTATCTTAGTATAATATCATATTATTTATAATTTTAGGTTTAAAGTTAAATTAATAATTAGTCACATAAGAAGCCTAAATCGTAACTATTATGAAGTGCCAAATTCGTACTTTACAACGGAAAAATAATCCTGACGTAATGATGTGATAATCGTATTTCAAAAACGCTTGTAAATTTAGTCTAATTGAACAAAATTAATTTTGATTTTGACTTTCACTTTAACGATTGTCGTCGTTATCAATCCATATTCGGCCCACTGCTGAGCTCGATCCTCCTCTCAGAATGAGAGGGGTTATGCCAATAGTCCACCACGCCGACCCAATGAAGATTGGCAGACTTCACACACACAGATAATTAAGAAAATTCTCAGATATGCAGGTTTCCTCACATTTAATAAATATTATAAAGACGAAAGTTTGCGTATATGTGTGTGTATAAATGTATATGTTTGTTCCCCCTTTACGCTATGGCTACTGAAGAGATTTAGCTGAAATTGTAAATGGAAATAGATTTTACTCATAGGCTACTTTTCATCCCGGAAAAATCCATGGTATCCGCGGGATTTGAGAAAAACTGAATTACACGCGGACGAAGTCGCGGAAGTCCGCTAGTATACTATATTAAGTACTAGAAATATGAAGTTAAGAATGTTAATAAATCACAGATTAACAGCCATATAGGTCGTCAAAAATCTACCACATCAAAAAATGCCTCATAATGGCGTTCCATCAGGGGTGATTACAATCGATAAAAACATTTCTAATGGAAAATGTGATTTTATTCACGACAACAACAAAAAAAGCTGTTGCCAAGATTCAACAGATTCATTTTAAAATATCTCCTTCATTTTTAATTAAGTACTTGTGAATATAAATACAAGCAAACAAGTTCTAGCTTTTTTAACAAGTTTCCATTTCAATAAGAGCAAGTTCAAATAACAATCGCATGAAAACAAAGCAATTCATGGAAGATTTATTTTTCAAATAAACTTCTATTCAACATCAGCTAACAATCATTTTAAAACAAAATCGTTCGAGAGAGGATGTTTTTGTTTATTCTCTCACATAATTCTAATTTTCCTTCTGTTTTATTTTGTACCTATACTTTTAAAAAATTGTTCATAGATATAGTAACCTGGCAGAGTATATTGTATGATTCTTCTCAGACTGTTTGAAATTGGAATCTTATAGCTTTAAGCCTAACCTAACCTAACCTAAGACAATAGCCCGTAATAATTTGGTGTTGTGTCCGACCTATTGAGTATACAATGTTTTGCATCTATAACGATCACTATCAATTGTTTGACCACCGAGGCATTAGGATGTTAGGATGTACCACCACCAAATCACACATAGTTTCATCGTTATCAACCCATATTCGGCACTGCTGAGCTCGAGTCTCCTCTCAGAATGAGAGAGGTTAGGCCAAATAGTCTACCACGTTGGACCTATATGGAATGGCAGACTTCACACACGCAGAGAATTAAGAAAATTCTCAGGTCTGCAGGTTTCCTCAAATGTTTTTCCTTCGCCGTTTGAGACACGTGATATTTAATTTCTTAAAATGCACATAACTGAAAAGTTGGAGATGCATGTCCAAGACCGGATTCGAACCTACACCCTCCAGAACCGCAGGCAGAAGACATATCTACTATCATGGCTTGTAGTATCTACCTACTCACAATTTTAAAACATTTTGATGAATCGAGAAAAAATTCAACGAAATCAATAGAGACAACCGATTCTTCAAAAGAGCAATCGAAAAAGGATTAAGCTGACGTCGCATCTTTGAATTCAACTGCGATTGCGCTATTGCGTATTGTGACGAGATTCCTACTGGTCACAAAAACGGTTAATGACGGGACTTTAAGTGAAACGGAAAAGAAAGAATAAAGTTTATATGACTATTTACAGCTTTACATTTAGGTAGTTTCTATTGTAGTGTCAGATACTTAGCCGTAATAACCACTCTACATTATTAGTATACTCTTTGACCAATATAGGTATGACCCAAATATGACCCATATCCACCTCTGTTTGCAACAGGAGCACGTACCCGCGGTACCGTTAAAAGTATCAAACTGTTAAATTCGATTTCTATGGTTGCAACAAATAGGTACTAATATCTAAAACCACTCTTCATTATTATCAAATCCATTGAACAAAATAAATATGACCCAAATTCACCTATGACTGCAGAAGGAGGGCGTAATCGTAGTACCGTCAAAAAGTATCAAACTCATCTGTTACATAAGATTTCTATAGTTGCTTCAAATGAGTGGTAATCTCTGAAACCACTCTCCATTATTATTAGCATACCCATTGACCAATATGAACATGACCCAAATATGACCCAAATCCATTGCTTCCCCTGACTCTGCACCAGGAGCGTGTATATGCGGTACAGTTAGAAAGTATCGTACGCAATATGTGCCGCGCGCACGCATCGCGTCATGAATAGAAATCGCTCACTTCTGTGCCGAGGGCGTGGTCGCACTTTGCGCTGATTCTCCAATCCTTTACTATTATGAAACTTGCCAATGTGCAACTACAATGTAAACATACATACATGCAAATACAGCTTATAATTCTGTATATGGTTAAACAAGCTATAACAGTTTAGAATAACACTTTGTTATATTAGCCAAGATGATATAATTATGTGTCACAACAAAAAACAAAGGGACTTTATAAAAAAATAACATCGAAATAAGGCTGTGGTGCCTTATCTATAATAATTATAATTTATTTTTCAAATTGTGGGTTACAAACAGATCTTACAATAATAGTATGATTTCCAACACAATTTTAATCTAGGCTGTGTATATGTGTCACGTAAGACTTGTATATTCTATAATACATATTCTAAAACAATGTCCTCCGCCGCGTCTTTACCAAAAGATAAAATGATTCATGAGGAAGGTTATAATATAATGTAATTTGTTAATATTTTATGTGAATTGATTGAAATATAGCGATAATTATTGGTAGATTCGGATAAAGTCAAGCCTTCTTGAGATTTTACAGAAATTGATGCCGAATTCCTTAGCGATATAACATAAACATGTATTGGTGAAATTTATTCCTCTTTTATTAGTCTACAAAAAAGTCCGCGATGGCAAATAGCTATATTTTAAAGATGACTTAATAAACCCATTTTATATTTGCAAATATAAATATATTTTTACATCTACGCTGCCACTGTGGCCACGCCTCATTTGTTCGGGGACAGTTTTCTCCGGCGTACGGTAGGGCCGTAATGGCAGCCGTATAAAAGCAACACCGAGTATCAAACTCATCTGAATTTGGCTACAAGAGCGCGTTGATGGCACAACACTCTGAATACGTTTACTGGAGCAAAGTGGTATTTACAACATACAATTAATGATTTAGAAATATTCAAAATTATTGTTGTAAAATAAACGCCACGGAGGCTGTCTAGTTGTAAAATACCTATGTATCCATTAAAAATTTATGTACATATTTATTTATTATAATATTATATATGCAATTATGTATTGAAATAATATATAGTATAATATTTTTTATTAGGTCTATAGTTTAACTCATTTTAGTTCTTTTTAGTTATTTATTATTAAGTCTATTTTTCAGTTTAATGACATTGTAGGTATTAGTTTAGATTATAAGGTTGTGTTGGCTGTGTTCGTGGTTCCAACTGAAAATCAGCGCTACGTGTCCAAATTCAAATGGTCACGTAGCATTGTGCTGAGCTGGGGCCATTTTCTGGGTTATGCCACACATCGCAGGGTATTGTCCTGGATGTCATGGTGTACTGCAGATATTGTGATGTGTGGCATAATTTCGAAATAAACGCATTTTTCTTTCTTATATATTTTTTGACAATTATTTGATACTTACTTAGAATAAAATAGACATTCCCTGAGTTACAAGTTCTTATTTAAAATCATTAAAATCGTCAAGCATCATAACACGTAATTGATATAATAAATAATCAATATTAAGAATGTAGTACCGCTGGAAATAGGAGCTTCTCACTAACTTTTAAGCCTGTAAGGTACGCTTGGATGGACAGTTTTCGTTATCTAGTTAAACTTAAGGGTCGCCATTGACGGTCAATTATTCTCACGTTTCTGAAAAGCAAACGGCAGTACCCACGCGGCATACTATACCAGTCATGTGACCAACACACGATCAATTATAGTCGTGGGTGCTACAGAAACGTGAGAATAATTGACCGTTTGTGGCTAGCATAAGTCCGCGGCGACAACCCTAGCATAGAGATAGACGGGCAAATACCTACTCGTGTGCGCAGTTCAATGACCTATTTACGAGAGGAGTCCCAAACGCTAATTGGACCGTTTGTGTGGGCCAAATTAATGGATTTACAACGGGTTTTTTTCTAATTTAAAAAGTTACAATTAGGCGTGGGATACGGCGCTTTTGGAAGCCCTGCTGTGTAAATACGAATTGATTAATTATGGAAATTATCTAATATAATTAAAACTATCAGCAATGATATTTTTATACTATAGATAGGTTACGTCCCTATAAAATCACCACAAAAAGTGATCCGAATTTAGCTACGCCACTGAGCGCACACATGCACAATTTTGTCTTTAATTCCATTAATATTTGTGTATAAATAGTTTTTACACTTTCTGAACACATTATTCGACATTGTAGACAATATTTAGGTTAGGTTAGGTTATTTGGTTAAATAACGTTCGTTGTTTAATATGCGACTAAATGAAATTAAGTCAATGTTCCACATTTGTCCAACTCAGTTTTGATGCGCTAGTGCCTCTAGTATAAAATATCATTTACCAGAAGCCCATTTTTAACGGCGGCCAGAGGCAGGAGAATTTGGTTAGACCCAACACGCTGCTCTAATTCGGATGGGCGGGGCTTGTGATAATTGTTGATTAGATATAAAGATTACCATCAGATTTTAATGATAATATGTGGGGCAAACTGCGTGTAACACCACCAAATTCCCAACTCCGGGTTAAGAATTTCTAGGAAGAAAGATAAACTCAATATTTCTTTGCCGACCGTGGACTCGAACACGGGACATTGCAATCCAAAGGCTAACTATTGGATCAACGTGGCAATTCAAGTACCAAATACCTAAGTGCTCGGAAATCCTTTCACTAGTCTACTGAAATAAATAGACTATTTAACATAATATGCTCGATTAGTTTAAGCAAGCCTTAACAAGCAGTTAAAAATTAACTTAACTTATGACACGCAAACGTTAGCCAACGGTTCATAGAATTATATAAAACCAAGATTAGTGGCGGAATTCAAGACATTTTACTGCATACACCAAGAGTCAATCAACTAGTTTATTCGATGTAAATATACATAATTAATTAATTCTATCACTTTAACAAAAGTTTAGATAGTAAGTATCTATCTAATAAAGCTACAAAAATTTAAGATATGCCGATAAAAAGGCAATATTTTAAACAGGAAAAGCTCTATTTTAAAAGTTATGTCTGTGTGTTTTTCTCTTTCTTGTGCGTTTTCACTAAAGTACGCTTATAACGAAACTAATCTCATTACGAAAATATTATGTTAATTTTTGTTGTAATGAGGTTAGACGCAAAGAAAAAATATCTGAAAAATCAGCATTGTTTTTCAATAATACATTATAATTCGATACCTACAATAAATATATACTAACGTCAATCGACTATTTCCAATACAAGCTATTGAAAGTAAACATACGTGTATTACAACATTTTTTTTATTTTTATTTATTATGAAGTCATACATAAAAACTTATGACAAATTAAACATAACATGCATTGAAAAATAATTTATACTACATTGTACACCCCACTTACAGGCTAACTCAACATGCGTTTACTTCTAGACAATTCTTAATTTACCATTAAAAAATAAAACAATAATTAAATCTACCTACCAATCTAAAAAAAGCTAAAAGAATTAAATAATAATGGGAATTAACAATTACAAATTACATGTTATTGAAAATATCCGGGTTTGCTATTTTAAAAAAACATTTAAGAAATTATCGTCGCTAGATTAGGTAACTATAAGTTAGCTTTTCAGTGACATTTTCAATGGAATACAACATTCGAGTAAGCTGTACACACGCTCTTAGACTATAACACACGGAGCATTCACCTCACGATCGTAATGTGAGGTAATGAGTTTGTACGTCACGCGCAAGATTTACCTCCGATTTTGTGTTTTTACTATAAAATACAGATGGCGCTAAGATAAAAATACCTGACAAGTGTGAATCGGACTCGCCCACCGAGGGTTCCGTACAAAGTAGGTACCTAGTTATTACGTACTTTAAGTAAAGCCTATATTTTTTATAGTTTAATCACAAATGTAATGTTTTTAGATATCTTCCTAATACTTGGAGACTGGAGTATTAGACGGTATTACTTGTCTTTCATAGTTCGTAGTCAACGACAAGCATTGAATACATTTTGATTCCTTTGATAGTCTCGATATATTATATCGAGGCTTTTAGCGACATAAAAGGCAATTTAAGAATATTTTGATTTTTAGAACTTTAAGTTTCATTTTTACAGCTTCTATGGACGGCAGACCTGAATAAATAATTTTAATTCAACTCGATAGACATAGATAGATGTCTTGACAGACAGACGGATGGACAGACTATATCTGATAGTCCCAAAACCAGGAACAAATGTGGTATGTCATTCCCTCCCAAATGCCTAATTTCAGCCTAAAAATACGTTACTGAATAAACTTTTTGTAGAGACCTAACAAATGAACTAACTAAAAATGGCTATGTACTTAGTCTGTACGCCGTAGAAGTAGGTGCGAGAGGATTACCAGCAAAATCTCTCTATAACTTGCTTAAAGACCTTGGCCTCTCTAGTAGTGCAGCTAGTTCTACATTAGAACGAGTATCCAAAGCTGCTCTAACAGGATCTTACCAAATTTGGATAGGTAGGGAGAACAACACGAGCAGTGAAGGGGAGCGTTGATCGATCGTCAAGGAATTCCTTAACCCTACATCCAGTAGTCACAAGTCCTGGACTTTGCTTGGTGTTTTTCTCTCTACCACGCGATAGACCAGGCACCTGCACGGTGAATCCATGGTATGCTAAGATATTCGTCTCATAGAAGCAAATTTAAAAACGTACTCACGTAAACAGAGCGACAGTTGAAACAAAGAACAATAATAGTCGAGACCCCGTACAATTGCGCCCGTTTAGATAAAAACGTGACTTCGTATGACGCGTGTATCGCTGCTATATATCTACACAGACTCCACGAGCAGCCACTTACAATATTAAAAGAAAATTTCACTATTTATAAAGCAAACTATATCTTATATATATATTTTTCGTTGTGTACATTAAAAAAAAAATTCACGTGTCTCAAACAATGAAGGACAATTTAAGGACTATTGGCCTAACTCCTCTCATTCTCAGGAGACTCGAGCTCAGCAGTGAGCCGAATATGAGTTGATAATGACGATGATAAACTGGTATCGTTAACGAGGTCACCTAAAGTTGCTAACATTGCAACTTCATTGTGTTCGAAAATAATAATTGACGAAGTGGCTATGCATATACAAAATTACCAATCTTGATGTATGAAATTTTGATCTTTTGGTCCTTTTTTCATTCCAGTATGAGAGGAAAAAGAAACGAAAAAAAAATTAAATCGGTCAAGCCATTATCATTTCAAAAGAGTTCATGTCACAAACAATTCATTTTGCGCGTCGTACGAAAAGTTATTAAACTTAAATAAGGTTTATTCCCTGGACATTACCTGTATAGAGTTTTTTAATCCAGCACATAAACGAAATATATTGCTAACCAGGCGTCAAGTATTCAAGATTAAAGTATTAAATAACGTAAGGTCAATGAACCACAGGGCAAGGTAACCCTTGTATCAAACAGGCAACGGTCACGTACAGGTACGAGTAGGTAAACGGTATTCATTACATGAATGGTCAACTCTAAGGCTTAACTGGGTGACCTTAGCATGTGAATGTACTTTTGATTCGTTATTACTTGTGATTGTTATAAATCACAGTTTTACCTCACTACTTGGCAGAGGCGATGGTTCCTAACAACCCGATTCCTTTCGAGTTACCTTTTAAAATCCACGAGTTTTACGAACGCAAAAAATCTAACGAATCTTAGTCTTCGCTACTGCTACCTTATTATTATTAAGTATTAGCAGTCGCCCGTGGCTTTACCTTAGTAGTTTCCGTTCCCATTGGAATACGGGGATAAAACATAGCCTATGATGCTCGCAAATAACGTGACTTTCTATTGGTAAAAGAATTCGATTCGCGGGGTATCTGTTAGGTATTGTTCTTGAAACTAGCAATCGGTCAAAGACATTGGATTTGGTGCCGATACGATAACAAAGATAAGCTTCAAGTCACTTGTGTGAGATTCGTTGACTTTTGAGCGTGAGTGCACTAAAATTTGTACATTTAAAATTTTATTCTTCAATTTCCAAAATTATTTTATCTCAATTGTAGAATTAAATTATCTAAATATTACATTACACACTACTGTTAAGCTAAACTGCTTCATTGGTTCCGGTTTTAGCTGTTTTTTTTTATTCTTTACAGTTAGCCCTTGACTACAATCTCACCTGATGGTAAGTGATGATGCAGTCTAAGATGGAATCGAGCTAACTTGTTAGGAGGAGGATGAAAATCCACACCCCTTTCGGTTTCTACACGGCATCGTACCGGAACGCTAAATCGCTTGGCGGTACGTCTTTGCCGGTAGGGTGGTAACTAGCCACGGCCGAAGCCTCCCACCAGCCAGACCTGGACAAATTAAGAAAACCTCAATCTGCCCAGCCGGGGATCGAACCCAGGACCTCCGTTTTGTAAATCCACCGCGCATACCCCTGCGCCACGGAGGTCGTCAAAGGTGGTTCAGCTACAGAAAATGAGGTCCAGGGTTCGAATCCCGAGTCAAGCCAAAAAAAAATGTTATTGCGATTTTTCTTAAAAGATAATTCTTATTCGCGATGGTATGAGCAGTAAATTTACAAGACGGAGGTCCTGGGTTCGATCTCCAGCTGGGCCGATTGAGGTTTTCTTAATCGGTCCAGGTGTGGCTGGAGGGAGGCTTCGACCGTGGCTTGTTACCACCATACCGGCAAAGACGTACCGCCAAGCGATTTAACGTTCCAGTACCATGTCGTCTGAAAAATAAAAGATGTGTGGATTTTCATCCTCCTCCGAACAAATTAGCCAGCTTCCATCTTAGATTGTATCATCACTCACCATCAAGTGAGATCGTAGTCAAGGGGTAACTTGTAAAGAAAAAAAAACATCTGATAGTGATCGGTGGCTATCAAAGAACATAGTCAGAACAAAGTCGAAAGTCCAGAAAGTCAAAATACTACGGAGCTGAAATATTTTTGTTTCCAAGCAACTTAGCAACAGATTAAAAATAGATAAGTTATTTAAAAAGCCTTTACCCCATGACTAATTGTTGAAAAAAAAAAAAAACTCTCAGCTATAACTAGGAAACTCTGCAAGGGATTCGGTAGGTACCTCAATACAATTAAAAATAAACCTTATTATGATGTGCGTTAGGTTGAAAATTGTTTACGCGCGACGCGTGTATTGTCGGTTTCAATGTAATGCATTCAAGCGGCCTTCGCCGGTCGTCGCGCAGTCTAATAGCGGCGCGATTGCGTAACTACCTACCGTGCACGTTACTTGTATACGTATACGTATACGTATACGTATTACGTACGTACGTAGAGTATCGTTTCTGTAACTCTATTTACAAGATGTAATTTGTCATTTCATCATCATCATCATCATCTGTAGAGAGATTTAGGAACGATGTTTTTATATCTTGCTAGTGCGAATTTCACCTATATTTCTCTCTGTCTAACACGATACTACACAATGACAAAGATAGAGGTGAATTTAGCACTTGCGAGTTATACAAACCTTCGGGACAAATATCACTATCGGCAAAGATTTTATAGCCGACGCCCGCGACTTCGTCCGCGTGAAACTCGATGTAAACTTTCAACTACCCCTATCCTACCCCTACCCTACCCCTAGCCTACCCCTACCCCTACCCTACTCCTACCTACCCCTACCATACTTTTCTGGTTGATTTTTCACACCTTGTGTCCGAAAAACCCAAATATCTTACGGAACCCTATTTATTTTCAAAATAAAATTACATATTTAATTACATAAATTACATTCAAAATAAAAAAACATACAAACAAAGTTTTACTCTTTATATAATTAGTATAGATATGTCACTAACATTGTTGTTGTTACGTGCATCAAAATTACCGAAAAAAGTGATCCAAAAGCGACTCTACTGAGACATTTTACTCTACTGAGCGCACACATGCACAATTTTGTATATTTACTTTACTTTACATTATATATCTATGTAAGTATATATAGTTTTTACACTTTCTGAACACACAACTCGACATTGTAGACAATATTTATAACTTTAGGTTATATTTTGTTTTTAAATAACTTTCGTTATTTACTGTGCGACTAAATGAAATTAAGGCGATTAAATTAAAAAAAATCTCAATCTATTATGGGATAGTTTGTGTGCCAGCGGCGAAGAGTCCATACAGGACTATTTCCTACGGGTTACTTTTTAAAAATCCATACATAGGTGCCACCATATTAATTATTGTAATGAATATGTATTAAGTATGTATGAGAAACCGGAGCTTAACATGTGGTATGAATTTCCTTTGGGACGGCTTACCTTCGTTAAAATTCCATTCTTCGCCACTGTTGATTGGTAACATGTAAATGAATTGACGAACTGTCTTATTCATGCACTGTTAGAAAATGGATTTTATCATCTCATTTCATCATTTTGACTTGATTTTTTTAAGCTGCCTGTTTACATAATAATCTTTCGAGATTGTCATTACGCGTACTAACAACACCTACGTATACATTCCAATCTTACCTTTATTGTTTAAATCGTAAGTACCACTTTCCTTTGAGCATTAATTCGATAATAATAAGAATCGTGTCACACACAACAGTTCGTGGAAATTCGTGATGATATCTTTCCATCATGTATTTACGTGTGTGTGTGATGCGCGCATGTGTGATATAGACGTGATAATGGCAACGGGATGTGATAACGTCTGCAGCATGCGCCTAGACTAAATATACCTAATCATTTACAGTGTTTTATCAGGCACGACCTTTTTTCACTCAATTATTTATACTAGCTGACCGTCTAAAAGTTTTCCTTCTAAAAGTTAGCGTCGACTGATCCACATCGTACGAATCGGACGCATCGCATCAAACGGATTTTAGTATTCTTTGGACGCACTTGTATGACTTTCTATACAAAGAATACTAAAATCTATTTGATAGGATTTTATGTACTTACTGTAAAATTAATCCGTTTGATGCGATACGTATGATGCGTATCTGTGGACGATTCCATTACTCCGACATTTGACAACTTCTCTGGCACATTTGGTAATGGTTCGAAGATACTAAGTGTATCATTAATTTGTCTTCGATTCCCAGCTGTATACAGGACTGCATGTCAACAGACTGCAGACTATTGACATGTTACAATTCAGTGTTGTTACCGGATGTTATCAATATTTTGACAGACGGATACAGTCTGTGACACGTGGTCGTGGCGAACATGATGTCAATATACCAACTATTGCAGTAACTAGTGTATAAATACAAGCCTCTCGTGATGGTGAGGCTTATTCTAGTATTACAGCGATAGCAATACGGTACTAAGCAGATACAGTAGTCAATTAGATGAAAGTAATTAATTGAGTGATCAAATTAGGGATTAAGAAAATCACCATTGTGTACGTGTACAATAAATGTAATGTACAATTATTGTACATTACACCAGCTCATCAGCAACTTTTTAAAACTGACTCTGGAGTCATTTGGTATGCATCGGCCGTGGCTAGTTACTAAGCGATCTAACTTACCGTCATGATGCCGCTTAGAAATTGTCAGATGTAAATGAGGAATTAACTAGTATATTTATAATCTTAAATATCACGTGACTCAAACTGTGAAGGAAAACATTGTGAGGAAACTGGCATACCTGAGAATTTTCTTAATTCTCTGCGTGTGTGAAGTCTGCCAATCCGCATTAAGCCAGTGTGGTGGTCTAAAGCCTAACCCCTCACATTCTGAGAGGAAACTCGTGCTTAGAAGTGACCTGAATAGGGGTTGTTAATGATGATAATGACGATGATGTTGATGATGATGATGATGATGATGATGATGATGATGATGATGATGATGATGATGATGATGAACACTGCAGTGTCATTGATTGTGTTTAGAACCAACGATTCAATGTTGTTTTCTGAGTTACAAAGCGTATGGCCATAGTCAAAACAGTTACTAATTTATAGAAGTTGAAATCACAAGCGTTCCCTAAATATTATTCATTATAGTTTACAAAAATTAAACATATTTCTAAAAAAAAATCGTGTAATTTCCCTCATAATAAATTATTTTTCAAATTTCCGCACTCGCGCCAAAATTAATAGCCACTTAATCATTTCTGTACAAAAGTCAACCCGGTGTCAGAAGTAACCCCAAAAGGAATTAATTATGGAGACAGCAATGCTGTTTCCATAGGACTGTTTAATGAAAGTCCCGAAAATGCAAATGTTTTGATTGTCTCGTCAAAAAACAAAATGAGCATTTGACGTTCACTGGAATCCGAGGCGACGTAATTGAATCAGCCTGAGCTACGCGGCGACCCCTTGCTTTGATTGCTTCCATATATATTTTACTAGCGGATGCCTCCTTAATCCGGCCCTTTCGCAAAATCCGTTCTTAGTCTACTACCTATGAACTACCTCCCTGCCAAATTTCAACTTTGTACGTCAAACGGTTTTTGAGATGTCGTGATGATATAGACCTGTCGCATGAAGACTAGCGGACCCGGTCAAGCTTCGCTTTGACTTTTGTGCACTTCTTCCCTACCCCTACCTTACCCCTACTCTCTCTAGGTAACTCTCCGTAAGAACCATCCTCGTATTTTCTAAAAAAAGAATTAGCGAAATCGGTTCAGCCGTTCTCAAGATTTGCGCTTAGGAAGATTCAAGATAATTTTTTGCATAGCAGATACGAATCGTTTGTATGGACGAAAAAAAAATTTTTAGTCTTTTTAAATTCCCCCTCATTTCCCTCTCATTCTGTGAGGAGACTCGTGCTCAACAGTGAGCCGAATGGGTTGGTCAATTATAAGTGGACGTCCAAAAATTATTGAATTCTATTTTTATCATAATCTACTAGTTTATATAAAAATGTCAGGTGTTGTGATCGCAACGGATCGAACGATTTAATTTATTTTTTAACCGACTTCAAAAAAAGGTGGAGGTTTCTCAATTCGACCGTAGGTGTATATTATATTTTTTTTGTATATTTAATAATCAGGTCATAGAGATAATGCGTCGCAGGCATGTATTTCACCCTTCTACCCCCATTTCTATATTTCGATTTACGTATTTACGTATAAAAATGGCAGGACAACATTCGTAGGGCCATTTAGTTACATAAAATGTGTGGATTTTGTTGTTTATAACGATCAAATCGTTATAAACAACAATCGTTATAAACAACAAAATCACTAACTATTTAAGATATACCTAAATATAGTTCAGCCATTTGCCGATACTAATTGTTATTATTATTTTAATAAAAAAAAGAAAAATTAAAAAAAAAAGTATTTTTATAAACTTATTTGACACATTTTTAAATGTACTCATAATGTAAACAAATCACCAATAAAGTCTTTTTATTTTTATTTAATTTTTTATTTTATAAATATAGTTACCCAAATCTTGCAGCCATTCCGAATAGTCTGATTAGGTAAACGTCCGCTCGTAACCAAAGACTATCTAGACGAGTAAATGTTCAATCGTAACCAAAGACTATGTACCTCGATGTGCACGTACCCAAACCCAAACATCCGAACACGTATGTGACCGATGACAATCGGAAATAAATCTCGGTGAATAATTCAACGCTCGCTTTAATTAAACGTTGGCCCCGCCCGATCCAACTCAACTAGGTACCTACAGTTGATAAAATTCAACGGAAAATACGTTCAGGGATGAAATCAATTATTAAAAACAGCCTTTGTGGTCTACTCTAATATTTATTGCAAATGTTTGTTCTACAAAAATAATAAAGTAGCAATTTAACAAGAAATAGTATTATGATAGTTGACACTTGTTTTTAAATGCTCATAAATTGATCATTATCGTTCTACTAGATTCTTGGGCTGTCTGGTGGCTTATATTTCAATCAATCAATCAATTTATTTATTTGCAGATACATGCATTATATGCATGCATGCAAGCTGTGATAGCCCAGTGGATATGACCTCTGCCGACGATTCCGGAGGGTGTGGGTTCGAATTCGGCCCGGGGCAAGCACCTCCAACTTTTCAGTTGTGTGCATTTTAAGAAATTAAATATCACGTGTCTCAATCGGTGAAGGAAAACATCGTGAGGAAACCTGCATACCAGAGAATTATCTTAACTCTCTGCGTGTGTGAAGTCTGCCAATCCGCATTGGGCCAGCGTGGTGGACTACTGGCCTAACCCCTCTCATTCTGAGAGGAGACTCGAGCTCAGCAGTGAGCCGAATATGGGTTGATGACGACATGCATTATTACATATAATGGTGGTCGGTAGATGTAGATGTTAATTGTATCTTGCCAATTTGGCATGCAAATTATTTATTAAGTATTTAATGATTCAAATGACAATTTCACCATTTATAATTATATTATATTCAACTGTTTCATGACGTCACATCAACAAATTATTTAGTACATTTAGACGTTTAGTACAGCAAGTAACATTGTAACTTCACAAATTTCTTGGATAACTTGTAAATTGAACATAAGTGAAATTTGAACTTGACTACAATCTCACCTCTCACCAGCCAAACTTGGACCAACTAAGAAAACCTCAGTCGGACCAGTCGTGGATCGAACCCAGGACTTCCGTCTTGTAAATCCACCGCGCATACCATTGCGCCACATATTTAGTTGATTATAAAAAAAACCCAATTTTTATATGTTTAAAAAATATCTAAAAAAAAATATTTTTTCTATATTAAAAATATACCTATCCTTGTCAAACGGTTGAGCGGTTTTAGAATGATAGAAACACCATAATGACGTGGGACCCTCCTATCTTAACACTGTCAGAGCACTACAAGTATATCACCGGCACGCAAGGCAGCCGCGGACCCTTTGCAACAGTCGAGGAAAGATATCCGTAGCATCACCAGTAATTAAGAAGCGACCCACAGCTCCGACCATAGATCTCTTCATAAGAAGGGATTAGAAGTGGCACACTTGTGACGAATCCATATCTGTCAAAACTCAAAAGATTTTTTTGAAAGATTAAGATTAAGTCAGATTTTTATCACACTAATATTATAAAGACGATGTGTGTGTGTAAGTAAATTTATTTTGTTATTTTTTTTAAAAATTTGCATGCTATTTGGTAGCAGATTGTATGCCAACATTTATTGTACCAAGATCTGTATTTAACAATTTGCAAATAAAGAATTATTAATGTATATAAGTATGTATTTCACGCTGCAACTACTGAGCCGATTTGGCTATAACTTGAAATAAATAATAATAAATAAATAGAGATAGATTATAGGTACCCTAGATTAACACATAGGCTACTTTTTTCCTAAAAAAATAATAATTCTCACGGGATTTGGACTAGTTTTTTCCTAAAAACATTATAATTCCCACGGGATTTGTGACAAACAGAATCTGACGCGAATAGCGTCCGCTAATAATTTTAGAAAAGCTAAAAGTTTAGCTCATCAATATTCTAACTCCATAGTTATATACACACTCCGCTGTTAAAAACGTAAGAAGAAGAGATGAAAACTTACAAATATTGAGTGAACCATACCATAAGTATATACCGCATTTACTATGGCAAAATGAAGATTAGGACTATATATATTATCGCATTAATTATTGTAAATTTCAATTACTTTGCTTAAATTCAATAACTTTGCTTCCTTTTGTTAACAACAACTGCGTTGGTATATGTCTGCGACACTGATCTCTAGGTACGTATGTATATGGCATTTCTATTGTTTTACTTCGAAGATGTCTATGGGCCAACCGTCCCTTGGGAAACACCCCGCTTACATAATTTCTCGTAACTGCATAATCGATAACGTGACGCTCTCGTGTCGTCTAGACGTTGACACGATAACTCTCCGCATCGGATTGCGTTTGGAGTACGCTTGCGGTACGCTGCAGCCGAAAGAGGGCGCTTGAGTGGTTTGGGGCCAGTATAGCTTGTCAAAGCGCCTTATGCCTGGGCCAGGGCAACAAGATTCAAATCTTGAAAAGTCCTTCTTTAATAAGTTTGACGGCCTCCGTGGCGCAGTGGTTTGCGCGGTGGCTTCACAAAACGGAGGTCCTGGGTTCGATCCCCGGCTGGACAGATTGAGATTTTCTTAATTTGTCCAGGTCTGGCTGGTGGGAGGCTTCGGCCTTGGCTAGTTACCACCCTACCGGCAAAGACGTACCGCCAAGCGATTTAGCGTTCCGGTACGATGCCGTGTAGAAACCGAAAGGAGTGTGGATTTTCATCCTCCTCCTAACAAGTTAGCCCGCTTCCATCTTAGACTGCATCATCACTTACCATCAGGTGAGATTGTAGTCAAGGGCTAACTTGTAAAGAATAAAAAAAAAAAAAGTTTACCAGTTAAAACTAGGTACGTTGTATCAAATACTAGCGAACACCTTTACCTATGTAAACCTTCCTGTTGAATTACACCAACTATTGCTAAAGACTTCAGTAAAAGTAGAAGTAAAAAAACGTGGGAAAAGACTGATTTATACTTACTATGCTAAGATTTATAATAAACAAAACTTAAGACAGCAATTGTTGTAGGTGTATGGTTTTGTGAAAAAAGCATCCTTACGATGTACCTACGATCAAAATCTGATAAGCCAATATCTAAAATAATAGTCATCAATTTTTATTACGATATAATATCATTCTATATACGTCATTCTAGCTAAATTATCCGTCGGAGATTTTGATTTTTTTTATTATTTGATCAACCCATAATCGGCTCACTGCTGAGCTCGAGTCTCCTCTCAGAATGAGAGGGGTTAGGCCAATAGTCCACCACGCTAACCCAATGCGGATTGGCAGACTTTACATACGCAGATTACGAAAATTCTTTGGTATGCAGGTTTCCTCACGATGTTTTTCCTTCACCGTTAGAGACACGTGATATTTAATTTCTTAAAATGCACACAACTGAAAAGTTGGAGGTGCATGCCCCGGACCGGATTCGAACCCACACCCTCCGGAATCGGGGGCAGAGGTCGTATCCACTGGGCTATCACGGCTTTATCGGAGAGTTTACACATTTGTAAATGAAGCTTACGATTACGCGTAACACATAATATACTAAGAGCTATAATTTTATTTGCACAGCGCTGACACTCGCATAGCTCTAAAGGAAAGAGCGTACAGATGCAAAAGTTCATCTGGCCGTAATCCGCGGCAGCGTCGAGCATTTAATTGACAATGAATGTGACAGAGTACGCACGGGGGCCGGGGGGCTAACGGAGCGAGTCTCCGCTAATGGGGTCAACGAAATTGAGAAAAGTGAAACGGTGGGGTCCTACCGACATCGCCGACCCTCGTCCGGACATGTCGATACGAAGAGTCCTAAACGGTGAATAGAGAGAGTCGGTCTATCAATCGCTGGACGTTTCCCTTGCCGAAATTAGTCGTAAAACCGGAATTAATGAGGATATTTGTAGGCCCATACGTGATCTGAGGCACGAGCATTGATTTACTACGTACTAGAGAAGATATTACTTATCGCTACTTGCGGATGACTCCCGATAGTCTAATGCTGAAAAAGCCAACTAAAATTAATGTCCTTAATGCAAAGTTATGGAAAAGATAAGCGGCGGGACTATGCAAATACTCTCTTGAAATTTTCATGCGTTTTTTCAACTGCGGTGATATCGCTGCACTTGTCATTAGTTTCTTACAAGCTTACAATCTTAAGCAAAACGTAAAAGCACCATGTAGTTCTCGACGTTTACGACGGTTGGCAAGAAGAGAATATTCTATAAGCAACCTAGTACTGCTTAATTTAATAATATGGGTCGACTGAACTCGTTACGTTTTTGCGCTGCAGCACTTTATTAAGCTTACAATACTTCAATCAGCCAATCGTGTGCTAGAATTTATCGACAAATAGCGGCTGAATCGAAAATATATCTCTCTCTCTTTCAATGCGATGGGACAAGATCGACAATGTTATTTTCAAGAGATATCTCGTGGCGCGCATCTTAGTCATATTTATGTTAGGCAGGAACACCTCTAGTATGTAGAACATAGTAAGTCAATGGGCACGAGTCAATGAGGCAATCCGAGCCGATGCTACGCTCGTGAACGTCTCTGAAGAAGTATAAATAATTAATTAGCCGTGCCCCCAGGGGGACGTCACCCACATCAAACCCGTGACATTTTAATGGCCTTTTAAACGCAGAGCAACGCGAACGTGCCTCGTTGGATTCATGCTAAATATGAACACGGCGAAGGAGATAGGGTAATTATTTCCGCCTTATAATATTCTAAAGCACACATCTGTTACGATTTTTCTTCTGAATGTGTAATTGCCGTAGGCTCTTTAATGGGACTCCTCAGCGGCGTCATCGGGGAATTTACGCGAGCGCAGAAACATCATCGAAGTAGATAAGGATGACATGGGGCAGTACGATTCTCTAAAGACGTCTGGTGTGAGACGATGGCTTATTTTTTTAAAGAATATTTGCTATATCTTTTAAATATGAGCAATATTCCTATTCCCCTCTAACTAATCGGGAAAGACTATTAGGAGTGGATACGACAATAGACCAACGGGGCGGATCGAACCACCACCCCTCGGTGATGAGTCCGACCGCTCCTACCGTTAAGCTATTGAGGTTCTTAAGTGAAAGTGTGTGGAAAACATACCTGAATATCCTGATTCATCAGGCCACATATACGAGTATATAGGTATATCACCGGTTTGAACAGCCTATTACAATTTAGAAAACATTACGAAGAATCATTCCTTGCCGTTAAAGTATATAGGAGAGGTTGTTACATATGCCCACAGTACTCCAAATGCACACTAACTTGTCTATTTCCTATTTTGGTCTTTATTATCAACCCATCAAAATAAAAAACAAATCAATCGACGAAATGTCATCCACATACTACGATACAAATTACAAATATCCTGTGCTTACGGTGGATATCATATAGTATGTAAATGACACTTTGTTGTCCACTTCAATCTATACTAATATTATAAAGCTGAAAAGTTTGTTTGTTTTGAACGCGCTAATCTCAGGAACTACTGATCCGATTTGAAAAATTCTTTCAGTGTTAGATAGCCCATTTATCGAGGAAGGCTATAGGCTATATATTATCCCCGTATTCCTACCTGAACGGGAACCACGCGGGTAAAACCGCGCGGCGTCAGCTAGCAGGTTGAATAAAGTACCTAAATAGGCCGTCTGACCAAAAAAAAACTTATGACCTCTCGCATCAGTTGATAACCGACTAAAGCAGTGACATGAACTGCGCACCCAATCACGGTCTAACAGATGTCTCCGCAAGTTGCCCGCTATTGAATTATACGGCAGTCGGGATGGCGTACGCCAAAGTTTAATCTCTCGAGCTTATTATTCAAATAGGCATCTCGGCCAGCGACGGCACGTATGTCGCCCTCGGCTCGGCCTACAACTTCGTTACCGTGCTTATTATCAATTCCACCTTATCTTACATTAGTGTTCAACTAATCGTTCTTCAAAATTCAAGCTATTTGTATTGACACAAATTGTTTTTTTTTTAAAATTCTTTACAAGTTAGTCCTTGGCTACAATCTCACCTGATGGTAAGTGATGATGCAATCAAAGATGGAAGCGGGCTAACTTGTTAGGAAGAGGATGAAAATCCACACTCCTTTCGGTTTCTACCACGGCATCGTACTGGAACGCTAAATCGCTTGGCGGTACGTCTTTGTCGGTAGGGTGGTAACTAGCCACGAATTTACTTTCTTCTCAATGATAATTTTATACTATACGGTTACGCCCCTACAAAATCAGAACATAAAGTGATCCGAATTTAGCTACACTACTAAGCGCACACATGCACAGTTTTCTCTTTAATTTCATTATATATTTATGTATGCAGTAAAGAGCTGGAATGGCGACCCCGCACTAGTAAGCGCAGTGTTGGCCGACCCCCCACCAGGTGGACTGACGACATCAAGCGAGTTGCAGGGATCCGCTGGATGCAGGTGGCTCAGTATCGTGATGTTTGGAAGTCCCTACAAAAGGCCTATGTCCTGCAGTGGATATCGGCTGATATGATGATGATGACTGAGCGCACACATGCATGGTTTTCTCTTTAATTCCGTTATATATTTATGTATATATATTTTTACACTTCCTGAACACACAACTCGACATAGTAGACAATATTTAGGTACCTAGTATTTGTTTAAATAACGTTCGTTGTTTAATAAGCAGCTGAATGAAATTCAGTCAATTTTCCACATTTGTCCGCCTCAATTTTGATGCCCTAGTGCCCCATTTCTAGTATAAAATGTCATTGTTTCTTCTACTAATATTATATAGGCAGCAATTGGGAAGACACCGTTTCCTAAGAAATTAAAATTTTAAAAAAATATTTCTTATTCTTATTAAATTATAGAGTAGCTGGAACGTCCTTTGCCAAAGTTTAATCTTTCGGAATTATTATTCAAATAGGCTATATCTCGGCCAGCTACGGCATATGTCGCCCACGGCGTGAGCTACAACTTCGTTACCGTGTTTATTATCAATTACACCTTATCGTGCATCATTTGTACACACTGAAACACGTTTCCATATCTAATCGTGGGCTATCATTCTATCACTTTCACGTAAACGACATTCGATTAATTAGTTCTTAGTTCTTCCCGCTAGTACTAAGTTATTAGTACTAATAATACCATCCAAACGACACCTTAATGACTCTGCTGAAAACAACGCCCCGACGGCCTCCGTGGCGCAGTGGTATGCGCGGTGGATTTACAAGACGGAGGTCCTGGGTCCCCGATCCCCGGCTGGCCAGATTGAGATTTCTTAATTTGTCCAGGTCTGGCTGGTGGGAGGCTTCGGCCGTGGCTAGTTACCACCCTACCGGCAAAGACGTACCGCCAAGCGATTTAGCGTTCCGGTACGATGCCGTGTAGAAACCGAAAGGGGTGTGGATTTTCATCCTCCTCCTAACAAGTTAGCCCGCTTCCATCTTAGACTGCATCATCACTTACCATCAGGTGAGATGGACTCTTTAAGGATCACATCACTTTACGTGTATCTTAAATTAACTTTCTTTCTTTCTTTCTAATCAAACGAAGGCAATTGACTGGTTAAATAAAATCTTGAGAAGTCGCTTCTTGTCACACGAATTAACAAAACACTATAATTATTCTTCTCTTAGTTTACTTCGACGAATTAAAAAGAATTCTTGTAACCAAATGATACAACACAGTTCAAGAAGGGTTTATCAAACCAACCCCTTCAAAAAATCAACCCTAACTTTTCCGTGTGCGACCCCAACGAGCGTTAATTGAGCAAAAATCGAAAACGTCAAAGCTCGGCGTAGACTTTATGCAAATTCGCCAAAATTGACTTTGGTGGCAAAAGAGTTAATTTTTTTTCTACCGCTTTCGAAGCGATTGTTTGAACAGGGTAATTAGGAGAGTCACGTGGCGTCGAAGGCGAAACTTTGGAGAGACGACCAACTTGACTCATACCTCCGCACCCAATCTGCTACCCTGGTACATTGGTAGGTATTCACTTAAAAGCTGAATACTTTACTGCTAAATGAATGCTGTTTGTTACGCAGAATCCTTTTAAACTCCTTGGTTATTGTGTGACATTAACTTAACCAATTTCATTTTAACGAAATTTACTTTACATTTTAATACATCTTCTAGTAGAGAGGTAGTTTCTACTCGTAAAATAAGGTTCCACACTCGCATGTCAATTTTGAAACTGAAATAAACGATTTTTTTTTATTTTACACATTAATTTACATATTTTAAAGCAAATTAATAAAGTCAGTTATGTCGTCGATTGTGTCTCGTTGACAAGTTCTAAGAAAACTAACGAAAAGCAATGTTTTTTGCTAAAAGAAGAAAAGCAATTAACTAAGTAGATTTAACCTTGCAAGATTCAAATGGGATCGTTAACCCATTAAGGCACTTTTGCGCAAAACAAACACCGTTTTATCGTTCGCAGATTTGCGCTTAATTTTGCACAATGATGATGAAAGATAGTTGTCGAGTGTGGAGTACGACACAAACTGGTGGATATGGCGGTACCGTTAGAATGAACTGCGCGACCCGCCCTGGACTAACTGCCTGTACTTGCCGGTAGGGCGACCATAATACAGTAAAAGAGTGGAAAAGTATTGAATAAAATTACCGAAAAATTATTCCAAATCTACTAAATTTTCGCTACTCTAGTCGATCTTGAATCTACGAGCAAAAGTTATGATACAGCAAAAAAATGTGGAAACATAAAAGTAGGTACAATATTTGTTTAATCAATAAATCAAGCAAGACGACATATGGCGCGACAGCGATTATAGCATATTATTATCAATTTCAATTTGAAACTGAGATTTTTTGAAAAAAAAAGCATGTATAACTTTTTTAGTTGAGCTGAAAACTTGCACACGACCAAATTAAGTAATCGCATTGAACCAACTGAGAATAAAGCTATTCACGTAATCTATAAAACTACAATACATCTCGAAGTCTAAAATAAATTAAATAAAAATATTATATTCCTAATTTTATTAATAACATCCAAACAAAGGGCATTATTTATAAAATGTAAATCGTTACGAGTAAGCTCTTTAAGCTGGATAATTCCCGTTTCAAGATTAACAAAAACATTGAAATAATACCTTCGTCCATTCGGTTTCCATTTCCCCCGTTGCTTAAGAAATAAGCCGCTAATTACCACCTCAGTCTCGAGAGTCTATCGTGCCGGCTTAATTACCTTGGACGCATTAAAAAAATCACCATCAAAGCCCTCAGACGGCTCTGATTAAGGAACATTGTCCGGGGAGCGGAGTGATCCGTAAGCCTCCTTCGATAGCAACGCGGAATCCTATAATTCCTATTTTTACCATAATAGCAACTCTATTTAAAGAGCGATAGGGCCGTTTAATGGGGTATTACAACCCTTTTTTTGAAAAGTATCTCAATTTCAACGTGATGTTATATTAGCAAGTACCTAAACTTTGTAGAAGGTTACAACAATGTTGAGGTACTAGCTAATGCATTTTGTTCACGAAGTTGGAACATACTCGTATATAACACATATTAAAAAAACGTTTGTACTTAAATTGTAAAATTCGATTCATAGTTCATTTATCCTAGTCCTAATATTATTAATTCGAATCTGACTTTGTTTGCTTATTATGCAATCACGTCTAAACCAGTGAACGGATTTTGAAAATTCTTTCACCAAGCTACATTATCAGCGAGTAACATAGGCTCTCCATATATTCCCACAGGGGTGGGAACTACAACGGTAAAGTTCTTTGGTATAAAATCCAAATATATTCATTACCAGCTGACGCCGTGCTGTTTCACCCGCGTGGTTCCTGTTCCCGTAGGAATATGGGGATAAAATATAGCTTGTAGCCTTCCTCGATAAATGAGCTATCTAACTCTCAAAGAATGTTTTAAATCGGACCAGTAGTTTCTGAGATTAGTGCGTTCAAGCAAACAAACTTTTCAGCTTTATAATATTAGTATAGATATTTTTTCAACACCAACTTAAACGTTTCACTACGATCTCTCTTGTTAATAAGTGCTTAGGTAAGTTAGGAATGTCCAAAAAGATACGAAACACATATTCACCCTACCCGTGAGTTGTAAGGAACATGTTTGTCGCTAAGTATTGTTGTAGTGTAACTTTACTGTTCGCTATAAACTTTTTACCGTCACTCTGTTGCCAGTAAATGGTACACGTCTCATAGCCAGACACTAAAACTGTGCCTGCCTCATGAACTGAGTGTTATTGGACTTCTATACACTACTATATTTACTACTGACCTATTAATAACTGTAAAATACGCGACATTTTGAAAAAACTAAATATTTCAGATTTTTATGGGGTTTTCGTAATTTATGTATATTTTTCACTAGCTGACACCGCGCGGTTTTACCCGCGTGGTTCCTGTTCCCGTAGGAATACAGGGATAATATATAGCCTATAGCCTTCCTCGATAAATGTGCTATCTAACACTAAAACACTTTTTTTAAATCGGACCAGTATTTCCTGAGATTAGCGCGTTCAATGAAACAAACTCTTCAGCTTTATAATATTAGTATAGATTTTTAGAATATAATTGAAAATGGTTAGTTTTTTTTAATAATTGATAGAAATTAATACGTAATAGTACATTATGATATACGTACGGTAAGTTGAAAATTACAGCCGAAGCGATATTGCAAGCTCGAGCCGTAGGCGAGAGCTTTAATAAGGAAGCAGAGGCTATAATTATCAAAGCGCACGTATGTCATACGACGTTTTATAACACGACAATAGACCAATGGGGCGGGGATCGAACCACCGTCCCCTCGGTGATGAGTCCGACTGCTCACACCGTTGAGCGATTGAGGCTCTGAGTTAATAAAATAAAACTAATAGTACTATTCAAAATCCATACTTAAGATTCAAACAGGCGTGGTGGAATCCCCTCTACAATTTCACTTGTAATTTGTATCAGACATCGTTTGGCACGCCTTTTTCAAGTACTTCTAACAATAAAGACTTGAATAAATAAAGATGAATAGTCAGAAGTAAATCAATAAGTATCAATGCATTACTGTGTCATTATGGTGCATTTGTTAACTTATCTGGCTTAGGATCACATGGTCATGGATTCAAATCTTAGATTGATTTAGAAAAATTAAGCTTTTCTTAAAACAAAGTCTAAAGCCCAAAGTTGGGAAGTTGAAAGTGTTATACCTATAGGGAGATAGGGGTATTATCAACATTATAACCCTATGCTGTAAAGTGTGGGGGTGGACTTTCCTTGGGATCCCAATGTCCATCGGCTCTATGAATTGCGCCTCGTCTATTGCCCCTTCAGCATCGCTACATCTATTGTGGATGACTTTAGTTGTTCTGCGGATCGTGTCATTACTGATTCGATCACGCAGAAACATTCCGAGCACTCGCTCCATCGCCCGCTAAGTGACTCAGTCTGAAGCCAACTTATAGAAGGCTCAGAGTCACACAGCAGGCGATGGAACGAGCTATGCTCGGAGTATCTTTGTGTGAACGAATCAGAAATGAGGAGATCCGCAGAAGAACCAAAATCACCGACATAGCTCATCGTGTCGCAAAGCTGAAGTGGCAATGGGTGGGGCACATAGTTCGAAGAGCCGATGGCCGTTGGGGTCCCAAGGTGCTGGAATGGCGGCCTTGCACCAGTAAGCGCTGCGTTGGGCGTCCCCCACCTGGTGGACTGACGACATCAAGCGAGTCGCAGGTATTCGCTGGATGCAGGCGGCTCGGGATCGTAATGTTTGGAAGTCCCTACAAAAAGCCTATATCCTGCAGTGGACTGAAATGATGATGATGATGATGAGTTTCGTTAATGGTATCAAGAAGAATGGGATATTTTAGTTTTATAAAAAACCACCAAGCTCTAGCCATCACACCACAAATCGAAGTAAACTTTAACTACATACGAGTAAAGTTGCAGACATTTACTATAAGCTGTTATAATTTTATTCGTCTCGGTAGTGTAGGTGACAATTTGTCATGTATAAACCATAATGTATGTTTTATCGCTTACCCTCCGTTTGTGCGATTATAGACTCTAATCTTTGAATCGTAAAGTCGATAATCCCGCAAGACAAAGTAGGGTAAATATATAAAGCGTGGTATTGTCGTGTTTGTGGCATAATGGACAAATAATGCGCACGTCGCCCATTATAATGTTATTTGGCAGCGAACAATAATTGTTGAGGTGGAATTGTTTTCGGGCCTAAGCGAGTTGCCAGGTGACTTTTTATAGCACTAGTTGACGAGGCCTATGATATTAATCGCCACTTAATTTCAGTTAAGGTCACTCAAGTATTCAATAAATTAAAAAAATACACAATGAACAATTAACCAGCCAGCGACGAAACCTAGACCCATAAAAAATCCCTCGGGTCTCAACATGTAAGTTTCATATCGATTGTCTTTCTCCAAACGGCTTACGCTACGTAAACTATTATGGATATGACATCCGAGATGGGTTGATCACGTGAACTATAGATAACGACTGCTATTCGCGTATTTTTTTTTATTTTCCAAAGCGTAAGCATTTGTAGAAAGAGATCGATATGTAACATGGCTGGCCCTGAACATCCTCAAGAAATATAGACTTTATCATCCAATGGTAATAGTTTTTTTTTGTTGCGTTTCGTCTTCGGCCATTTTAGATCTTCACGCATGTGCTTTCTGTTAGCATATGCGCGACTTCAAAGGTACCCAAATTACTTCTAGTGTGCCTATAAAGAGAGATGATTGAGAAATCAAGCGAATTTGAAAAGCTCCCTCGATTTCTCAAGGATTCTTATAATGGGACCATCTTCAACAAATATTTTTTTTAATTCACAACAATAAACATTAATATCTGTGAACATACAACAATACATACAACCTAACATATAGATTTCAATAACATTAGGGCTGCAGACTAAATCACGTCACAAATTCCTGTACGTTGCAACTTTGAACATTGTGAACACAAAATTGGCAGAGCGCATTCCGCCTCGGCTCGAGCCCGTCCAATTATTTAAAGAATGATTCGCTATCACCAATTGGCACGGCGCGAGGAAATAGTGATATAATACTTTGGTGTTGCGCCGAAAATGCCATTCCAACTTTCTGTATTGATGTACGAGTGGATATGGCTTGTGTTTAACCCGAAGTTAAATCTATTTTATTACAAGCATCTATTTGGCTTGCCAATGGAACGAGCTATGCTCTGATTATCTCGTGATCGAATCAGATTCAGAAGAACCAAAGTCAACGACATAGATCAATGAGTCGCAAACCTGAATTGGCAATGGGTGGGACACAGAATTCGAAGAGCTGAAGGATGTTGGGGTCCCAAGGAACTGGAATAGCCATAAAATGTCATTCCTTTCTGTATTCATGTAGATATTACTTGTTTTTAAAATAAAATAGATTTAACTTCGAATGTATTTTATTTATTACAAGCATCTATTTGGCTTACCAATCGAATGAGCTATATGGTCGTAGTATCTCTGAGTGATCGAATCAGAAATGAGGTGCTCTGTTGAACCAAAATCACTGACATAGATCAATTAGAAACAAAGGATCCCAAGGTCCCAGAATGAATGCGCACTAGAAAGTGCAGTGTTGGGCGACCTTTCACCTTGGGACGTGAATTGATGACATCAAGCGAGTTGCTGGGGGTCGCTTGATGCAGGAGGCTGATGATCGTGGTGTTAGAAAGTAAAGTTCCTAAAAAGGTTGTCCTACAGTTGATGTCCATTATCTGATATGATGATGAATTTAATAACATGATGATACTAAAACTAAGATGGAAACATATTTTTGTCTCTGGCTTTTCTGTTTTTTTTTCAATAGCATAAAAAATATTATGAAAATATAGTATGTTGTATTAAATACAATCAGATCACTACCAAATATTATTTTCTATTTGTATCAATACAATCAAGACTTCGCCGTCCCTTGAGGCGTGAAGGTTTTTAATTAAGTAATGTTGCTACAATACGAGGAAAAACATAACCTTACAGTTTGTTTTTCATTTATAAATGTTCTTATAAACAATACAGAATAAACAAACTGATACAAGGATAGATTTTTCTTTTAAGATAATTTGACTCAGACAAATTATTGTATAGGACCTGCCTCGCTAAACGTTACTTTTCTGTCAAAGTATATGATCAACGATCTAATGCGATTATAAAAACTGTCTCTATAGAATCGATGTTAAATAGTTGTAATCGTGTTCGTCGGTTAAAGAGCTCCGTAAAAATACCTTTTTGTGTAATTAAATTGTGTAAAAGTTTAGTATAAGATATATACAAAATCTAAGCTCGTTTTCCTCAGAAAATGACAGACAACTTTGTTCGTGACTATGAGTGCGATACAGGTCCTTCTATAATTGGTCTGAGTAATTTGACAATATGTCTAACATTTAAATTGGTAGATTATTTAAGGATTTTTGGATATACTCGAGATCAGCAGATGAAGATAAGGAAGGATATCTTGCATGTTGTTAAGTACTTCCACCAATTATGAGTATAATATTGGTGATTAAGTTTAAGGCAAACCAAAAAACAACTTCAAAAATACTTACTCAAGCAACACGTCAAATGCGAGTAATGTAGTTAACCAGTAGTTAATCAAAAGCTGAAAGTAAAAGAATCGAACACCTTGTTCTCAAGCCACGAATGCGGTTAAAGTTTTACTGAGAATTACTCAATAATATAAATATATAAATAATAATATTAAATCAAATCAAATCAAATCAAGAATCATTTATTTCAAGTAGGCTCAGAAATAAACGTTATTTCAGCCTGACTCAAGACTCGAACCCAGTACCCAGGAAGCATAAAATAACCACTGAACCATCGAAGCAGTTAGCTACATAAGAAGTGTAATTATACAACAAGACGAGAGCAAGTAACAATTATAAATTCAACAAAGTTGCACGGCTCTCAACACGTCGCGCCTTTCAAACTCGGCTACTATTTTGAAGCTTTAAGCACTGAAGGGTCGCCATTTTTCTCGGAGCTTTTTATTTGCTTGCTCTTGCATCGAAAATTACAAAATATTTTCACAGGATTACCGCTGCCAATTAAAAGGGTTAACATCCTATTCTAATAGATACGAGTACATTTAAAGGTTTTATCCAAAAAATTACATCATCTACTCCGAAAGAAAACGGATCCAGGGATACTAAAAATTAATGAATGAATGTTGTGCAGTAAAAACTACCAAGCGATTCGATTCCGTTTAGCACAGGAACATAAACCATAGGACAAAGTTCGTTTTTATGTAGGATGCGGGTGACAGATCACGACAATTATAAACGTCATTCGACGACAGTGAACGTCATACGTATTATGAACGTCATACGTCACCGTACTCATGCTATCTGAAAAATACTTTAGCCGATTTAGCGGTTTAGTACGATTTGTCTAGATACCACGAGTAGGTACCTAATCCTTCTTCAAAGTAAAGTGAACTTTAACAGTAGTGATTAGGTCTACTTTACTTTGAAGAAAATAGAGGTTTAGATCTGAGGTTAGGGCTTGATTCATGTTTAAGTTTAAGTACATACTAATGAAGTTAGAAAACCTTCCATTGTCGAACACTAAATTAGTCTTTTTTTTATTCTTTACAAGTTAGCCCTTGATTACAATTTCACCTGATGGTAAGTGATAATGCAATCTAAATGGAAGCGGGCTAACTTGTTAGGAGGAGGAATCCAAACCCCTTTCGTTCTACACGACATCGTACCGGAACGCTTAATCGCTTGGCGATAAACTAGCCACGGCCAAAGCCTCCCACCAGGCCTAGCCCAATTAAGAAAACCTCAATCGGCCTAGCTGGGGATTGAACCCAGGACCTCCGTCTTGTAAATCCACCGCGCACACCACTGCGCCACGGATGCCGTCCAAAAGTCTGATCAGAAAACTGCTACGTCATAATCTTTAGCGGTTGTCACGGTAGTCTGCGATCACGTATAATTCGGGGCCGACGCGTTCGTTCCCAAAGCCGCAGATTCCGATCGGCCGCGTACGGATATAAAGTTATTTTTATGTGTGAAGTTGAACGTTTGCGCCTACGTAAATAACCACAGGTGCTTTAAACATTTTATGAACCAATAAATAATACCGCTGCTTACCATAAAGCGTTGTGCAGAATGTGGGAAACGGACGCGCGTTTTGCTCAAACATTTAACTTGAGAACTTATAGTAGAGTAAATACAAATAGACAAAGTTGAAGTTTACATTTAAATGGTTTTAAATTAAAACTATGAAATAAACGAAAATAGTTTTATTTAATTGTCCATAAATACATAATACTCAAAGTACATTTAAATAAAAAAGTAAATGATGATAATGGTTATTACATAACAAATATTATAGTGGTTGATATTATAAAAATTTTTATAAAGTTACGTACAGTACCTAATCAATACTCAGTACATGTAAACACAATTTAAGTATCTATATGTGATTTCTGCGAAATGGGATATCATAGGACTCGCAGAAGTTAAAAAGGTAGGATACACCATCGAAGAACATAAAAACCACTTACTTTGTTATATAGGAGAAACAAAGGGACTTAATGGCGTAGGCTTCCTTATAAAGAAATCATTAAAAGGCAACATAGTAGGATTTCTGGGTATTTCAGAGAGAGTCGCCTTACTAAAACTAAACTTCAAGGAGGGTCCACTATCATTAATTCAAGTGTATTCTCCTACCGAAAGTGCATGTGAAGAAGAAATCACAAAATTCTACAATGACTTAACAGAAGCGCAAGAACTGGCTGATAAAAACAGGCTAATCATCGGCGATTTCAATGCCAAAATCGGACAACCTAAACCACACGAAATTTTTATAATGGGCAAATATGGTTATGGCACACGGAACGCCAGAGGCGAACGCCTAATACAATATGCACAAGAGAACAACTTGGCAGTGATGAATACATACTTTAAGAAGAAACCTTCCAGAAGGTGGACATGGATATCACCAGATCATAAAACAAAAAACGAAATTGACTTTATAATGAGCCCCAACCCAAATACTGTAACAAATGTAGAAGTTTTGAACAAAATAAGCTTTCCGTCTGATCACAGGATTGTAAGAAGCACAATAAAAATTCAAAAACCTAAACTTAACAGAAGATCATTTAAATCCGTGCCCAACAAATTGAAGAGCACAAAAGAAAAAAGCAGTTATTTAGAGAACTTGAAAAAGATCCTACCAAGGTTGCAAGAATTTGTAAAGGAAAACAAGACTGTACAATCCTTTAGTGACAAACTGGAAGATGCAATTACAAAAAGTCTCAAAAGTGATGAAAAAGTAAGTAACATGCACAGAGAAAAGATCATTAGTGAAGACTCACAAAACTTGATCTGTAGAAGAACTGAACTTATGTTTACGAAGAAAAAGTCTAAAGAAATGAGAGAGGAACTGAAAATGCTGTTCAAACAATCCAACAGATCAATCAAACGTGATTATGCCAACCATAGAACAGAAATAATAGAGAAAAACATGTCTACTTTCCGAAGTTCAAAAAGAGCTTTCAAAGAACTATCTACACACAAGAATTGGATACAAAGCTTGAATAGTGACATGGGCGAAAACAAAAATAGGGAAGATATAATAAAATGTGCCACAGCGTTTTATACTTCTCTTTATAAAGGTCCACCACAGGATGCCGAAAATGATAATAATGATAATACAACTGGAGAAAATGCAGGAGAAACTCCATTAGATCCAATAACGGAAGGAGAAATAATGACTCAAATCAAACGACTAAAATCTGAGAAGAGCCCAGGAGATGATAACATCACAAACGAAGCCATAAAAGTCGGAGCGACAATTCTAGCCCCATATCTGGCGGTCTTCTTCAACTTAGTTCTGGGAAAAGAGCAAGTACCATCACAATGGAGCAAATCTAACATAATATTATTATATAAAAAAGGAAACCCACGTGACATCGGAAATTATAGGCCTATCAGCTTGCTATCAACAATATATAAACTCTTTTCATCAATCATCTTGAGAAGAATAGCACCAGATATTGACAGTAATCAGCCAATAGAACAAGCGGGTTTTCGTCCACACTACTCAACGATAGACCATATACATACCTTGGAACAAGTAATAGAGAAATTCAAAGAATTCAATAAACCGCTGTACATAGCTTTTGTGGACTACTCCAAAGCGTTTGATAGCATAGTACACCCATCTATTTGGACAGCTCTAAGAAACAATGACATAAATGAAACATATATAAATGTCATTAAAAACATCTATTCTAAAAGTGTAAGCAGAGTAAAACTGGAAAAACTAGGGGAGGAGTTCGCAATTGAAAGAGGCGTACGGCAGGGAGACCCGCTGTCCCCAAAGCTATTCATAGCTGTACTTCAAGACATTTTCAAAAAGATTGATTGGAAGAATAATGGCATATGGATATTAAATAGAAACTTAACACACCTAAGGTTCGCAGATGACATTGTTCTTTTTAGCGAATCCGCGAAAAGTCTAGAAGCAATGCTCCAAGGATTAAACTCAGAAAGTAAAAAGATCGGCTTGCACATGAACGCATCCAAAACTAAGATAATGACAAACAGCCATAGGAAACCAATTACAGTAGAGGAAAGACCAATAGATTACGTGGATGAATATATTTACCTAGGTAAATCTGTGTCTTTCGATCCAAACAGTAATGAAAACGAAATAGACAGACGAATAAGTACGGCTTGGAAGAAATACTGGGCCCTAAAAGAAATTCTAAAAGGGAACTATAGCCTTACTATAAAAAAGATTATAATGGATTCTTGCATTCTCCCGAGCCTAACTTACGCTAGTCAGACATGGATCTACACAGAAAAAGTAAAAAACAAAATTTCATCATGTCAACATGCTATGGAACGCAGCATATTGAAATTGAGGAGGATACAAAAAACAAGAAACGTAGACATCCGAATGAAAACTAAATTAACAGATGCGCTTCTTTTTAGTTTAAAACAAAAATGGAACTGGGCAGGTCACTTATCAAGATATAAAGATAAGAGATGGACTTACCAAACAACTAAATGGCAAGGCCCAATTGGCAAAAGAAATGTAGGAAGACAGAAAAAGAGATGGGTCGATGATATAATAAAAACAGCAGGAAAAAACTGGATGCATATGGCCAAAGATAGGGAAAAATGGAAAAAGATGGAGGAGGCTTTTACCCATAGGGGGCCACATAACAAAATAACAGAATTACTTTAAAATTTATTGTAACATTTTATGTATTGTAAAACTGTTAAGTGGAAATAAAGCTATAATAATAATAATAATAATGTGATTTCTATATAACTGTGTTTTTCAAGATATTTACATGATACAAAAACATATCAAAGCTTTTTATAAATTTTTGTCTGTCTGTCTTTCTGTTTTTCCGGGCTAATCTCTTTTAATTTAACGGGTTTTAATGTGACTTGCACTGGAAAATAGAGGAGGCTAAAAGGCTACTTGTTATTCCGGAAAAATCCATGGTACTCGCGGTATTCATGAACATGACATGATCTTACATGATGAATGATGTTGATTACATGTAATCATCATGAGCATGATGATTACATGTAATCAACAGGTGTAAATTCGCAATAAACAGATCGCGCGATTAATGCACCTATGTGTCTCGTGCCTTATATGACTGGTACTTTGTATGAGACCGTTATCTAACACGAAATATTCCAAAAATCGGTTAGCATCGAGCTTGCGGCATTAAAACTTGAGCTTTTACATTAAAGTAAGTCTGTTTGTCACGGCATGTAAATTATTAGTTTTTAAACATATTTGCGGACTGTTTCATTGTGTCATAGAAGGTTTAACTTGGATAAATTAAAGCAGATAAATGTCTCCCTCGTTGTTCCAATGGTTAGCCTATGTCACTTCGTATCACTAGGCCTGGGTTCGAGTCCTGAGTCGAGCTGTAAAAGACTGAATTTCTACTTTTAACAGTGGATTTCATAGACGTTGTAGGGGCACACCCAGGGGATCATTCAGCCGCTGAGTATCGAATTTAACCTCTATTTGTTTGAAAATTTGACTCAGCGGATGAATGATCCCCTGGGGGTACCCCTAGAAAGTCTATGACTGTAACAAATTCTTAATAAAAAATCCCAGTTCAGAGTTCTAGGGAAGTAGACCTCTGAGAGCATGTTAAGCCATCGGACCCGGATCGGATCTCAAACATCTGATAGTGAATGTAAAAGCGTTTATTATTATCATTAACAACCCATATTCATCACTGTTGAGCACGAGTCTACTCTCAGAATGAGAGGGATTTGGCCACGCTGGCCCAATGCGGATTGGCAGACTTCACACACGCAGAGAATTAAGAAAATTCTCTGGTATGCAGGTTTCCTCACGATGTTTTCCTGAATCCCGCGGGAATCATAAAAACTAACTAAGTAATTGAAAGGTAAAGAGGTAATGAAAGTTTTGACATGTAACCAATAATAACCACACTTACATGACATGATCTTACATGATGAATGATGTTGATTACATGTATTCATCATGATCATGGTGATAACATGTACCTACAGCTACAGCTGTAAAATCGCGATAAATAATAAAATCGATGATTTCTTCACCGTTTGAAACGTGATCTTTAATTTAATTACAGTTTATTTTTATCATTATAATTCTAATCAGGACTTGAAAACATGTACCTTATGATTTTAAACAAATCAACTACAACCAACGACCAAAAATAAATACCACTTTAATCTTTAAGCACAGGATCACGTTCACAAAATACCTCGAGCCCAGGTATTTAATATATAGTTTTTTAATATTTAAACGTAGAATTCAGTCCACAATATTCAGAGATATAGAGTAAAATTGTTCGCAAATATTCGTCAATAAAAGTTAACGCTCAAAGGCTGCATAGCTCGCAGCGAGTCGACCATGAAGTCGGGCTGCACAAAAATGCGCCCCGGCAGCAATGCTGCTTTCAGTATCTGTAAAAACTGCCCAAGTGCGAAACGGACTCGCAGACTTAGGGTTCTGTGAAAAATTGTAGTTATCAATAGGTATACCCGGGATTTGTGGAACAAAGGACATGTCTTAATTTTGTATGGAGGCTGGGTCTTTATTCCAAGTGTCAACTAAGCAGAACAAATTATTTTTATCGTAAAAGAACATAAAATATAGGGTTTCAAAACTCAAAGTAATTTTTTTTTTGGAGCCAGCATTTTTTTTTAATTAATTAAACAAAATGTATTTTTTTCAATAGCTGACAACATTAATTAAGAATTAACACACACCTTGACAGATTGTCAGTAATTTTCGCGTAGTAGTAGTAGAAAAATTCATGGTTCCCGAGGGATTTGTGAAAAGCAAAATTCCACGCGGACGAAGTCGCGGGCGTCCGCTAGTATTAGTTTATATGGATTACCTAACATATTAAAGCGAGTTGCTGTAACATGAAGGACATCAGTGTCACCCAGGCCGACCTGCTGTATAGAAATAATCTATTTTAGTGATTCATGGCGTAACCTTAGCCGAGCCAAGTTCAAGCCTGCAGTACGAAGGAAACACGCGCGTTACATAACCACCCAACTAAATCAAAGCCCCTATAGCTGAGCGGTAAGGATATCACCAAGAGGTATTGGGTTCGATCCTCGTTGGACTATTGTAAACTGTCGTATCCACTGCTAACACAATCTTTTCCGACTATTTTGCATGCTCCTACTATAGATAGAGCTAACTAAGTAAGACTTTGTGGCTAGGACTTTGACGACTGGCGAATTTTTTTTATTCTTAACAAGTTAGCCCATGACTACAATCTCAACTGATGGTAAGTGATGATGCAGTCTAAGATGGGAGTGGGCTAACTTGTTAGGAGGAAGATGAAAATCCACACCCGTTTCGGTTTCTATCGGCATCCTACAGGAACGCTAAATCGCTTGGCGGTACGTCTTTGCCGGTAGGGTGGTAACTAGCCACGGCTGAAGCCTTCCGCTAGCCAAAAAATAATGAAAACCTAAACATTTTATTTTGACCTTTGCAACCTGCTGCATATAAAAAAATATAAGTAAATACTTTTCGCGCGAATCTTCTAACCAAAACACAAAAATCACTTCACTTTTTGTTTGTTTCGTGTTGATTCGAATTGAGTTCTATGTTTGAAACGTGGAACTCAATTCGAAACCGTTTCAGCGGATCATTAAAAAACACACGCGTCTTCAAAAATAAACAAAGATGAAGTGGACCGTCGGTAAACCGGCACGAAAGGGGTGAGTAGGTACGTGACAACCCATATATCATGCCCAGTAACCGTCATGACAATGGAAAAATATCCCTCCCTCAGGTGCCGTTATCCTTGAATATATCATTTAATTCATTACCGCAATATAAAGCCGAATTCCACTTAAACTGAGCTATAAACCTCAGCCTATGCTAAGTTACGCATAACTTAAACTATCGAGAATATTTTTATAATCATTATTTATTGCGAAAAAAAATGTCCTTTTCAGTAGTATGAACGACGTTTCTTTTTCGCAATAAAGAGTTATGTTTGAATTATTTCCACATTATATTTAAAACATTTTGACTAATATTCCCCTTTCAAGTAGGTAAGCGAAATGCCTTTAATGGGAATGGGTACCTATGGCCTCTAGGTTTTTTGATCAACAATAACTTAACGGACGTTGCCCGTTAAACAAATTGTTATAGCCATTTTTAATAATTTTTTTACAGATTTACATTAAGTAAAAACTGAAAAATAATACAAAAAAAAATGAAGCAATTTTCATTTCGTTACAATTTCGTATCATTTCAATTTTAACGTGTTAAATCAACCCCAAAAGTATCGCTTCAAAAAACAATTGTAGAATTTAATGCGAATTAATGCATTTACAAAAAATACAGTAGTAAAAGAGTACAGCTATTGATTATCATAAACGATAACCTAGCGATTTTGTTGCTTGCTAGACAAAGCATCAGCTTCGCTTCGCGCAGTTCTGGAGTACCAGCCTTAACACTGGTCAACGGCTGTCGTCGCCGCGATAGCCATTCAAATCCAGACGTTAATTAATGAGTTTTATGTACTGAGGCTTTTTATCTCTCCGCTTGTTGGATATTATCCGTCGGATGGTTAAGGCTCACACGGTGACTGGCTTAGTTCATTAGTTTGAAGGCTCTGCGGATCTTGAAATAATCATTTTCTTTTAATATTTACCAATTTATAAAAAATAACCAATATTTGACCAATATTCGTTCCTCTCCAACTTATCGGAAAAGACTTTTATAGCTTGGCACACTCCCGATGCCCCGCGCGCACTACTTCATACCCGCGCAGTCCTTCCCACTGCCCCGTGCGCACGACCTCACACCCGCGCAGTGATTTCCCCCCGTCGCCCGCATATCATGGGAGTGTCATTAACGAACTTGGCAAGCTATATGAGTGGGTACGATAACGGTCCAGCGGGCGGGAATCGAAACACAACCTCCACTAAGTACACCATTACCAGCTTATTTCAATGGCCCATCAGAGAACCACGTACCTTATAGAGGGAAAAAAGATGCGATCCAGAAACAAGGGGTTGATTCACTTATGTTTTGCTTAAAAACTATTTTAACTTCCCACTAGTTACTTAATGGAAAGACATTGATGTCAGCCCGTTTTCTAAAAATGGAGTTTTTGTCTAATCTCGACGTTTTGAGTTCCTAATAGGAAGCTATTATTTCTCTTATGTTTTAAAGTAGATACTTTGCTATTCGTGGGAAAAACTAGTGCAACAAATCATAGATATAAAGATTCCTAATTTACAAATATCGTAATTAAATATAATGATTTATTAATTATCCTCATCATCGTATTTTGATAAATATAGCAATTTTTATCACAGAGTAAATATCATACAGAGTGAGTCTTTACAAGCAGCGTGGTAAAGCCGCTGAAGCCCATAAAAAAACAAACGTCGCGAGTCTCCTTGACATCCACTTATGCAAATGTTTTTCATAATTAGTATTTCAAAAATTTAATCCTAACAACAATTACGTAAATTAATATAATAATCAATAATTACCAATAAAAAAATACTTTATCTTATTTCTTTAGTTTTTGTGAACAGTTTATAAAATGTTAAAAACATAAGACGCCGTTTTTCTTGAATAATATTGAAAGTTACTGACGCGACGCTTCGTGACGTACTGACTCGAGAATGTATTCGTTTTCGAATTCTGTATTTGGCGGGGCTACGACACCGTCGTGTTCCGTGCGGCTCCATCTGCCTATTATTGATTAATCTGTGTATTTTGATATATTTATCAAGATGGCACATACATGGCACATACATACATGGCATAAATATACCTATGCCCGCAAACCAGTCTCTCCATCACTAAAGATGCGACATAGAACAACGAGTAGGAATTTATTTTACGAGCAGTATTATAATCAGAGTAGAAAGCTATATAAATATCTGTGACAGCCATACTCGGCTGTATAACTTACACCGCCATAGAACCGAACAACGGAACTATTACTTACACCCGTTGATATATCGCAAACCATAGATACAACCCTAGACACGATATACCAACCGGACTGAAAATTTATAATAAAAATTTATTAGAAGAAAGAGTAGTAGAATAGAGAGTAGCTTAGTATTTCATAGTATCGAACCCAGAACCTCGTAATCCATAGAGACATAACGAACCATAGGACTTCATATACGATTTTAACCTCTATACATTATTTTCTTTAAGTACTAATATTTTAAAGAGGTAAAGTGCTATTTTAGAGGGTAATCTACTGAACCTATTTTGAAGCTTATTTTACTACTAGAAAGCCACGTTATTTGTGAATGTCATAGGCTATATTTTATCTCCATATTCTCGCGGGAATGGCAACCACCCGGGTGTTACCACGAGGCATCGGCTAGTCTATACTAATATTATAAAGAGGAAACTTTGTTTGTATGTTTGTTTGTTTGATTGTAATGAATAGGCTCAAAAACTACTGGACCGATTTTAAAAATTCTTTCGTCATTCGAAAGCTACATTATCCACAAGTAGCATAGGTTAAATTTTATTTTGGACAAAAATAGGTTTCCGTAAGATATTTGGGTTTTTCGGACACAAGGTGTAAAAAATCTACCAGAAAAGTAGGGTAGTAGTAGGTAAGAGTAGGGTAGGGGTAGGCTAGGGGTAGGGTCGAGTTTCAAGCGGACGAAGTCGCGGGCGTCGGCGAGTATACAATAAAAATGAACAAACGGCATCTAGCTAAACACAAGTCCGCATATCGTTGTTACGTATATCGGGGGTCACAACCCATAAACAAAGCGTCGGATCATAATTCTGCTGAGATACAGCGGGGTCATTCGTGACCCCGTTTTTTCCTGTTTATAGCGTGGACCCCACCATTTGTTACACATTGGATACCTCACCTTGAACAACACGGACCAAGTGGAATATTAAACGGCTTGGAGCTATAAATTCCAGAACGTACTGCGTTTACGTGATCACTGAACTTAAAGGTCATATTCCTATCGCACAAACCAATCTGCGCCTATCATATTTCACTGTGAGGTTTTAATTGCTTGCGAATAAATTTGATCTTTAAAAGAAAATTAACAAAATGTTTTCATTAAAATTAGCCTTTTTTATGTTCTAAATAAAAATTCATTTGTTCAAATAAGCTACTTAGATACTTTAATTGATTCAGGTCTATTCGCTAATTTGGAGTGTTTTAAAAAAATAAGGCAACCTATCAAATTAGACATTAGTTTAGGTACTTACAAGTTTGCGTTTACTTTACTTTCCACTTTTATGAAAAATACAAAATAAATTCAGTTGAGTATCAACTAAATTTTTTTAATATTAATGTTAATATTTTTTTTTATTTTATTCTTTACAAGTTAGCCCTTGAATACAATCTCACCTGATGGTAAGTGGTGGTGCAATCTAAATCTAAATTGGAAGCGGACTAACTTGTTAAGAGGTGGATGAAAATCCACACCCCTTTCGGTTAAATATGAATAGAGATAATAAAATCCAGGATCTTTCAGTTATGAAGGAATACTATGTATCTCGCCCTTAATACATTTACTCATAATTTTTATTAAATCATTAACTGTGCCTCGCAGTTTCACTCGCTTACAATCATTGCGTACATATAGCTTTCCTTAGGTTATCCAACATTGAAAAAATTTCCCTTTCAACGGAGTATTTTCTGTGATTACATGAACAAACTCTATAGATTAATATTGGTATAGATTTTTTACCTGCACAAGGTAACATTTAATTTTGTTTTACTAAGGTTTAGTAACAAAACTAAAAATCCACATATTTACACAGTGGTTCAGTAAAAACAAAGACTTAATACCCACATTAACGAAAGTAAAAAGTTTTAAAATTTCAGTTAAAACCGCTCGGAGATAGTTACACAAGTTAGTAACACGCCACAGTATTCGTCTCAACCTATATACAGTAACGTTGAGTGAATTTGGGGGAAACCGCGTACCGAAGTGCGCCCTAAAAGGGCTCGGGGTACGAGAGGAACCGGAAAATCCGGGAACAACCCTACCGGGGCTGATGATTGAGTGCGCGGCGCGCAGCGGCATTCATTACGCGAGACTCACTGAGCATTATTCGACAGCGTACCTCCTGTAAGTACATAGTCGCCTGGTACTTTCAGCGGATAAATGAGTTCAAATTGTGCGGTAAAGTTTCAAATTCTACTGCTAGGTACCTGTATTATTTACTATATCTGTAGCGAAGACTGAAATTTTGTCGTAGTTAACCTGTTTTTAATGGTTTTTAGTAAGAATGTGTTTTTGGCTAAATACATTAAATTATGTACGATAAACTCGTGGATTTTTAAAAGGTAACTCGATAGGAATCGGGTTGTTAGGAACCATCGCCCCAGGTACTTCAACTGGGTTGAGTTCTAAATATATGTATTTAGAACTCAACCCAACAACTTGTAAATAGATATACATATCTACATTCTGCTTCTGTAGTTCTAGTAAAACTAAAGAAATTATTATCGGTTTCTTATGACAGACTTATTTAAGCACCAGCAGACGCCTAGACGAAGTAGTTTCAGAGCCTATTCAATGCAAACAAATAAACACACAATATTTTTTTTTTCCTCTTTTTATTATTAGTATATAGATTATACGACAACGTTAATCCTCTAAGTAGTAATGCTACATTCTACTTTCTTTCTTTTATCACGTTTTGCGTTTATTCATATGAATATGAATAAACGCAAAACGTGATAAAGATTCTCTTGTAGACTATGTACTCTACAAGAGAACAATGTGTAAATTCGTGTACACGCAAGGTTATAACAAACGCATAAACAAATATGCTTTCCCTAGAACAACCCTGGACTTCGCAATCCATAGCCGTACTACTAGGTACAAGGTATAAATATTGCTAGGCGAAGGGTTAAACTTTCATAAAATCTTATCTTTATAGCGGATAATTTGGCAGATCTCCTGTTACGTTGTTTATGATACAACCTGCTCGCGCGGCCCATTGCAGGTGAACTTGGCTCCCACCCAAAACCCATCATACGTACCGGATTAGGCCGGGTTCAGAAGGTCGTACAACGCCGCACGATTTACCAATTTTATACACGAAACACGACCATTGAAGGCGAAAAAGCTAGTAATCATAACATTAAATCAAGGTTAAAGGGTAGAATGAAATTAGAAAGTATCTAGGAACCCGTGCACTACTGTCCTATATTTTGGACTGGCTTTTTACTTGTTTGTAGAGCCAAGATGAATATATATACAAAACTAATAAAATGCTATAAATACGAAAAATATGGCCAATGTTATAAAAACACAACCGGCATGCATGGACGCGTTTTAAAAGCCAAGTTTACACTAACAGGTTATAAAGGGATCTTTACGAGTCATAGTCCATAGAGAGCCACAATTGAACATCTATCTCAAAATCTATTAAAATTACAGAAACATTATATTAATATAGACTTTTTTTTACTTCTAAGACAAGTTATCTTTTGACTGCGATCTCACCTGGGGTGTGAGTCCGATATTTTATACTCGTCGATGTAATAATTACCTTTTATAAGATTTTGAACTTTATTTTTATAGGATTACAAAAATAAAATGTCACTAACAAGGCACTAAATAACTAACTAACAAGGCCGCTGCGGGACATATGAGGCACTCGAATGCGTCCAACAGGAGCGTTGAATTTTTGATAGATATTGTCAAAATTTAAAAAATAAATAAATGAGAGAAAAAAATATCAATCGTCACCGCAGCAGCGGATGAGTCGATGTGTAACTACCCTTAAAAGTTCAATTGGAGTGTGGCTAGCTACTATTTCACAGTTTGCGCGAATACAATTTTGGCTATTACATTGTAAACAACAGTTACATAACGTTCAGTGGACAGTGGATGTGAGATCACATCTAAAAGGCAATAGAGGTTTCTCTACATACCTATGTGTTACTTAGGAGACTACTAACGGAACAAGTAAGCCCAGCTCTAGACTATTAATTGGCTCAGTTGTTTTATAAAAATAATTGAACTGAAACTCGAATTGAGAACCTCCTTTTTTGAAATTGATTAAACAATAAAAGTTGACATTTTGACATTTAAGTAAAAGTATTCCATTACCACAATGTTTTTATCTCTCAAAGAATTTGCCTAATAATGTACAAAAATGTCAACCAGGCTGAATAATCATTAATCATAGACTGCTTTGAGGTATTATGAGTATTTTCCAAAAAAAGTATACATATTTGTACAAAAATTGTATACTATTGTATAAAATATCGTTGTATTTGTATACCTATGTATTTGTACATTATCAACTAGAAATACCGATTTATATCTATAGATAGAAAAACAAAATAACGTCATAAATAGTTTTTGCACCTTACCTATAAAATCAGAATACATATATATATTGTTTTTATAAATTAAAGGAATGAGGCGGCATTTTCGATGAAAACTCCCAGGCGGCTTGATCGATTTTCTAAAATACTTCCAACGATTATCGTTATATTCAACCTATTTATACAATGCCTTGACAAATTTCATATTAACTTACGTAAACTTTCCTCATGAATCACTCTATATATTGATGTAATTCGTTATCAACCCATAATCGGCAGTGCTGAGCTCGAGTCTCCTCTCAGAATGAGTTAAGCCAATGGTCCACGACGCTGGCCCAATGCGGATTGGCAGACTTCACACACGTGTTTTCCTTCACCGTTTGAGACACATGATATCTAATTTCTTAAATTGGTGTAAACCGCATGAAAACCCGTTCAATAGTTTTCAAGTTTATCGTGAAAATCCAGACAGCACTTGAAGATTTCGAACGTTCGACGTATCGCTTTTGTGTATACCCGCTCCAACATCTAAACGACTTTAAATCGTCGCGGAAACTGTGTATTGATACGCTAATAAGCAATAAACAGTCGAATAACCAATAAACAGTTGCATCGACATTGATAAATACATTTAGCATTGTATTAACATTACAATACCTACCGGTGAGTCACATTCTCCACCGGGTCAAATAATAGCCGATAGCTTCGACTACGGCTCCTCGATCACGTAGCTACTTGGTTACCGATGCTTGTCGTTTGATTGCGTATTTATTTTTACCGGTGAGACGATTTTGATGTCGCATTTTGACCGTGATTCCATTTATTTTCGAAGTTTGAACTTTGTTTATATAATTTTTACACAGAAACTAAAGTGAAAGAACTGCCCTGCTCCGTGATAGCCAATGGATATGACCTCTGCCTCCGATTTTGGAGGATGTGGGTTCGAATCCGATCCAGGGCATGCACCTCCAACTTTTCAGTTGTCTGCATTTCAAGACATTAAACATCAGGTATCTCAAACGGTGAAGGAAAAACATCGTGAGGAAACCTGCATACCAGAGAATTTTCTTAATTCTCTGCGTGTGTGAAGTCTGCCAATCCGCATTGGGCTAGTGTGGTGGACTATTGCTCTAAATCCTTTCATTCTGAGAGGAGACTCGAGGTCAGCAATGAAATATGGGTTGATAATGATGAAAGTTTGCGGTGCTGTAGGGGTTTATCTCTGAATCTACTGAACTGATTTATAGCACTAGAAAGCCACATTATTTGCGAGTATTATAGGCTATATTTCATCCCCTTACTCACGGGAACGGGAACTATGAGGGTGAAACCGTCGGCTAGTTATTATAACTAAAAATCTAGACAAGTTGCCGAGTTAAAAGGTATTGAAAAACATTTTTAAATAGTAAAAAAGTTTATAAAGCGCATGTTTTATCTTGCAAATGTTATCTCATCTCACAGCATCCCCTATTGAGCCGTTCAGAGCTCAGAGCGTGTAATGCAGATATTACCTATCTACCCTCTTTTCTTTTTAAAACACTTTAAACAGCTTAAAATCTTCGTACGACGTGCACCGACGCGACGTTCACAAGATTTTTTACTAATTTAATATTATTGAGGGCAGGCATAAGTTTGAACTTTATTTATATCTTTTTACACAGTATCCTGCTACTAAGTAGGTACAAATTGTAAAAAATGGGTTGGCAGTGCGTTTTTGAACTTACTATAAATGGATAATATTAAATGATGAATGATGCATCTTTAAGATGAGAGTGAATATAGGTCGTGGTCGTGGTGAATTTATGGAATGCCTTTTCGGCTTCCGTTTTTCCTATCAGCAACAACTTCAGTATGATCAAGTCAAGTGTGAAGAGGAACCTTAGAGGATAGACTTACCCCCGCTTTAGTTACGAGTATAGTAGCCACAGAAAACATATGTGTATAGCCCAGGACCCGTGGAGCAACTGATTTAATTTTCCGTCAAGCTAAGCTTCCGTGAGTAACTTTTATATTTACAAAAGTTCTTGATTCTGGTAGTTACCAGGTAATAAAATAAATAATTCTGAGCGTTGGAAATAATGTACCACGCAATTCGTAGGACATTGTGGCTGTTATGTTGTATAACTACTAATTAAGCAACAGTAAAAAAAACATCTGGTTAATAACAACTCTTGCCTCCTCGCTATTTGTATCAATAACGAGGTTATTAAAAATAAATCAATTGTAAAAATGCTCTACGGATCCTGGACTATTAAGTATCATCATCATCATCATATCAGCTGATGGACGTCCACTGTGGAGCATAGGCCTTTTGTAGGGACTTTAAAACATCACGATACTGAGCCACCTGCATCCAGCGAATCCCTGCGACTCGCTTGATATCGTCAGTCCACCTGGTGGGGGTCGACCAACACTGCGTTTACTAGTGCGGGGTCGCCATTCCAGCACTTTAGGACCCCAACGCCCATCGGCCCCGCCCATTGCCATTGCCGTTGAGCTATGTCGGTGTCTTTGTTATTTTTCACCCATTTCATCATTGATCTCCTCATTTTTGATTCGATCTCGCAGAGATACTCCTAACATAGATCGTTTCATCGCCCGCCGTGTGGGCCTTCTTATGAGGCCCATAGTTAGCGACCAAGTCTCGGAACCATAGGTCATCACTGGCAACACGAAGACTTTTGTCTTCAGGCACTGAGAAATTTCGGACGAAAAGATGTCGCGAAGTTTCCCGAATGCAGCCCAGCCGAGTTGGATTCGGCGGTTCACCTCACAAAACTCACTAATAGATACAGGATGATCAGCAAATACAAAATGCAAATGTCGGTACAAATGTAATAGACCAAAAACCAATACTGCATTCACGGAATTAGTTTTGCCGAGGTCTCTCTCCATCTAATTTATGAGGCCAATACATTTGTCGGTGGAACGTGCCTCATTACCTCAGCCTGTGGAGTCGAGAGAATTTATTTTTTTTATTTAAATTTTATTTAAATTAGAGTATCCAATTCCGTAACACCTGTTCTGTGGCGCTGTACAGAATTGTGTGTCGAATTGGATTTGGAAGTGATTTTCGCCGCGGTAATGATGCAAGATGTTTCCATTTCAAATTGAATTTACTGAGAGTTCCAATATATTGAATTAGTTTCGACTGACTAAATTAATTTATGTTATTTAGTCACTTAGCAACTGGGGTGTGATTCCGCTATTTTGTACTCGTCGATGTAATATTCGCCTTCAAGTGTTTTTTTTTAATTTGAACTTTATTTCTATGGGATGTCTAAAATACTATGAATTGACATGGAAATGGGCGAGATCACTTCGATGTAACTTTACAGAATGCAGGGTCATCTTTGCAATAAAAACTAGTAAACTGTAAGCAAGAAGGAAAGAAACTAAATTTATTGAAATTGTTACTATTGACAGCATCTCTGCCTGTAACTCTAAGCAGAAAAACTATAATTATTATGCTTTACTAGCCGACGCCACGCGGTTTCACCCGCGTGGTTCCTGTTGCTGTAGGAATACGGGAACAATATATAGCTTATAGCCTTCCTCGATAAATGGGCTATCTAACAGTCAAACAATTTTTGAAATCGGACCAGTACTTCCTGAGATAAGCGCGTTCAACCAAACAAACAAACAAACTCTTTAGCTTTATAATATTGGTATAGATAAAATTGATTTATTGGCTTATTATTCAAATAAAATGAATTTAAAATGTTTGAACTTTGTCCTTGTGCAACATACGTACACTCCAAAGTACATAACAACTGCATGACAAAGTGTAATTGAATTAAGTGTTCTTATCATAAGCAAAATCGTTAGTCAGCTAACTCTTTGATAAAATTACTGAATAAGGCATAGCACAGACGTAGAGACTTTTTCGTCGGCATTTGGTTATTCCTTGCACGCCCTGCGAAGGGTTTACTGAATTATAAGCTATAGTTTTCCACTCAACATCAGTATCTATACTAATACTATAAAGCTGAAGAGTTTGTTTGTTTGTTTGAATGCGCTAAACTCAGGAACTACTGGTTCGATTTAAAAATTATTTCAGTGCTAGATAGCCCATTTATCGAGGAAGGCTATAGGCTATATATTATCCCCGTATTACTACGGGAACGGCCACCATGCGGGTGAAACCACGCGGCATCAGCTAGTGTTTTTATAAATCGACAGAGTAATTCTGTAATTTATCTGTATCTCTCTCTGTCCAACATTACACTTATTTGGAAGTGGTACACTTGGCGATACGTTTTGCCGTTAGGATGGTAACTAGGCTCTGCACGCCTTAAAACAAGGCAAATACTAACCAATTTAGAAAATATAAAATCCTAAAGAGATCAGAGCTGAGAGTCGAAAGACTCTGTTAGAGCAGTATTACCAAATGCGCTAGAGAAGTCGTGAAAATTGGTTGATTGATTGCAGCTATGCTTGCTGGAAGCCTTAGGCGTTCTAGACTAAACAATGTTTTCCTATGTTCTACGAGTATGATGCAATAAGTATGTAATATGTGCTGATAAATGTATAGGCATGGACGTTGCTAAGTTGTGGTGACACATTATTTACCCGTGATTTATAGTTTTTTTTTATTTATTTACTAGCAGTTGCCACGCGGTTTCACCTGCGTAGTTCCCGTTCTGGTAGGAATACGGGGATAAATATTGTCCATAGCACACGGGGATAGTTTAACTTTCCAACAGTGAAACAGGTTTAGGTTTCGGAGACTACCGGCAAAGACGTACCGCCAAGCGATTTAGCGTTCCGGTACGATGCCGTGTAGAAACCAAAAGGGGTGTGGATTTTCATCCTCCTCCTAACAAGTTAGCTCGATTCCATCTTAGACTGCATCATCACTTACCATCAGGTGAGATTGTAGTCAAGGGCTAACTTGTAAAGAATAAAATAAAAAATAAATAAAAGACTATTCAATGCAAACAAACAAACAAATGTTTCCTCTTTATAATGTTAGTATAGATGTATTACGGTTATTATCTTTTATTTAAAACAACAGTCACCATTACTTTTTTTGGTAATATATGCAATTGGTAATATAAGGAATAAGAATATCATAATCAAGAAGATTATGATATTCTTATTCCAATTAGCCGGAAAAGACTGTGTTATGAGTGATCCTGCAATCTGATAATAAAAGTTGTAATATGGTTAGGCACATTTACCTCAAACTTTCAATTAAACCAACAAACACTAATTATTCACTACTTACTCTTTACAAGTCAGCCCTTGACTACAATCTCACCTGATGGTAAGTGATGATGCAATGTAAGATTAAAGCGGGCTAACTTTATTAGGAGGAGGGTGAAAATCCACACCCCTTTCGGTTTGGATACAACATCGTATCGGAACGCTGAACAGTGAAAAAAAATTAACTTAGTAACAACGAAGGATGGGCCACTGAAGTACAATCACCTTATAACTTGTAACTTATCGACAATAGCCCTCCACGTCATCCGATTGCCATACCTACTTGCTGTAAGCTACACGACCTAGCGAGCCTACAGTTCACAATTGAAATTAAAAATTAGGGAAACCTCAGAGAGGGTTTTTTTTTTTTTATTTATTTGTCCTTTTTTTTAAATACAAAACACTTTAAATTTTTATAAAATAAATTCAGCGCTCCCGCTGCGGGACATTTGGGTACCCAGTCGGTGGCAGGGCTCCAGAGTGAGGAATCTCCTCACAATACGCGCCGTCTAAAGAATCACTGCCTGTTGTATCCGACCCTCGATCCAACAGTTAAGCGAAAGCTATTAAGATATTTATTAAAGCGCTTAAAAACTTGCAGTAAAAACTATGACAGAATTTTGGAAGAATAACGACTTTTAGAAATTCTTCCCATCATAATAGAGAAATGCCTGTTGTTTAGTTGTTATAATGTCTATTTAACGTGTAAATTTTTCAAAGTAATTTTCTGTTTTAGCCGACTTCAAAAAAAAGAATGAGGTTCTCAATTGGATGCGTATGTTTTTTTTTAATATTCGCCTCTTAATATTAATAATTTTAATTAATTGTTAATATATCTTTCTCCAAAAATTTCACTACGACATTGTATAGCAAATAGGATAAGTTAGCATAAGTATTCTATTCTACACTTAACAGTATGGATTGATGAACTAATGTATTATTAAAGTAAATAAAAAAAAAATACTTGAAACTCAATACAATACTTAAATTTAAAGTATTGTATTGAGTTTCAAGTATTTTTTTATTATTTTGACAGTATGGATTAGTTAGCATTCATTTCGGAACTGTACACTTGTTAAGCGACGAACATAATTAGCAGTATGATAAAAATGCTAACAAGATGGTTCCATCAGTAAGCGTGTAGGTTATGGTTTTTAGCCTCGTTTCCTTAACTGTAGTCTGTAGTTTACATAGATAAAACTACTTTGTGGATAAACAACGGGTTCGCTTTGTTTTGACTCCTTATCGGCTGTACTTAACTACTTTTTTACTTAATTAGGTAGTTTACTAAATGTAGATTAGTCCTTCACGATATCGACAGAATTTCTCTTTTTACCTAACTGATGGCAATGAGCGACGTAGTTCGAAGAGCCGATGGAAGTTGGGGTCCCAAGGTGCTGGAATGTCGACCCCACACCAGAAAGCGCAGTGTTGGCCGACCCCCCACTAGGTGGACCGAAGACATCAAGCGGGTTGCAGGGAGCCGCTGGATTCTCGCGGCTCGAGACCGTTTTGTTTGGAAGTCCATGCAAGAGGCCTATGTCCAGCAGTGGACGTCCATCGGCTGTTGATGATGATGATGATGATGATGACCCAACTGAAGAAGTGTGTAATAAACAAATTCATGCCAAATTGAAAAATTTTGGAAACCTCCTTGAAGAAATTGCTTCTTTATTATAATAACTCACAGTCGACGTTGAATTCCTAATGATTACACGTACCTTTTAGCATATAATTTGATATACCACTTGAAATTAAGTTTTTCACAAATCTTATAAGAACCATGGAATAAAAAAGTAGTCTAGGAGTTAATCCAGGGTATATCCTAGTGTGATATGGGCCAATTATTTTTAATCATGACAATATAATCGTTCCCTCTAGCTACAAAGCAAATTTTGTTTTTTTTTTTTCATTCTTTACAAGTTAGCTCTTGATTATAATCTCACCTGATGGTAAATGATGATGTAACAGTTAGTTAACGTTAGTTATGAATGGATTTTGCGATAGGGCCGGATTAAGGAGGTCTAAAGCCTTTCGCAAGTTTGTATAAAAGTCTTGAAATTTGGCAGGGAGGTGTTATGTATAAAACATACGAAAATATAAATCGCAGGCGTCCACTAGTAACGTATAATTGTACCGCGTTATCAAAAGTCGCAGGCGTCCACTAGTAACGTATAATTGAACCGCGTTATCAAATGTCGCAGGCGTCCACTAGTAACGTACAATTGAACCGCGTTATCAAATGTCGCAGGCGTCCACTAGTAACGTATAATTGAACCGCGTTATCAAATGTCGCAGGCGTCCACTAGTAACGTATAATTGAACCGCGTTATCAAATGTCGCAGGCGTCCACTAGTAACGTACAATTGAACCGCGTTATCAAATGTCGCAGGCGTCCACTAGTAACGTATAATTGAACCGCGTTATCAAATGTCGCAGGCGTCCACTAGTAACGTATAATTGAACCGCGTTATCAAAAGTCGCAGGCGTCCACTAGTAACGTATAATTGAACCGCGTTATCAAAAGTCGCAGGCGTCCACTAGTAACGTATAATTGAACCGCGTTATCAAAAGTCGCAGGCGTCCACTAGTAACGTATAATTGAACCGCGTTATCAAAAGTCGCAGGCGTCCACTAGTAACGTATAATTGAACCGCGTTATCAAAAGTCGCAGGCGTCCACTAGTAACGTATAATTGAACCGCGTTATCAAAAGTCGCAGGCGTCCACTAGTAACGTATAATTGAACCGCGTTATCAAAAGTCGCAGGCGTCCACTAGTAACGTATAATTGAACCGCGTTATCAAAAGTCGCAGGCGTCCACTAGTAACGTATAATTGAACCGCGTTATCAAAAGTCGCAGGCGTCCACTAATAACGTATAATTGAACCGCGTTATCAAAAGTCGCAGGCGTCCACTAGTAACGTATAATTGAACCGCGTTATCAAAAGTCGCAGGCGTCCACTAGTAACGTATAATTGAACCGCGTTATCACCTTATCACCTGACTGGAACCTTCTGGACACGCACTAGTTGGCCATCACAAAGGCTCGGCACAACAAATAAGGATGCTATAATCATGTTGTCCGGGTTGTCTCACGAAAAGCTTTGTTAACAAGAAAAATATACAAGCCATTTTACTTCACGCAAGGAATGCGAATCACGGCATTCGCTGGCAGTTTTATTAAACGGATCAACTTAAGCCTCTCACACACTGACGGCTGCGTCTATGAATTAAACGTTTCGTCAAACTCTATTGCTGGAATATCAGTGTAAAAGGTCTTTAAAGCCTTAGTTCGGCCTTATCGCCGCCGCTTCGCAGTTTGGATCGGGCCGCGTTGCAAGAACCAGCTCATGACTAAGGGCCCCGTATGGGTTCGAAACTAGTCGGGCATACTCCGACCTCTAATATCACGTGAGTTTTAGCCGTGTTTCAATCAATTAATTGGAAAAAACAGTTCAATTCTAGTTCAATTTAAGTCATCGTCGTCATCAACCCATATTCGGCTCACTGCTGAGCTCGAGTCTCCTCTCAGAATGAGAGGGGTAAGGCCAATAGTCCACCACACTGGCCCAATGCGGATTGGCAGACTTCACACACGCAGAGAATTAAGGTAATTCTCTGGTATGCAGGTTTCCTCACGATGTTTTCCTTCACCGATTGAGACACGTGATATTTAATTTCTTAAAATGCACACAACTGAAAAGTTGGAGGTGCATGCCCCGGACCGGATTCGAACCCACACCCTCCGGAATCGGAGGCAGAGGTCATATCCACTGGGCTATCAATTTAAGTACACTTTCACATTTCAAAAATACGTAATGCTTCATTAAACACCTCGCGCGCATTATGTATAGAAATATAAAAAAAAACTCCAGTCAACTGAGTTTGTATCGCAGAAACGCAAAGTTACAAAAGTGAAAAGTAAAAAAAATGCTCGCTATGACAAAAATATGACACAACGTTCCGCCAACTTGTAATAAGTTAGAACATGGCAAGCGTAAGAGACTTCTTTGTTAACTTATAAAGCTACGGACTCACGAGTATTAGCTTTTGTCGCAGTTTCTCGTATTCATAAATCAACTCGTGTGATATTACGTAACACCTTTATTTACTTTTCATTTCTTTGTCGGTATGTAGATAGAATTAATTGTTTTGTGATGAAGAAGCAATGTACGCTTTACAAAATGAATAGACACGGAAAGGTGTATGAAATTACTTCTTTACAAGTTAGCTCTTGACACATATGTTTTCTGAAAGATGTATTACTTTACCTGTATTTATTTTATTCCTTACAAGTTAGCTCTTGATTACAACCTAACCTGATGGTAAGTGATAATGTAATCTACGATAGAAGCAGGCTAACTTGTTAGAGGGAGGAATTTCCACACTCCATTCGGTTTCTACCCGACATCGTACCGGAACGCTAAATCTACTTAGCAGTACCTCTGTGCCGGTTGGTTGGTACCTAACCACGGCCGAAGCCTCCCATCAGCCATACCCTGGACCAATTAAGAAAACTTTACATGTATTTATGTACTTATCATAGAACAAAGTCATCCTCTAGATAACGTCTATCAATCGCTATAAGTGCTAAACCGATTTTCACATGGCTTACTTCTTTTTTCTCTATTGTAAAATACCAATTTGGTACTTCATAAAATTACGATCTAGCCTACTTATGTGACTAATTAGTAATTTAACTATAACCTAAACTTATAATATATTATTATTATACTAAGATAATGTCCAATAACTTAAACTTAGTCTTTCCCTAACTATTACGTCTTGGCTTACTAATAGCTAGTGATTCATGAGGAGGGTTTAGGTATATGGTACGTCAAGGTATTGTGTAAATTGGCTGTAATATGACAATAATTGTTGGAATTAAGCTAAGTGTCGGAATTCTTCGAAGATAGAAAGGAAAGCTTTGTAATAATTACTTTAATGATATAGTAAGGGAGTAAAGGGGAGGCTAATAGCCAGTCAGCCTCCCCAACTGTCAACCTCACCTACACGTGACCCTGCAGACTGACCGACGAGGCTCTGGCGACAGACTAATGACGGTATAACAATTTCCGAAGACTAGACTATCGGGTGTAACGACACCGGTGCGAATAGTCTTTAGCCCTGTGATGACCAACCGTCCAACCCATGGTATCATTCATCATTAACAACTCATAATCGGCTGTTGAGCACGAGTCTCCTCCCAGAATGGGAGGGGTTAGGCCTTAGTCTACCATGCTGGTCAAATGCGGATTGGCAGGCTTCACACACACAGAGAATTATGTAAATTCTCAGGTATGCAGGTTTTCTTACGATGTCGGAGACTCGAGCTCAGCAGTAAGCCGAATATGGGTTAATAATGATGATGATGATGAATGACACCATCCACGCATGAGCACATAGCCCTACACGCGCAAAAACTGTAAGTTAGCGAAACATCAGCAAACCGCGAACAGCGATGAAGTTGAGGGTAGGATGAAACAAAAAGTTTCAAGCGCCCATATTAAATTATACCAGCATCTAGACTCAGAGTTCGTACGAATGATATTACAATGAGATTCCCGAGGGTAGTCTGATATTATTTCCCGTTAGACAATTTTTTTCTCAAAGATATATTTCAAAATATTAAAATAAGGAAACGAATAGAAATAGAATGTAATATTTTACAAGATAAGTAGACTGTTTGACGCCTCCGTGGCGCAGTGGTATGCGCAGTGGACTCACAAGACGGAGGTCCTGAGTTCGATCCCCGGCTGGGCTGATTGAGGTTTTCTTAATTGGTCCAGGTCTGACTGGTGGGAGGCTTCGGCCGTGGCTAGTTACCACCCTACCGAAAAAGACGTACCGCCAAGCGATTTAGCGTTCCGATACGATGTAGTGTAGAAACCGAAAGGGGTGTGGATTGTCATCCTACTCCTAACAAGTTAGCCCGCTTCCATCTTAGATTGCATCATCACTTACCATCAGGTGAGATTGTAGTCAAGGGCTAACTTCTGCAGAATAAAAAAAAATAGACACCGAAGCTAGGCGATAGAAATAAACATAACAGTTGTGCGAGTACTTACTAACCTTAGATCCGAATTAGAATCGACCTTCACCTATCTGTTTAATAGATGAAAAGTGTTTTTATCAAAGTGCCTATTACGAGTAGTACCTAGTAGTTTCCTGTCCAAACTAAAATTATAATAATAAATAGCGATATATTTTTTAGTAGAGCTAGGATTTTCGTGGACTGGCCAGAATTTTTTTAGACAATTCAATATGTTTTTAACATACTAAAAACACTTTATCTATACTAATATTATATAGAGGAAAACTTTGTTTGTATGTTTGTTTGTTTGTTTGTAATGAATAGGCTCAAAAACTACTGGACCTATTTTAAAAATTCTTTTACCATTCGAAAGCTACATTATCCACAAGTAACATAGGCTATATTTAATTTAGGAAAAAAATAGGGTTCCGTTAGGATATTTGGGTTTTTTGGACACAAGGTGTAAAAAATCAACCAAAAGGAACTAGATGTAGGGGTAGGGTAGGGGTAGGGTAGGGGTAAGGTAGGAGGGGTAGGGTAGGAGTAGAGGTAGGGGTAGGATAGGGGTAGTTGAAAGTTTACTTCGAGTTTCACGCGGACGAAGTCGCGGGCGTCTGCTAGTATCCAATAAACAGTTATCTAATATCAGGATCTTCTACACTTTGGTATTACTTATTTTCTTGTCAGGGAGGAAAAAAATCCCTTCGGACTTCTGCCGGCTAGTCAGCAGGATAGCTAGAAGCATGTCTAACTTGCACGGACTAAAAATAACCTCCCCTGTACTCCAAGGTCAGCACGGAACCTCTTTGCATTTCTCCGTGCTGATAAGTTTTACTAACTTTTTCCAACTGAGCCTAATACTGGAACCATCAACATAATCCATTACACACCAAACTAACCAAAGAAGATGTTAATGTATTGGCTGATGTATATTATACCTACCGATTAGTACTGCCATATATGGCTGAATGTTAAATCTCTCAATCCATTAAAAACCAGTATGCAGAAGCGGCCATATAGGGACGTCTCAACAGGTAACGTACATCTACGAACCCGTCCTACTTCGATAAGTCAGTGTAAACATGTTCTTTTTCTATTTTTACCTACTCCTTGGTTGACGCTTTGGCCACACTGAACTAAAGGGCTATTCTGTAGGTCTATCATGCGACCAACGACATGTTTCCTGAAGAGAAATAGAAAAATATCGACCAATAGCGGCGCAACCTAAAATATCGCTATCCCTTTCATTGCGTTGGGATTGGGACAACTCCGCTGCTATAGCTTCAGTTAAGTCGTTGGTAGCACGTTAGGCCTATTGTAGATGAAAATGAAAATGAATTTTATTCGTTTTATAAACATTACATTACATAGGCTGAGACCTTCTTTTAAGTGAAAACCTGTGTCAGAAGGTCTCGCTCTCGCTAGTAATTAATATATTATTATAAGGAAAAAAACACATCAACAAACATGAAGTGAAAATGGGGTACATAAGTGTGTGTGTTCGCGTGTGTGTGTGTGAATTAGTGGCATTCCTTTCCCTTGTTTTATTTTAATTTATTTAACAATCTTTGGGAGATCTTCGCTTTGATCATAGTCAAGCCCTTTCAAAAATTCACTCACATGTAGATGTTTTATACCTCGACAGTATGAGCTTCAAATTCGTCTCTCTCTGCTTATTGAAGTTACAATAAGACATAGAGAGATAGAGCTTGAGACTCACAGTGGTGATTGATGAGTTATAAAAACGACGTTACAGAATAGCGCTACAGCAGGCTTATTCACTATCTTTGACGTCTGCTAGTTGACATACGAAATTGAGATTTTATGTACAAATTAAATTCGGTGCCTTGCTGGTGGATATCATATAGTACGTAGAACACATATTTGATGTTTATTTCTATAGGTTGAAAAAATGAAGAAAGTTGGAGGAGGCCTTTGCCAACAGTGGCATACAGATAGACAGAGGGATATTAACGCAAAACCAATAATTAAGTGTGTAATAGAGTGTAAGGAATTAAATATAATATATAAGTAAAAAAGTCAGTAATAGAATACTTAAGATAGATAGGTAATAATGTTAACTGTAACACTGTCTGAATAAAAGGCTATTATTATTATTATTTATAGGTTGATAATAAATACCAAAATAGTGAATAGGCCAGCAAGTCTCATCTTATTGACGTCACATGTATAGCATCTGAATCCCGATAAATAAAATCATGAAATGCATGTAAATAATGTATTGCTTTGACCGCTGATCCTTGAAAGAAAAAAAGAAAGAAAAAATCTTTATTACAGCATTATGCCACACAACACAACTTGCTCTTACCTATTATCATATAATATTATAATATAATATTGTCATATTATATAATATGTCAGGACAATATCCTGCGATGTGTGACATAACCCAATAAAGGGTCCCAACTCAGCATAATGTTACATACTCTTTAAATAAAAAGAGCATGGAGCGCTGTTAGTTCCTTCGAGAATATTTTTTTATCGGAGCACCCTACCGACCATGGACTATCATTTAGTCCCAGGATTTCAGAATGACATTTCAACCACCAAACTATAGAGAAAGTTGATATTTCTAATTCACTACACATGACTCTCGCCCACATCAACTAATATAGTCATAAAGTAAACACTAAAAAACCAAGGAGGCGCCATTCAAAAGCCATAAGCTTTCTATACAGCTCGAATACTACCCACGCTACCTGTGACGTCCCACGCTAAATTTTGAACTTAATGATTTGTCTAGAAACATGGTTATTGACATGCAGATTAGGTGTATCTGAAGTTTATTTGTTTATTAATATCATCGAAAAGTGATCCCTTGATTGCGATCTCAATTGCTATTAACTAAGTGAAAATGAAGTCAAAATATAGTACCGGGCTTATTTTTAAGATGCAGATTACCGCAAAGTATAGAATACATCAACGGTCGAAGCCTGAGACCAGAGCAAAGCCAATTTAGAAAATTCAAAATTTTAAATTAAGCCACATTGTGTGTTCACCCCAAGACTTACGTGTATCTGTGTGCCTAGTGGCAGTTTGATACTGTTACTATCGCGTTGACGTAAACGCGAATTTATATGGAAGTGAAACAGTTGTGCAGTAGTGCCACTAGATGGCGCTATTTCAATTCCTTAGAATTTCGCGTTTACGTTAACACGATAGTAACAGAATCAAACTGCCACTAGGCCCTCAGATGACATTAGTGACAAATAGATCGTGCAAATAAATATCTAAACTTGCATCTTACCTATTACTATAGAAGTAAAAATGTCAGCTCTTAAGCTAAAAATATTAACGATCGAACAGAGAAACCTCCTCATTTTTTGAAGATTTTGGAAAATAGAACATGCCATTTATAATAGTGCGTAGAAATATAAACGCGAACTAATATTATAAACGCGAACGTTTGTATGGATGTTTCGATGTATGTTTGGATGTTTGTTACTCTTTAACGCCGCAACTACTAAGCCGATTTGGCTGAAATTTGGAATAGAAATATATTATACTCTGGATTTACACATAGACTACTTTTTATCCCGAAAAATCCTTGGATTCACGAGGTCTACGAAACCCTTATGATTTTTGATGTTATGAGTGTTTGTTGCTCTTTCACGCCTCGGCTACTGAACCGAATCGCCTGAAATTTGAAGTAGACAGATTATAGTCTGGATTAACACATAGACTACTTTTCATTCCGAAAAAATCCATGGATCCCGAGGGATTTGTGAAAAAGTAAATTCCACGACGAAGTCTCGGGCGTCCGCTAGTACATACATACGTTCGAAACACATAACTCCCCTCCTAGCGCAGTCGAGTAAAAAGAGAAGTTGTTAACGTATGATTACTTATGGCCACTTAGTACGTGATGAAAATGCAACATTACAATAAATTAAAGTAGCGTGAGAGAGGCGCATAACAGCCAAACGCAAATGGTCTCAGATGATGTGTACTTAAATATAACGGGCATTAAAGTGTTATATACTTACCCACTCCTCCAAGTAGAGCGTGTCGCGAAAGTAGTTTTTTTTTTAGGTACTGCGATCTCTAGTTATGATAGACACAGTCTAGCGCGCTTTGGCCGTCAAATCTAGGCCCACAATCTTTTATCGGCCTCGTAACTCTTAGACTATATTTTTTTTCCAAATATGACCCTCCTAATCTTAAGAAAAGACTTCGCCAATAAGTTATAGTAATCCTAGGAACAAATTCTACAATGCATTGTGTGCTATAGGAATTAATTTTACAATGCACTGTGTGCTATCTGCAGAAAAGTAGCCCTTAGTCTAAGTCTAAGTCATATTTATCATCGCATCATCATTATCAACCCATATTCGGCTCACTGCCGAGCTCGAGTCTCCTCTGAGAATGAGAGGGGTAGGCCAGTAGTCTACCACGCTGGCCCAATGCGGATTGGCAGACTTCACACACACAGAGAATTAAGAAAATTCTCTGGTATGCAGGTTTCATCACGATGATTTCCTTCACCGATTGAGACACGTGATATTTAATTTCTTAAAATACAAACAACTGAAAAGTTAGAGGTGCATGCCCCGGACCAGATTCGAACCCACACCCTCCAGAATCGGAGGCAGAGGTCATGTCCACTAGGCTATCACGGCATCGCATTATTACTATCAATAATGACAGTTAATAGTTTATATTAGCCAGAAGTGTTATAATCAATACTTGCAATATACTTTTTGCCATATTAAATTTGACTAAAATACTTTTCATCAAATAAACACATGGGTGAAGGTCGTTTCAAATTCAGATTTTCTATTTTGTAGTCTCTTGTTTCTTTACCACTGGTACAATAAATGTTAAATTCAACATTGTTCGATTTTAATGGATTAATGAATAAAATATCTGTGAAATGTTCGAGTAAGACATAAATAAATGGAATTTTGCGGAAAAGAAATAGCAGTTACCAACACGAAATACAACTTTGTACGTATCGCATCACGTGGCAAGCGAGGCACGTGAAAAGCGTTTGCGAGGCGTTATAACTAGGGTTGCCACTCGTACTTTGTTATAAAGTATTTTTTTGTATTGTAAGTACTTTCGAGTAATCGCGTAGTCTTTATGACAAAAATAAACTACGCGAATATACTTTATTTTTCAAAATTGAGAATTTGGCGATCTGAGGAGAAAGAAACAAAACTTCTTTGAATTTAATATAAAAATTACTGGATACTTATTTACTCAAATAAATAGGTAGAAACCCCGGCAAGTAAGTTGACGAAGAAAAAGTAAATTAATAATTATTCACCAAAGTCCTAACCACTGCGAGTACCAAGTACATTAAAGATATCAAATAATCCAAAAATAGTACGTAATTTTATTGTCGTCAACGTGTTGCTATAGTTGCTCATCCATACGTCGCTATCATCTGAAAAGTGTGTTTAAGCGCATAGTCAATATTCATTTATTTCTATTAGATTCATAGGTCAACTTATAGGCCGCGTACTATACCTAAGGAAAGGTATTTAACAAAAACAAAATTATTTGCCAAAATGTATTTGTATATATCGAAAAATGTTGTTCAGTCTATGTGAAATAATAATTAATCGTACTTTAGTTTGTAATAATTTACTCGTTTCTTCCCATAATAACCAAATGTAATTTATTTTTAATATGAAGGTGACAACCCTAGCAAACTACCAGATTGCGTATACCGTATACGTAGTTGCGCACATCATTGTTTACGAGTAAACGCCAATTGTTGTGGCAACACGAGTCTAGCTGTCTGCTTAGAGAATGTTCTTTGTGGTAGAGTTTCCATAGCGTCTGACGCTTTCTAAGATGGATGCGCGTTCCATTGAAGCGAACGTAAAAGATGTATATTTTACCGTGAAATCGTATTCATCGCTTGTATAGTGGGAGGTCATTCAGTTGACTAAATTTGCAGCAACAATCACCTTAGATGTATGGTGCTATAATTAGTGTAAAGCTGTTTTTTTTTATTCTTTACAAGTTAGCCCTTGACTATTATAATCTCACCCGATGGTCAGTGATGGTGCAATCTAAGATGGAAGCGGGCTAACTTGGTAAGAGGATGAAAATCCACACCCCTTTCGGTTTCTACACGGTATCATACCGTACGTACATCGTACGTCCATCGGCTCTTCGAACTATGTGGCCTGCCCATTATCAGTTTCGCGACTCGCTGTGTCAGTCACTTGGTTCGTCTGCGGATCTCCGCATTGATCTTGTTCGCTGACTATGGGCCTTATTAGAAGGTTCAAAGTCACTCAGCAGGCGACATCTACATTTAATATTTTTCTCATCCTCCATAATATTATGAACGACAGCCCTTCTACAAAAACTAAAAAAATATATATGAATGACATTCCCATTGATATTACATCACATCACATCACATGACTTATCGACAACAAATATCATTCCCATATGTTTTTTTTAGTTTCGAATCCTTAGCGATTGTTATAATAGAGAATAGATAGGTATGTACCATGGCCAGCGCCTCGATTAGCCGCCATGCCCGACATATTCGGTCGTGCGGACATTATTATTATAAAAAATGTCGATGTACCAAAAAAAGTGCAATGTTTACGAAATGTTGCCGCGATGTATCTGGTCCGGTTTGCCTTGACTTTAGGCGCGCAAAGCCGTCGGCGACCGCTGGCCATGCCGCTTGTATTGATACTATGAAGTAGGGTGACCACGATGTTTGGATTACTTAACATGGTACAGTAATTAACTGCAAACGCGAGCTTATGACAACTATAATAAGGCGAAGGTTTTCGGACATCTGCAAAGAGGACCCCTCTACGAGTTTCCTAGGTTGATCTTAGAAGTCGGAAAAAGGGCACAAGGACGGCAGAGACGTAAATGGGTGGACGATATTAAGGAGTGGACCAAGAGTAATTACAGCCAGCTGAAAATTATGTCAAGTGATCGGAAAAGTTTTCTCCATCAGACCGCCAAACTTCAGTTTGTAGAAGGCACCTGATGATGATGATGATGAGTAATTAACAAGGCCGCATACCTTAGCCCCTAACTGGCCAGTGAGTTTATGACTGGCCAGACTGGCCATTTCTGAGACGTTGTTTTCCAATTTAGAATGATGTAGTCGACTACACTAAACCACTAAACGCCAGACCTCATATTGTTTAGTTCTTCAATTCATATATGTAATATTGTTTTATCCAGTAATATACGGAATTTAAGTGTTATTTATGTTGTGTTATTTTATTTCTAAGTTACGATAGTGATAATAAACGGAACAAGGCTCCCAGAGCACCTCTATATAAAAATAACATGAAACATGATATTTAAAGTAACTAACTAATATTGTAGAGCGAAAGCCTATGATGGCCAGAGTTTCGTTATTTTAGTGGCCAGGCACTCAGTTTAAAAGGGCAACACAACGAAAACCACTGTTATCAACGATCTTTTGCGGGAGGATTGCCAGCATCATCAGATATTGATTCTACACTACGATGTTCAACTGTAAACACAAATAATCATATTACACGCTTGTTTATATGGTGCTTGACTAGACAATACCCTCCACGACTCCTCGAGTCCCCAGGCGACGCTACAGAATTACACGAATTGACATTAAATTAATCTAATGTAAGTAATTAAAAACTACATACTTAGCAACTACAAACAACCAGTTAATAGTGCACCATTTAACCAAAATTAACGTTATAAATATAACAGTTATTTAATATACTAATAAAATGAAATTTATTTCAATTCGGCTTAGTTTACAAGCACTTTTGAAACGTCAAGTCACAACTTGACGTTTTAGAAGAATCCACAAGAAACTCAGACAAGGTTTATTTTTTTTGTTTAACACCATTTTAAAAATGTGTCTATTACAGTTCAACACCAGTAATAAAATTATAGATTAATTAATTACCTAATTAATTAATTATTTACCTAATTAATTAATTATTTACCTAATTAATTAATTAATTACCTAATTAATTAATAGGAATCAAACACGGTAGCTGCAACGTGGTGAGCCTACTCGACAGTCGAAACCGCAAGTGAACGGACTGCATCGTGCTCACGCGGCGGCCTTGCCTTTTTTCGCGCCAAAATATCCAGTAGCCGATGAAGCGATGACGTCACTCCGTTATTGTGTAAACTAATAGTAACATCGCCGGCGGGAGATTGCCAAATAGTTTTTTATCTACACTCATATTATAAAGAGGAAAGATCTTGTTCGTTTGTGTTAAATAGGCTCTGAATAAGAAATCGCAAACTTTCAAGAGTGAAACGAACTGTCACCCGCACCATCCTACATGAAAGGAACGGTAGAATGGTAGGGAAAAGAAGCCTGGCTTTTCCAGACAGAAGACAGGAGATTTGAAACTTAGACTCACAACATTACTTCAATGCGGGTTGGCGAGAAAAACACGCAAATGTGCCCCGAGCCGTAGGCGAGGCACATAGGCACATATGCGTAATGACGTACATTACGATATTGAAATTGATGATATAAGAACTTTACGAGCAAATCTATACTAATATTATAAAGCTGAAGAGTTTATTTGCTTGAACGCGCTAATCTCAGGAACTAGTGGTCCGATTTGAAAAATTCTTTCAGTGTTAGATAGCCCATTTATCAAGTAAGGCTATAGGCTATATTTTATCCCCGTATTCATACTGGAACGGGAACCACGCGGGTGAAACCGCGTCTACTAGTGTGTTATAAAAGAACTTATCCAGGATTCTTTAATCTTTAATCTCCGAAATAAACGATTTTGCGAACGAAGTCGCAGACAAGACTAGTGTAACAATAGATATGCCTTAGGGGCAGGTAATCCATGACCGAGTCTTGCACAATATACACGACTTTATGTAAGTCTATTTAAACATAACAAAAACGAGATACAGGGAAGCAGCCTGCAGCGAACTGACAATAAAACATCATGGGATTTTATATTCTCTTAATGTAATGTAACCCATAAAACGGGAAAACTATTACGTGTTACATTTCGAAGGGTTTCTCTGCGGGCATATTTTTAAAGAATATCATTTCTTGTAAATATTTTCCTTACCCTACCATACAGGGGATGACTCATCCTACCCCTACCTTACCCTACTCTGCCTCTAACCTACTCCTACCATACCCCTACCCTACCCTAATAAGCAACTGAAGCTTAATGAATGGAGTAACTTCTCCCGTTTTCCCAACATTTCCCTTCACTGCTCTGCTCCTATTTATCGTAGCGTGATGAAAAATATACTATAACCTGCCCAGGAGTATGAAAAATAATTGAACCAAGTTTCGTTAAAATCCGTTGAGTAGTTTTTGTTTCTATATCGAACATACAGACAGACAGACAACATTTTACTGATTGCATTTTTGGCATCAGTATCGATCACTAATCACTCCCTGATAGTTATTTTGGAAATATATTTCATGTACAGAATTGACCTCTCTACAGATTTATTATAAGTATAGATAAGTTAGCCCTTGACTACAGCCTCACCTTACCACCTCGGTGGTAAGTGATGATGCAATCTAAGATGGAAGCGGGCTGACTTGTTAGGTGGAGGATGAAAATCCACACCCCCTTTCGGTTTCTACACGACGTACTGGAGCGCTAAATCACTTGTCGATAGGGTGGTAACTAGCCACGGCCGAAGCCTCCCACCAGCCAGACCTGGACCAATTAAGAAGACCTCAATTTTCTTTACCTTTTTACATTACATTCACATTAACCATAATAATAATCAACTTTGAACGACTAAAATAACTTGAAACTTTATATTACTGCATACTTTTTATGCTAATAACGCGATTGCATTTTTTATAATTAATGTAAAAGAGGTGAAAAGGTCATTTGGTACAACGGGTTAATTATGTAGAGTTGAAAGTTCAATCAATTAGTTAGTATTTAACATTTCCATATGCACAACTGCATGTTACACATTTAGAGATAAAACTTAACTAAACATTGTGATAAGAGGTCTGATTATACCACAGCGCTGTCTGGCGTTATATAAATAATAACATCAATACCACAATAACACACATTTTATTACTGTTTAAGCCAATCGATTCTCAATGATTATTTCATACTGTAGATATGTTACGTGCCAACAAATTCATGCTAAAAATAATCCCAACTTCACTCATTTCCCTGACTCCACTGAGCGCACACAAGAATATTTGCCATATCTTTTTTTTTAAATATGACCAATATTCCCCTCCAACTAGTCGGGAAAGACTGTATTAGGAGTGGGTACGACAATAGACGTGATATGACCTCTGCCTCCGATTCCGGATGGTGTGGGTTCGAATTCGGTCCGGGGCATGCAACTCCAACTTTTCAGTTGTGTGCATTTTAAGAAATTAAATATCACGTGTCTCAGTGAAGGAAAACATCGTGAGGAAACCTGCATACCAGAGAATTTTCTTAATTCTCTGCGTGTGTGAAGTCTGCCAATCCGCATTGGGCCAGCGTGGTGGACTATTGGCCTAATCCCTCTCATTCTGAGAGGAGACTCGAGCTCAGCAGTGAGCCGAACATGGGTTGATGACGAACGACAATAGACCAACGTGGCGGGGATCGAACCACTACCCCTCTGATTGAATTTAATTCACTTGAATTTGTTCTCATTTTTATTTTTTTTTTATGTTAGGTGTGGCGTCACACGGGTCTCAGCTGAAAATCAGCGCCGTGTGTTATGCTTGTATATAGTACACGGCATATGCTGAGCTGTACACCCTTTCTTTTTTAAGGGTTACAGACAGACATGCTGTTTTTAGTTAAGGATACTGTTTGTAACTTTTAAATTTGAATAAATTTATTTTCTTTCTTTCTTTCTTTCTTCTTTCCTCGGTGAAGAGTCCGACCGCTCTTACCGTTGAGCTATTGAGGCTCTATCTTGTTTATATCCATTTCTATATTTATAGTTTTTACATTTCCTAAGCACCTCTCGACATTGTAGACAATATTTAGGTATTATGTATTTAAATAACTTTCGTTGTTTAATAAGCGACTAAATGAAATTAAGACAATTATGCACATTTGTCCGCCTCAGTTCTGATGCGCTAGTGACATATGTATACTAATATTATAAAGCTGAAGAGTTTGTTTGTTTGTTTGATTGAACGCGCTAATCTCAGGAACTACTGGTCCGATTTGAAAAATTCTTTCAGTGTTAGATATCCCATTTATCGAGGAATAAGGATATATTGTCCCCGTATTTCTACGGGAACGGGAAATACGCGGGTGAAACCGCGCGGCGTCAGCTAGTCTATAGTATAAAATATCATTGCTGTAACTAACTATTACAACTTTCTGATTTATTTATTCATACTTTTAGACCTTCTAGTATTAAGGTTGAGTTTATTTATTTATAGATACTAGTAGGTAGACACCGATTTCAATATCAAAATATGATTATATACCCTGTATTGCCTTATTAAGATTTTGTACATATTTTGAATTGCGAAATAAAATAAGAAATATAAAAATAAAGGGAACTCTAGAAGTACTGAACGTATCAGATATAGATTACATTTCTAGTTGGATTGCTTAGCTCTAACTCTATGTATTACTACTCTATACTACTTACTCTATGTATTACTAGTTTATTATGTTGCTAACATAGTGTAGAGTGCGCGCAAGATAAGTCTACCCGCCACTGGCTGCGCGAGTATGTTGCCAGCGTTAGTGATCTCTTTTACTCGCCAAGAGATAAATAGTAGAGATGCGCCGACTATGACTTTTGCCGATTAGCCGACTAGCCGATTAGTCGGTTGCAAAGATGCCGACTAATCGGCCGATTAGTCGTCAATGCCGATCACGGGTCGGGGATTTCCGTAAAGCTATGTTTAGGTACAGCTAATTTAAGCGCAAGTCGCTTGCGAGTGTGTCGATGTGTTTTTCTTAATTTTCGTTTGCGCGTAATGGCGAGCAAACGAAGGATTATAATATTCAAAAAAAGAATCCAGAGTGTCACGTTTTCCCTTGAGTGTACGAGTGGTAAAAAAAATTCTGCCGTACTCAACCAAATTTGTCATGTCACTACAGCGTAGGAAATGCTAAGTATAAAAAAACCTTAATTTGGCAATACCAATCAATAACTCTGCAGATGTAAAATTAATATTATATTAAAGAGTTGATTTAAAATTTAATCATGACAAAAATAAAATCTTTAGTAAAGATGTGTTTTCTTACTCAATACATAATTGAGTAACAACTTATTATTGGGAAATAAATACAAAATAATAAGCCGACTAGTCAGCTTTACCGACTAGTCGGTGACTTTGCCGATTAGTCGGCTTTACCGACTAGTCGGCAAATAGTTGGCGCATCACTACGCCACGTTATTTATGTGTTATATGCTATATTTTATCCCCGTAATCTCACGGGAACGGGAACTACAAGGGTGAAACCGCGGGGCGACGACGGCTAGTATACAATAAAAATATGCCGGACGTCATTCAACCTTAGTCGATTTTTGTCTAACAAAATCTACAACATCACAATTTTTATTTACATAAAACTAAGATCAATTTAGATAAACCTAATTAAGACCTTAAGCTTGGTGTATAAGGTCTGAATTAGGTCAGAACTGACAGCATATCTACGAGTACAGTTCAGTGTTAACATCACAGATTAAAGAATAACAGGCAGATAGAGCGCACGAAATACGACAGTGTCGTAGGCGCTCCAAATACAAAATAAAAAAACGAATACATTCTCGAATCAGTACGACACGAAGCGTCGCTGCAGTAATATTTTCAATATTATTCAAGAAAAATGGCGTCTTACTTTTTTAAATATTTTAATTTTAACTGAACACAAAAATTAAAGTAATAAGATGGAGAATTTTTTATTGGTTATTGATTATTATATTAATTTACGTAATTGTTGTTAATGTTAAATTTTGAAAAACAAATAATGAAAAGAGTTTCTATACGCGGATTTCAAGGAGATGCGTGTCGTTTGTTTTGGATTCAATAAGCTGCTTGTAAAGGCTCATTCTGGATCATCTTTATTCTGTGGTTAACATCAAGTGGCGAATGTTTCTGAAGCTCTCAGCTGTCATCTCTCCAGCAGCCAACGTCGGCTATATTGTTTGAAACTTGTTTATAAGCTTATAAATTCCAGGGCGGTGGGGTGGGCATCCCTCTACGCGAGGGGGTAGGTCTGACTTGATTACAGCTATTGTCTTCAAAATCCGCGTTTGCTTCACTAGTGCCTTTGTCACCGCGCGACTGTTAATTGGAGGAATGAAAAATTTCTCAATACCTCTTCTGTTCTGTATATTTACATTGGGTGAGTGAAAACGGTTTTGCAGAAGCCTTCAATGAATTCTATTCCTATAACTCCCAGTGGAGGTTCTTGAAAGTTTACAAGCTAAAAGGAGAATGTCCTTACAATGTCGGCCCAGGGAACCCAGGTATACCCCCATATAAAAGTATATGGAGATGATAATATGATGTATAATTTGGGATCTGGTTTTTTTTTATTATTATTTACAAGTTAGCCCTTGACTACAATCTCACCTGATTGTAAGTGATGATGCAGTCTAAGATGGAAACGGGCTTATTTGTTATAAGAAGGATGAAAATCCACACCCCTTTTGGTTTCTACACGACATCGTATCGGAACGCTAGATCGCTTGGCGTTAGGTCTTTGTCGGTAGGGTGGTAACAAACCGCGACCGAAGCCTCCCACCAACCAGAATGGTTAATTAATTTGCTTAATAAAAGTATGTTTCTTGAATTAAAATACATTTTTTTATCACTCTTCTAGGGCGAAATGTTCGCTGGTGTACCAAAGCGGCGAAGTAACATTGGAAGCTGTATAATTTATTTTGTATATTATTTTTGTTACCAATAAGCTTAATAAATAAGGAAAAGAACAAACAAACCAATCATAAGTCTTCAAAAAAACGCAAAACTCAGGTTGTATGGCCAACGATCTTGGCTTGTCCCCGTTGTAGACAACTCTATACTAATATTATAAAGCTAAAGAGTTTGTTTGAAAAATTCTTTCAGTGTTCGATAGCCCATTTATCGAGGACGGCTATAGGCTATATATTATCCCCATATTTCTACGGCTAGGCAAAGATAAATTAAAAATGTAAAACGTTGTAGCAAACTTTTTTTGATAAAGTATAAGATTTCATTATTAAATTACAATTATCAAGATTTTTTTGGATATAAGTAAACTGCCGGGTGGTTAGGGTAGGTTAGGGGAGAAGGAAAAACATCGTGAGGAAACCTGCACACCTGAGAATTTCCTTATATCTCTACGTGTGTGGAATCTACTAATCCGCATTGGGCCAGCGTGGTGCACTATTGGCCTCAGCCCTCACATTCAGAGAGGAGACTCGTGCTCAGCAGTGAGTCGAATGTGGGTTGCCTATATCATAGTAAAATATCCATTATCCTTTTTCTTTCTAACATGACCCCATGATAATAGTCAACAGGCGGGGTCCGAAACAAAGACCTCTCATCAATCTTTAGGTGGAAGATATAAAGAATAACCGAGCTTCAAGTTTCATAAGCCATTATCTGTTGTTATCCAAACAAAAGGTGATTTTAATAAAATAATAGTGTCCATTTAGTGTATTACAGCGCGACACTGTCTAGCCTTGTGCGTGACACTGGACACCGCGTCACAACTCCATTAGACACACAATAAGAGTCGGTGCCATATATTGTTAGATCACTTTCCACTAACTATGACACGTATTGTGTATGAGATACACTGTAAGCTAATGAACTATAGAAAGCTATTTTTAACCGACTCGAGCGAAAGGAAGTTATGTTTCATTCAAATTATCATCATCATTCATTGTCATCATCATCTCCTTTCCCTTATGTCAGTCTAATAAAATATGTCAATCTTTACCATTCGTCTCTATTACTCGTCAACTCATCAGTCCTCCTTGTCCTCTTTCACACACTCTAGCCATCTCTTTATCATTTATATTAATCATCATCATTAACAACATATTCGGCTCACTGTTGAGCACGAGTCTCCTTTCATAATGAGAAGAGTTAGGCTAATGGTCCAGCACGCTGGCCTACTCATGATTGGCAGACTTCATACGCGAAGAGAATTAAGCAAATTCTCTGGTGTACAGGTCCTCACGACGTTTTGCTTTCACCGAATGAGACACTTAACTGAGAAATTGGAGGTGCATGCCCCAGACCGTATTCGAACTTACGCCCTCCGATTCGAAGACAGGGGTCATATTCACTGAGCTCTTACGGCTCAACCTTTTGTTTTGCTGGAATGGCGACCCCTAGGTTGACCGACGACATCAAGCGAGTTACAGAGAGCCGCTGGGTGCTTGTGGCTCAAGACCATGGTGTCGTTACAAGAAACCAATGTCCAGCAGGACATCGGCTGATAACTCAGACTAATTAAATAAGGACTAGTATTTCCTTATTTAATTCTTACCAACTTTTCTACCAGGAGATTTTTGAGATAGACGAGCTACCAATAATTAATTAAATACTGATAGGTGTGTTGCGCGTGAAAAATGAGGCGCTCAAAAGAGGAAATTTATAGACAACTCAATGTTAGTTGGGGTTAAAACAACGAACATTATTTAAACAAATAAAACGTAAATATTGTGTACAATGTCGAGTTGTGTGTTCAGGAAGTGTAAAAATAAATATATTATAGTGAAATTAAAGACAAAATTCTACATGTGTGCGTTTAGTGTTGTAGCCTATTATTCGGATCACTTTTTGCGATGATTTCGTAGGGACGTAACCGATCTATGGTATACAATAGGGATGATGACAGTTTTTTAAATTGTATATAAATTAAGAGTATGCTAATAGTAAAGCAATTTCGTAAAAGTAACAGGGACTCTGCGATCATTACTTTCGGAGCTACAGGGATTTAAAGGGTCAGATTTGCGGCGCTGCCGCGGATACCTGAAAAGCGCCCCATACAAAATGGCACGAACTAATGACGTCGTAGGTAATGTAATGATCGTTAGATTTGTATATGCATTCAAACAAAATTACTAATATATTTGTTATTTATGCGTTTATGTTTATAGTTCATATATTAAAAAATGTCACACTTAATGTAAGGAAGCTAAAACTGTATGAATTTTCATCTAATTACGATAAAAGATTTTTAATAGGTTTTGAAGTTTTATAATCTCATTTATTTTGCAAATATCCAGACAATCTTTGCTTTTTATGTATAAATTAGTTAACATTGACCTTATTTACCCGAATGTATCATAAAAATCAATATATTCAAACCTAGTCATCATCCCCATTATCATTGTCAACTACCCAATGGCCATACGTTAGGTATGAACGCGTCTTTATTGCAAAATTTCCTAAATGCACATAGTCAAGTACGTCACTACGCGGTAACTCCGCCGAGTTACATAACCCGATGAGGTAATGTTGTCATCTATACAGTATGGTGTAAATTGACTGCTATTAAAATAACTTGGATTACATAACGGCTCGACAGACTGTTGGAGTTATCTTCGTTAACCTCAGGTTTAAACTATTATTTTAAAGGACAATGTTCTCTTTGTTAATAACTAGCGGACGCCCGCGACTTCGTCCACCCTTAGACCTCTTTAATCCAGCACAAAAATGGAGTAACTTTTCCCGTTTTCCCACCATTTCCCTTCGAAGGGGGTGCCAGGTTATCAGAATCAGAATTGGTTCATAACCGACAAAGTTGTGCACGAAAGCGCCACAGTATGGGCAATTTCATTAATTTATTTCAGTTATTTTCATTTTAACACAAAATTACTTAACGGATTTTCATGAAAATTAAATGGGACCAATCTGGAAGTATACTTTTCAAACAAAAAAAGAATTTTCAAAATTCGTTAATAAATAACAATGGTATGAAGTAACAAACATAAAAAAAAACATACGCGTCGAATTGAGATCCTCCTCCTTTTTTTGAAGTCGGTTAAAAAGGCTTATTCTAGCGTCAAGATGCTGTAGAATATTATAATACCTATAGTCAATAGTCATCCATGCACACAAAATTGAAATCCAATTAGATAACAACAATTTTGAAATCTGTTAGGTAATTAAATTATTATTAACTATCGATACACTCTTTGTTATTAGTAATTAGGCTATTTAAAGTCCATTTTGTACGATGAATCTATACTAATATTATAAAGCTGAAGAGTTTGTTTGTTTGAAGTTGAACGCCCTAATCTCGGGAACTACGGGTCCGATTACATTACTTTATAAACACAAAATTGCGCATGTGTGAGTGAGCTTCAGTACACCTTTTTACGGTGATTTTGTTGGCACTCAACATATCTAATAGTAGGTATCGTTGGTCGCCGTGTTGTTATGGTATCTCGTGGCATCTCACCTCTCGTGGTGACAATGTGTACTGCGCATAGTTCAACTTACAGGCCACTACCTATAGGGTTGCCAGGTCGCCGAAATTAAAAGCCGGACAGTCCAGACAGTTTGGCCTGGCATTTGGGTAAAAAGGCCAGAGAGCCTACATTATTGAGGGTTTTGTGTACATTAGTATTAATAGGTAAGACAATTTATTTTCTGTAAAATCAAGCATTCATGATTTTGTACCCACACACTCGTCGTTCGCTCGTTTGCTAAATATAAAGCCTAACAAAAGCCGGACAAGCCGGACACCGTTTATTTCAACCGGACATGGAATAGAAAATCCGGAATACTATGTCTGGTTTTATCCGGACACCTGGCAACACTACTAGGTAACTATATTGAAGAAAAAAATATATCATAACAGCCAATGACGTAACTCAGCAGACTGCCAAATGGGTTACAACGGGCTGTCAGCGGTATCATTACGATCTGCATTCATTCCTTCGACACGAGGCTCTGCCAAGGTCACCGCTCTACACCATGGAACCAAATATTTTTTATCCAACAATTATTTCTTTAAAGAATATTTGACTTATCTTTATCAAATATGACTAAAATTTCCCATTCCACACTAACTATTCGGAAAAAATTGTTGGGAATTGGTACTTTTTTTAATTCTTTACAAGTTAGAACTTGACTTAAATCTCACCTGATGAAAAGTGATAATGCAATTTATTTGCTTCTACACTAATTATTTGGTTTCTACTTTTAATACGTTTACGTTATTTAACTAATTTATTTGGTTCCTACACGACATCGTAAAGGAACGCTGTTGAACTATTGCGGTTTTTGAATTTTTTAGCTTTGACTATGTCTTTATCGAACAAATTGCAACTGCAACAAATAGACTGCTAACACTGACAATCCTAACTAATCTTCTTTAATATATGAAAGCATCACGAAATATCGAAAACCGCTTACACTTAAGACGTACAAATTGTGAGATTTGGCAGAGAGGTAGTTTTTATTTTTTTAGTCCTAAGGGCGGACGAACAGTCGTTTTTACACATCGTCGTCGAGTCGTTTTTTTACACATTCGCATATATAACTAATACTAGCGGACTGTCGTCCGCTAGTATTAGTTATATATGCGAATGTGAATTTATTTTTTTGTTACGCTTTCGATCACTAACCCAATATCAAAAGTTTTCTCACCAATTAAAATATAGCTACTATATTTGTCACCATTTAAAATATATTTTTAATATCGTTTAAACCTTATTTAATGTAAAAGTTTTCGGTTACAAAAAATATAATTGTTTGACCAAAGTTAGGGTGTCTATCTTTAAGAAGAAAAATTAGGGACAAGCAGCATCGCAGAAGATTGAAAATCACATTGTTATTTCTACTTAGATATTGACAGATTACATTTTTAATGTAGACTGCCACAATTTTAAAATTAAATATCAAAAAACGTAAAAAATAAATTACAAAAATGCTGCATTATGGAAAACTTAAGTCCAATATTTAACTGTGTAATTTTGCACTTTTTTTTATTTAATCAGTTTATTGGAAAATTACAGAGCTTCGTATTTTTTTTCTGCAGAGATTTTTTTCGTATTTTTTTCAAAGATACATAAGCTAATATATTTCATGTATCTTTTTTTAGCTAGTTACGAAATCTGAACAACCATTACACCCTTATCTCCGAAACCGAAAAGCATGACGAGGGTACTAAAAAGTCAAATTTTTACAGACTTAGCACCTAAATGAAAATTGTAATTATTGTTTGACAATAATAATACAATCAGCCAAATAATATATAAATATAAAACAATCTAAATATACAAAACAAAATCGGTTTAGATGGTTAGCTTAGGTTGTGCACTTTATAATACCACAACAGCTAAACAATGGAATAAGATTAAATTTGGCAAACACATTAACTATAATAACACACAGACTACTTTTTAACGACATTTTTACGAAAACGGGATCTACAATAGTGAAATTACATAGCTAGATTAAATAAAATTAGGAAAACTGTGACGATTTTGAAACCTGTGCAATTAAATCGACTTCATTTGATAAAAGTTACAACTAAAATGTGAGTTTTAAAATCATGCATCTAACGTATGCATAAATGAAAAGAATCATCCAACCCTTTACACGGGTCGCCGTTTGGCAAGGTCATCGGTAACGCGTGCCGGCTTGCCGCATGCTGCAGCTAAACGAACTCATTACTTTGGTTAAGCAGCAATTTTAAACCTAAAATAAGCCATATAAAGCTTATCTTAGCCTCCCACGAATATTATAACATTAGTAACAGTAAAGCATATACTTGTGTTATTATTAGCCAAGGCAAATGATGCTTAAGTTTTATTGTAAAGAGTTCTGCAGTTCATTTGATCAATAAATATAATTATTTTTTTACATTACAACAACAGCAGATATATTTGCAGACATTTTGATCAATAAATCTGATTTCGTCGACACTTTTAACGTTACTCATGAAACCAAAATCGTAAGGATTTTATGATGGTGTTTGTTCAAATCACACAAAAATAAGCCCGACGGGACAGTAATAATAAAATTCAAGATAGGAGAGGAATATCCGAGAAAATATTTATGTGTTGATTAAAATTTCATTTAACTTACAGATTACAACAGTTAAGTTGCTAAGAATGATAAATAATTGGCGGTATAATTGTTTGAATTGTTTTCAACTGAATACAATGCTGGCGATCTACAATGCGATCTTTCCCTTTGCTCAAGTAGCACTGCGCTTTGCCAAGGTCATTGTGACAAACAGCCGGTAAGGCACGCTACAAATGTTTTATAGACTACTATTAAATTTTGTGTTAATATTTTTTATCCAATGATGTAGGAAATTTATCTAATGTAGCAATTTATCTATAATATAGGTACCATAACTAGTGAAGTAGATATAAATATATCTAACACCAACGCAATTTTTGATACAACTTGAACATGTTCATAAAGTTAAATTAGAAAGATAAGTGATGAGGTAAAGGTGTTGGCTAGCACGGTTCGTAATTTCGAACACTCGTATTGATAGATGAACAAAACTGGATCAAACTGAACAATTTAATTTATTATTTTCCCTAAGAATCTACGTAAATTTTAATTCTTAAAGTACTACAAATAATCACGAATACATTACGTTAGATTTTACAGTATAAAATTAAATTTGATGAAAAGTAATTTGAATTTAAACACTAAGACACAATTTAGATTCCCTTATAACATTTAGATTCAATAGTTTATAAGCAATCGGCTTATGATATGCATAATAAAAATAGAAGTACTCGGAACGTTACAACACCAATAACTAAATTTTTGGTAACAATGTGTCGTTTAATTAAGAAGAATATAAAAGAGTACATTAAATTAGGGCATTTATATAGATATTTTTTTATATTGGTCGATAGGCAATGGCAACAATTAAGTGATAAATTGTTAAGCATTGGAGTCTATACTAGATACAGAAATCCAATGCTAAAAAGCAGAAATCTAGCAAGCAATGACTAGAGATAGTAACAGTATAAGTGATAAATTGTTAAGCATTGGAACGTAGAAATCCAATGCTAAAAGTCGAAAGGCTTGAAATCTTACAGCATATTGCTAAGGTCACATAAGACATGTGCGATGGTAAGGTGTATAATCAATGATGCCTATTATTGAAACGTTCAAAACGCCTCGCTTATAAATCATGACACTGATTTAATGATTTTTGGAGCCACAATTTCTAATGTTGACCTTGAATATTAGTAATACTTGTTTTTTTACTTTTAAAGTAAATTGTTGTTTTAAAACTGAGAGCAGTAGAATCTAACTGAGGTCAAATTTCTCTCTGCGTTTTCTAGCCAGTGGAAAATTGTACCTTACGAGCTAAACCGGGTTTAATGTTATCTGATTATAAACAAAGACATGAGAAACATGTAGCGGAATCAAAACCCCTACATGTTAAGCTTATAAACGAGTGTATTTAGTGTGTAATACAATCTAGGACTCACCTGTTCTTTTCCAACTCGTTATGAGTGGTCCTGGAACAGAAAACAGACATTTGTAAATGCCCGGCACTTCACAACAACACTGTTTCACCACTGATAGCTCACTACTAGTTCTCACAACACTGGCACTGCTCTCACCTGCTGCCCTGCGATTTCTTCGTCTTAGGCCGCCTGCCTCCTGCACGCGACTCTTCATACGCCGGCAAACTCGACGCGTATCCGTGCTCCGATTCTGCAACGAAAAAAACTGCAATTCCGTCAAAATCAGCTGATTACGGCAAAGCAAAAATAGAACGGGAGCCATGTTGACGTGTGCGAACAGTGCACCCGATTGACAATTCAAACAAAGAAAACCCAACTCACCTCTGTCTCGCCTCTCGATGTATTCCGCGGCTTGGATCAGGTCAGCAATACTCATATTTATAAAATCCCGGCTAGACACTGGTGTTCACGAACGTCACACGACTTTATTCGATTAAAAACTATAAATAAAAGTGTTCGCGTCCGCTCCGAGACTCACGACTGCATTTACCGACGTCAAAAACACACTAGGCGACTCGGGACGCGCGACCGTGTATCGTGCCTCGTCATTCGTCGGCCGCCGTCGCCTCCGCTCGGCCGGCCAATCGGGATCGCGCAGTGCCCACAATAAAATACCTGGGTCAATCACGTGAACTTTGTGTTTCCAAACAAAACATTTTTTTTTCTATGCGCTTCGTGCAGGGTTCGCGACGTGCGATGATTCATTTATTCATATTAATTTCACAAAGTACGCTACGATTATGATAATTAACTAATAGCACTGACGCATATTAAGACGCTTTCTATTCTGTAATCTTTAAACTCAATGTCACAGCTAGGTGATTGTTGTGACATCTTATCGTGTTATCAGGTCATTTCTAGATAACGCTTCAAAAAGTTATGTCATTTGTTTGTTTACTAAAGTAGAGGCAAAATGATAGGAATTAGGGGAAAAAAACAAGTTGTATACATCTGTGAAACGCTTTTAATATTTAATATACTCAAACATAGTTTTAAAGTGTTATTTAATATTATTAACATGTGAACGCGAGCGAACAGCACCGGCAGCAGGTGCTTGCGAGGTTCCTTGAACAAAGGAGAGCCAAAATTAATATATATCACCGATTTCTAATTGGAATCTTATTAGAATAAATACTAAAAACTCGCTTTAGCATTTCAAGGCACAAGATATTAACATGTATATTATCTCAAGTAATTGAAGACGTTTAACTATTAGGGCAATGTTATTTATTTGTTTAGCCTAATTACGTCAAACTGTCCTACAAAAAAAGAACGTAAATATAAATTTTTGCGTCAGTACACAAATACCACAAATATAGAAATATTTTTAAAAACATACATTTTTTTAATTTCTTCGTTGGGTATGGTTAATTCATAATATCTATTAATAACAAAAAAAGACTCGTACTGAAACATCAAAAAAATATTTATATTAAGAATTTACCCATTGCTTCCTAAACCCTTATAATTCATAGTCACCCTAACATTTTAATTAAGGGTATTAATGCCATGTTTAATACTAAATAAATTGAGAATTATAGAAATGTTTTCTAACATCACCCACTTGTTATAAACTAGACCCGCGACTTTGTCCAAGTAGAATTGTTTTTTATACCTTTTGTACTTACACTTAATTTGACTAAAAATACAAAAAAAAATTGAAAATAAAATACGTGGGGCACTCGAGGACTGCCACGGTATTATTGCATAGCATTTTTTATCAACGTATGCAATTATAATAATTTATTTATTTAATTTATGCAGTTTGTTTTTTGTTAGAAAAGAATAACAAATAAATAAAACAGTGATGCATTAACTAAAGCAGATTAAATCATAAAGTTTTAGGATACAAAGACAGTTCTTTCCCGTGGTTTCTCTCTTTAATATGACGCGAGTATTAAAGTGGGCGGATAATTGTGCCTCTGAATATAATTAGGAGACAATGAAAATTCAGTTTTATATTTGTCAGTATTCCCTTGAACTTTGCATTTTTTTGTTAAATATATATTTTTTTTTTTATGTATGACCACACATGTACCACAATCTAACAATAAATGAATTCTTTTTCAATTGAATTTACTTAAAAATAAATTAATTACAATATAGTGCGAGATCCGGCATAATAAATATATACCCTCATCTGTTATTTAATTAGGATAAGAAATAAATGTTAGAAAATATTCACATTGCACATAGGTTGCTTAAATAAATTGCGACCGGATATAGTACGATTATTAATTCCAATCAATAAAATTACATTTCAGTGACAGTTGCACTTGTAATTTTATAATTAATATAATTATGTAATTATAACTTGTACTATAGTTAAAATGCATATATTTGAATAGTAAACTGATTAAGCCGTGATAGCCCACTGGATATGACCTCTGCCTCCGATTTCGGAGGGTGTGGGTTCGAATCCGGTCCGGGGCATGCACCTCCAACTTTTCGGTTGTGTGCATTTTAAGAAATTAAATATCACGTGTCTCAATCGGTGAAGGAAAACATCGTGAGGAAACCTGCATACCAGAGAATTTCTTAATTTTCTGCGTATGTGAAGTCTGCCAATCCGCATTGGGCCAGCGTGGAGGACTATTGGCCTAACCCCTCTCATTCTGAGAGGAGACTCGAGCTCAGCAGTGAGCCGTATATGGGTTGATAACGACGACGACGACGATATCCAAAAGAATTGAAAAAGTAAAGGTTGCCTGCTCTCACACTGCAACTGTGAAATTGCCAGATATAAACAGTTATATGATGTTATTTGGTATATAAATATTTTTCTCATCTGTTATTTAGTCGTCTAAAATGTCAAATTAAAGCGTATTTTATGCTTGATTTAACTTTATTAGGTTGCCTTTGTTCATGGTTTTCTAGATTTTGTATTAAAAATGTGTTTCGCTGCATTTTAAGGCAACCTATTTTCAATGTGTCACTGTGAACATTAACTATCTCAGATTTCATAGCACTAATGAATAACAGATGAGGGTATATATTTCTAATGCCGGATCTTAGACCAATAGTAGAGGAGCCGAAGAGGGGATTTTTGCAGTTACTCGAGCGCGGCAGATGAACATAAGGTACTATACCTTGCACGTTGTTGAGTACCTCCACCAAGTATGAGCCCTTAATATTGGTGCAATTAAATTAAGGGGTGGTGGTTCCATCCCCGCCATGTTGGACTATTGTCGTACCCACTTTTAATACAGTCTTTCCCGACTAGTTGAAGGGGAATGGAAATATTGGTCATATTAAAAATATATGGCAAATATTCTTTAAAAAAAAAAACTATCTTTAGAAATACTCAACCAGCACGTCAGATTGAGATAAGGTAGGCGAGTTACTAGCTAAAAGGTGTCCATTTCGAAAATCTGTCGATTTGAGCGTAACGTAATGGAATGGGAGGGATCCAAAGTGACAAAATAAAACCCTTATATTACTATTATCGAGCCACGATTGCGGTTTTGTTTTTACTTATTTTGAATAAAATAATCTCCTGAATAATCGCTCGTTTCCTGATGATTTCAGTTAGCCGAAGTAATTAAAATTGTCTTTAAAGTCTGTAGTTTTTCCCCACCGCTAAAAGCGTTAAAAGTATATAACCATTCATTCTTTCTGTCATCTAATCTATCAAATCTAAATGATTCCAATGAAGCTGTAGTAACTGCAAATTTAGGATCCCGGGCTCCCCTACTACAACAAGCTTAATTTGGAAACACACTTACAGTCAATATCCTCACTCTTCTGTAGTATTGGCTGAAGAGTTTCACCATGTTGCTCAAGAAGTTGCAAATCATGTGCGGTCGGAACTCGCAACAGCTGTTGTAAATCTCCGAGTATTCTCGCACTTCAACGGCGTTCGTGAGGAGGGACGGCAGCCCCATGATGTATGTGAATATGAGGCTCCATTCGTCCTGAGAACAAATAAAGATTATGAATAAAAATAAAAATTCAAGAAAGTCAGTCAAGCAGTACAAGCGCACAGCCTTACAATGGGGATGATGACTGGATATTTGCAAAATAAATAAGATTATAAAATTTCAAAATTTATTAATTTTTTTTATCGTTAAAATTCATACAGTTACAGTTTTAGCTTCCTTACATTAAATGTGACATTTTTCAATAAATGAACTATAAACATAAACGCACAAATAACAAAGATATTAGTAATTTTGTTTGAACGCCCATACAAACCTAACGATCAGCGAGCCAACGACGTCACTAAATCGTGCCATTTTGTATGAAGCGTTTTTCAGGGATCCGCGGTAGCGCCGCAAATCTGACCCTTTGAATCCCTGTAGCTCCGAAAGTAATGATCGCAGATACCCTGTTACTTTTACAAAATTGCTTTGCTATTAGTATACTCTTAATTTATATACAATTTAAAAAAACTGTCATCATCCCTATTACAACTATGAATCGTCGTCTTCATCACCGTCATCGTCGGACGAATCGCACCATACGACGACGGCAACAACAACAACAACAACACCAGTAAGAAGACCGCGAGTTACCACTACCAATATGCTTGCTTATTATTATTGTATTTATAGGCTTTGGCTGATGCGCCTATTGTTACAAGTTCCTCGATTACAGGTGGTATTAAGATTCATTATTTAGGTTATTGTAGAGGGGAGGTTGACGACCTCCGTGGCGCAGTGGTATGCGCGGTGAATTAACAAGACGGAGGTCCTGGGTTCGATCCCCGGCTGGGCAGATTGAGATTTTCTTAATTGGTCCAGGTCTGGCTGGTGGGAGGCTTCGGCCGTGGCTAGTTACCACCCTACCGACAAAGACGTACCGCCAAGCGATTTAGCGTTCCGGTACGATGTCGTGTAGAAACCAAAAAGGGGTGTGGATTTTCATCCTCCTCCTAACAAGTTAGCCCGCTTCCATCTTAGACTGCATCATCACTTACCATCAGGTGAGATTGTAGTCAAGGGCTAACTTGTAAAGAATAAAAAAAAAGGTTTGAGTGTCGGTATAAATAAGAGGATAAATTAAATAAACAGGGGTTAAAAGTTTGTATGGAAAGACCTTCATATTTGAAGTTACTTTTCTAAAATTTGGTACATGCACTAACACAAAAATACTAAAAATATAAATATATAAATATACCCATTTTAGAGGTACAATTTTGAAAAATCTTGAATGGCATATTCAAGATTTTTCAAAATTGTACACCTAAATGGGGTAAAATTTTTTTTCTAATATAAGCCGTTCATGTTTTGAATTACAGTTTTGTAAAATGATTAATGGAGTATTTTTTATACTTAAACATGCGAAAATATAAATAGAAGGGAAGGAAATAGGGGTTGAAAGTTTACAATTAAAAAATAAATTGTCTGAAATTTTATAATCTTATTTTATAAACATCCAAACATCTTAGTTTTTTATGTATTAATTAGTTAATATTCTAAAGTCTCAATAGGCAATAGGCAAATAAGGCAAAACTATTGACCTTATTTACCTGCATGTCTCATAAAAATCATTATATTGAAACCTTGTTATCCTATTGATAAAATATTTTATTTGTTTTATAAAAAGGATTTATAATTCAGAAAAAATTGTCCCACTGCATGCAACCAATGACTAAGAGAAATAAGTTTCCCATCTCTCATATATCATATCATAACTCTCCCATTAAGATAAATAGACAAAATGTCAACCAATTGAGTAGTCCCGGACGCATCTTTCATCCCAATGCAACAAATGCTATATGGAGTGATATTTCCGGTTCTGCTGCTATTGGCGACATTTGTCTATTTCGCTTCTCCAGATAAACATTTGGGCGCATGTTAGGCCTAATGGTCTAAGGTTCCATAAAATTCATAAAATTCAAAAACATAAAAATTCATTTGTTTCAATTAGGCTTAGTTAGCATATTGTTGAATTGATGCTTAAAATACAATATAAGTAATTGAAGTTAGGCTAAATTCTAACATTTGACACAAAAACTATCAGGGCTGCTTAAAGAAACAGAGCCTGTAGAAATGTGGCGCGTCAATTCTGTTTCTACAAACGCTTCCCATAGTTTTTATTAGTTTCGAAGCGTTAACGATTGTAGAAAGAGAATCGACATGCCACAATGGCTACGGGCACAGTTTATTAAAAATATCTATAGAACTTACCTCATCAGTTAATAGTGATAAATCAGTATTTTCTAAGCTAGGAAGGGCCGGATAAGTTCCCTCATCCACTTTCTCTTTGAAAGTCCGCAAAATGGTTTCCAGTCGTGCACAATTGTACAGAATAAAGGCAGCCCCTGAAATTATAAAGCTAAAGTAAAATAAACCAGCCAAATGAGAAAATTATGTGTGTAAGTCATGACATGAAATGAACTGTAGTTTACAAGCACTTTGAAACATCAATTCTGACTATTTGTAAAGACTCTACCACCGGTTTAGAAGGCAGATTCTTCTGAGAATTGCCAGCAATAAACTCTACAGTTGCTCTTTTAAAAACTCCTACACTTCACAATTGTTATTTACAATTTCTTTTACTATTTTTTCTTGTGGAAGGTGGAAGCTGATCAAATGACATCCAAGCATACATCTATTTATCATAGCAGACGCCGCATCGTTTCACCCGCGTGGTTCTGTTCCATTCCCGTAGGAACCTAGATTAAAAAAGCTTGCTTCTGTTTTGGTATTGAGTAAATTACTATAATTACTTGATAAAACACAGTTACTCTGAAATCAAAGACAGACACATCAATTTTATTTATATATATTGATGACATAAAATAACATACCTTTACTATTACCAGCAGCAGCAGATTCAAAGTGTATTTTAACAGGACTAGAACACTTGATCTGCAGCAGCTCAAACGTGACGGCAGACTCTCCCAGGTGAGCTATGAACTCCTTCCACTTCTCCTCACTCGTCACTCTTAGCCCATACTTGTGTTGAGCAATCAGAGTCAGCTCTTCTTGTCTTAATCTGAAATGAGAATTCCTGTTTTCAACACGCTGACTTCCCTTCTGCAGCTGTGACATGATGTTGGTATAAACCTCGCCAATTATAGTGGTATAATATGATTCAATATATTTTGGACAAATACAGACATCGCTACCATACTACAGCTTTTCTTGATGAGTACTGTTTACCAACAAAGAAATTAGAAATGTAAAAATATGAGATTGTAGTATAGTCCCAAATGGTTGGCAGTATGGCACAGTGGGTCACCCTGCTTTCTACATCTGAACATAGAACCTTTTTGTTCTTATGTCCAATCTTTATGAAGCAGTTTAAAACTTGCTTCAGTCTTAGCTTAGTATATATCTGTGAAAGTACATGAAAATTGGCTTTTTTTTAGGTTTTGTTTTTTAATTCTCAGGAAATACATATTATTATTTTGTGTTGAGGGATTTGGTAGGGAGGGGGAGGGGTGTGGGTAAATCCTCCCCCATCTGCATGTGAGTGATACTGAGCCTTTTGTTTTCTCAAGAAAGTCAAAATTATATTAAAAGAAAATAGACTTCAGTAAAGCTCATATACAGAGTAAGTACTCTTGTTTAGTGCCAGGCAACAGTGCTACAGTACTAACTAAAGTTTATTGTATATATGCACAGTTATTAAAATCAATTTCCTGATAATACAAAAACATTAGCATACATCTACATATATGAGGATACAATGGCCCCCTTGGTCTTTCTATTGCTAAAGCACTAGGTTTAGCATTCTATGTACAGTGCTCACCACAGATGTTTATGTTTGTGAAGTTAGCGGAATGCGGAATGAGTATGCACATTCATACAGACGCACAGTAATTTGTTGCTAACTTCACAAACACAATATCTTGCTGCGGGCACTGTACTATGATAATAACAATCACAAAAGTTACCTTATGTATTCAGATGCTGTTATAGAGGTCTCCTTCAGCCCCGTCCTGGCATTGAGTACTGTGCCACAAAACACTGGCTCCACATCATCAGATGCAATATTTAAATCTAAATATTTATAACCAGACCTCCATGTCACAACTATAATTAATTTCTGTACTAGAGGGTAGGTATAGATCAGGTACAAATTTCTTACAACATCCCTCAAACACTTCAACCTCAGATATGCTAGACAATCAGAATCAGTGCAGTAAGGGTCAATTTTTACCACTGTAGTGTCCGCGCTCATTCTTTTTAAAACTTTCTTATGGTTTTTCACAGCAACCTTGAATCCTATAGAAATGGCGCTTTGCCGGTCTACAAATAAATGTATTCGTTTTTTTATTTCAATAGCTTTCACTATTGGTATGGCCCAATCTTTCGACGTGTTTATCAAATCTGCAATATCTTTGTTAACACATTGCAACAGTGTTCCATCAATACGCTTCAATTGTTCTTCGGTCAAAAAGTCTTGCCACGGTTTCGCAGTGTTGAGAAAACTGAAATCACCTTGCGTCGTTAAGTTATTGGTGTGTTTCTTCACCAACAGACCTATTGTACACTCTTCATCCGACACTAAATAGTTGTAAAGATTGTGCACAACTTCTTGTAATTCATCACGCAGCACTTTAACTTTTACCTCGCAAACATTTATAATGGATGAATCAGAATCGCACATGGTACTGTTTTTAACTGGTATTATTTTATACATTTTTAATTCTTAAGCAATACAGACACTCACTTAAACTTATGCATATGCATGCAGCATGGAAAATCCATAAATTCAATCAAAGCATTATCATTTTATAAATAATCACATTTTGTTGATTTGACTTTTTTTTTGTGGTATTTTTATTTTTTTTCTCTTCCCATTCTCATATTGACATTGACACAAATTAATAAATCTACGATTACTGTCATTAGGTCACAGATATTTGACCTACTAATGAAAATAATGAAATATAACTTTTGATCTTATTGATATGATTAGGTAATTAAAAATGTAAAAAACATCAACTGTTGAATTCAGAAAAATTACTAATTTGTTAATTAACCATTAAGTAATTGTATTAAAGGAGTGTTTGAATTTAACAGAATAATTACGTAACTATTCATATCCGAACGCTTAAATTAGCTGACGACGACATGACGTTGACATTCGTTTGTCAGAGTGACAGCACGACGGACAGTGCGACTACGAGTTGCGAGCTCGCGAAAGTTTAGCAAAATTTTTAATTTAAATTGAAAATTCAGTACTGGCCAAACTTGGTTGCATATAATAACTTATAATATGTGATAGAGTAACAATGGCGCGACCATACGTACGTTTTGTCTTAATATATTTAGTATATCACCTGACAGAGGTCTCCGGCCACGACCACTTGCTCGACGGCATATATTGCGGTAAAGCGAACTGCTACGAGGTCTTGGGAGTTACAAGAGAGGCGACCAAAAATGAAATCGCCAAAAACTACAGACAATTGGCGAAGAAGTTTCACCCGGACATGCATAGAGGCGAAAAGGAGAAACAAGAAGCGGGAGAAAAATTTAAAGAGATAGCGACCGCGTACGAGATACTGCGAGATGAGGAAGAGAGAGCCGACTACGACTACATGTTGGACAACCCTCAAGAGTACTACGCCCACTACTACAGGTACTACAGACGCCGTATGGCACCCAAGGTGGACGTGAGAATCGTCGTAGCCGTGACTATCACCATCATATCCATTATACAGTACTACAGTGCGTGGTCGAAATACGACACGGCCATTACATACTTCATGACAGTCCCCAAGTACAGGAATAGAGCTCTAGAGATTGCCAAAGCGGAAACTAAAGAATCTCAAAGTAGAAAAACTAAGAAAACTAAGGCCCAGTTGAAACTCGAGCAGGACATGTTAATAAGACAAGTTATAGAGGAGAACATGGATATAAAAGGTGCATATGCTAAACCAGAGATCACTGACATATTGTGGATACAATTGATAATATTTCCTTACACTGCAGCCTGCTATATCTATTGGCATTTAAGATGGTTGTGGAAATTCACTATATTAAAACAACCATATGGTATGGAAGAAAAACTGCATATAATAAGAAAGTATTTAAAGGTTGGTAAACAACAGTTTGATGCTATGGAAGACAAGGAAGTGCAGGAGTTCCTAGACGAGGAGCTCTGGATACGAGAGAACTTTGAAGTTTGGAAGAGCAGAAAAGACGAGGAAACCAAAAAAGCTCTAGCAGAGAACAACAAATACAAACAGTACCGTCGGTACATCAAACAGCATGGAGTTGGAAGGATGACCTTTGACGACTCATGATAAAATAAGTTGTTTTGTTTAATAATATTTTATTTATGAAATAGTGTTATTTTATCAAGTTGAGTGAGATTTTTGTGTGGTTTATATATCATTACAGTACATTATCTGTGAAGCTATAAAATATTCTCTATCTGTTAATAACTTACCATGACTGACAATTGGGACAAACCCTTTGAACGTACAAGAACCAAACATATAAGAGTGATTTTTGTCTGTTCTGTCTAGCTAATAGGATGCCAAGTGAATTAAAAAAATACATATTTTTATAATAGTTAACTACAAAATCTGGACATGACATATGGTCCCCATTTTATTAACCGACTTTAAAAGAAAGAAAGATTTTTTTTATTCAGTCAGTAAAACTCCACAATATTGAAACAAAAACAAACATTAAATGAAGACAATTAAGAAGCACACTGACCAATTAAATGTTTCTCACTCTTCACTTACTTTATACATAAGGATGTTCCATGTTCCTCTATATCATTGGTTCCCAAAGTGGTCTAGGTGGACCCCCTCAAAAGACTCAACAGCAGGGGTCCATGTTGTTGTAACAAAAAAATGGGGGTTCACGGTTTGTAAGTGGAGGTCCATGAAATTGTATCTAGTTTCATCCTGATTGGGGCGTTTTCTAAATAAAATAAGTGAGAATTCCTACCTAGTAAAAAGAGTACTAAAAACTGATAATTTTGTTGTTAATTAGAATGGAGCTGAGCCGCAACACAAATTTCCATAGTTAGATATATATGATTTTTCCAGTGGCGTGCACAAGGCTTTTAGCTAGGGCAGGCTCTGTAAGTTCAAATTTATGCATCTATGAAGTGCGCGCCACTGGATTTTGTAAACTTTGGGAAATGGTCGAAATGTAGCTGCAGTGCAGGCGGTCTATCGGAACTAGCTAGATTTCGCAACTGGTCTATGAGAAAAAATACTCTGCCCGAAATAAGTCGGATAAGAAAAAACTTTCCAGTGGTCCACTAAGTTTCCAGTAATCACCAAGTAATTAAATGATTTTTTTCGGTGTTAAATTATATTAAACCAGCCAAACATTTCACATTTTATATTGTTTGTGTTAATTTAATTATAACTACTACTAATATATACTAATAAAATCATTTTCATAGTAATGGTCATAAAAATCATAGAAATTACATGAATTTATGATCCTAATAAATATTTCACACGTTTTTTCTTTTACAACTACTTAGCAATAGCAATAAAAAGTAACTTAAGTGACATTACCCAAGTACTTAAATATATTCTGTTCATTGTTTGAAAAATGTCATGATAAGCTCAAATATGACCAACTTTTGGGTTTTACTTTTACTCTTGTAATGCCAGAGCAAATGCACATGCTTGCACTGAAAATAACAGATACCACAGAGAGCCAATTTTACACATGCCCTTGTCCCTAATGCCTTCATAGTGCATATAGTTAATCATCATAATATTATGTAATAGGGATGATGACAGTTTTTTAAATTGAATATAAATTAAGAGTATGCTAATAGTAAAGCAATTTTGTAAAAGTAACAAGGTATCTGCGATCATTACTTCCGGAGCTACAGATTACAGGATTTAAAGGGTCAGATTTGCGGCTCTGCCGCGAATCTCTGAAAAACGCCCCATACAAAATGGTACGAACTTATGACGTCGTAGGCAATTAATTAATGATCGTTAGATTTGTATAGGCGTTTAAACAAAATTACTAATATCTTTGTTATTTCTGCGTTTATGTTTATAGTTCATATATTAAAAAATGTCACATTTAATATAAGAAAGCTAAAACTATATGAATTTTTATCTAATTACGATAAGCTCATGACTAAGGGCCCCGTATGGGTTCGAAACTAGTCGGGCATACTCCGACGTAATATCACGTGAGTTTTAGCCGTGTTTCATAATCATTTAATATGAATAACACTCACGATAGTTTAAATTCTAAAATAATTACGATAAAGTATTTTTAATATATTTTGAAATTTTATAATCTTATTTATTTTGCAAATATCCAGTCAATCTTTGCTTTTTATGTATAAATTAGTTAACATTGACCTTATTTACCCGAATTTATTATAAAAATCAATATATTCAAACCTAGTCATCATCCCCATTGGTTCAAAGTGCGTTAAATCCTAGTGTTAAGCTCTCTACAAAGTCACCACTGCTCATATTCTGAACATTGATTGGTTGTACAATACTATGTAATTATTTTCATTATTTTTTAAAAATTAAAACGAATGAAGTTTACTCATTCAGATCGACTGTCTAAATATATAGGTGTAAGTAGCCCCGTAGCATTTACCATGTATGTCTCAATACCTACGCCTGAAAAGTGATAAGTGCGCAACCGAAGAGCAGCAAGCCGCGACGTGCGCTAGGGCGCGCCCGCACGGTGAAAGGTGCGCAGAAAAAAACGTAACGCCGTCATTTGTTCATCGAATTTTACTGCACATATTTTTTTAATTTTCATTAAAAATCGATTCTTAAGGAGTAAACTCCAATAACTGTATATAGACATTTTCTTCACTTGACTGCCTTTTAGTTCAACAGACTATTATTAATGTACCTATTTATAATATTTATTTTTGTTCAACCATGTTATTGTAATGATAGGAAAATAATATAATATAAATAAAACAATTTCGTATACAATTTGTTATTTATTTACTTTGTATCTCTATTCATTTCAACATGTAGTTACTACAATGGTATAATCCACACATACATCATTTACAGTCATCACAAATGGCAATTCGGTAAGGCATTATAATGGTAGGCGTCCACAGATCCGTATCGGACGCATCGCATCAAACGGATCGTAGTATTCTTTGTATAGAAGTCACGCACGTGCGTCCACTGATTCGCATCGTACGGATCGCACGACTGTACGATAAAATTAAAAATTGTTTCAGATCAATAATAATACGATGCGGATATGTGGACGCCCGTCTTAAGGAAGCTCCTAACACCACACAACCATTCAGTGACATGACAGTCAATAAATATTGCGACATTGTTATTAATGCAAGTCTGTCTGTCTGTTACCTTTAATTGCTAAACAAACTGCTAAACCGATTTCAATGAACTTGAGTATGTAAGTATAAAAGATTAATTGGACCTTAACTTGATTGACCATTGGCTTGACAATGGTCCCCGGGGAATCCCACGTCACTTGTGAAAGTTGATGTCGTCAGATATGCTTCATCATTATCAGCATATTTAAATGACCTACCACAGGCTTCCTTACAGAGAGGATTTGGAGCATAAACCCACAACGCTACTGCAATGCAAGTTGGCGGGACACTTAGATACAATTCCAGATGTTAATGATAAATACCGAGACCGACATCTTAACATACCATAAACTTCCCCATTTAATGAATGTCTTAATGGCAAACATGATTGAAGGGCAGAAGTGTAAATGTAAATATGTACTCGTAAGTAATAGCTGAATAGGTCTGAAGCTTTTACTTGTATTTTTTTTATTTTAATATTCCTTACAAGTTAGCGGGAAATCTCACCTGACAGTAAGTAATGATACAATCTAAGATGGAAGTGGAGTAAGTTAGGCGTAGGATGAAAATCCAATTGGTTTCTACACGACTTAGTATCCGAACGCTTAATGGCTTGGTGGTGCGTCTTTACCGGTAAGGTGGTAGCTAGTTACGGTCGAAGCCTGACCTGCACCAATTAAGAAAACCTCAATCGGCCCAGTCCGGGATCGAATTCAGGACCTGAGACTTGTAATTCCACCGCGCTTACCACTGCGGAGGCCGTCAATATGCTGAAATAGATAAGGTACGGCACGGTCACATGCATGTCACTGTAGGGTTGTGCGAGAAGGAGCGAGGCCACGGAAACAGAACAAGGCCTTTAGCCAAGTGGCACATCGATTCTGTTTCTACAAACGCTAACGCTTCGAAAACTAGAAAAACTTATTGGAATGACAGATCCGATCGAAAACTTGATCACGTGACCTTTCGCTAGCAACTGTCATTCCCATGATTTTTTTTAAATTTCGAAGCGTTACCGTTTGTAAAAAGAATATCGACGTTCCACTTGGCTACACAGGCCCAGTGCTTTCGTCTGTGAACCGTTTGACGCAAACACATCTGGTATTTAACACTTCAAGGCAATTAAAAAACCTGTAATAATATTTGCTTTGACACCGAATCCAATATCGTCATTATTTTCGTGTGTTATAAGAATTGTAATTTGTTCGTGAGGAAGCCTGCTTACCTGAGAGTTTTCTTAATTCTCTACGTCTGCCAATACGCATTGGACCTGTGCGTGGTGGACTAAATCTAAGCCTTCTCAGTCTGAGAGGAGACTCTGTTCTTAGTTCTGAGATTCTATTCTTATCATCATCATCATAATCAACCCATATTCGGCTCACTGCTGAAGTCTCCTTTCAGAATGAGAGGGGTTAAACTAATAGTCCACCACGCTGGTCCAATGCGGAATTAATAATATTCGCAGGCATACAGGTTTCCTCTTAATGTTCCTTCACCGTTTGAGCCTCGTCATAGTTAATTTCTTAAAATGCACACATGTATGAAGGTACATACTTTAATTAAGAATTAGCAACAATTATTTAACACTGACTTAAAAGCAAATATTTATTACAGGTTAATATCATATGAACAATCATCACAAACCGGGAGACATCCTAGTCTGTGTACATTGGACAAACTAATTTTCGATGGTATGAAAAAAAACTGCAAAAGCTCGTAAAATTGTAAGTAGGTATAACGAGGCGAGATAAAAATCTTTTTAATATAAAATTTAACCGACTTCAAAGTAGAGTATCTTTGAAGTCATCATGATGAACTTCCGCACAGTAACGCCTGCTTCTATCCAAAAAAAAAAAAAAATCCAAAAAATCCAAAAAGGAGTCTATTTGTTTACATTATTTATCTCTCCTCGTTAAACATACTATATTAATTTCAATATCTTCACTTTTATTTGTTATGGCTCCTATACACAGCCGGTCTTGATAGACGAGTACAAGGAGTGTAAAATATCCTGAATACGAAAAAAAATCGTCTGTCTTTATTGTCGGATTACTGACGATAGTTGAGCGTGACAACGTCATAATAAATACTGATGGAATGGTTGCATTTTTGAAAAGAAAATGTCCGTTTTTCTAAAATACTGTTTAATAATCTTCATAGACCAGAATATACTTTATTTCTTGTAAAAAAAGTTGGCAACCCTAGAGCGAGGGAACGACGCATGACGTCATCTTTTTTCGAATATATAGCCGGCTCCATCAAATTATAAGACGTTGTCACGTCGAAAGTTTGCAAGATGATCTAAATCATGATCATTCTTTGGATTTTTATCCAGAAAACTGTCTCAGCGAGATTCTAAACACAATAATATACAAATATGCCTTACAACACACTCGACATTGTCTAATCATCTATCATGGCCGACAGTGTAAATGAGCCATTTAAAATAACAATCCATATATTCTCTGTACATTTATGATAACTTATAATCATCCAGCATGTCTGATAGTGTATAGGAGCCATTAAAAATTTTACTAGTCCAATGTTGCCACTTTACAAAAAAATATATAATCATATCGAGATCCATATTTTGATGCTCATTTGAGGCATAAATGACATCAATGATACTTAATAATAATGTTTTCATATTGACAAATCAATTATTATTTTGCAATGGCAGTGCATTTATTTTTATTCAAATCAACGATTATTTTTTATGAGGGTCGAAGAATATACTCTTGATACGGAAAAAAGCTTTTTTACCATAGAAAAATATATCAGAGAAAAGGAATAATTTTAACACAATTAATAAAATTAAATAATAAAAAAACACAGTAAATAAGCAACTTTTTCCGGATCAAAAACTCATATAATTGGAATGTTAATATTATCATTATGAAACGAATCCTCTATTTTCTATCAAAAAAAATCGTCAAAAATATGTTATGTATAATATGTAATGTATATTTTATTTATTTTTTGTTCTATAAATTTTATTTTGACATGTAATGTGGGGTAGGCATATATGTATGTACTTACTAAGACTCTTATGTACTTACTCGAAATTTATTATGCATTATGAAAAAATATAAGTATACATTGGTACACAAAAAAAAAAACATTATTGTATATTATGTATGTCCTATGATTGATATATCGTCTTTTTATTTATTATAAAATTCATAACATGTATGATTTCAATTCAGTACAGTCAGCAAAAAACGTAATAGGCTCAATAAAATATTATTAAAATTATTATGATTTAAATTTTCCTTAACCTTCAAAAATATCATGCAGACTGTACTTTATTTTTTCAGTATAGCCTATATTTGTTATTGTATTTTATGTTTACACATTGTATATAGTATTTTATTGTACGGATAGAATTTGAAATTATTGGCGTTCATGTGATACTTTAAATATTTTTTTTTAATTTTTGGTTTCTTTGTCATATTTTGTGCGTCCGAATATAAGCAACATTATGATTGATACAGTATAATATTTTAGAATGTGGCAATTGTGTTATATTAGAATTTTGAGAATCCATTACCTGTGGTTTTTGCGAAGCGCAGTTACAATCACAGCCAAAAATGAAATTCCATGAATGATTAGTGTTAAAATTTACCTTCAACTTTCCCAAACACTAGTGAGGGCTATAATAAAGGCGTGATAATACCAATGCGATTGCAACTGCGGCCCGCAATAAACCACGCTGTAATATATCGACTAGGTAAGTAATAATGAACATCTTTATATCATACAATAATTAAACCGATTTACTTTGTAAATACATTCAGTTCCCTTTGTAACATCTAAAATTCTTATTTACACTCAAATCTCATAAGGACACCACAAATGGCTTTGATCATAATCAAAGAGCATCAGTAACCAAGTTCCATACTTCATTTACTATTTCAAAATTTAGCTCTTTAGCTCTTCGACTATATGAACCCATAGAACACCAAATGGCGACATTGCTATTTCAATCTCGCTCAGTTAGATGTGAGCAAGATTATTATGTTATTATTTTTATACTTCGATTTTATGTACCGGTACAGTCAGCAAAAAAAAATCATTTACGCTATTGAATTTTATTTTTTTTACAGGCTATACTGCATCGATACAAAAATCGATTGGAATGTGACAGAAAATTATTATCGACAATTAGATTTTCTTTGTCTATCTATATAAAGACTATACACAAAATAATGGTTCTCATATTTGCTTCATTGTGACCATTGTCTGCATTTCCAGATCAATATGCACAGTTAACAATAAGAGTATTTTCATACTAGCGTTTTCGGGGCGTAGGCGTTTGTCAAGCGTTCCACGAACGCCTGCCTGCACCAGTATAAAACGCGTTACATAACACTGTGAAACTTGTATATACTCTAAAGTTAACTTTTCCCAAAAGTCAACTCGTTAGAAGTACAAATTACAAAATAATTCTCATGTTTATTTGTTACAGAGGACTGTTAAGGTGTTGCCAGTAAAATGTGCTTTATTAATTTATTATTTTTACTTATACATGCAATACCATACAATACATTTAATTGGTTGATCATATGGAATGATTTATTACATTCTGTGTATTTTTGTATTAAAAGTAACTTTTATGGTTTCCAAAATTTTACTGTCAACAAAAAAACAGTCCATATTACATGATATAGTACATTGAAGCTAACTTTGGACTCGCATTAAATACATGACGTCATATAAAATCATAATCAAAAAATATTTAGATTGAGATTTTTTTGCACTCTGTACAATCATATAAAATTTATTAACGAAAAACATTACTATCCTTCTTGGATTATACATAGTTATTTTCAATTCATGTATTTTCTCCGTTTGTAACAAAATAGCTGACTTCTATAAAAACATGTCTCGTCTATGACATGTTTTCGTATCAAATCCATTAGCTAAGTCTTGTTACGAATTTTGAACAAGTCCAGTGGAACGAAATAGACAATGTAAATGAAATTGTTAAATGCCTGCGAGAGAAAAGACAACCGTGTTTTTCGGCCTCTTTCGACGAGATCCCTATAAGTACTCGTAAATACACGTACGAAAATGCGATACGATTCGTAGTACAAAAAAATCTAATTACGACAAAAAAAAGACTAGTATAATCCACAAAACAATAAATTCGAGATCATAATTTATTTAGATTAAATACATTAGAATTATTCACCAGCATATATAATAAACAATAAAACGTATAATTGTTCAAGTTTAAAGAGTCAGCGACGTGCACTTCATATATGAATAAAACACTGCATATAGTCTAGGAGCTCTGTATAATCTAGCTAACAAATCAACACAGTCAAAATATTCGGGCTTATATGCAATATTTTACTCTTTTAGGCAATCAAAAACAGTCAAAATAAAAAAAAAAATGAAAAGTAAAAATAGGAAATTTCTAATCATAAAAACAAATTCAAATCTGTGCATAACTCTTGGACTCGGCTGGTGTTTGCACATGGTGTACTTCCTTAACGCTTACCCTTTTGTGAACCCTGTGCACGCCACTGCTTTAATATAAAAATAAAATAGGCACAGATAATGCAACTCAACTTAGCCAATGGATACAAGCGTTCAATCACAAAATATATCAATTAATCACCAGCTACAATCGAATTCGAACTTTACACCACATATGAATACAGTCTAATTTACCTCAGCACAGATAAATCTTCAGTACAAATGGCCCTTATGTCCACACCATAAGGTTGATAATACACTCGCGATCGCTAGTCCTCACAAAGTATACTAATAAATCTTCAAACAAAACTCGATCGAATTCGAACTTTACACCATCTATGAATACAGTCTAATTTACCTCGGCACAGATAAATCTTCAGTTCGAATAGCCCTTATGTCCACGACGCAGTATGATGCACTGGCGATCGCTTATTCTCACAAAGTATACCAATAAATCTCCAAACCAAACTCAATCGATTTCGAACTTTACACCATCAATGAATACAGTCTAATTTACCTCGACACAGGTAAATCTTCAGTTCGAATGGCCCTTATGTCCGCGGCATAAGGTGTATAATGCACTAGCGGTCGCGTCGCCTCGGCCGCACCGCTAGATGCAGAGCTTGCCCTCAAACTGGTGTTTCGTGGTCGGTTTCGTCGATGCGTCCCAAACGCCACGCGTTCGGGTCTGTAGCTGGAAAAAAAAACAAATCTTTTTGAGTTTTGTTTACCCTGTAATTATAAAATTATATTAGGGATAAATTACGTCACACGATTGAACCCGTCTCCGTCTTGTCACATTTAACCGGCTTAAAAAAAACGAGGAGGTCAATTCAACATTAAGTTTTTTTTTTTATGTTTGTTACCTCATAAATTTGCCATTTATTAACCAATTTTAAAAATATTTTTTTTGTTTAAAAAAGTATACTTCCAGATTGTTTCCAGTTTATTTTTACGTAAATCGGTTCAGTAATATTGTGGCGTTTACGGATACCATTGTAGAACTAAACAAAAAAAAAGAAAAATAGTATCTTTTTAACAAAAAAATTTAACTGCCTTCAAAGATGAATCGAAAATGACATCGTCCTTTCTATTGATCGGTTTGAAGCCGGTGCTATGCCAAATAGGCTCTTAAAGTTTATCTTTTGGTTAATTTTTTATGTTAAAAATATTTTTTTTGTTCTCCTCCCACAGTAGTGAGGTCACATGATTGTAATGTTACTTGTAGAAATTATTAAGAGCACTTCCGAAATTTAAAAACCGTCGTCTGATGAATTTTGGTACAAGAATAGTATGGACCATTGGAAAAAGACAAATTAGAATTTACAACGATGAAAATAAGGTTCAAAATTGTACATCAATTAAGAATAATTATAGAACTGGGTGAGCTAAATTATTATCATGATATGACCTTCATGAGTTGAAAAATGCGAATAATTAAGAATATTTATTTCGTATTCAGCAAAATTCCCATAAAATGTACAAATAAACACAATCAAAGCTTACATTTAAACATTTAGCGTTTAAAACAGACATTATATAACATCAAAAGCTGAATACATTTATGAAAAAACAAATTATAAATATGTGCTTTAGTGCTATGGCGTGCCTATGTGTTTGATTTGGATAGAAATTAGGCAAAAATAACATAAAACTGTTGGATTTAAGGTAAAATATATTTCGGGGTAGGTAGTGTTTATTGCTTGTATGTAGTGCGCGCCACTGTCGACACTTTAACATTCAACTTGCTTTTTGTGAAAACTTTTGGTAAAAAATAATTGTATTTTTTTTTATTTTTGCAGCTTTTTTGTGCACACATAAATAGTGCTATCCAGTACTTCACAGATTAAAAAGACTTTTTTATTAAAAAAAAAACAAAGCAAAAAATTTACCTGAATTTTGTCGGTCGTCCAAACATGCTTTGGGATTGGATTCTTAGGAATAAGGATTTTACAGGATACCGTTATTTATTAATTCTTTAATTAATATTATTATTCAAGTTATAAAGCTTTATATAAACCTTACCTAAACCTTAAAAAATATACTTGGAGTGAAGGTAACAAGATTTTTAAAGCATCGTGGTGTACGGCCAAGATATACCAAACTTGTTCAGTCGCTTTGTCATTTACAACATTTGTTAATATAATTGAATAAGATAACATATAGATAAAAATTAATTAAGTCACAATTAAAAGAACAAAAAAAAATTAAAAAAAAAAAAAGAATATATAACTTGCCACTTTTTGTTTTATTGTCACAATCGTTTAAGATAAAACGAGGTCATTCACAGCTTTTCCATAATTAACTATTATAATTTATATTCCTCTCTCGGTCGCACACAATTGCTATAATTGATTATTTTGTCGAGGAATTAATTATTACCCATCATTATACAAGTGTTAAAAGTAATTTAAAACAAAAAGCAAGTTGAATTTTTTATTACGTAGTACCTATGTGTATGATGAAAGACATTTTCGTTGTCATTCGATGCTTGTGACTTGAGCGAGTTACTTGCAACAGTTAGCACATACAAAACGACTGGCAAACCAAACACGAACCAAATTAAATGCGCATTTATATTATGCCCCAAACTTCTAGTCCGCTCTGAAGTTGCAACCCTCGCAACTGCGCAGCCATTACAACCCCACTGGGAACATGATTCACAACGGACTCGAAGTTTTGAGCATACCATACTTCTTTCGTTTAAAAATGCATTATGTTTGTCTTTGGTTCACCCTTTAATGGTCATTAAGACAAAGACTAAGCCAAGCATGATTATCTCGACCAATTTCATGACATAAATATCATACAATACATAATAATATAATTATAACCCTAATATAGTAAACTAGTTAAGACCGACTATTTAGCATTCAATATATTGACTCAGAAATTTTCTTTTGTACTAGCAAAAGAAAACTTCTAATTCAAACTCGTAAGTAAAACAAAATAATGAAAAAAGTAAAAAAAAAAAATAACTGTTGCTTTTGGAATCGACTAATAAATTCAATTAATTAATCGTTCACAAAACTACAGTCAATTAGCGTAACTGTTAAGGGAGTGAGTCACAAACCCTTTTAAATCAATTGGTTCAGTTAATTAATTAAATCATCTCGATCAGTAATTAAATTAAGTAATTGGTAATTTAATCATTTAAAATCGTTAAATAATAAAATAATGATATTTAAATAATTCGAGCAATCATTTAGTAACTTGATAACTACCTCGATGATACTAAAAAAAACAACACAAAAATATACTAAAAATAACCCTCGACGAGACATTTTTAAAACGTAAGACTAACATTTGTGCATTATAAGTTTTACTTATTATTAAATGTGAAAAAATACCATTAAATTTTAATCACTTAAATATCTAACGATTTATTAATTCCAAAAATACTGATTTATATGCAAATGTACTTATTTTCAATACTTGCTAATATCAATACTATAAAAATATGACACGTTTTTGTGAATATAATTATGTATATTATATACGCGTAATCATGAAAACAAAATAAAACGGACATGAGAAATCGTCGGGGAATGTCCAACCAATTTCGGATGCAACGTGATTTCTTAGTCATTGTCAATTGTGTCATTTGCAAAACGAAACCGACGTATTGGTTCGAAGCTAGTCGGCCAAACACCAACAAAATTATTCTTCTTGTATATTGATCCGTTTAATTTTGTTTACACTAAAAAACTACAAAGCTTTTTTTGTGTTTTAATGATTAGTATACGTATAGGTGAATATTTAACACAAAAAAAATGAAAGACGGAAAGGAAATGAAGCGAATAGGAATATCACGAGGCAAAATTGAGCAAAAACCTTACCAGTGCTACCTATAAAAGCGAACCTATCAGATACATTTCGAGATTTTGAAAACTTAATTTATTAATTAAAATATTTACAGTTTTAATTCGTGATCGAATTGTTAATAAAAAGGGACGGATTAAAGGTGTTCAAATTTTTTAAAATTCAATCTTATCTTTTTTAAAAATGATTTTTTTTAATGAAATATTAATTTCTTTTCTCAGTCCGTCCGTCCGTATGTTAATTGATTTTCGACTTTATTTTAAAGCCAGCAATATCAATAATACTTTGATAGTATTAGGGACCCGTTCGGTCTGTGGGCCAGTGGTATTTTACCAGTCCTGCCACCCTATAGTTACACCATTACGTAACAAACATACTAAACGTAGCACTCAAAAACAGTAATTTACCTTCGTATACAATGGATTCGATTTCAATTGTACACAATATGTTTAGTACCTCCCTTATACTTCAAGAGGGGTGTACTATTCTAATCATCTATTAATTAAAACCTTATTAAAGCTTTTTTACTGATTACAGTGCTGTATGTACTGCGCAAAATGTTAGTATGTGCGCACAGTGCGTGTTTTTTTCCTCTAAAGGTTTTAAAAAATCCGCTACAGGCAGCACCAGGGGTAGGTACAAATTGACATATGACCGTCAAATAATAAAAAAAAAACATTGGAATGGATGGTGATTTCGATAGAAAAATCAACACATTTATATTTTAATTTTTAATGGTACTACCCCTAGTGGATTTTATTAATACCTTTAGAGGAAACAAGCTCATTGGACGGCAATATGTTATTTTTTCGGAACAAATATGTTTAATGCATCTTAGGTCTACTCATCACTCTTTATTGCACTACTACAACGCGTAATACATCAGACGTTGAGAACCATGAATATACAGCTTTAAAAAAGTATTAACTCAAACGTGATAAGCGTGAATATACGATAAATATAAATAAATGGCAAAATAATGTGAAATATAAAGTCATACGATACGATAAATGAAGGGGATGATTTGAGAGGATTGAAAGGGGGTATAAAAGGGGGGGTAACAATGAAGGGGGTAGGGGTATCCGTCGCTCAGCACGCGTGGGACGGCGTCGGTCGCAGCAGCGGCGCGCTCTCGCCTGCACCATACACACGTTACGACAACAAGCGACGACGCGCGATGCCTCATCAGTGCGTTGCGTCGCGTCGTCGTTGCGGATCAAAGTATGCCACTACTGCGTTGCGTTGGCGGACGACGGCAAGAAGCTGACGCATACAGTCAGTCTCAACAATGTATGTCACCGTAAAATTGTAAACAACGTTAGATTATAATCTATCTCGCGAGATTGTGATCTGTAGATAGACTGTGAACTACAACATACTGCTTCCAATTTAACGTATTATTATTATACGGTAGATGTTTGTGAGTTCACAAATAAAAAAATACCACTCCACTCAAGTTCCGATTCTCAGGAGTATGTATGGAGTTCACAATCTATCGACAGTTCACAATCTTGCGAGATAGATTATAAACTAACGGTATTTATAATTTTACAGTGACATACATAAAAACAAATGAGCACAATCCATCGTCCGCTGAAACGCTTTAAGGACTCACACAACACCATTTCGGGTCTGGCATGAGTCATCCTTTAATGTGGCATATCATTTTAAATATATGAAAAACGACGCAGCGAAGATATTGCGACGCAACGCGTTAATGAGATCGCTCTTAGATCTTGTCCAGAAAGGGCGAATGCGCCGCGAATCTTGCATACGCGTTGGCGAGACTACCACATTGCGTCCAAAAGCATCACGCGAAATCTAAATGCGCTGTAGTTTAGGCGTATTAAACACGTGTTTGTACTAAGAAAATGCATGTCCAACAATGCCATCGTCTTGCATTATACTATATATAGATATATTTAGTTACAAATTGCTAGCATGTTAGTAGTACGCTCCTTTTGGACGCAACGTACGCACGTAAGACGCGCGAAAGATTCACGGCAACTCGACATTTGTGGAAAAAATCTTACAACAAATAAACAGCCCTTGTCGTCTCTGCAATTTCAAAACATAGCAAGTGACACCAAATTAAACAGAGATGAATCCTCAACTTGTAGAATCATTAAAGCCCATTTGCAGGTCTAACAATGCAGAATGCATTGTTAAAAAGGTCAATATCCATAATCCAATATCAACCCTTTGCCATGTTTTAAATTTGCACAATCGATCTACACTGAATCTGTGACACAGAAATGGGGAAACAAAGCAAGAGCATCGCTCCGTAGGTACTGCAAGTTAAAGTAACAAGGAGGAGACTACATTTAAAAAAACTTTATGTTATCTCACATAACTTGTTGAATCATTTGGTTTTTGGGATAGTTCAAGGGTATGTTAGTTGGCCTCTTAGATAGTTTGATTGCTACATTTACCAATATCTATATGTGATGATGGTATTTATAGATAGATCATGTTACAGTGCAGAATTAGACTGAATCAGACATAGAGTTCCCTTGTTTTGTTTAATTAGGGAATACAATAATATTTGGTTAGCTTGCTACTAACCAAATAAAATCATTTACCAAAATACTATGTCTAACAACTCATAGATGGATTACATACAGATATGTTATAAAAAAACATTCATACATAGATATAACATGCGCATATAGACCCAACACTAATAAGAACACATGCAATACTTTGTTATGAGAAAAGCATATTTTTACTAAAATTTGTATAAATCTATCTTGATTTATCATATGTTTAAAAATACCAAAACTACCGACCAATATAAAAAAGAAACCACTTAAATAAATATTACTAAACAATAATATAACTTTACATCTTTTTACTAAACAATGAAATCCTTAAATGGGTTAATAACTTTCTCTTTAAATAAATAAAGCTTCAAAGCAATCTACATATACTAGTATTAAAGTCTTTACATACTAATCTAACAAACCACCAGACAAATCTGTACCTTCAAACAAAACTAACTCGTAGTTATTCTCAAAAGGATACCAAAGGTCATTTACGGAACTAAGAAATAGGAAAGGCCCCAATACAGTCCCTAGAGAGAACCCTTTATTTACGACCGACTTGGTCTTGTGCACTCAACTACGTTTACTTTGCGATTTTAATTTATTATTGAGAGTTCATATAAAACGTATGAATTCAACGTTTTATATTACGAACGTTGATGTGCATCCAACATTTCTATATAAAGCTAATTTTAAAGTACCAACTTGGTACTTCTTTAAAATTATTTATCTATTGGTCTATTGCTTAAAATTGTTGAAAATCTTTATAATGCCTTCATAAAACTTTAAACAGAAAACTATAGCTGATCCTTCAAACAATTGATTGCTATTTTTAAAAAGCATTTTGATAGTCTAATCCAGGCAATTTTTACTTATCTCGGAACTAAAATATAGATAGAAGATCAAAAATAATGCTAACTATTGAAAACACTGATACGATTCAATTCGCATCATAATTTAATACCAATCATAATGCTGAAATACAAACCGGCACGTCCTCTGCTAATCAAATTGTTCGAAAAAACGTAAGGAAGCAAACTAAAAACTAACAGTGCCCGCGTAGCTTCCATGTTTTAAATATTAATAAATATACAAATGTATACAATGGAATTGGTAAATATTACATAACATTTACACTCTGCCAATACTAGCAATAATTTTGCTGGATTTCCACTTCCCACCACCAAATCTAACATAACTAAGGGTATAACCAGAATGAAACCTTTTCACAAATCGTTCCATTCCCAAAATTGCAGCGAATGTTATGTGCTGCTGCTACTGATACACACAATCCTCATCTCATCGTACCTTGCAACTGTCGGTTGAGCAGTGCAGTGATGCCGGGTCCGTCGCCGGCTTTCTTCACCACCAGCATCGGCTTGTCCTCGCCCTCCTCGTAACTGTTGGGGAGGTGGCCGTTGCTCACCGACATCGTTTCGCTCACCTGAAATAATTATAAATCATCATTATTATTATTAACAACACATATTCGGATCACTGTTAAACACAAGTCTGAAATCTCAGAATGAGAGGGATTAGGCCAATAGTCAACCACGCTGGCCCCATGCGGATTGGCAAACTTCAGATACGTAGAGAATTAAGAAAATTCTCAGATAAGAAGGTTGTTTTTCCGTAACCGTTTGAGGTACAGGCATCGTCATTTCACACCAGAACAGATCGCAGTCAAGGGCTAATTTGTCGTTAAATAAAATAAAAAAAAAGCTGACCTGCATCAGTTTATGAACAACGTCCCGACCCAGTATGTGATCGAACACCGCCTGCAGGAAGCCGTCCGACATGATCGAAAGCTTTAGTTTGTCGCGGTGCCACACCAGCACTCGTGACTCCTCCATCGCCATTATTGACACCTGGAATTTGCAGCGTTTTATGAGGATTAATATTATCATAAATATGAAATGTCGCCGAAGAACCAAAAGTTACCGACATAGCTCAACAAGACAGTGACAATGGGCGGAGCACATAGTTCGAAGAGCCTATGGAATGGTGACCCCGCACTGGCATATAATTATGTCCTAGACGAAATAAATATGGGATATGAATAAAATACAGAGACAGGCGAATTATCGAGCGTCAGACTTATTCCTTTTCTTGTATTACCTCTATCCATCACGATTAACAGCAAAAATTTTAAGTGTATTGTATTATATATATGGGAAGCAGAATTTAGTGTATTATATATATGGGAAGCAGAATTCTGGTACAAGTAAGCTATAGAATACATACAGAAATTCAATTAAATAAAAATAAAAACAATAATAACTTTTCAGTTGTCGAATAAGAACGAAAAATTTTAATGTAAACCTACTTGGGATGATGGGAAACATAAAACAACCCTTTCAATAATCTACAATTTAATTATCAAATTCCTGGACTTTTGTCAAATACAAACTATCGCCAAAATAAAACCGTGTTACACTCTATTTTTACTATAGCTATAGAATGTAGCCAAAGATTTGATTGCTTTGCATTTTTTAAATCTCTACGGGGGAGGAATCCGCCTTTCCCTACCTCTTGGCGACTCCCTTGCCCATAATTGACATTTGCCAAAAGCCTCAAATATAAATAAGCCAACCATGCGTACATACCTGAAAAAATTCATCAGTCGATACGCCAAACCACTCCGGCGAGTCTAAGAAGTGGTGTGGGAACACAATGTGGAGTGCGCGCTGGTTCTGGGACACCACCAGCCTGAAAACACAAGGAATGGCGCATTAAACAACTGAATCTTTGACTTTAAAGTATTGCATATTGTTGAGTACCCACACCAAATATGAGCTTTGTCTTCATCTAATTTGATGGGTACGTTTTTTGGCATCTTAATAAAAAACAACTTCTGAAATAGAAATTGTCAAAGGAATTGCTAGTATAATCTTGTTAAAGATTGTTTAGTGTAAGTTAGTTTATTAGAGACTCGACTTCCCAATTTTAAATTACGCACTTCAGTCTTCACTCTTGAAGCTTAAAGCCTACGCATCTACACGATTTACAAGTCTCGTGTTTTATTTCAACGCGTCACCCCCTGGGGTTTGGACCTTCCAAAATCCACCACATAACTTGTACTCTTCCAAGTAAGTTCGCTCCTTGTTAGACTGTATCGTAATTCATAACTAAACAACACGTGAGATCAGTCAAGTCTACTCCCATACCACGCGCACATACATGGCATTCGCCACAATAAACAAACAATAGGTGTACTGAAACAAAGTTTAATACGCGCTAAGACTGTGTTAATTAAACCGGGGGACAAGCCGAAAGGTCAACTAAACTGGGCTAAAACATTAATTTCTCCGTTTTCCGTTGAATACAGAACAAAACAACAAACAATAGGTGTGCGGGTGTGCCTATTTTAGCTGCGTTGTTTTTATTTTACGTGGATTTGTAGAAAAGTTCTGATTTTGTATGTTTTAGAACGAGAGCCTGTGATAGAAAGAGCGCGCACTTCATAGATGTACTGCCAACCCTAAGGAGTTTTAATGTGGCATGTCATATATAAGTACTAACATTTTAAAGAGGTAAAGTTTGTGGTTTTTCAGGGGGTTATCTAGACCTACTAAACCGATTTTAAAAATTCGTTTACCACTATAAAGTCACGTTATTTGTGAGTGTTATAGGCTATATTTGTTATCACCGTGTTGAAACGACTTGCGGTACGGACGGCTTTAGTGTGCTCATGGCGTTCGAGCCGCCCACATCTCTTGTTGTGTAATTCTTTATGGGTTACTTGGGATAGGCGGGGAGAGTGACTTGCGTGAAAAAGGGGAGTGTTTGTTAACAGTCAAAGTATTCTCACAGGAACAGGATCTAGGCGGGTGAAACCACCACAGGGTCGACGCTGCGACGTCGCAACGTAACGCCACACTGATGGGGTATCGCTCTTAAGTGCCGAAATGAACTTTGCGCGAACTTGTCCATATCAAATAACACGTCGTAGTCGCATCATTAACCCCGCGCCGCCTTATCATAACCTTTACTCCATTGTACTCGCGAGCGATAGCGAAGGTCACAGTTTAATGGATTCCCTGCGCCCGTAACCTGAAACGACGCATCTTCGACGCTATTATAAGAAATTGGATACTTCACTGACGACAACGTCGTAACTCATATTGAATTACTGTTAGTACCACTAGTTACTGTATTAAATAGGTAATGACGATACGCTGACTTTGAATACCTAATAGTGGGTACTTAGAACAAGTGGTTTTTTTAGAGAAAATCTCTTACAAGAAACTTTAGTAGCACAAACAGCGTGAGTTTTTCAGTTAGAGTAAGCACGAGGCTTTAAATCTTTCTTTAATGCCGGTCATAAAAACCTTTGGGGGTAGACATTGTGTTTATGGACAACTATATTGATTGCACACCATTAACTACTTAGCAGCATACAGTTGTCTGTATTGATACGAGTACATTTAATAATCAAACGGTCAAACCAAACGTCTACGTCAAACCGTCGATGTTATAACATACCCTGCATTCTGTAAAGTTACAGCGATGTGACATCGTTCATTTCCATAGCAACGTCGTTGTTAGTGACATTTTATTTTTGGCATTCTAAAGAAATAAAGTTCAAATTCTAATAAAACTTGTAAAAAACATCGTCGAGTATAAAATAGCGGAATCACACCACCAATCTCTCTTCGACTATTTTAGTTAATAGTTCTTCTTTTAGGATATAGCATGCACCATATTTATCACCTGCGTAGATAGATTGCCTTATTGTTTATGTATATTGTTTGCAGGCAAACAAGCAATCGGGTTGAAGTGAGCAAAGGTCAACTCAAGATCCTTTAAGTAAAGTCAATCACCTAAGTTAACAGTAGTACGAGTACGTACGAGTATCTCAGTCAAAGATCTGTTAGCTGAAACTATACATTGATGATAATTAGTCGATAACTTACAATTAAAGCCATGACTACATTATCTGAATCATGACTTTTCTATAGCAGATTTTTATAGCAATTATAGGCTATTGAAACTTTTATCCGATTGTGATGTACTGTTCTAATAAAAGTGTACGTATTGACGTCAGCTCCCCACTCCCGCCCGTACACTTCGCATCTGTCAGCGGTGGCGTGCGGTGGTCACCGTCAATGCGTGCACAGTAACTGCTTACTGATTGTTTATATTAAAGCCCTGTTCCCTACAAAGTAGTGGACATCACACCGATCCCAAGTGCAAGCAAGTGCACCAACACTCGTAAGTTGTGTAAAAGTTTGGCAGCTTGTCAATTGCTGGCTAGCGTAAACACAGACCTTGGCCTGGTGGTGAAAAATGCCGGATGCAAGACAACTGAATAAAGACCGAGGTAATTAAATAATTGCGGATCAGCATCATCCATCGATTTAATATGATTTAAAACCTACTTTAAAAAAAGGAGGAACTACTCTATTCGGCAGAGGTGATATCCACTGGGCTATCACATCTCATAGCTTTCATAGTAGCCAATAGTAAAACAGATCCTATAAAAATCCGCAACCTTCCGAAACACTCAGTCGGGTCTGATTAAAGCCGATTAGGATGGGCTTCTATCGTATTCATTTACATGATGTATTTGTAAGGTTTCATTAAACGCGTCATATTCACTCCCTCGGCTCTTGGCCTTCTGTCCCAGTCTAGACTACATATACTCTGAGCGATAGCAATCAGTAGAAAAGCCAAAAATCAAAAAGTCTGGTACAATGTCAACATTACACATTGCTGATACATATTCGAAATATATAAAAAACTAGCGCATGCCCGCAGCTTTGTCTTCGTGAAATTATTTTTTATCTCGAATACAGCGAGAACCATGGCATTTTCTAGAATCAAAAGTAGCCTGTATGTTGCTCAATAACCTTCTCTATCTGACAGTGAATCAGTGTCCTATGTAATTGTTCAGCCGATCCAAGGATTAGCCCAGACAAACAAACAGACAGACTGACAAAAAATTATAAAAAGCTTGAATGATGGTAGTGTAGTACCATACCTGATGACGAGTAACTTAGATTTCCACGCAAAACGAAGTCGTGGGCTTTTGCTCATAATTTCAAATGTTATATTTTAAGACAAGTAAACATAAACCTGTGTATATTTTTAATTATTACTGACAATTTATTACTTGACTATAACCCCATCTAATGGTAAGTGATGATACAATCTAAGATGGAAGCGGGCTAACTTGCTAGGAGTATAGGAGTAGGGTGAAAATCCGCACCCTTTTCGGTTTCTACACAGCATCGCATGTACTGCCAAGCACTTGGCAGTACATCTTTACCAGCAGGGTTACGGCCTTAGGTAACTACGGCTGAAGTCTCTCACCAGCCTGACCAATTAAGAAAACCTCAATCAGCCCAGCCGGGGATCAAACCCAGGACCTCAGTCTTGTAAATCGACCGCGCATACCACTGCGCCACGGATGCCGTCAAAATAAATATTCTCTCGTAGAAGGTTAAACGCCCCACATGTCAGACTGCCATACATTACAGTGAACGCCTACATTAATCATCCCACTAGGTATAAACGTATCTTCGTATTAAATACATTGAGTAATCGTTGGCTAAATTCTCTCTCCAATTTTACATCGTTAGTGGAGTTATCTAACAATTTTAAGCTCGTCTCTCTAGAACGTATCAGTCTATCTATCTAGATTCTAGATAGATAAATTGAAATAAATTTACGACCGGTGTCACCACCGTCGGATAGGTGTCGGATAATTTAACCATAAGTTTTTTGTTATTCTATGATAACCATATGTTTTTGTTGTTCTATGACTCAGACTAATTAGATAAAGACCTGCCTCGCAAGACATTATTTTTCTGTCAAAGTATATGATCAACGATCTTATGCGATTATGAACACTGACTCTAAAAAAATCGATGTTTCATAGTTTACAATCGTGTCCGTTGGTTAAATACCTCCGTAAAAATACATTTTTGTGTACTTAAATGGTGTAAAAAACGAACAAAACCTGCTAGTTTAGTATAAGATATGTATGAAATCTAAGCTCGTTTTCCTTAGAAAATGGCAGAAAATTGTGTTCGTGAATTTGGGTGCGATACTAGTCCTTATGTATTTAGTCTGAGTTCTATGATAAGTAACCCATTGACTGCGATATCACCTGATGTTAAACGACGGGGCAGTCTAAGAAACAAGCGCGTTTACCCCATCGAGTTTGAGCTCGTATGATATGTTTTAATGAGTACTTTGTCTGTAGATGGTATCATGGGTTTGATAATAGAGCTGGAAGGTGGCCTTAGGAAGTCAGTGATAAAACGACACAATACCATCTTGTTTGGGCTCGTTCTATTTGTCTTGACGAATACTGTGGGCCTAAACCAAGTAACAGGTAACCAGAATTAATGATGAAGCTGGGTAGGAACTCCGTTACAAAGCTTGTTTTAAAACATGTTTTTTCTTTATTTATATTCCAACGCATAATAATCTTACACCGCTTAATAAGTTTAAGAGAGTTTTTACCTCAGCAGTGCGCAATTTATATTTTATATCAGTTTTTACAGCGAAGCTATTTAAAAGTTTGTCGTCGGCGGAGCATAAGACATTAGCTAAGAGACCATTTGCCCTTATAGCCATTCTTGTTAACAGAATTATACCTCGCGCAAGTAATTGCTCGTTTGTAGGCGTTCTCGTGTTTACGAGGATTCCGCTTGACATGGCACTGATTGTTTTACTTGCTCCTAATTAACCTTTTGCAGGAATTACTGAATTAATGGGCGTTCACAATTTCTCTGCCGTTTTTATTTATTTTTGTGCTGTGATATTTCTGAGATATTTTGAAGGTACCCACGATATCTCTCTATGATTTGACATCCTCTCTGGTTTTTTCAATAGACTGACTATTAGTGTGATGTTATGATGAAAAATGGATATTCTTAAAATTCTTTTAAGCAATGAAACTTATACATAGCATTTGTCCATATACCCGACACCAAAGGGGGTAGGGAACAAAAGAATAGACAAGTAAACCTCCTGGCAACATGCAGGAAGAGAAGCATGCATAGTAATCTGCATGCTTTTCTAAGTTCAAAACTGTAAACAGAAAGCAGTCCTCGAATTATGCACTCAATACCTCACCGCGCCTGCTGGGCATAAGCATTAGATCAATTGAGAAATATCATCTACCTACTGTATAATATCCACCAGAAGGCACCGGATGACATTTATTACAGAGAATCTCAATTTCAAACATGTCAACTAGCATACGTCAAAGATAGTGAATTAGCCTGCTGGTCTGATACACAACACGCAATTATCATGTCATGTTATTGACAGCTATCGTCCGTGATTAACAAATAAAGCAAAGACGATCTAGAATACGATAAAAAAATCTATTCAATGCCATCTTAGTCTACAGCAAGTCCCGTTCCGCTAATCCAATCAAGGAGATCAAAAGCTTCATTACCCAGTTCATTAGAAAACCCGTAAAAGGAAAGGGTGTGGTCGAATGCCGGGCCAAATCAAGTGTTTGTATTCAAGGTGGTAGAATGTTTACTATATTGGCAACGCGTTAGTATACTAGTTTACTTGGGTGGTCTCTTTATACATTTTATATTTTGGTTAGAGTCAGAGACCCAAAAACATTTTATACTATGCACATGTTACGTGCCTACAAAATAACCGCAAAAAGTGAGCTGAATTCAGCTGAGCCACTGAGCGCATACATGCACAATTTTGTGTTTAATTCCAACAGTTTTTAAAGTTCCTAAGCACATAACTCGACATTGTATATTTTGGTATTATTTGTTTAAATAACTTTCGTTGTTTACTATGCGACTCAATGAAATTAAGACAATTAGCCACTTTTGTTCGCCTCTATTTTGATGCGTTAGTGACATATCTCTATTACAAAATATTTGATTGTAACTATATGCAAAGTTTAGTAACAAAGCGTTAGGTTATAGCGTAGGTAGGTAAGGGGCGGATAAACTGAATTACACGCATACTGAGAGTAAATAGCGGGTGTCCGCTAGTCAAAAAAAAAACTGCTAAAGCGACTTAAGCTCAAATAGCTCAAAACAGCGGCTAAACTCTGCGACACAACTGCAGTTTTCTGGATCACTTAGAACTTCTAGTTTAAAATGGAACACAAAACCAAAGAGGTCTCACAAGAATTCATCTAACCAGTGCAAATGACCAAAGCACACGGCTCGAGTCGGTAATGTAAGAACAGTCTTCATTAAGACCTTGAGAGCGGCTACAAAGGCCCCTTGTGATGAGAGCTCTCTCAGCCTCGCCCTGCGACGTCTGACAGGCGTGCCTTTTTAGCTTCACTCTAATTGTCTGTCAAATATTACTATTTATATGTGATATATTCTAGATTTTTGAAGTGGCGTGTTGTAGACTGTGAAGAGTTGAGTGTGCGGTGGTTTTGAACTTTTTGTTGCGCTTGTCTACAATAAAGTCTGATAGAAAGCGTTAATGCGGTCTAAGTTGGAGCGCGCTTAACAAGAAGATGCCTATTTACTCTTTCTTTGAAGGTGTTTAAATGTTTAGTGTCAGGAAACACAAATGCCGGAAGGAAGATGCCATCGTTTGCGGTGTCTTGCTGTTCTGTGGTAGAAAGGAGAAGGAGGAACTAGTTGGTATAGTTCCTGAGCACATTCACTAAATCGGGCAAAATACCGACAGTCAAGCTACATTGAGACACAGTTGCAAAGTCTGCAATTTCCTGTACTAACGGTTCACTATCAATGATCCTTCTATCACGGCGATCTATCGAGTCTAATGCTTCAAGCTGATATTTTGCAGGACGATCCCAGAGGTGACTGCAGTACTCCATACAAGATCTGACCTGAGCCTGGTAAAGGGTGAGATTTTGGGGTGTGCAGTACCGCTCGACCTTATTGAGAATTCCCAGTTTTTTGGCTGCAATTTCAGCTTTAGATTCGATGCATTTCTCGAAATTGAGGTTGCATCAGATGGTGATACCTAAAAGCTCAACGTGATCGCTAATTGGAACAGCTATACTCTGGAAAGTAGGAGCCAAGGTGAAAGGGCTCTTTTTTGCAGTAAATAGACACGCCGGAGTCTTGGTACCTTTGAAATTAACCAAACACACAAAAACAATAAAAATTAGGATTCTGGATTTTGCCGGGAGGTTAATTTGGTCCATTTTTTTATACTTGTTATAGAATAAGTTTCTATACTAAGTTTATTTTTTATTAGTTTGTATTTCGACATCTGTCAAATGGAATTGTAAGAAAACAAAGGATTAAATAAACAGTCTTATATCACGCAATGGTCTTTTATTACATGGTGGCAGCGGTGGGATCCAAACCGAGTTAATTTATTTACGGATGTTTGTATACTAATGCAAATATGGAACACGCGAGGCCTCCAGCGGAACTAGTGTTGGAAGGCGGTCCGGTGAGCCGAGCCGACGCGTGGCGTAAATGGTACAGGCAGTTCAATGTATTTTTAAAGGCATCAGGGGTTCACAAAGAAAGTGCAGATGTCCAGGCGAGTCTACTAATTAATCTTGTAGGACCTGATGGATACGATATATATTCAACCTTCAAATTTATAGAAAAAGAAAGTCAAGATGACATAGAGGTATTGGTAGCGAAGTTTAATGAACATTTTTGCATTAAGCAAAATACGACCATGTCCAGATATCGTTTTTTTACAAGGAATCAAGAAGTCGGCGAAAATGTGGACGGCTACGTCACAGGTTTGCGACTACTAGCTCAACGCTGTGAGTTCGAGCAACTGGAAGAAGGATTGATAAGAGACCGGATCGTGTGTGGTATTTGTGACAGTACAGTGAGAGATAGATTGCTCAGAACGGATGACTTGACCTTGGAGAAGGCTATAAAGATTTGTCACGCGAATGAAATATCACTGACGGAGGGCAAGCAAATTGAAGTCGCTAAAACTGCAGAGTATACGGCCGGCGCGGCGGTGGATGCAGTGTACAGGGCGCGAGCGCGCGCGCCGGGCGGGGCAGCCGGCTCGAGCGGCCGGGGCGCCGGGCACAGCGCTGCGCGCCGCATGTACATCGATGAGCCGGGTCGTCGGCTCGATGCTCGGCTGAGCGCGTATAGTGATGTAAAGTGCGTGTCGTGCGGTATTGGTCATAATGACCAAGATCGGTGTCCAGCTAGATTCGCGACGTGCTTTCGGTGTTTCCAGAGGGGTCATTTTAAAAAGTGTTGCGTGAGAGCTAATAAAAAAGTGCTTGAAGTGAACGAGGAAATAACTATCAATGATCCATTGTACGTATCTGTCTTGAATGGTGATAAATGTAAAGACAGTAAGTGGTTTGAAACATTGTTTTTATGTAAAAACGGTATGTCAGAAAACTTTAAGTTAGATTCTGGGTCGGACTTAAATATATTATCGCTTAAGACTTTTGAAAGATTAGGATATTCTACAAATGATTTAAAACACTGTGACCTACGAGCTCAGTCATTTTGTGGCAATTTAATTACAAAAAAACAGGTTGTCTGTTGTTGTTCGGAGGATTTTCATCTTAATCATCAATTAGTTGGACTCAGATCAAAAAGCGCGCGAATTTTACATCCTACCGACAAAGACGTATCACCGATTTAGCGTTTCGGCACGATGTCGAGTAGAAACCGAAAGGGGTGTGGATTAGAATAGCCCGCTTTAATCTTAGAATGCATCATCACTTACCATCAGGTGAGATTGTAGTCAAGGGCTAATTTGTAAAGATTAAAAAAAAACATATGTGTGTATGTCGTGAAAATAAGTGATCCGCTCAGTGCACCAAGGTCCTGCATACGGTACCGACTGCGACTACCGGTTGTGGTTACGTAAGGCGAGGCCTACGACTCGCGAATGAGGCGAGTGACTTTTGCTTTCAACGGCTCAACCGGCTTCATTCACAAAAAGCACGGTCGTCTCCTTTGACGCAGTGATGTGCACAAGGAATTCAATTAGAGTAGTCATTATATGTACAGATTATACAGAACAGAAAATTAAAGCCAGGCAGAACATTTATGCATCTAGAAGACGCCTGCAGAACGCAACATTAAAATTAATAGTTTTTAACATATTCCACAAGAAAAATGTTTTATAAAAGTAGTCTGCTGATGTGTAAACCATTAACATTTTGATATTCAACTGAATAATCTATCTCTATTTAAAATTTCAGCCAAATCGGTTCAGTAGCAACGGCGTAAAGCTGACACAGAAACTTTCGCCTTTACAATGCATGCCACTGCCATAAATAATTTAAGTTAGATTCATAAGAAAGCTGTACAACATTTTTAATTAACATGACAAACGTTGATAAGTCCAGAACGTTGAAATTTCTCTTAGGAGGAACAACTCCAACTCGTACTTCTGATACCATTGTCGGAATTAATAAATCATCTGCGAACAAACCCCAGAGAGTAGATAAAACAAACCGTTGTTAGACACAAAACAGACACGGCAAAGCTGCTGCACGCGCGTAACCATAGAAATCCTAATAATGAAGCAATAGAAATGGCTTGTACGCGTTTGTAATTTATTTACGACTAGTGGACCCGGTCAAGCTTCGCTTTGACTTATGTGCACTTCTTCCCTATCCCTACTCTACACTAATCTACCCCTACCCCTTGACTCTTAAACGTTTGTATGGGAAATAGAAAAGGGTTGTTTTTATGGTTTTCCCGGCAATTATTCTAATTTTTCTCACCTTTTAAACCTTCCCTATACCTCTACGAACATTTGAAGACCAAGATAAGATAAATCCGTTTAGCCGTTCTCGAGTTTTAGCGAGACTAACGAACAGCAATTCATTTATATATATATATAGATAAGCAAGCGCTTGCTGGTACAAGCGTAGTGTATTGCATCTAGACTGTGGAGTGCATTACACTCCACAGTCTAAGTACAAGATAACCGTCCTTGTTACTCATAGTTTTACCATACGCTGCTAATAGTAAGTTTTTTATTATCTTTTAATTTGAAAGTACTTTGATTAGTAATTATAACTAGTTGTGACGTCACCCGGGTCTCAGCTGAAAATCGGCGCTGGGAATTGGTTTTTTGCAATGAACGGCTAATGCTGTTCCCCTTCTGTTCGGTTTCACAGACAGTCATACTGGTTGTACTGTAATCATACTGGTGGTCATACAGGTGTACTGTTTGTGACTCTAAAAATTAATAAACATATTTTCTTTCTTTTCTTTACTAGCGAATGCGCGCGTCTCCGTTCGTGTGAAGTTCTGTTTTTTTTACAAATCCCGCGGGAACTAGACTATTCTGGGATAAAATACCTATGCTACTTCAAGATCCTATTTATCTTTATACCAAATTTCATTTGGATGTTCAGTTTACTAAACATATTTACTTTCGCATTTATAACATTAGTTTATGGATTGCAGAACACGCCATTTCTATTGCCTTGTAATCAAGATGTCTATGGGTGTATCCATTCATGGGTTCCCACCTTAAAAGTCACACGGACCGTTTTAACGAGCCAGTCGATTCGCTTCCCGATTTTCCCTTAACGGTGCTAGTTGGTGATGCAACGTTTTTGTGTTCATAAATACTCCCATAAACAAACGCACAGAATGACATGTTCCGTGTAATGTTGTCTAAACAAAAAGAACACCGTTGGTACGGATACAAATCCGTTTCAACCGCGCATATACCGTTCCTATGGGAATAAGGTAACCTTTGTACTATTCCAAATTATAATCTACTAGCAGACGCCCGCGACTTTGTCTTCTAGAAAATTTATGTAAAATTTGATAGTACTTTGACTATTTTTATAGACGATAATATTGTAGATACGCCATCACGGACTTTTTTGTAAATCTATATCCCGCCATTCATAGTTTTAATATTTCGATGCAGAATTTCTATGAAAACTTGATGAGAGATGTGAGCTTTCAACGCTTTCAATCAATCAAATTACATAAAACTCAATGTAGTGAAAATCACGTAATAATTCGAAATTATAGCAAACAGACAGACGCGCCGGAGGACTTTAATATGCTATGTATCTAGCAATAGCACCTACTATAAATGATGAAAAATTAAGATGAACCACTCTCCATACATTGTCCATGCAAAAACGTTAATGCGTCACAACGAAACTCTTACCTTTGGGCAAATTGTAATGTCTAGATTAATTATAAATTTTATTTTTGATCTTATAATGTGTAATGATTATCATAACATCTCACATAATACCTATGAATACGCTATTTCCTAGATTTCTGTTGATAACATTCAATATAAAAATTGTAAAGTAATTTTAGCACATTTATATTATTGGGTATTTTAGTATTTTTCATTTCATCTGGGGCAATTTTGGGTCATCTCCTTTCATTTAGACCAGTCCAGCAGTTCTGATAACTCATTAACAAACATCATTCATTGAAATGTATGCATAATTATACTTTGACCACTCATAACTGATATCAAGAAAATCAAAATGGCGTCATCTGAGAAATTGCCTACTAACGCAGGAAGAGCCAACTGTAATCATCTGACAAACAAATAAAATTATACACACTCTGGTCGAGTTCAGTCAATGACATCATACTCGTAGCTAGGCTGTCTTTATCATGTTAGGTTAATTCTCCACTTAACCGGAAATAATTCCGAAAACATTAATCATTACTTGTTATTCCTTAGAATAAAATTTCTTGGAATTAAGTAATTCATCAATCAATACTTTTGAAGCATCATTACATTGTTTTTAAAGACATATTTTTAAAGGATGACAAATATTTCAATTCCCCTCTAATCAGTCGTAACTTTAAACTAACTACGAGAGTCTTAAACGCTGCTATTAAACTATAGCAAAAAACTCGGAAATTTTGGTACAGAAAAAATATTTATACGAAAATTACAATTTACATATTTTACATTTCGGTAACCTGAACCATAACAAAGTTAACCCATGGAGGCACGTGTCTTTCAAAACATTTAAAAATACAACAAAAAAAAAATACTTTAGTACCCGATCTGGCAGAGCCTGTCGACGCTGCTACGATTCCATTAAAGAAAGAAGAAGAAGAAAAAGAAAGAAACATGCACAATCAAAAAAAGAAAAAATAAACGGAACTTAGCAATGTGTATCTGTAAGTAAGAGCCAACCCATTTAATACGTGTCCAAGTTAGCCTGTAATAATACTTTGTCGAGTAGGGAGCGAGCCGCTCGCACAAGTTATATGCAAGGGTTTATTTGCAGCACTCGCGCCAGATGCTGTGTCAGGAGATGTGAATCACTCGCGAACAACGCACTATTACTCGTATACTGTGTACGGTTAACTGGAACGTAAGTTATATTTGCAACAAGTTACCATGGCATTTAAATGTTATAGTGTGAGTAATCTTACGCACATTTATACAATGCTAGGGTTTTACACTGGCAATAAGACACGCATGGCTATCAGGTCCTCGATTTCTCATGTCAGCCGGACATGGATCAATCAGAGTCTTCCATGATACTGTAGTTGAAACCCAGTTGTAATTTGCGGAAGAAGACGCGGGCGTCCGTTAGTCACGGTACAAACTCCCGTATTTCTTGAGTCAACCAGAACCAGACAGTATAATGGAATCGGATATTAAGACATTCTTATCCTTTCAAGGCACCCAGGAAACTCAAGGAGCACACGGTGTGTCTTGCAACTCGTGGAACCTGCAATAAGCCACCACCTCTCGGTTTCTTTCATCAAGAAGGCAACATTGAAATCCAGTTGTAACTAACTGACAGAAGACTGCTGTAAATCAGCCATTCCGCTCACAAACCCTAACGTCTTTCATCGAGGTAAGCGTTGGACACATCTTTAGTGAACTATACTGTTCCCCTACAATCTTCTCGAATTCGGCCTTGACTTTGGCAGAAAATCTACCGGTGAAGCTTGCCTATTAGAAAACTGTATCTACGATTAATGTCCATTTCATTGGCGCGCTAATCATTAGAACTGTAATAATTATTTTTGTATATTAAGACAGTCATGAGGAATGACACAACTTACTTTAAAAGGGGAAAGTGGGAATAGGTGTAGAATCTTTTTATTAATTGTTCATTATTAATCGAAGAGTAAAGATAATACGCGCGGTCGCAGTCGCGGGCGTCCGTTAGTCACGGTATAAATCCCCTACTTCTCGAGTCAGCCAGACAATATAATGAAATCGGATATTAAATTCGCTTTGTAACACGCAATCCTTTCTCGCCAAATGAAGGCTTAGCTTCGCTAAATCGGAAAGATGTTATCAAGACGCTGAATTGTAAGCACGAGTACATATATGAAAATCTAATAGTAACTACCAGTAGAGCCATTTGTGACCGAAATCGTTTAGGGAAGTACATAATTAATTCTGCCACCATCACCGTTTTTCAGTGTAAAAGGAGGTTGCCAGTGTTTCTACTTAATTACAGCTAAAGGCTTCTATTGTTGCTGGAATCATAGACGATTTATCAGAGTTTTTAAAGATTTTTCGCTGCGGAGATAATCTTAGTTATCAGTTTGTCGAGCAAAGAACAGCATTACATCACATACTATTATCGAAGTTGTTCCTTGAATGCACCACGAAATTGATACTCTATCTATTTGAATCAGTAGCAAATTTCAGTAGCAGTAGCTACGCATTTCTAAAATTACTGAAAATCAAAATGTGCTTTTTAAAAAGCTTAGTAACTCTCAAAAAGCGATGGTTAAGGATGCTATCGAAGTATTTCTTGGAGGACACATCATGAAAACTGTAGAAAAAACATGACAAAATGATCGTACTGTTTATTCTGTCACAAAACCTATCTACAACAAAGGTTACATAATTATCAAGAGAAGCTAATACGGCGTATTCATTTTTACAAGCTAATTGCTCGCACACACGTACGAATTAGCTGTACAAACATTACCGCATTACGTTTGTAGTAATTTATCAGTGTCATGCTACATACATCTGCAGGCTTCATTGAACACTGTATTACATTTCAATGAGTACAGTTTTTTATCCGTCATCGCGGTATCATGTGTAATCAATTATTCCGTTTGTGGACCTGTTATAAATTTATTAATTACTGTGTTATTGCGGTCTCCTCCTGCGATAATAAACGATGATGCAGACTAAAATGGTTAGTGTGTTTTTGTTCTGAGGTTCAACGGGTTTGCCTATAGGGTAGTAAAACTGGCCACGGCCAAAGCTTTTACGGCCATTTATTAGTTTAAAATCTTCATGCACATTCTCATGGCAAGAGATCTAAACATAGCCGCAGACCTAAACCAAGTTAATTCTTGGCTAATGCCATTGATATTCCGCGTGATTTTCTTTTTTTCACGTCGAATTTCAATGAAATTAATTTATGAATACACGAACTGTCCTTTTAAATAAATTTGAAAAATAGGTTTTAAGAAAATGAGCAATAAGGTAGACGTAGAGTATCGATGATAATAAAGGCATTTAATTGGGCGCAAGCAATGCTCCTGCTATAACAGTTTGTAAAGAAAATAATGGACCGTTATTAAGAACAAAAGACTCGAGCACATCATTAATATAAGAGAGCTGATAGTTTTCCCCCATTGAATAAACAAAAGCTCCCATTATAAAGTAGACAAAGTTCCACAGGATGTTGTTATAGGGGTTGAACGTGTGACACTTGTAATCTCACAATTTTAAATCACGTCGTAAAGTGCACTCGAACAATAATCTTTTGTTATTAATAAACAAAATTCATAAAGATTATCAAGAAATAACGAGATTCAAGGACTCGTAAGTTAAAAACTGTTGTTGTTTTACGATTAACACGCAAAATAATACAGAAAACAAAGCAATTTGTGCTAAAATTTGATGATGACTCGGTATAAATTATAAACTGAAAGTTAAAAAACCTCCTCCATTTTGAGGTCTTGCTGTTATTGAATAAAAACCGAGGATAATGCCAATTGTATTTCTGTGGGTATATATCCCAGTTTACGATTTCGGCACAATTTAAGTTAATCTAACTATCGAAAAACCGATAAATTACAAAATTAATTACAAAACAACACTTAATTTGTTAAATAACACGCAGTCCAAACGCGCGTAAACATCGAAACAAGGTAGACTCCAATGGAGATTATCCATTGGAGTCTACGCTCGTTTGCTATATTGCTAGACGCTATTCAATTAGATGATACCATAGTAAACTGATACAGATAAAAAAATATTATATGGCACAGATATGCCTGTAAACCTGGATACTGATAAAGAAGTGCTGTCGACGGTTGCAAGAATTTGAGATGTTGATATGGCATTAAGAAAAATGCTTAAAAATCTCTTGGAATCACTTTCCCATAAATGCTCAAGTTCCGGAAAGAGTAATTTGCAAGCGCGATGTTAACTGTAATGAGGCAGAGGCAGAAAGTTGCATTTTTCGGATATCTACACAGAGGGAGTGGTGATTATTTAACGCCGAAAATAACTTCGATAGCTAGACAGGACTGTAAAAGATCTAACTGGTGGTACACAGGACAAGGAACAGAGCAGGATATCTCACTTTTCTCTTCCGTGTCCACGAGGACGCAAATAATACAATTGCGATAAACAGTTCAATTTCTGATTCAAAGAAAAACATTAGCGAACGCACTGCGGTTAAACCGCGGCTGATAAAAACCGCAAATATTATATTGCCGCGTGGTAATCGTACAATAATTTCCACCCTATTGAGTTCTATGGTCAGTTTTATACTTCACGGTTCGACGTTTGTTGGCTTTTGCGACTGATACAAAATAACTCAGGGTAGAAAAGAGAATAGGCCCTTTTGCCTTCAACCTTTTGCTGGAACTATACATAGTTCATCGCGATAGAACACTATGGTGGTCATCGTGTAGAAGACGTAGTTGCGTCTGCTTATGGTAGCGATGGTTATAAGATAGCGTCGTTGTCGGTTTTTCGACCGCATATCAAAGAACAGTGGACCAATGATGGTCATATGCATCTACACTACATATGGCCTACTGTCAGTGTTTTTAATGAAAATTCACTTAATTAAACCTGTTGCGCTGGACAGATATTTATTTATTTATCTTATTATATGAAGGTCACGGATCCCGGTGCAATTACAGCTTACCGCTTAACATCTATGCCTCATGTTGTCGTGTCCCCTCATTCTGTAAAGTTACAGCGCTGTGACGTGGTCCATTTCCATGGAAACTTCGTTGTTAATAACAGTTTAGTTTTGGCATCCCATGAAAATACAATTTCATCGACAAGTGTGAATTCGCGGAATCGCACCCCTGGTCAGCGCTGTTTGTGCGACGTGTTCTTACCATATTTTTTGAGGTGTTGCTCTGTTATACGTGATGATCTTCAATCCGCATGTTCTATCAAATGTGTACTTAAAAAAATGGAATTTCTTTATTTTCAATATACTCACTTCCCGGACAACACCAGGGAGAGGCTGTCCACCTTGGTGACCTTCTCGTGCGCGTACAGCTCGTGACACTTGAGGTGTCGCACGTTCCTCATGCACATGAGCACGCGCCGGAACTGGCGCCGCGACACACGCAGCGGCTTAAACAGCGCTATGTACACCTGGAACAAGCATACACATCGTTTTAGCAATGATGTGCACAAGGTTTTCAACTAAAGTGAGTTATGCAACTAAAATGAGTGGTATGCAGTGGTTCTCAACAGAAAGGTCGAATCCCAGCTCGGATCAGTTTAGGGTTTTATAATTTCTGGCTCAGTCCTGGCCTGGTGGTAATTTAGCGTTCGGGTACGATGTCGTGTAGATACCGGAAGGGGTGGGGAAATGTATCCTACTCCTATCAAGTTAGCCTGCTTTCATCTTAGATTGTATCATCACTTATCATCAGGTGAGATTGCAGTCATTTCGTCGTTACCTTTAAAGTTAAAAATTGTCACCCAAAGCATGTCAACCCGCATTGCAACAGCTTGGTGGATCTAAAAGCCACTACCCCCTCTCTTATAAGCAGGGCTGGCCCTTCAATGAACCATAAAATAGACGTGGATAGAGAAAATTGACAATGTCGATAGAGAAAAGCGTAACTATTCAGTAATTCGGTAAAGGAAGGAAAACCACAAGCCTGGTATTTTGGCTTCCAATTTTTGTTTGTCTAGTTATGTTTACGATTACAGGAAAATAAGGTGAACTGTATAGGTATTTAGATGACCAAAATAATAAGGAATTTCCCCTTATTTTACTAACCAAATTTTTCTGTTTACGTAACCAACCCAATACCCATATTAGTACAGCGAATTACCAACTCATTAAAGTCTACGTGTGGTTAATAAATTAGTAATATACATTTAAGCTTTGTCATTATTATTTTTGTTGTAAAAACATTTCGAGAACAATCATTATCAGCTGATGTTTAGATCCATCATGCTGCTTCAATGGGAGCATAGAGTGTATAAAGTTTGGCTTTTTAACAATCGTGTAACGATAGTTAGATAGATAGTGTTCATTATAATAACCGGGACCGTTGGCGTATGGCAGGCGTCCACAGATCCGCACCGTAGGTACATATTGGACTCATCGCATCAAACGGATTTTGTATTCTTTGTATATACCATAGAAAGTCATACAAGTGCGTCCACTAATTTGCATCGAACGGATTTTATCTACCAAAAAATTAAAAATCCGTTTGATGCGATGCGTCCGATACGCACGATGCGGATCTGTGCCTACCAATAATATGCTTTCGCAGGCATGGGATTTTACACCATCAACGTCCCAATCTTCGGTTGAGAATTTTACTGACAATGTCTTAACATGAAACAGAGAGGTATTTTGAAAATATCTTTGGTAAAAAAATGATCATCAATCACTGATATGTGGTTCCAGCAAAAATCAGGGTTACATGACCTACATTAAAAGGTCATGTAGCATTATGCTGAGCTTGGGATATTTTCTGGGTTATGCCACACATCGCAGGGCATTGTCCTGGATGGCCTGGTGTATCGGAGAGGTTGTGATGTGTGGCATTTTTTCAAAATAAATGCCCTATTCTTCCTTTCTAACCGTAAACATTTTTTTCTTCTAGTGTCGACTTCTCTGGACAGATTCCAAAATTGCTTGTCTTTGGCAGATTCATATGGAAATCGTTACCCAATCATTCGTCAATACTGTTACCAAACTACCAGCTTGAAGCATTGCGACAGATTTAACGGGCTCGAATAAATTAGCATTGTCAGGGAGATGTAGCTGCTACTCTTTGAACTTTACCGACCGCTACACGGTTTCGCCCGTTTAAGAAAATTTAAGTTTTTTTCCTCTATCCCTCAGGAAAAGTATTTTCCTGGATGTTACTACTGTTTTCCTAATGGCCTCCAAGCTGGGAACAGTTTTCATGGAATAACATAATACCATATCGGCCCAAAACTTGTACAATATTTGACAATGTTGCTTTATACAATGTTAAGATAGCTGGTGGGTTGAGGAGTACTCGACTACTTGTAGCATCACACTACATACATAATGTGTTTTTTTCATTACATATTTGAGAAGATATGTAAGTAATGAAAAAAAATCAGCCATTTCTGCGAGAATAAATATTTACCAGGTTGCAGTTAACCCCATGTCTTGAAGAAAAAGAAAAGTCAGCTGAAAATTATATTGTATACTGAAATGGCATAAATCGCTGATAAAGCAGCTTTCCATTGGTGAAAGAATTTTTAAAATCAGTTTAGTATGGGTGAGAAATCGTAAACAAACAAAGAACCAAGAAAACGGAATTTCACATAATAATACCTAATGTGGAAGAATACAATAAGCAACTTAAGCTAACTTATCCTAATAACTATACAAATCATGCCCACGTGGAATGGTGGCAAGAATACTGGCTGCATTTCCGCGCTGGACAGCCAGGCTGATCCTTTGCGCAAAAAATGACCCAGCCCTTCTGTCACCAGTCGAGGCAACTAGCCGCGGTGAAATGGTACGGAAAAATTTTTTGGCACTGCGACTCCATGGCCCAAGGGTCTCCACGGCAAAAGGTACAAATATGTAACTCTCTGTCAGAGAGGCATACAACCTAATGTTATATAAATATCAAATTTCTTCAGTTTCAGTCAGTTTACTAGAGGTTCAATAACAATAATCAATTCGCAATTGTTTTACCAAGAAAAAGAGTAATTTTATATTTTTTATCAGATAATGCAAAAAAGAAACGTTCACAACAGATTACTGGATGACATGAATATTACACAAGATTACAGAACACCTTGAAACACGCCGGCATATTAGCGAGAGACGCCCGGTTAATGAATGCATTCTCAACTTCACTCGTGTAATATGTACGTAGCCTCTCCATGCCATGATTGTCTCTTCACAAGGTCGCAGGGCGTTCCTATGACCTTGTATGTGAACATATTTAATACTAGCGGAAACCTGCAACATCATCGGCTTAAAACCTTTGCACTAAAACTAACAGACCAAGCAAATGTTTTGCCTTATTTTTGGGGTGGATAACCACCACCTATCACCTCTCAGGGGTATGAAAAATAACTGATTGAATGGCAAACCTACTGAATATGAAAAAAATCTATACTAATATTATAAAGCTGAAGCGTTTGTTTGTTTGATTGGACGCTAAGCTAATCTCAGGAACCACTTGGTCTGATTTGAAAAATTCTTTCAGTATTAGATAGCCCATTTATCGAGGAAGGCTCTAGGCTATATATTATTCTCGTATTCCTACGGGAACAGGAACTACGCGTGTGAAACCGCGCGGCGTCAGCTACTATGTCATAAGAATCGGGGCAGATTGGTAAAATGCACTGATACACGAGATTTTATTATATTAGATACTCGTAGGTGAGCCAACTTAATAACAACTAAACAGACAAACATAATTACTGTCTTGTTGTTGTCTGTGTTGACTTTTGATACACGATTGTTGGGTAACTTTAAAACCGTTTAAGCTTCGCTTTTGAAAGTTCTTCAAAGGGACAGTTTCGCCTATTGTTGCCCAATTTTCACTAACGCTCCTTTCCTATTCATAGTATCTAGCCTTTCTCGATATATGAACTATCCAACAAAAATATAAACGCGTTCAACCAAACAAACAAACTCTACAGCTTAATATATGTATAATTCTAGTAAGTACAACTCGACGTGGTATTTTTATTTGGCTTGAAAAATTAAAATGTTGCAGATTTTCCACAATAAAAACCTAGTTGCAATGGTTTATTTCATCAAACAATATGTTTCACATTCTCCAAGTCCATAGAGAATCCAAACACGTGTAATTTATTTATTCACTCTGTAGGTTATTTATTAAAGGTGCCAATCCAGTGTCATCTTTTAATTAAAGCTGTTTCTGAAAGAATTACAAAAATTCTGTAGTTTAAACGAGTTTGATTGAAACATCGCTGGCTAGGCACCGCCTTCAAACTGATCAGAAGATAACACATAGGTGAGATGTTATTTTTTGCTTTTTAGTTTAAGTAAATGTTTGAGTTGGAAGTCGGTTGAATTTTTTTATTAAAATTTTTTGCATTTACATCCAGGCCAAACTCTACCAACCAACCTACGAACCAACGTAAAGGCCTGCAAGAGCCTGCATTTTAGAATGGCTGAAAATTTGCCAGCCATTGTGGCATTGAAATTGCAGTGAAACAGTAGCAGGTTTCAAGGATCCAGACCCTTAACCGTCCAAATAAAGCGTATTTTTTACGTTTTTTTTCTCGGCATAATGTCTAAAATCATGTACCCAATTGCTAGTCATATAGCGTCGTGGCAACCCTTCCAAAAACACCGTTAATATTTTTTTACGAGAACTTTAATGGTCTCTCTCTGTAGCGAATAATTGCTACAAAGCTAAGCAAAGTGTCTGGCGGCTGGAGGAATGTTCCCTTCTTGAAGGATCCCTCATGATATCCTTGAGAAAATATCAAAAAAAAAATTCTTTACAAGTTAGCCCTTGACCGCAATTTCACCTGATGGTAAGTGATGATGCAATCCAAGATGGAAGCGGCTAACTTGTTATGATGAAAATCCACACCCCTTTCGATATCTACACGACAACCGGAATGCAAAATCGTTTGGCGGTAGGATAATAACCAGCCACGGCCGAATACCAGCCAGACCTGTACTAATTAAGAAAACCTCAATCGGCCCAGCCAGGGATCGAACTCAGGACCTCCGTCTTGTAAATCAACCGCGCATACCACTGCGCCACGGAGGCCGTCAAACAGCAAACAAAAGTAACAAACACTTCACTGACGTCACTAAGCAGATTGTTTAAATAGCACATTACCCAGATTTTTAAAAGCATTGGTGTCAATGCGACGCTACAGTTTAAAAACTTTAAACAATGGTTCTTTTTTTAGAGAGTTCGCCATATTGTTCGTCGCTATTGTTTGATTTGCTACACGGCAAACATTTAAACGCAAAATTGGAACGCACCCCAATGTTTACGTTATTTTTTTTCTAATAGTGTAATAGCCAGAGGCTGTGCCGGAGGCTTTAGAGTGGGATCGAAGTGACGTCACCGGGTTTTAGATGCCGAAGCATCGCCTGATGAAGCCCGAAGGTTGAAGAAAAATGGGTGGAACGACTCTTTAGAGGCGACTCCTCTGAGAGTCGGACCTCGGCTTAGGGGGCCGTTCAGGATTATTTACGTCAGGTCAACACAATATTATACTTGCACGGTCAAGATTTAGCTGTTTCTAGCTACTAGAAATTATATAAGGGTTATAGATTATGGTGGCGTTGCAAAGGGTTGCCAATTGCCGTTTAGAAAATTCTGGCGATAAAAACATGATTTCATAAATTTCATAATACGCCCCCCCCCCCATTTTCTTTTCTTTTCTTTAAATATCATTAACTAGCGGACGCCCGTGAGATTTAGTTTTTCACAAATCCGTCGGGAACTATGGATTTTCCGGGATTAAAAGTAGCCTATGTGTTAAATCTATTTCCATTGCAAATATTTCAACAAATTTCGGCCAAATCGGTTCAGTAGTTGCGGCTTTAAAGAGTAACAAACATACAAACTTTAGCGTTTATAATATTAGTAGGATAGGATTAATCTATGTGAGTTAACATGCCATTGATTTTTGGACAACAGAATGTATATACCAAAGGTCGTCAGACATTACGCTCACGATCAAGGACCTCCTCATTCCAGGCAAAGTATTTTAAATTGTGTCTCAACACAATTCGATACAAAAATGAAAGGTAGATACTTCGACTTTGACTTCAATACCATTTGGGGCGATCATTAAAACGGTAAACCAATATATTGCCGGTAACACATGACTTGACACTGTTTATGAAATAAACTAACAAAAGGAAATAATTGACCCGCTCGCTATTACATTGATGTTAAAAAGAGAAATAGTAAGACAAATTTATGTGGACTATTTTAGCAATTTCAAATTGTAGGTGCCTCAAACTAAAATTATAAAAGCGAATTGTAAGGATTTTAAGAGATCTGATAGCCCAGTGGATATGACCTCTGCCTTCGATTCAGAGGGCGTAGGTTCGAATCTGGTCCGGGGCATAACTTTTCAGTTATATGCATTTAAGAAATTATTTGTCTCAAACGGTGAAGGAAAAACATCTTGAGTAAACCATGCATATCTGAGAATTTTCTTAATTTTCTAGTGTGAAGTCTGCCAATCCACATTGGGCCAGCGTGGTGGACTAAAGCCTAACCCCTTTCATTCTGAGAGGAGAATTGTGCTCAATATGTAGCCGAACATGGGTTGTTAATGATTATGATGAGGGTTTTTGTTATCTCGCTCGAGAAAAATCGGTAAATTAATACGTTTCATAATACAACATTCAACATTTATTGAAGTCGGTTATAAATCAATGTGAATGAACGACGAACCAAAAACAAGTGGGGAGTGAACAACACGAACCAAATCACGGCGGACAACTTCCGATATTGGGGCATTGCGTTTGGGTGCAACACCTTGTGGCAATCAATACCATGCCACGTAACCCTGCCATAGACTGCGGGCATTGTAGGTTATCTATACCACTCTATACTCTATACTTAACATTATAAAGGGGTAAAGTTTGTGGTATTGTATCCCTGGATCTACTGAATCCAGTTTGAAAATTCTTTTACCACAAGAATGCTACGTTATTTGTGTTAGGTACATCCTACTAATATTATAAACGCGAAAGTTTGTATGGACGTTTGTTACTCTTTAACGCCGCTACTACTGAAGCGATTTGGCTGAAATTTGGAATGGAAATAGATTTTACTCTGGATTAACACATAGGCTACTTTTTATCCCGAAAAAATCCATGGTTTCCCGAGATTTGCAGATAAAGAATCTACAAAGTTTATTATTTGCAATATTTCCAAGTGAACTAGAATGTGATGATTATGATTTTTAAAACCACATGAAGTGAACCCATCTCGACATGGATTATACTTGTAGTAATAATCAGTAAGACTTAAAGCCTACGGCCTATGTCCAACAGTAGACCTCAATCGGCTGATAATGATGATGATAATTATGATGATGATGATGATGATGATGATGAAGACTTAAAGTTGTGTTCTTCCGGTTCATAATTTAATTTTAGTTTAATTCCGCTCACAACTTACTAGTTGATATTATAAGATGAATTGACTATAGCACCTAATAGAAAATGTTATGTAATAATAAAATATAACAGTTTAAAAAACTAAAAAAACAAGCAAACCCTTTGATTTGATATCCATATCATGGGGGTGGATTTCAAACAGCCAGTCCGCCATCATAGGGAGGCCGCCATATTGGATTTGTAATGACGTTTAGCTAGTCATGTATTGTCATCAGAACTCAGAGCGTGTGCAAAATTTCATCCTAATCGAAGACCGGGAAGTGGGTCAAATTAAGATTCCAAGATTATCTTACATACAAGTGAAGCTAATAGGTATAAGCGTGTTAACCTAACTTCACTTATTCATATATTATAGCTATACGTTTGCTAATTACATACTTGAAGTTGGATCTACCAAAAACCACTCCGGACAACACGGTATTAAAGTTTGGCTCGCGGTGCAAATCAGAGCACAGGTAACATGAATTAGTGAACGAGGTCATCCGTGATGTATGCGCCTTGTGAGCCTATACAGAACCACTGATAAGGACAAGCGGATGGAATAGGGATGATGACAGTTTTTTTTTAATTGTATATAAATTAGGAGTATGCTAATGATAAACCAATTTTGTAAAAGTAACAGGGTATTCGCGATCATTACTTTAGAAACTACAGGGATTTAAAGGGTCATATTTGCGACACTGCCATGGATCCCTGAAAAACGCTCCGTACGCGAATAATGCACTAATTAATGACGTCGTTGGTCATAATGATCGTTAGATTTGTATGGGCGTTCAAACAAAATTACTAATATTTTTATTATAAATTAGTTAATATTTACCCAAATTGACCTTATTTACCCAAATGTCTCATAAAAATCAATATATTGAAACCTAGTCATCATCCCTATTATAATACAAAGTGCAAAATTATAAGCTAAAATCATCGACCATCAAATTGAAATACAAAATTCGTTTATTTCAAGTAGGCTCTAGTGAAAAGAGTCGACAAGAAAATCATCAGTTTCTGTTTAAAAATAGTAACGATTCTTCACACTTAATAATTATTATTAATAATAGATAAAAAAATATTCCGCGAAAAGCTGATTCTCCGGTTTCGGGGTAAACGTACGTAGAGAGTATTTTGTCGGACGTGGGTGACGTTGTCGCATGTCGGCTTTTCGCCGATATAAAGATAAAAAAAATTATCTATTCATGATGAACTTCCGCAAAGTAACGCCTGCTTCTAACCAATAATTATTATTATTGCAGAAATGTTGATTTAGCAAGTGGAAGGACACAAGAGGAGAGGAAGGACAAAGAAGATATGGTTGAAGTGTGTGAAAGAGGACAATAGTGCAAAGGGAGTGGATGGTGAGTTGACGAGTAATAGAGAGACGATGATTGCATAAAATTATTAAATCTTCTTGTGTGAAAAAGAAAGCCGATCCAATTGCCTAAATCTTTATCATTAATAAATTCATCAATTGTATAATTAATTAGCGGCGTCCGCGACTTCGTCCGCCCTTAGACTTTCTTAATACGGCCCTATCGCAAAATTCGTTCTTAGCGGGTACCTACTAAGTATAGACTACCTCCCTGCCAAATTTCATTTTTGTACGACTTTTCGTGATTTTCGAGATTTCGTGATTTTCGACCTTTCACATTTATATATTGTGATAACTTAGTGTGATAAATGTATTTGTATAATAAAATAAGCTTGGTGTGTTTTAGTACATTATTATTTAATGCACTGGTCGGTTTAAATCTGTCAGAGTTATAGAAGAACACACCCGACCCTACGAAGGTTTGTTGTACTATAGTGGTGTTAGCTGACAGAACCAATTAGCATAAGCTAATGTCAAACTTTTAATATAATAGATCCTGTGAATGACATTCTGGCATCAACAACCTTTAAACTTATCCATAAATTAGTAGACCTACTAGTCTACAGATTGTTCTACTAAACACAAACAAGGGTTCATAATGAAATCTATTGAAAACCCTCAAAGAGGTACGACCTCTAACTACTTAATTCTTTACATGAAAGTGAAATAATACAGTCGACTTTTTAACCGTTTCAGCGTATCAGAATTGACATTATCGTTTTCCAAATCGGACAATTGTGTTTTCCAACACAATCCACCCAGTTTCTTTATCATTTAAATACGGGCCGGGGGTAATACGGTCTGGATAAGTTACTTTTCATTTAGGTACAATAACAAAAGAGGAACAAAGTTAAATTGATTTTAAATCAAAACTTAACTTTTAAGCACAATATGAACTAATTAAATAAAAAACATTGTAGATAGAAGAATTAATTACATACATAATCCACCAGTATAGTCTTTCTGTATGTTGGTGTAGCATCATTGTTTGACTGACAATAATAATGCAAGGAAATTCATTAATTGAGAAATTGATTGAGAGAGACGACCTTTTTTATAGACTAAGATCCGTATTAGAAACGAACTTCACCCATCTGTTTATTTGATGAAAAGTGTTTTATATGAAATGTAGTACGTTAAAAAATATATTGCGGGTAGGTTGCCAAAAATTTTACTCGCCAAACTTGACCATCATTGACTATCATTAATAATAGCTTGACCTGTTTTGAGACACTCACAAAATGTTTTTCAACGTACTAAATTTGACATAAAATACTGTTCATCCATTAAACAGATGGGTGAAGGTCGTTTCTAATAAATACGGATCTTAGACTATGAGAAACGACCTTAACCTATGTCATTTTATTAGTATCTTTAAAAATATCTTTTTGTCAACTTTTATACTAGTAGTAGGATTAGTTTTCATGTATTACTAATATCAAAATATATTCTGTATGAACCAAAAGCCAAAAACGTAGTTGCAACCAAATAACCTAACAACATCGAAATATAGTTTAAGGCTAGAACTAAGTATAATAATCTAGGACATGATTCATGTGAACCAACCGTTAAGGTTTGGTACAAAAGTAATAATTACAAAATTAATTTAAATCATCACCACTAAAATAAAATAACAACAAAGTATCACGCTAAATATTACGTCACCAAAAGTGAGTTTATCGCACCTCGGCGTAATCTTAAAAACGACGGCAGAACACCGCAATTTAAAACTTCAAAACAATGGATTGCATTTTTTTTCAAAGAGTTCGCCATATTGTTCGTCCCATTTCGCAGTACACACCGGAGCCAAGTCACCGACGGACAAAAAACTGGAGCATGCCACTTCACTTCAAATCTATACGTTTCAATACGCCTTTTAGACTTACATGAAAGCGCTTTGTGACTACTGTACTGAACTTGTTGGAGAACACTGCAAAAAACCCTCTGTTTACCCCTAGATTAACATAGAACTGAATTTTTCGTAACACCATGAAGTTACGAACCGGTACCCAGAAAAGACACACTCAAACTTAATATTGAATAATTGGTTTTCCACTCAAGATCAAATCACTCATCTATTTGTTCCGTCAATTAGAATAAAAGAATTGTGTCACGGACGTCCGCGTCTACTTTCGTCAGAAAAATCCCATGTGTAATCTATCTCCATAACAAATTTCAGCCAAATCGTTTCAGTAATCGGCGTGAAGAAGTAACAAGCACCTTTTCACACAACATAGGAAACGCTAAAGTTAATGCTTTACATCCCTGCCTTAACACAAACTTTCGCCTTTATAATATTAGTGTTACAGCAAAATGAAGCGAACAATTATGTACAACAAGATATCCTTCTATTCTAAAGTAACGGAATCAAAACTGATCCACAAAGAAGAGTAAACAAATCTAGTATAACCTAAAGACACGAGATGTAGACGCACACAATATGGTATCCAATAAACCGGCAGCAGGGCTCGAACAGCAGTTATTGCCTCCATCCATCTTACTCTGCCCACTGATTGATGTACTATCAACCCGGATAGCTCTCAAATTGATCGCGAGAGATATTTAGCACTTGTCACTTGCCACGCCAAATAAGGAAGCACTTGGGGACGTGAACAGAACGATATTTCAAACACAATGGCTATAATATTTCACGTGAATATTGAAAGCAGTAGTTATGCACATGACATTTAGTCTTGTCAACTGTTCACGAACATAAACGATGTTTAAAATTTATGCAACTCATGCGGTTCGATGGCGGATTTATTTTTGGAAACTGCTTAATTAATTCTTGTTTGTGGTTGAAGTTCGACCAATTGTATTTCATTTCATTGGGTAAAGTATTTTGTACCCTAATTCTCAGAATCTTTTTAATCTAAATTAATATTAAAAATACTAATGCGGTAAAGTATGCGAGCTTGTTTGTTTTTGTGTTTGTGAGCCTGTGAGGTAGAAGGTAATCTCTGGATCTACTGACCGTGGTTCGAAAATTCTTTCACCAATAGAAAGCCACGTGGTAAATCCATAAGCTATAATTCCTATAATCCCTATAGAAACAGAATGAAGTAGACGTGTTGTCAAACAATACTATGTCAATGTATAAAGGTGTAAGCACAGTAGATAAAAATATAAAACATTTAATCCGATATTCCAGGAGGCCAAAGTAAGTGATATCTAAAATTAATCTTCAATCACTTCATTTATGGAAACCTTATGGCTGAAATCAATTTCCCAAATGTAAAGTAGTCGATCGCTTTTCCGCTAATCGATTTCCCGGGACGCGTCTAATCTATCCAACGACGACAAGCAGATCGTTTAGTCGAATAATTGAATGAAATCAATTCCCCCGATGCCATTAACAAAGGTTTGTGTTTAAATTCATGTTAAGAACTTTCCAAGTGCTCACTTGCCTTCTATTTTAAATCCCAGTCGCAAACAGCCTTAATTATAAACATGGATTAGGATTGAAACCTCTCTAAATCTTAATCCATGTTTATGTGTATGGAAGAAAGGGTTTAAAGTTTAATGCATATGTATGTCTGCGTAGCCAGCTTACAATATGGTACTCTTTAAGTCAAGGGTAAAAGGCACATTCTAGCCAAATGCGTTGCCCCAACGGCGTCTCGGTGTAGCGCGTAATACTCCCAAATAGACCCGTGCTTTTGGCAATAGGTACCTACGTCATATTATGTACGCCGTTAAAGTCCGGCTGCTCAGAGATTACGTTTCTGTCACCTGTCAATGTCAACGTCAATGAGGGAGATAATGTCAATGTCAATGAGATATTTACATATCTTTTATTAACCTTATAATAGACGCATTATTTATGGGCTAAAATTATTAACATCAATTACTTAATCAATTGACAAACATATTAATTAATTCAGGAGACATTGACAGGTGTCAGAAACGCAATCTCTGAGAGGCTGGACTTTAGTTAAACAATTGAGCATCCGGAATTATCGAAATTATGAATTTTAACTTGCTTACTAAAGCCAAAGAGCTATGGAACGAAGCATAACTAATATCAAAAAATTCACAAAATCCGTCACTCCATCATCAGGCAGAAAACAAAAATAATCGACGCCCTAACCTTCGCACTTAAAGCCAAATGGAAATGGGCCGGACATGTCGCTCGACTCACAGATGACCGTTGGACTGTCAGAATAACGAAATGGCCGGGACCTAAAGGATCACGAGGCAGAGGCAGACCACGTTATCGGTGGGTCGACGACATCATAAATTTTACCGGCAAAAACTGGCTACTGAAGGCAAAAGACCGATCAAAATGGCAGCACCTGGAGGAGGCCTTCACCGTAAAGGGTTCTTCTTTTAAATAAAAGGGAAGATATAATAAATAAACATTTTAAAATTGTAAAATTACTTAATGTATCAATTAACAAATTAAAATACTTATTACCTAATTAATTGTAAATAAGAAGAAATAAAAGGCTTTTTTATTTTTTATTTTTTTATTTATTTATTTTACTAAAGCCAAGCCCCAGTAAGTGGTATATTAGAGTTAACGAAAATATTATCAAAGATCATCACCAAGTTTCGACTACAGGATATTTATTCCCAACTTGGCGATGTTTGACATCATCATCATCTGATAGTGATATAATTAAACATTATCACCTTTAGCTCGCCAACCCGAATTAGAGCACAGTGGTCTAAGTTCTAAGCCACCTCACTATATCACAGCGTTAGCTTTTAGCGATGTCTGTTCTGTGCCTCATATAGTCTAAGATCTGTATTAGAAATGACTTCCACCCATCACTTCAATTGATGAAGTGTCATAAATAAAATTTAATACGTTAAAAAATATATTGCGAGTAGATTGCCTCTAAAACTCCTGGACAAACTATAATATTTATAATTAATGATAGTTAATAATAGTTTAGCCTGGAAATTTTTAGGCAAGCTACTGGCAATATATTTTTTAACGTACTAAATTTCATATAAAACACCTTTCATCCATTAAACAGATGGGTAAAGGTCGTTTCTAATGCGGACCTTCTACTTATATTTAACAACGATAGCCTGGTCCAATGAACCATTAAAAAAGTGACAAGCTCAAAAAGAATAGAATTCAAGACTTGAAGCAAATTAAAACAAAAGATAATTCCAGCCTCGAGCCACAAAGTATTAATAAATATGTTCTAAAGCACTTATCCAAGAACTCTTGGTCTATTATTCAACAGTATTTACATTTATCGCGATATTATTCAACAGTATTTATATTTATCACGATATTATTCAACGGTATTTATTAGACAATTCAATGAACAACTACAGCTGCAAATGTTGCCCTAGGCGCTAGAACAATACATTGACTAATGGGTAACGTGTGACCATTTATTTTTTGGTCAGAGAGACATCTGCGAATTAATAAAAAGAAAAAAATCAAGAAAAAAATAATGAAAGCACTTATTACAAATAATTAAGTAGAATTAAATGAATTACTTACTAAGTCGCAGTACAGAAGAGTGATTTCTAAATAGTATTTTTGTGTATTTTTCAGTTGTTTAACCAATATAAATAGGATTTTTTTTCTTGCGAACGGAAGAGGAATTTGCGCCGCTGCAAAATAAACTTCGTTATATATCTATAATAACGGGACAATTTTACCCCCACTGGGGACTCAACACAGACCGAAAGCGAGACTGTCCCGGCCAAAACGACATATATAGTCACATTACTAAACTATGAAGTATACCGTTGGCGATTGAATGCAAACCATTTCTTCGTTATGCCATAATTAGTTATACAGCTTACGGTTTCATTGTAGCAATTAGCCGGAATTCCTGTGACAAATGCAACCGTATTTTATACGGTGTCAATGTGGAATCCGAAATCAATCACTATCAGTGGTGTGCACAGCGATTCCGACTGCGGTAAGCACTACACCACATCTCAACTAGGAGGTGGTAAAAAAGTTAAACACACTCGTGCCTTGGAGAGCTCGTTAAGCCGTCGTTCCTGGTCATTATCATTAACATTCGAGTGGCCGTTAATTTAACCCTAATCCCGCCAACCTGTATTGGAGCAGAGTGGGCGTGAGTGGGTCAAAGCTCCATATCCCTTCTCCTATAAGGAGGGACACCTGGCCCTAAAGTGGGAAGTTAAAAATAGGCTGATAATGGTAGAATCGTTTGATCTATTGAATATCTATTATATATCGAGTTATTCTATAACAGAAATAAGTTAACCATACAAAAAAATAAAAGAAAAACCTTTTTTAAACAAGCTTTTATTTATCGCTCTAAAAAGAAGAAAATATCTTATTCTTTAAAAAAAATAACTATCAACTTATAACCGAATAATAATATACAATTATTATAACAGAATAATAATATACAATTTAAAATCATAACATACATACATTGCAAGTTAAATAAAAGCTTTTAATATGTTCGCACCTTCCACCCCGACACCGGAGCATCCTCAGGAGATAATGACTCCGCAGCACTCAATTAGCAAACTAAATTTCTTGTTAATTACATGTCACGGCATACCGAGCTGTGACACATGCTCCCATCAATGTTTAATTACGTTTATAACGAAATTAATCTGATAAGGGTGATGATACATCAATATTTTATTTATATTTGTACTACAAACTTTGTAGTGCAAATGATGATGTACCTATCTAAGCTACCGTCATACTTATAAAAGAACTACCTGGCGCCGCGCGGTTTCACCCGTTTGGTTCCTGTTCCCGTAGGAATACGGATATAATATATAGCCTATAGTCTTCCTCGATAAATGGGCTATCTAACACTGAAAGATTTTTTTAAATCGGCCCAGTGGTTCCTGAGATTAGCGCGTTCAAACAAACAAACTCTTCAGCTTTATAATATTAGTATAGAAGTATAGATATCCGAATTAGAACCGTATGTTTTATGGGTGAAAAATGCTTTATATCAAATTTTGTACTTAAAAAAATATATTGCGAGTAATTTGCATAAAAACTACCTGGCAAAACTGTTTGTGTGTATTAACCATTATTAACTATCATAAAAGATAGTTTGGCTAGGAGTTTTGCGCAATATTTTTTAACATACTAAATTTGATATAAAACCCTTTTCATACATTAAACAGATGGGTGAAGGTCGTTTCTAATACGGATTTTCGACAATTACTTTTAAAACGAAATTAATCTTAAGAGGGTAATGATATATTAAGTAGGTATTAATACTACAAATTTTGTAGTGCAAATGGTGGAGTACCAACATAAGCTACTAGCAAAGACATGAATTATATAAGTTTTATTATTATAATTATATAAGAATTATTTAAGTATTACTTACTTAAAATAAAGTTACTGTGATGCACGATTTACCTACGTCCGTTCATTAATATTGATAATTGTTATTTGTAACCTTTTAACCAATTTATTTTAACTCTATAATTGGTTACAGTTAAGTGGACTGAATGGATCCAATCAATTTATCATACGGTTATACACCTAAACAATAAATACTCGGAATTTTGGAGTACCGTAAGGTTAATCGATACCAGATGATTGAGAACTCTATGTGTACAGAACCCTTATACGGTAAAATGAACCATTCTAATATTATCCGACACTTTTTAGTGTATCTACGAGTATTTATCCATTACAGGCAATTTTAACGAACATGGTTCGAACGAACATTTTTAATTTACAAATTTTGTTTAGGCAAGGCATGAAAAAGTCAATTAACAAATAAAAAGTTAATTATAGTTATGCCGGATTTCAGACTTGGACCCATCACGCTACATCAATACAGGGTGACGGGCTTACGTTAAATTTTGACTCTGAAAAGATCACTATCGCCAAAGGCTTAACTCAAGGCTCGGAGATGTTACACCATCAATTTTCCAACTATGTACTACCTACTACAGCGAATTCATCAGAAAAAATCGAATATTTCATGGTTTCGAACCTAAGACCTCACAATTCGTAGCCACACAGGCTAACCACTTATTAGACTTCTTAAACCCAATTCGTCGAACAGCACGCATTCCATAGCGTCAGGTAAAAATAAAAGGAAAACAAAAAACCGAAAAGGTACAATACATCTATTCACAGCAGGATTGGTTATGGTCAATTTGCGTTTTTGCCATCGTTTAATATTGAATGCGCCCATACAGGCACGTAACGACGTAGGTGTGGCAAACCGAAGAAATTATAGAAAGAGAGCATGACATAGCCAGACTTGCTACATTTTATAAACGCTGAAACTCAGACCGTGTTTAGAAAGAAAAAAATGTTTATTGCCATACACTACAATGCCTAAGTAAGCACTATTGCAGTGTCTGATGCTTCAGCCACCTGGATATATGAAAATCTAAACTGAAGTAGTTTAGGTAAGTGCTGTAGCCGATTATGGAAGTTGGATTGCTGTGACTTTGTAAACTAGCAGGTTTTAACAGTCCAGATTCTCATTTGTTCAAATATAGAGGGCATAGAGCCCAACAAAACCACCTTCAGGGCTCAAAGACATTGAAAAAATAAAAACGTTCTACGAATCCTGGGCTATGACATTTCGAAAGTGCTTGTAAACAAAGCCTATATTTACTACTGATTTTTTGCGACGTGAAAGAAGAATTCTCATTTGCTCAACCATGTGTTGTTCACAAACTTACAGCCTTCATAAAATGTGGTAATTCTGCCTATCGCAGGCTTGGTCCATTATACAGTTTTTGCTTCGAAACATTGGGTATTGAAAATTAGTTTTTTTACGTGTACGCTCCATTAAATCCATCCACTACGTTATCGTTAACAGTTTTTAATACTACTTTAGAAAGTGGACGGTTTAAAATTGTTTCCTTAAAAATTAAACGTACGGCAGTTTGTCAGCCAAGGTTAAAACATCAACGCAACGACAATACGAGCCATACATACACCTATTATTTCTAAAATCTTAATTAATAAATCAAACTTAATGAGATGTAAGATGTGATTAAACATAGTTCGACTCCGCACTACAAAGCACAGTGTTGGTCGATTCCTCACCAGGTGGACTGACGACATGATCCAGGGATTCGTTGGATGCAGGCGGCTTAGTATCGTGATGTTTGGAAATTCCTACAAAAGGCCTGTCCGTCGGCTGATATGATGATGATCGTGATGATCATTTGTACATGTTTATTAGGAATAGACTCCGTTAAGGACCGATTTTAAAAATTCTTTCATCTATTAGAATGGAGGGGACATAACGTCTCTCTATGTTTCTAACTAGCTGACGCCGCCCAATTTCAGTTGCCTGCGTTGTGCCTTCCTCGATAAATGGGCTATCTAACACTGAAAGAATTTTTCAAATCCGACCAGTAGTTTCTGAGATTAACGCGTTCAAACAAACAAACAAATAAACTCTTTAGCTTTATAATATTAGTATAGATAGGGACTAGAACCTCGGCTTAGATGGAATTTAGGACCAATAGATACATGTTACGCATACCAAGATTTTTTACTTTTTTATTTTATTTTTATTTATTTATTTACAAACTTACACTAAAATTAAAGAGATACTTATATATATTATTATTATTATCTTTCTACAAACGCTTCGAAAACTACAAAATGTATGGGAGAGAAATATCCGATTGACAGGTTGATCACGTGACCTATCCATAACGAATGTCATCCGCATACATGTTTTTGCTTACGAAGTTTAAGTTAACGTTTTTTGACAGTGAATTGAGGTGCAACTTGGCTAACAGACTCAGTTCTGATGCTCCGATGACCGTATTAACAGTGGAACTCATACACGTTGTGGGTGCGCCCCCAGGGAATCATCCATCTGCTGAGTGTCGAATTTAAACTCTATGCGTGTGAGAATTCGACACACAGCGAGTGAATGGTCCCCTGGGGGTGTCCCAGCAACGTCTATGAATCCACTGTAAGAAGTTAGAATACAAGTGACATAAAAATCTGAGGGACGTTAGGTGCTAAAGCCACTTGTTTAAGGGGTTGCTAACGACAGCAAAATGCCATCAAGTTACAAAAGACTTTGCGAGGCTTTGATATAAGACAAGCGTTCCAATAAGTTCGACCTACTTTAAATTATTATCAAGATATTGATTAAAAAACTTTCTTCACTGTTCACCAATTAAGGTAACTTCGTAAATATCTCTAAGCTTCCATTTTTCCAATACTTGAGCTATAAGATACTGAGTTTTATTGCTTCTAAACAATTTTCAGTTAAAACTCTCAGCTCAGAGTTGGAAATTTTTTTTTTTTTTTTTAATATATTTGCCATATTTTTTAAATATGACCAATATTCCCATTCCCCTCTAACTAGTCGGGAAAGACTGTATTAGGAGTGGGTACGACAATAGACCAACGGGGCGGCGATCGAACCAACACCCCTCGATGGTGAGTCCGACCGCTCTTACCGTTGAGCTATTGAGGCTCTTTGTTGGTTGGTGTGTGGTGTTGGTGGTGTTATACTTACACCCCAGTGCCGATTAGAGTTAAGCCGGTCCCGGTCGTTTTTGTCATTAATACTGATAGTGGTTGGAAAAAAAACTTTATCACCCTACCCACATCGGAGCAGCGTGGTGGGTAAAAGCTACATATCCCCGCTCGTATAAGAGGAGAGGAGCCCTATAGTGGGCTGTTATAATCTATCTATATATATATATAAAAGAAAGTCGTGTTAGTTACTCCAATTATAACTCAAGAACGGCTGAACCGATTTAGCTGAAAATTGGCATGGAGGTAGTTTCCAGGAGAAGGACACAGGATACTTTTTATAAAAAATAAAAGTCGGGTTTTCCTTCCTGACGCTATAACTCCAGAACGCACGAAACGATTTCCACGGTTTTGCATTCGTTGCTTGGTTCGGTCGGTCTCGGGCTCTGTGAGATGTATAGCAAAGAAAATTCAGGAAAAATTTCAACGTAGGGGTAGGGTAGGGGTAGGGTAGAGGTAGTTGAAAGTTTACATCGAGTTTCACGCGGACGAAATCGCGAGCGTCCGCTAGTAGCTGATAAAGATGAATCGTAACACAACAAAGCTGCTTCGATATATACAAAAGGCAGTACTTTCGTGGAACAATGTTTCAGAGCACACTACTACTAGGTAGTAAAAACATACAGATCAACATGAGAACCTACTCATTTTTGAAGTCGGTTAAAAACGGTTTGTTTACAGTTCACTTTATAACGCAAATAAAGCTGGCTTAAAAACTAGGTGACCAAAGTTTACGAACTTTTAATGAGACCCCATTGGACTTCTCAGTTCCTCGCCAAACGGGAAATGACCTCACGCAAGTCGGTCAAAAAGTTCAAATAAATCCACGTATAAACATAAAGAATTATTGACAAAAGTATACTTTTACGTAAAATCAACCCGTATTCGGCTCACTGCTGAGCTCGAGTCTCCTCTGAGAATGAGAGGGGTTAGGCCAAAAGTCCTCCACGCTGGCCCAATGCGGATTGGCAGACTTTACACACGCAGATAATTAAGAAAATTCTCTGGTATGCAGGTTTCCTTACGATGTTTTCCTTCACCGTTTGAGACACGTGATATTTAATTTCTTAAAATACACACAACTGAAAAATTGGAGGTCGGAATCTGAGGCAGAAGTCATATCCACTGGGCTATCACGGCTCACATTACGTTACGTTAAATAATTACTCGTTATTTATAAATTCTATTTTTTTATTCTAATTTTAACACAAAATTACTAAACCGATTTTCGTGAAAATTAAATGGAATCTGGAAGTATACTTTTTCGAAAAAGAAAAAAAAACATACGCTTCAAATTGAGAACGCCCTCCTTTTTTTAAGTCGGTTATAAATCCTGTATAAATATCATTAATGTTCAATGTATTCGCCTCAATTCACAGCAGCACTCATTATAACGACACGTGCCGTGAACAGCAAAATGTCAGCGTGTTTTAATTTAATTATTATCATTACTTATGAGCCGTGATAGCCCCGTGGATATGACCTCTACCGGTCCAGGGCATGCACCTCTAACTTTTAAGTTATGTGTATTTCACGACTTAACTTACCTACTTATTATTGCTTACAAGCCTATTAGCCTAACCCCTCGCATTCAGAGAGGAGACTCGTGCTCAACAGTGAGAAATATGGGTTGTTAATAATGATTATCTATTATTAACAACCCAGATTCGGCATTGCAAAAGCTAAATCACAAAAATACTTTAAAACATATTGTAGACTAATTAAGTATTTGTACTAAATATATCAAACGAAACACCACGTTGAAACATCTTTGACTGTACGTAGTGACTACGACCTCATAAAACATAACATTGCAGGGGCGATGGTACCTTACAACCCGATTCCTATTGGTTTACCTTTTAATGAAAACCAAGGAGTTTTACAAATGTTAATAAGTGAACGTACTTTAATAATTACTCAGATAATTGTCGATACTCATTGTGACTCAGCCAAAAACACATTCAGACTAAAAACACATTAACGGGTTACCTACTAGTAAATTTCAGTCTTCGCCAGTGTAACATTGTGCTATTAGTAATCGACATAACCCGCAAACGTTACTCAGTGACAGAGAGAGAATGGGGATGATGACTAGGTTTGAATATTTTGATTTTTATGATACATTCGGGTAAATAGGGTCAATGTTAATTAACTTATACATAAAAAGCAAAGATTGTCTGGATATTTGCAAAATAAATGAGATTATAAAATTTCAAAATCTATTAAAAATATTTTATCGTAATTAGATGAAAATTCATACCTACAGTTTTAGCTTCCTTACATTAAATGTGACATTTTTTAATAAATGAACTATAAGCATAAACGCACAAATAACAAAGATATTAGTAATTTTGTTTGAACGCGCATACAAATCTAACGATCATTACATTGGCTATGACGTCATTAGTTCGAGCCATTTTGTATGGGGCGTTTTTCAGGGATCCGCGGCAGCGCCGCAAATCTGACTCTTTAAATCCCTGTAGCTCCGAAAGTAATGATCGCAGATACCCTGTTCCTTTTACAAAATTGCTTTACTATTAGTATACTCTTAAGTTATATACAATTTAAAAAACTGTCATCATCCCTATTACATCACAATAATAACCAGAACATGAGTTGTGACGTCACACTCGCTGTCCCACTGACCCCGTGTTGAGTGCGACCACTCGTGGCACATTGATAAAGGACCGGGACTTACTATACTCCCAGTGGCGTGCACTAGGTCATCAACTAGGGTGGTTACTCCCTCATCATCATTATCAGCTTATATTAACGCTACAGAACGAGCTTCCTTTTATAGGTGAGAGCTTATGGAGATTTGACTCACCACTATACTCCCACTGGCGAACACTAGGCTATCAATTAGGGTATCTACCCTAATCATCATTATCATTGCTTTAAACGCTACAGGGCGAAGCCTACTGGCCAAGCTGCCTTCCATATAGGTGAACGCAAATGGAGATTAAACCCACTGCGGCTGCTCTAATATGGGCTGTTGGGCTTAGGATGATAATATCAGACTCTTATAAAACTACTATCAGATGTTATAGACCGGGACAGACCGCCGACGTGATCTCAAGGAATCCCAAGGCAGGGATCATCAACTAATCCGGTCTGAGGATTTATACTGGAAATTCCTTAAAAGAAAGATAATCCGATGTCACATAAGCTCACTGGACCAACGAGGCACTTAAAATGAAAAATACAATCAAAATATAATAAAACTAATAGAAGTAACAGTAAATAAAACTAATAAAAGTAACAGCTGTGTGCATTTTAAGAAATTAAATGTCACGTATCTCAAACCGTGAAGGGAAAACCTAACCCTAATAGGCCTAACCCCTCTCATTCTGAGAGAAAACTCGAGCTCAGCAGTGAACCGAATATGGGTTGATAACGAACGAAAATAAAAGTAGTTTGTTTCTCAAAGGTTGAAATATTGTAACAAATAAGGATTATAATACTTCCTATCAATGTATTGCAAATGTTTTGCGGAGTTATATCATAAATATCCAATACCGAGGTGTGACGTCAGAAGGAGTTAAGACGGGGTTAGTAGGATAGTGGGCCACTACTGGTTATGATGAATGGAGCGCGGTCTTTACTCTATGTACCTACTTATGTACGTACTAGTCGACGCCCGCGACTTCGTTAACGTGAAATTGTATCGCTCCCGCGGGAACCTTGGACTTTTCCGGGATATAATATATTTTATGTTCTGCCCCAAAGTCCAATTTATCTCTATACCAAATTTCATTCAAATCGGTTAAGCGGTACGGCCGTGAACAGACAGAGAGACATACTTATTTTCGCATTTATAATATTAGTATAGATTATTGGCTGAAGCCAACAAGTCAGCTCGCGTGAAATTTTGTTTTTCACAAAGCCTACGAACCATAAAACTATAAAAAACAGGCAAGCTCAGCAAAACCAAGCAATGGGGATGATGACTAGGTGTGAATAATTGTTGAAATAAATATTGATTTTTATGACACATACCCGAATGTGTCATAAAAATCAATATATTCAATAGGGTTAATGTTAACTACTTTATACATAAAAAACAAAGGTTTTCTGGATATTTGCAAAATAAATGAGATTATAAAATTTCAAAATCTATTAAAAATCTTTTATCGTAATTAGATGAAAATTCATACAGTTTTAGCTTCCTTACATTAAATGTGACATTTTTTAATATTTGAACTATAAATATAAACTCACAAATAACAAATATATTTGTTATTTTAAGACATTAACGCCCATACAAATCTAACGATCATTCATTACCTACAACGTCATTAGTTCGTGTCATTTTGTATGGGGCGTTTTTCAGGGATCCGTGGCAGCACCGCAAATCTGACCCTTTAAATCCCTGTAGCTCCGAAAGTAATGATCGCAGATACCCTGTTCCTTTTACAAAATTGCTTTACTATTAGCATACTCTTAATTTATTTACAATTTAAAAAACTGTCATCATTCCTATTCGGAAAGTACGGAACCCGCGGCGGGCGAGTTCGACTCGTACTTTCCGATTTTTAATAAGTAACAATTTGCAGCAGTTGGAAATCTGGTTTTTAAATACAAATAAACAAACAAATCTAGTTTTCGGCGTTATAATAATAGCGTCTAAAATGATATTATTCTTTAAATTTGTGTTTGGCTATGTAATATTTTAGACCTCTCCTATAAGAAGGGAGCCCTGGCACTATAGTAGGCTGTTAAAATAGGCTTTTATGTTTTGTTTTTTTCTTTACAAGTTAACCCTTGACTACAATCTAATCTGATAAATGATTATGCAATCTAAAATGGAAGTTACCTTGTTAGGAGAAGGATGAAAATCCACACCCCTTTCAGTTTCTACACGACATCGTACCAGAACGCTAAATCGCTTCGCGGTACACCTTTGCCGGTAGCCAGACCCAGTTGGGGATCGAACACAGGACGACCGTCTTGAAATCCACCGCGCATACCACTTTGCCACGGAGGCCGTCAAAGACTGATAATGATGTAATGTATTATCATCATTATGATCACAGTAATAACTGGTCAGAACCATTCAAATCTTCTCAAAGGGGGGAAAAAATGAGCCGAAATCAAAATTATCAACACAAGCACAGAATTAAGCACCAGTGAATGGCGTCGTGAATCCTCAGACCGCTTTCAAAGTAATAATTTGAGCGTCGCAAATTACAGCATCATTTCTGTGCCTGCGAGATACTTTGGCGCGGCATGAAAGAAATAAAATTCCCTTTCGTCTTTGTTACAAGTATGAATCAGCAGTGAATATAAAATTACGTTATCAACCCATATATACCCTCATATTCCGAAGGGTGTGGGTTTGAATCCGGTCCGGGCATGAGAAGAGACTCGAGTTCAGCAGTGTACCAGATAATTTTCTCAGTTCTCTGCGTGTGAAGTCTACCAATCCGCATTGGGCAAGCGTGGTGGATTATAGGCCTAACCCTTCTCATTCTGAGAAGAGACTTGAGCTCAAGGGAAGTTTTAGGCCTATAATCCACCACGCTGGCCCAATGCGGATTGGCAGACTTCACACACGCAGAGAATTGAGAAAATTATCTGTAGGTATCCTCGCGATGTTTTCCTTCACCGTTTGAGAAACGTGATATTTAATTTCTTAAAATGCACACAATTGAAAAGTTGGAGGTGCATGCCCGGACCGGATTAGAACCCACACCCTTCGGAATCTGAGGCAAACGTCATACCCACTGGGCTATCACGGCTCATAAAAATATTTTTTTTACTATCGGAAAATAAAATATAGGTACGTATTAAGTTATTTTTATTAATATGTATGACGCTTAACGAGCTTTGGCTGGTAGGAGGCTTCGGCTGTGGTTACCACCCTACCGGCAAAGACGTACCGCCAAGCGATTTAGCATTCCGGTACGATGCCGTGTAAAAACCGAAAGGGGTGTGGATTTTCATCCTCCTCCTATTAAGTTAGCCCGCTTCCATCTTAGATTGCATCCATTACCTTCAAGTGAGATTGTAGTCAAGGGTTGACTTGTAAAAAATATCACTCACTCTACTATTAACCTAGAGAAAACACATCGAATCTAGCCTTAATGTTAACATTATACAAATGTTTATTAACCGACTTCAAAAAGGAGGAGGTTCTCAATTCGGTCGGTATTTTTTTTTTTTTTTTTTTATGTATGTACACCGATTACTCAAAGACGCCTGGACCGATTTCAAAAATTCTTTTTTTGTTTGAAACGGTATAGTCCCCATTTGGTCCCATTGCCATCATGACAAGATCTGATGATGGAATCCTGGAGAAATTGAGGGGAACTTTCGAAAATTATATGGATGTCTAGTGTGTTCGTAAACTTTTCCATTTAGTAACTTTAAGAAATACAAAATTATGAAGGTTTAAAATCGATCTGATGATGGAGTCACAAAACAGACGAGGGAACTCCTTGGCGATTTACAGCAGTTACCTTGTGTTTGGGCTTGATTAATTTGTATTAATGAGAACTTTCCACATAGATAAGTTGTGACTGTCATTTAGGGGTTTGGTGATGAAGACCAAGTACAATTAAGGGAACTCCTTAACAGTTTACCGTAACTACCTTGTGTTTAGCCTTGATTAATTCGTATTGCTGAGAACTTTTTACCTAGATGAGTTGTGTCTGTTATTATGGGTCTGATGATGAAGACCAAGGTCAATGAAGGGAACCCCTTGACGGTTTACGGTAGCTACCTTGTGCTTGGGCTTGATTAATTTGTATTGCTGAGAATTTTGTACCAAGATGGGTTGTGACTGTCATTAGGGGTCTGATGTATTCGTTTGAGATGAAATTTTACACTAAAAATTGAAAAATAATAAAAATTTTAATAAAAAAAATACAACCGACTTTAAAACCTAAAAACGTACCCACTAAACTAAAAAGCGAAAAATAACATCATAATATGTTCTACCTGCTGATCAGTATGAAGTCGGTGCTTAGCCGGTGTTGTCTTAATTTAAGCCATTTCTGACAGGACCACATGAAATAACACTGTCTGCAAAATCTAAATCTATAAGATATGCTCACATGGCTTGAATTAATACATCACCGGCTTAGCACCGACTTCATACTGATCAGCAGGTAGAACATATTATGATGTTATTTTTCGCTTTTTAGTTTAGTGGGTACGTTTTTAGGTTTTGAAGTCGGTTGTATTTTTTTTATTATTTCCCACTTCCCCTTATCGGTGTGGGCAAACCAAAAATAACGAAAAGTTTACGTAAACGCCATAAATCGGTATGAGAAACGTGAAGCGACTTGATAAAGGCGAAAGCTGGAACATTTTCGGGAGGTTTGCCAAAAATAATACAGCCACTATGATATACAGAAAAACTTGCTGAAAATTTGAATTCTTGGACAAAATTGACTTTATTATTATTATATACTTACTGGCTGACTCAGCATATGTTCTTCTAGCATGTACATTAAAAGTCTCAATAGGTCAACGGTAAAGGGGCCAGACTCAATACCGAGTACCGGGCGGGGGTCGTAAGTTCGATCCCCGCCCGCTGGACTATTGTCGTAGCTATTTCGACACATGGTAGGCATAGTAGGTAGATAGTCCACAGATCCGCATCGTACGTATCGGACACATCGCATTCTTCTTCTTCTACGATGCGGATCAGTGGACACCTGACATTAAGGTACTGTTACACATGATTTAAAAGAGCATGCTAAAAACGTGCTACTAAGTATGCTCCATAAGAACATGCTTATCATCAGTTTACATTTGCTGGCAATAAGCATGCTATTTTTAAGTATGCTCCTGAATAAGCATGCTCAAAGCGAACATTCCAATTACACATGCTAATTTGTATCTATCGCTCTCTATTTATAGTATCGTGTTAGACAGGGAAAGATGAAGGTAAAGAGAATACAGAATAGCAATGCTGATCGACTAGCATACTCAATAAGCAAACCTGTTCAGACGCGCTAAAACACCCCTTCCACCCGCCCAGCAAGTAGCATGATCATAAATCGCACGACTGTTGATTCTAGAGCAAGCTCGAAATAAGCATGCTCATTATTAGCAATGTTGCGATACACATGCTAATAAGTAGCAACTGCTCAATAGTAGCATGCTTTCGTTCATGACTTAAATATTCTTTAAAAATAACGGGTCTCTAATTTGAGACACGATATAATGAGTCAGTTTTAACCAACTTCAACAATCAACAACATATTCATTTACAAAGCTATGCCCTTTAAGAACTTGAGTAAAATACGTAAATATAATTCGAATCGATTCGTAAATATAAAGTACAACATAGGTAAATATGGAGTTTTGTTTGTTTACTATGCTTCAACTTGTACCTAATAATGCTATTATAGACTATCTGAATCTTTAACTACGAACGGGGTTGTGAGTATAAATATGACGTCATTGATCAATTCAAAAGCCAAAAATATGTTAGAAGAATATTATTTTGAACAATTCCAAAAACGTCAACCTACGATAACCTCATTTTATGAAGGCTAAATGTTTGACAACCATACTCGTACGTTAAGGGAGTTCAGGCCGTAGAAGGTAGCAAGAATCAGGGATCATCCATAATTGTTCAAGTATAGACAACAGACAAAGACGTACCGCCAAGCCATTTAGCGTTCCGGTACGATGTCGTGTAGAAACCGAAACCGAAATTTTCATCCTCCTCCGAACAAGTCAGCCCGCTTTTATCTTAGATTGCATCATCACTTACCATCGGGTGAGATTGTAGTCAAGGGCTAACTCGTAAAAAATATTAAAAAAATAGGTATTTAATGATACGAAATGATTATTTTATACTGATACAAGATATCATGAGAAACCATGTTCTCAATCAACAGTCACTTCGTGGCAACCCTTTGCTAGTTTAATCTTTAACGGTGTGTTTGCAGGTTGCCACGAATACACTGTTCGAAGTTACTGGATTGGTCAGACAAACAATCGAAGTACTCGATTTATGTTGCATTTTCAACTGTAAGTGAATCTTGGCATCGCTACGCTTATCTGAGAAAATGCTCTTGATACATAAACAGACAGAGAATAAAGTGATAATATTAGGATTTTTTTTGAGATAAGGTATCCTTCAACTTTAATTTTCTTTCTACTTTCAAAATAGTACTGTTATCGACGCGCTGCAACGACTTGCGGTACGGATGGCTTCAGTGTGCTCGTGGCTTTATGGGTTACTTGGATAGGCGGGGAGAGTGACTTGAGTGGAAAAGGTTTGTTATTTTTTTTTTTTTTTATTCTTTACAAGTTAGCCCTTGATTACCTGGACCCTGAAGCTGGGGATCGAACCCAGGACCTCCGTCTTGTAAATCTACCGCGCTCACCACTGAGCCACGGAGGTGGCTAACAGACAAAGGTACTTTTAACCCTACACACAACGTTCATAAGTGCGTGACATCATTCAAGGTCATTCTCTGCCATTCTAGGGTCTTATTACAGTTTTAATGTTTTTATTTTTAATTTTTGGTTTGTTAATTAAGTTGTCCTGACAAATGTTGTAAATTATAACCTCTGTTCGACATTAGTTTTCTCATTTTTGTAATCACTTTTGAGTCTGCTAAAAGTACGTCAGAAAGAAGTCACATTGGCGCGCATTTATTCGACATCTTACACTATTTACCACGTAAAGCTGTAAAGGCGCAACTTTACGATCGCATTTTATTGCCGCAGACGAATTTGGGATAATCGATCTCGTGTTTATTGGCACACGCGTACAATCAGCATGACATGGACCTTCATGTTTGTGATAAAATCGATTAATTCCACGTTTAATGACTGATATCGATAACGCTTATCGTGTTATGGTGGTCAATGCCTTCGTAAAGGCTATTTACCTATCTCTCACTATTATTAAAATTATTAATTACACTCTCGATCAATTACAAGTCATCGATATTCTCTTTCAGTGCGCTTTCATTTGAGACGATACATCGAATATAGTTGCAGACATTCGGCTATTCTTTCACACTTTCATCCTCACAACTTTTAAACGGCTCAACCGATTTTCATCAAACATGTCTAAGAATACTCGCCCACAAGTCAGCTTTAACACAAAAAAAACTTGTATATTTTAAAGGAATATAACATCTTTGTCAAAATTACAAATATCTCTTAAGTAACAGAATAAAAATAAAATTAATAGATTGTAAATTAACTTAAGGACTATAAAATACCAGTAAGTATAATACACGCAGTATTCTGACCATCCACAAAAAATAACTTATGCAACATCCACGTATCGTAACATTCGTGTAGAACTGTGGAAATGATGGAACAAATTGAAGTGCGATTTTATACGGCGCTCGTATCTGGTGAAATCTATAAAATTAAAACATATGGACATTGGCGAATGCCCGCGACTCCATTCGCGTGAAATTCATCAGAAATCCCGCAGATACCATGACTTCTCCAGGATAAAAAGAAGCCCAAGTAATAGTAGTTTTATCTTCGTAATAATATCTCAAACGATGAAGGAAAATCATCGTGAGGAAACCACCATACTAGGAAATTTAAATTTTCTTAATACTTTGCGTGTGTAAAGTCTGCCAATCCGCATTAGGCCAGCGTGATGGACTATTGGCCCAACCCCTCTCATTCTGAGAGGAGACTCGAGCTCAGCAGTGAGCCGAATATGGGTTGATAATGATGATGACTCCAATTTGATAAAATGATCTTGACAGGCAAACATACTAACCAGACTGACTAACAACAAACCGTACCGAATATCGAAAATTGACATATAAAGACGGAATTGGGCAGGGAGGTAGTTCATAGTTAGGTAGTAGACGTCCACTAAAAACGTATTTTGCGACAGGGCCAGATTGAGGATGTCCAAAGGCTCTTTCAAGTTTAAACGAAAGTAGATAGAAAAACAATTTCCAGGGATTTCCAACGGACGAAGTCGCGGGCGTCCGCTAGTTTATAATTAGTACAACAGTATGCATGTGGTGAAGTGAACCGGTTTGATTCCTCAAATTTCAGTGTAATCAGATCCGCATAATTTAACACCTTCCGTCTGTCCAGGGTCCAACTTGACCCAGCCATAACCTGTATCACAGGTGTTTTACAATATAACGGTAAAATCAAACTTGAGATCGGTCAATACGGTCATTGAGTGAGTTTTTGCTCTAAAATGGGAGACCTTTTTTAAATCCCATCCTAAAAAAGAGATTTTTTTATCTACAAGTTAACCCTTGACTACAATCTCACTTAATGATAAATGATGACGCAATCTTTGATGTAAGCGGGCTAAATGTTAGGAGGAGGATGAAAATCGACACTCCTTTCGGTTTCTACACGACATCGTACCGAAACGCTAAATATCTTGGCGGTATGACTTTTCCGGTAGGGTGGTTACGGCCAAAGCCTCCCTCCAACCATACCTGGACCAATTAGGAAAACCTCAATCGGCTCTGCCGGGGATCGAACGCGGGACCTCCGTCTTGTAAATCCACCGTAACGCATAACACTGCGCCACGGATGCGCAATAGACATAACTCATTATAGGAAATTTGTAAAAAAAGATACATGATAGCAGTGGATATAACCTCTGGCTTGGTTTCGGAGGGCGTAGCTTGGAATCCGGTCCCGGGCATGCACCTCTAACTTTTCAGTTGTGTGCATTTTAAGAAATTAAATATCACGTGTCTCAAACGGTGAAGGAAAAACATCGTGAGAAAACCTGCATACCAGAGAATTTTCTTAATCGGAATTCGAAGCTTAATCTTAACCTTTAGCTTCTTTTCTTAAGCTTAATCATCGAAGAAGATTCTCAATCCCAATAGTTACTGGTAGATATTTATTACTTCAACATCAATAGCTTTAATAACAACCTACATAAGTACTTTAAATGATAAATACTCTGCTAATCTACTTAAAACTAATCGTTTTATATTAGCCCAAACTAGGCCACGACCTGACCAATACACTGGCACCTGCACTACTCGCCTATAGTATAATCGAGTCTAAACAAAATTCAACCCGCGCGTAAAACCATTTACTGCAGGATATTAAACTATATCTTGGCGAGGAAACGGCAAATCCGTTGACTTTATGGAAATAGTAATGCCGGCCACTGACGATCAAGTAAACTCACATGCATTGACAGCCGATAAAACAGATCGTGTGTTGATCGCAATGTGCATGTTCCACGATTTCCGTGGCGCAGTGGTATGCGCGGTGGATTTACAAGACGGAAGGTCTAGGTTCGATCCCCGGCTGGGCTGATTGAAGATTTCTTAATTGGTCCAGTTCTGGCTAATGGGAGGCTTCGGCCGTCACTAGTTACCACCTTACCGGCAAAGACGTACCGCCAAAAGATTTAGCGTTCTGGTACGAAGCCGTTTAGAAACGGAAAGGGGTGTGGATTTTTCATCCTCCCCCAAACAAGTTAGCCCGTTTTCATCTTGGATTGCATCATCACTTACCATTAGGTGAGATTGTAGTCAAGGGCTAACTTGTAAAGAATAAAAAAAATGTCATCATGCCGATCGCGACCAACACATCAGTTTTATCGGACGTCATGCCGCCGCTGCAGGCATGTGAGTTTACTTGATCTTCAGTTACTGACATACAAGTATAGAAACGCAATAGAAATGGCGTACGACTTCGCACTATAAAGACCTGTGTTGACGGATACTTGACTATAGAGTATAGAGTGCCAAGGCAACGCTACACAATGAGACAATAATAGATTAGGTAGCTTAATAGGGGTTATTAAAACATAAGTACATTTTATAAAACGAACGAAGTGATTGACAAGATTGCCATGTTATCAAGTTATGCATGTTTTACTCTACTTTATCTAATCGCATGCAATAAGTAGTTATTATAGCAATAAAACACTTAATGCAAACATAGATGCGCGTAGTTTGTCATAGATATTATAGACCTCTTTATGTGGAACACTTTTACAATTGATTACTATCAAGATAATTTTCCATGTGTAGCTTCAACTTGATGAGACGCTCAACTTTTATATTTACGAAAAATCTTGACTCTGGTAGCTAGCTGGGTTACCGGCCCACCGAGATAATGTACCACGCAATTTGTAGGACATAAACGAATGCATGTGAACGAAATGCGTATGTTGAGATGGATGTGTGGTGTGACAAAAATAGATAAAATAAGGAATGAGTCTATAAAAGGTGGCGCTAGTGACAGAAAAAATGAGGAGTAGAAGGTTAGCTTGGTATGAACATGGAGGAAAGTCATATTACTAGAAAAATGTTGAATGTGCAAGTGGAAGGACATAAGAGGAGAGGAAGGCCAAAGAAGAGATGGTTGGATTGTGTGAAAGAGGACATGTGTGTTAAAGGAGTGGATGTTGAGTTGACGAGTAATAGAGACGAATGGAAAAGATTGACATATTTTTCCGACCCCACTTAAGTGGGATAAGGGTAAGGAGATGATGGTGTGGTTGTTAAGGGCGTCTCCTCCGAGACTCGGACCGTGGCTTAGAGAGTCGTTCGGGAAGGGTGTTTTGGCCTGAGTGTATCAGTCCGGGCGCCCCGATATCGTAAAATAAAAAACCTAATATCTGGGACCTCGTCTCCGCCGGCGAAAACGCTGTGTTTGTGTTGCATGTCTTGAATTTGTGTGTTTGTGGTGTATAAATGTTATTTGTGCGACATGAGTGTGGGGGATAATACATAAATAGGGGAAATCGAGAGAACTGATACGACGTTCTAGTGCAATCAGTATGTTTTGTAAACCTATGGTGTTTCTTAACAAAAAGCGAACTCCTCCGTGGGAATACAATATAGCCAATGTTACTCGCTTATAATTTAGTTTTGCATAGTTGAAAGAATTTTTAAAAATCGGTTTAGCGGCTTAACACGTAACAAACAAACTTATGTAAGCACTTTTGCATTTATAATGTTACAATGGAAAAGCAATTTCACGCTTATTCACCATCACGTGTGGGTCTTACAAAGCTTTTGAATCAGAGTAACGTAATCTATTCATTCGGCTGCTAAAGCAATTAGCGCATAGGCGAGAGTCGCTCGGAGAAACAATTAGTTCTACTGCAACAATATTTGTCGTGGAACTTGGGCAATAGGCTTCGATGCAAGAACTGAGGGTTCAAGTAACGAGATTTTAGTGAATCGTTTAGTTAAGTCGCGGCCTTTTAAGTATTTTAGTACGAACGATTTTTGGGCGATAAATCCAAAAATTCCCTGACCTCTAAGAGCGATCACTGGGGTGGGGTTCTGGCTAGAGAGGAGAAATCAGTAGTAGTATTTCCCTAGAAATGCTAAATGTACTTATTAGATATACAAATAAACTATCGACGTTGGACTTAAAGTAAAAAAAATATTCGTAGTAACCCGAATATCCCAGTGTGGGCCGCGACTTTGTGATTATTAGGTACCTAATTGCTTTTAAAAAACATCGTGGTAGACATTAATGTTACTCGTATCTTGTACATATGTTTTCTAGTAAGTATTAAGAAATCGTCTAAAACAGCTTATTTATTTATTAATATTACTAGCTGACGCCGCGCGGTTTTACTCGCGTGGTGTCCCTGTTCCCTGTAGGAATACGGAGATAATATATAGCCTTCCTCGATAAATGGGCTATCTAACACTGAGAGAATTTTTCAAATCGGACCAGTAGTTCCTGAGATTAGCGCATTCAAGCAAACAAACTCTTCAGATTTATAATATTAGTATAGATGTCAAGTGCCTCTTTAGACGATCATTTAGTTTAAATAACTATGCACAGTAATTCTATCAGATTTTACATAAAAATGTTAAAGAATCTTTAAACTTGGACCAAGTCCTGTAGCAAAGGCCTCAATTGCGCACACAGTAAGCCCCGCCGTATCTATCGACTTTCGAAACCAATATGATTCATTGTTGAACCAAACGTCTGTTGCCAATATTGTGATGCAGATGCCATCTTTGTTATTTGGGCTCATATCTCGAGAGCGTTTTGTTTACATGAGTTGGAAACTCAAGAGCAAAACAATTTCATGTGGGGTTTTTTTTGTTAGTTAAAATAATGGTAACTAACAGGCAAACATAAGGTGACGGCGCCAATGACCGACAGATTAGGAAAAAAATAAAATTTAAAATTCCAAACTAAATATATTATGTTACGCTCAAAACGTCAGACTTTCGAAATGCACAACTTTTACCTATCAAATCCTTACCTACCTTATCTTAATCTGACGTGCTGGTTGAGTATTTCTGAAGTCAATATGCTATAAGCTTTTCCTACCTTTAGCCACTTATTTTAGCTGCAAATAGTCATCAACTGAGTATATTCCCCTCCAACATTCATTTGGGAAGGGATCACTGAAGTCTGCAAGTGCCTGAAGCCAAGCTTTCTTTGCATTCAACATCACAATTTTTTTACTCATTCATATTCATTCATATCATTAAATAACAATAATCATAATTTTATCACCTGATATTATGTGACAATGCAATCAAGTCAGTAACATTACTGGAATGCAGCTTTGAACTTTAATTTTAATTGTATAATGCATTACACTGGAGTAGGTTTTTGTCTTGGTGGTAAGTCATTGACTATAGAACAGTATTTAATTACAGATAAATCAACATTGAATATCGTCCCTTAGCTAACAACACCGCTCAAGTCGAAAATTGGCGGTATTTACATTTTGATGTCATTGGATGAAGCTGCGCATTGCGCGTCGAACCATTGGTCTCATGAAATAGATTTCAGAAAATCAGAAGCCGTAATTCAAAAAATAGTAACAGCGCTCAAGTCCGTTGGCGTCGCAACACCGCACAAGTCGTTAGGCTGTCATACTTTTCGCGCGAAAATACTTTAATGCAATACCTTAACTTACCTTATCAGCCGATAGACGTCCACTGCTGGACATAGGCCTCTTGCATTTAATGCAATAATTCCAATTATTTATTTTAGATTTGAATAAAAAAGATAACACTAGTTCTTCTGACACCAAAGTATGCAATTCTCTTACTAAATATGAAACTATTGCAACACCAATAAATAATCAAAACTTTGGGGAGTCCATAAAAAGTATTATAAGTAGCCAGGATAATGTAAACACTATATTTGACCAGAACATTCGTCATCAACCCATATTCGGCTCACTGCTGAGTTCAAGTCTCCTCTCAGAATGAGAGGGATTAGGCCAATAGTCCACCACGCTGGCCCAATGCGGATTGGCAGACTTCACACACGTAGAGAATTAGATAATTCTCTGGTATGCAGGTTTCCTCACGATGTTTTCCTTCACCGATTGAGACACGTGATACTTAATTTCTTAAAATGCACACAACTAAAAAGTTGGACGTGCATGCCCCTGACCGGATTCGAACCCACACCCTCCGGAATCGGAGGCAGAGGTCATATCCACTGGGCTATCACAGCTCTAGACTATTATTACTAATTATGACTAATATTGAAAACATTGACATTCACAATCTACAAGTTGTAGAAAAAGTCGGTGATGACTTCTTTGATCTGCAACATATACCACCCGAATTTGCTACAGTAACCATCGAGTATCTTCAGCCTTCTGCATTGAATGTAGCCAATATCTCGGTAGAAAGTGAGAACGTTGTACAAGAGCTACGAAATATTGACATCAAAGCTTTTGCTAGGAATACTCAAGATCCAATTTCGGATATAGTAATTAACACAGATACTCAATCACTAACAAAGTGGTCATATTCAGTGATGTTCCTTATCACGGTGATTTGTTAAGTCATAAAAAACTACAGAACAAGGCGTCAAAAGATCGAAATGAATATAAACGCAATATAAATAAAGAATTACGGATGAAAGGTGAAAATTATTTAGGATAAGCACAGAAGAGAACAGACAGAAAAGCAAAGATTAATGAAACATTTAAAGTGAAACAAGACGTATTTAAGCCTGCAAGATACATAAAACCACCGTGCACTTCCGTGCAGAAATCCAGGAAAAATTTAAGACCATGTCATCAAACATGTTGAAAAGTTTTTAGCAGATCTTCCAAAGATGCCGACGCATGACATTATTTTTGAAACTCAATCTGAGCCTATTCCACCCAAAGAAAGATCAATGCGACGCTTGTTGCAGTCATAAAGCTGAAAATAACCTTAAGCAATTGATCTCAACAATGTGATTCTTAAGATTTAAGTTAAGATGCCTTTGTTATAAAGAATGTTAATTTTCTTGAAATATTTCTTAATAAAAGCTTTTATTTGCAAATCATCTTTTAATACCTTGATCCATAACATTTTCACAAACAACACCGCCTAAATCTAATAAAATATCAGTCAACACCGCTCAAGTCATAAAATAAAAGTTAAAATAAAGTAAATCGTTAAAATAAGTATAAATAATTATTTCTTTACCGGTAACTAAAGAATGTATTAAGTAGCACAGAAAAAAACCAGATATTTTTTAAAATATACAGTTTTTTACGTCTCCTGTAAAGTTAGTAAAAATGACTTGAGCGGTGTTGTAAGCTAAGGGACGATATATACTAAAATTATGAAGCTGAAGAGTTTGTTTGTTTGTTTGATTGAACGCGCTAATCTCAGGAACTACTTCTCTGATTTGAAAAATTCTCTCAGTGTGAGATAGCCCACTTATCGAGGAAGGCTATAGGCTATATATTATACCTGTATTCCTCCGGGAACGGGAACCATGCGAGTGAAACAGCGCGGCGTCAGCTAGTAAGTATATAAAAATGAATCCATAAATCCCTTGGTCACACTTTCACGCGTGAACAGCTGGACCGATATCACTATTTTTTTTTGCTATGTGTTTGTTATTGTCAGGAGAAGGTTCATAAGACAGAAAATATTTAAAAAATGCGCGGAAAATTAGAATAAAGGGTAGGGGTAGTTGATCAAGTTTCACGCGGACGAAGTCGCGGGCGTCTGCTAGTTCTTAAATATATGTCAATAATAACTAACTAAACTGGTAATTGAATTCCAGATATCAAGTTATAATGTGATACATGCAAAATAGTGCTTGAGAGCACATATATACAGTAGCAGAAGAGTTTGAGCCCTACATCAGAACACTGATTGTATGGATAATAGATTAATATCTAATGTTTTGTTTGCTAACAATTCCTAACTCACAAGCTTCAACAAGATTACAATTTTTTATTTTTATTTTTTAGATAATAGTGACAAATAATATAATTTCTGGTAATGATAATAATCTAATCATATCTAATTTAGACTACAATATAAATTATATACAATTACTACTGAAATCTTCAAGAAAATAGATAACAAAATGAATAAAAAAATAGCTCAAGTGTCTGGCATTTGGTCATCTTTATGGTTGTCATTTGGTTTAACATCTTTAGGTAAGTGATGCTGTGATATCCTAGTGGATATGACCTTTGCCTCTGATTTTGGAGGGTGTGGGATTAAATTCAATGCGGGGCATGCACCTTTAAATTTTCAGTTATGTGCATTTTAAGAAATTAAATATCATGTGTCTTGAACAATGAAGGAAAAACATAGTGAGTAAACCTGCATACCAGAGAAGTTTCTTAATTCTCTGCGTGTGTGAAGTCTGCCAATCTGCATTGGGCCAGCGTAGTGGACTATTGATCTAACCCTCTCATTTTGAGAGGAGACTTGAGCTCAGCAGTGAGCCGAATATAGGTTGAATGAAGTGTTGATGTTGTTGGAAATTTTGGATAAATTAGATAACAATAATCTAGGAAAATGAGTTCCTCAAAATAGTGACATCACTATCTACACTATTTTAAAGAGGCAAAATATATTTTTGTATGTAAGAAATAAACTTGAGTGTTTTCCAGTGTCTGTGTGTATTTATACATTATATAAGTATTTATATGTAGTATATAATTGTATATTAATATTATAATATCAACTATCTTAGCACCCATAACACAAGCTACTCTGTGTGCTTACTTTGGGGCTAGATAGTGATGTGTATTGTTTAAGTATATTTATTTTATTTATTATTTATTATTAAACTGGTTTGAAAAATTCTTTCACTAACTACATTATTTAAGAAGTAACATAGGTTCTATTTAACCCTGTATTTATAAGGGTATGGGAATTGTTGGTGAAACTGTGAAGTTTTGCTACTAATATTACCACATCACATCACACTAATATTATCAATGCAAACGTTTGTGTGTGTAAGTGTGTATGAATGTTTGTTCATCCTTTACGCAGCAGCTAATTTAGAGATTTGACTGAAATTTGGAATGGAAATAGATTTTACTCTGGATTAACACAGACTACTTTCATCCCAGAAAAATCCATGGTTCCCAAGGGATTTGTGATAAACTGAAATCCACAGGGACAGTCGCATGTGTCAGCTATTAAAAATATGAATTAATGATAAAACTCACCTCTTCAATGTCCTTATGGAACCTGATGGGCCGCAACAAGTAAAACTGCACAGAGAAGTACACAAAGTTTATGACAACAAACACACTGTTCCACACAACAGCGTCCAAGTAGCACTCTATGCTCCACGCCCACAGACCAGAGCAGGCGCAGCCCAGGATCAGAGCCACGCGGAGCCACACCAGCCCACTCGGGGTGTGGGGAGCAAGGAAAGATAACAGGTAGAACACATTGGCTGCTTGGAAAAATATATGGTTGATCGGACGCCACTTGGGGCAGTGGTTCAAATAAAGGTCCCACATCGAAGGCCGCTCCTGGATCGTCACGTTCACGAAGTCGTTGACGACAGCGGGCCTGGTCGCCTCCAACAGGCCCATGGTGGTGGACGTCGTCTCTACGTCACTCCCCGTCGTCGGCGTCTCCGTGGTGACATTCTGCAAGCCAGTAATCATCCCTATCGCTAAGGCACTGACGAACAACATAGCCCCACCGAACAAAATCCCGGTCCACTTCACACATCGATATTTTCTCGAAGACGTCGTGCATTGGCGCGCTATTTTTTATTTATTTTTATCTCACTGGAGTAGGATTGTTATTATTATTTTTATTATGTTTCAGTAACATGAAGATATTGAACTATTTACACAATTTTGCGAGGTTTGTGATTTTATTTTTTCACTACAAAATAAAACTACTAAAAAATAATGCGTCCACATAAAAACACTTGTTATAAAATAACACCGATGAGGTAACGCAAAATTAGTTTAATTTAAACGCAGGTCAATAAATGCGGTCAATAGTTCAAATTAAAATATTAGGAAACACTAAACAGTAAAGCAAACAATCGAAGCCTGCGAAATGCGAATGCGAATTGCGGAATGACAGTTTGACAGGTCGTCCGTCGACGGCGAAGGAGTTGACATAACTTGTCAATGTAAATCTCTTATCTATGGAAATGTTCATGTAAATACACAGATATAAGTATTTTTCTAAAATAATGACAATAATGACCATTAGGCCTTTTGACTCTAAAAACATTAGAAAGACAAAGAACTTCTGCGCGGGCTTTATGTCCTAGTTCAGACTACATTATTATTTTAGTCGAGTATGAACGATTTCTGGATTTATTGCCCAAAAAAAATAGGCATAGAGCCCGCGCAGAAGTTCTTGGCCTTATAATGATTTGTGGTCATCATCATCATCATCATCATCATTTTCAGCCGATGGACGTCCACTGCTGGACATAGGCCTCTTGCATGGACCTCCAAGTATAACGATCTCGAGCCGCCAGCATCCAGCAGTTTCCTGCAATCCGCTTGATGTCCTCTGTCCACCTAGTGGGGGGTCGACCAACACTGCGCTTTCCGGTGCGGGGTCGCCATTCCAACACCTTGGGACCCCAACGTCCATCGGCTCTTCGAACTATGTGGCCTGCCCATTGCCACTTCAGCTTCGCGACTCGCGAAGAGTCAGGGTGACTGTGGTCATTGGGCTCAAAAAGGCAAGAACTCAAGGCCGTAAAGCCAGTCCATTGAAAACAATGAAGATTTGTGGTCACTTGTCAAATTTAAATTTCAAATTCAAAGAAAGTTGAAGTTTTTCATATTTATTATCTGTATTCTGTGATTGTTTTGGTTTGCTTGATTGGCGGGCACATTTTTTACAAATAAAAATCTTTAACAAAACAAGTCCATTTATAAACCAAAATATGTGAAATGCGATACTCGATCATGGCTATACCTTGTGAAATGTTACTTCACCCGGAACTTCTAACAAACGAGCAGCTAATACAGATAATTCAAGAGGTATCAACCGTGTCCGTCAATTCAGAATAGCTCGCAATTCCATCTATTTTTTGTCTTATTATGTAATTGTATTTCATTTTAGAGACATTTGCGTGTACAAAATCTGCACAGAATGGCGCGAGATGAGCTACTAGACTTGTTTCATCAGTTTTGTGTGCCATACGGCCAGAGAAAGTATAAAGATTCTGGGAGACGGAAACTGCTAAATAAAGGCAGGCAGCCAAGTCCAGAGCCAGTTGTAACGTTGAACACGTTCAATATCAATAAAGAGAGTAGAAAGTCCCTCCACTCGCCTTGTGAGAGACTCAAGCCACCGCCAGACATACTGTCCTGTCATATGAAGAGGATAAAGTTAGATAATAAGCTACAAAACAGTAAAAGTCCGTGTTTCGACGTAAATGTACATAAAAGGAAGATGTCTGTTGATGATGTAAGTTAATTATGTAATTTAAGCCTCAGTAACTCAATTGCTTGCTAACTACATTATCTGACAGCATCATATCCATAGTAATATTCAGTTTGTAGCGTAACAATAAGTTGACAACACAATTGTAAGTCCCACATGTCATGCACACATGGAAGCTAACCACTTAACTAGAATATACTTATCACTAACCCAATGCATTTTGTAAAATGTAAAATTAGTTTAACTGTTCATAAATAGAAATCAGTAAGCATGCGTTTCTTTGCACATTTATCCACACATAGCAAAAGAGTAACAGGCTATTTTATCTCCATATTCTCATCTGAATGGTTACTATGCAAGTGAAACAGCATATTTCTGTTAGGGTTCATTTACACGAGCACAAGCAACTCTACCAACGACCGCATCGCCGACTGAAGTCTACTGCCGCCGAGACCAGTTGTCAGTAGCAGCTGCCGCTCATGTAAATGAACGCTTAGCATAAAAAAAAGTAACAGAAAGCTATTTCACTTTTTCTTAATGACATGATGATTTGTATTTATTTGCATACCGGAACTTAGTTCCAAATGCATAAAATACATAATGTTTTATTGTAAGATTCTTTATTTACTGTTTTCAGGTATCCCCAATGATGGAGTGTTCTCCGCCTAAAAAAGAGAGGAAACTTATAACATGGCCCTAGAATAATTTTCATTTGATAATTTAGAAGTATCCAAGTATATCAAAGTCCAACTCCATACATGCCTACAAAAGGACAATGAACTGAATGAATTTTGTCATCTGTATCTGTACATTTTTATCCACTTTCATCTTCCATTGCAATTTTGAAACAAAAAAATTGCAATGGGTTCAAACACCTTTTCTACACAAATTACACAATATCATTTGTTTTGCTATTGGTCAACATTATATTTGCTATAAGTCAACATTTGTCTGACTCTCTTCTATCTATATTTATGACATCCTGAAATATTGTCTTGGTTATCTCAGGCTTACAAGGCAGGTCTGGTTTTTACAAAGATTGAAATTAATTTGTTCTACAAATATTATAAACGTGAAACTTTGTATGGATGTTTGTTTGTTTGTTACTATTTTACGACATTACTACTAAAGCTATTAGGCTGCAATTTGGAATGGAATTTTACTCTGGATAAACCCATAGGCTATTTTTCAATCCAGAAAAATCCATGGTTCCTACAGGAATTGGGAAAAACTGAATTCCACGTGGACAAAGTCGCGGGCGACAAATTTATTTATGTAATAGGCAAGTCACAATAAATATAACAAGTCACAAAAAAGTTGTTTCATGTGACTGAATATTTTTGATGAACAATAAAAATCTAAAAAATTCAGACATATTACTCAAACATACAATTTCTTGTAAATACATTAGATTTAAGATTATAAGATGTATATGATGGAGTGGATTGCTTTTAGGTATCTCTTTTTATCTGACCTTGTGAATTTTTCAATAAAGTTAATTTTTATACTTTAGTTATTTGCTGTCATTGTGAACTTATATTTTAATTCAGTCCCTTGTACGATAATATTAAAAACATTGCTACATTTTTAAATGACTTTAAAAACAGGAGGATGTTTCTCAATTCAACCGTATATATTTTTTTCTTGTACATGTATAGAGAAAAGTGACACTAAGTGTAAATTTTACCTTCCACAATTTATACTAATATTATAAAGCTGAAGAGTTTGTTTGTTTGGTTGAACGTGCTAATCTAAGGAACTACTGGTCCAATTTGAAAAATTATTTCAGTGTTAGATAGCCCATTTATCAAGGAAGGCTATATATTATCCATGATGATTATGGCTCCATGTGGGACCACTACGGCGTCACCGGGGGGTTTGGGCGAGCGCAGAAGCATCGCCTGATGAAACCCGAAGGCTGAAATAAAGATAGAGGACGGAACAACTCTCTAAGGGCGTCTCCTATGAGACTCGGACCTCGGCTCAGAGAGCCATCCATTGTGCATGAAGGAGTTTTGTCGGGAAAAATCTTAGGCTCTTATTCTCATTGATTTGCTGCATTTAAGAGTTATATTGCATAAAGTAAAATGCATTTTATTTAATACAGTTCTGTAAATGTGCACAAGTGAAGTGGGAATAATCAAGAGAATGTTTTAAGATCGCTTTATGTAACTAATTCGATATTCTCGCCTTAAAAAGTTTTGCTAAAGTTGCCTTCACCTTCATAAAGCTTAACAAGACTTAAAGGCCAGATATTATTTTCTACCCTACACCTACACCCTCCATACTTGTAAAAAAATCTCTTACATTAAATACTTTATTTAATTTGTTATCTATTCAAAAAATATGATTAGAATTCATAATAATGTTTATTTATAAGTAAGATTAAAAGTCTTAAAAGTGTTCGTTTTACAAATTAATTGCATAACCTTTTAGTAGGCAAATGTACATAAATGTAATGTTACAAACTAATAATAATAAATAAGTCTAATTTTTATTAATTAATTGTGGCACTGGGTTTTGAAATTAAAATATATTTTAAGAAATATGACTGTTTTTATACTTTATAATTTTTTATTTTTATAATTTTATACACGCGCGCAGATATAAATGAGTGTAGTATCTATGGAGTGAACTGTCTGTTCAGGTTTTTTATTAATACTAATTTTTAACGGAAATGAGGTTTTATAATTTCAAAAAGTTACATAAATTAGTGTCAAAGTTGTGTCAGATTATTATGAGATTATCTTTTATTAAAGTTAGTTATTTATTAAAATAAAATAACATAGCTTTAAATTTATACAGAGGTTTAACTTTATAGTTACGAGTCTGTATACAGTAGAAATGACTGACCCGGTTCCACGGAGCGCCAAGTCCATTAAGAGCAGACTAGACACCATACACCAAAGCTTTGATCCATCCAAACAAAGTCTATTCAAAGTCCAATCACATTTCTTAGTAGCGTCGAACAAACTCGACAAAGTTACCCGAAGAGTGATAGCACCGTACGCGCAAATAGAGAGGAAAGGTCTGAAGAAGAAAGAGTTAAAAGAGGGACCGTATTTGGATATCAATAGGTTTAACGTGTTTCTAGAGGAAACTGTTGATCTAGACGCTTTGCTGTTTGAGACTGCTAATGTTTTGAAAACTGTTACTAACAGTTGTGGTAAGTATTTATCATTGCTATTACCTATGCATCCAATTTTGGACATAGGTCCATAGGCGTATTTAGGCGTATTTTATTTATCTATATAACATAAATAATCCTAATAAACCTAGATACGCCAATGCATAGGTCTTGTCTCTCTTGTTGTAGAGGTCAACTGTGTCTCTTACTGGCTTATGCCTTCTACCCTCAGATAGCCGTCGTCTATATCTGTTACCCAGAGGGTTTACTAGCTCTCTGTCTATACTAGCTTCGCTTACTTTGTGACTTCGACTACATGACGATGTGTGTATATTAAAGTCATTCTCGATGTGCACTGTTTACCAACAAACAGATTAAAAAATATAAGACCACCCTGGAAGTATACCTACCCTTCCAAACAAAAATCGGTCTTTCAAAAAAACTTTTTAAAATCGGTCCACAAATGACGGAAATATCGCTGGACATACATAAAAAAAAACATACAACCTCCTCCTTTTTGGAGGATATATCATCTTATCTTTTTCTCTTCACTTCATGCATTCTAAGTCTGCGAAGTCAAAATCCTTAACAAATTGTTTATTCCAGGTGTTTTCGTTTATATTGTAAACAAGCTGAAGAATGAGATAGTACTGATGACTCAAAACACGCACAATCCCAATCGTCATGAAGTCAACATACCCATAGGTTGGTGGAAACTGCAATAAGTTATATATATTATAAATAAAGTATCAGGTACTGCTACAATTTATTTTATTAAACTATATAATTTTCAAAGATACAGTACAATTAATATTGGTTCTAAGTGATAACGCCTGTTCAAAAATAATAGCAATTGGGCACCTATTATGCCACAGAAATCTTATACTAGGCGTTACTTAAAAAATAAACTAGGCGTATATAGGTATACTAGGCATTACTAAAAAAAGGTCACCACCGACGACGCTTATCGTAAAAAAATACTTATTTTAATTTGGTAATTTCAAATATAAACACCTCAAAAGTAAAAGGGAAAAATATAAAATACAGATTTGCAATTTTTAGTAGGCATCAGTACAAATTAATTTCAATAATGGCGTTTAGATGGTAAACTTCCCCGGGTCAGCTAAGGTAGAGTGATAACAAACTTACTTTTTCAGAGGAAGGAAAAATAGTAGCAGCACACGTAGCAGCAACCAAGGAGTACTTGCTTATACCGGATGTGCAACGCGACCACCGCTTCGCCGAGGGTCTGCGGTGGATCGACGCGAAGGTCGCGCTCTGCATGCCCGTGGTGAAACCTGACGGGGACTGTTACGCGGTGCTCGAACTGTACCGGACACGTGCCGAGCCATATGATAATGTGAGTTAACTACATATTTAAAGATAAAACGCCTGGTAAACTTGTGTAAACTTGGCAAATGTGTTGATGGCAATTTTAGATAGATACAGATGCCCTGCCAGCATTGCCCCGTTGATCACTGTACCAATGGGGCAATAACCACTGGGTTAGCGTATGTGACTTCGAATCATGATACCCTTGCATTTGAGTACTGGATCAGGCTATGTGCTGATGATGCAAATTAAAAACAATCAAAGTAATTCCAGGCCTTAGCTTAGTTAATAAGAAAATAAGACGTTTTGTAAGAGTCCTAGGGACATGACTACATAGGAATAAAAGCCAGCTAGGTGAAGTAACCAGGATAGTTTTTATTCAGTACAGGGGGCAGTACGGGGGTAAAAAGAAAATGAAGGTACGACGTCTATTAGTTCCTGAGCTGTATGCTGGTTTTCAGAATGCACTGTATACAGTGGTGAGTGTAGCGTGCTGGGCTGGTGCGGCTGTGCACCAGGCTCAAGAGCGGGTCACTCTTCAACGAACCGCGCATCTCAACCAGGAGCTGCGGACGTTGCTGCAGAACTACTTCTGTGACCTAGCCTCCATTGATACCATGCTTACGGATATGCTGGTGAAATTTATTATTTTAATTATTATTTTAGACAAATCTTTTACTATTGGATTTAAGACTTGTGTTATTTATGCACAGCATTGTTGATTATCCACTGAAAGTGCTGTACTGGCGCTCAAGCAAACTGTGAGATATGGACAGGAAATTTCCAATCTGTGCGATTGTTTTTTTGATAGCATTTAATCTTGTTTATTATGAGAAATTGTGTATAAAATTAGAAAGCCTAAATATTGGTAAGTATATTGAAATTTTAGTACAGTTCAGAAACAAAATAAACAAGCAGTGTCAATTGGTGTCTATTCGGACGATGACTTGCTGGGTTATGTAGTTAGAAAACGTGAATTAACATATCTATTTAATGTCTACAATAGTCAGCTGACTGAAGAACTGTGTAGTGGATACAGTAAAATCGGATGCTTAATTTTTTTTCGCGCGCACTCGTCCCTATACAGTACGTAAATAAGCGATCTTAAATATGACGAGTATTATTTTATAGTCGAGGCGTGAAAGCTTAACAAACAGACAAATTCAGCTGCGTACTTATAATGTTTATTAGGATTATTTATTGTAGGCAGTAGTGAAGTCGTTTATAGGTGCCATGCGCAGCAGCTTCTACATACTGGACCGCGACCACGTTGGTGACCATGTGTTGGCCGACATGTGGGACGACGGCTGGACCAGCGAGAAGTCTAACATACCAAAGAAGAAAATCAAAGTCAAGTTAGTATTGACGAAAAAAGTTTTATAAGCGACCGCCAACATATGAGTAACATGACGCTAAGTTTAATAATGAGTAATGTTTGATTCTGTAACGATTACTATCTGATGTTAATGATAATGACCGGGGCTGACAGTTTAAAATTTTGTTCATGGCGTTGGGGACCAAACTTGTAACAAACTTTCCAACTCTAGCTAAACTAGCTGTGCAATGTTTATCAACAAATAAATTAAAAACGAAGGTAGAAAGCGCTTGGAATTTTATACCTAATTTATTTTAAAGATATTAGACTCGGTTAAGACGTAGCTCTCTAATGGTGAAAGAATTTTTAAAATTGGTGAAGTAAATTATGAGTTAAATCGTACAAACATCAAAACAGCCCGCTTTAATATTAGTTCAGACAAATATTTGATAATTTGTGCTTGTTAGAGGTTAAGGTTAAAAATATTTTCAGTTTAAGTCTAGAGCCTACTCCGGCAGAACTAGTCGCGAAAACAGGCACATCTCTGAACGTTTGTGATGCTTACAAAGACCCTCGATTCTCAAAAGAGATAGACCCCACTACCGGCACGGTTGTCCGATCCTGCCTGGTCTCCCCCATTTTGGATAAGACTGGCGTTATTGGTAAGATTAATTTTTTTCAATAACACGACAATTAGTACGACAATAATACTATCGCAGTAAAAGCCGTGATGGCCCAGTAAATAATAAGCCTATGCCTCCGATCCCGGAGGGCGTAGATTGAAACCAGTCCGGGGCATGCACCTCCAACTTTTCAGTTATGTGCATTTTAAGAAAATAAATGTCTCGTGTCTATAACGATGAAGGGAAAACATCGTGAGGAAACCTGTATACCTGAGAATTTTCTTAATTCTCTACGTGTGTGAAATCTGCCAATCCGTATAAGACCAGTGTGGTGGACTATTGGCCTAATCGCTCTCATTCTGAGAAGAGACTCGTGCTCAGAAGTGAGCCGAATATGAGTTGATAAAGATGAAACCACTGGATTTGGACTTCTCTCCAAAAAGCCTATTACAGTAGCTGATCCATTGGCTGTTGTGATGATGATAACGAATTCAACTTCTTATTTTAACTCTGCTAAAATGTCGGACGTAGCAATCATGATAAAATTTATTTTCTAAATAGCATAAGGCTGCTGGCATTGTAATTTTTAAGATTTTGTTACCTTGCAGGTATAGTCCAATTGACTAATAAGACAAACGCACAACCGTTTAATGCAGAAGACGAGAAAATATTTGAAGTATTTACAAGTTACTGCTCACTGATCGTGCACTTTTATAACATGCAGCAGAAAAAGAAATATTATGTGCGTAAAAAAGGCATTTTCGAAAAGTCATTTAATATATCGATATAAAAACCTTATTTTTTTCAGGAAAACCTCAACAAAGTTTACAGTGATTTAATGAATTTACATTTATCTCCATGTAGACACGATATGGATGAAATTATGGAAACGAATGGAGTCATTTTGCCGCCAAATAATTTTAAAAGGTACATAATATCATCATCCTCATCTATACATACCGTTTCAATCACCTGCCATACTTAATGCTTATAGTATAACTCTTTTAGTATTTTTATGAGAGGTAATGTTTCTTTTCATTAATAATAAGATAGATAGATATTATTTTATATTATATTATATTAGATAGTTTGAAATATTTTCCTTTCTTTCCTTGTACAGTAAATCTATACAGGAGTACACTTTAATCAATTAAAAATATAACTTTAGCTACGACTACCACATAAGCGAAGGCAGCAAAGAAGACATGCCAGGTCTCATCTGCTACATGTTTGTGGATATATTTGCGGACAAAAACTTCGAGAGGCAGAACTTGGCGGACTTCACTCTGACCATCCTACAATGCTACAGAAACAACCCGTACCATAACGCCGAGCATGCCTTTTGTTTCACTCATACGCTCTATTTGATATTGGCCAGTAATTCTGGATATTTTGACTTCGTTGAAGTAAGAACGATTTTGAATTTGGATATATTTACTTACGTAATTCAAATTAAGTGTGTTTTAATGTCCTGGGACGGGTTATCAGGTATTGAGTATTACCTATTTCTTAAAAAAATAATCCCAGCGCAAGTGTGTACTTCATTATTCTTTCAAGTTACAACCACTTTGGCTGTTTCATCGATCTTTACTAATATCATAAGAAGAAAAGATTTGATAGCTAGTTTGTTGCATTAAAACTGACTTGAAACTACTAGTCCGAATGGAAAATTTCTTTCACCAATCGAAAATTACATTATTATTAATGAGTAAAGTAGATTATATTTTATCCCTGTATTCCCAAAGTAATGTGAACTACACGCATGAAACCGCAGGGTTCTGCTAGATGCTAGATTAGCTATTATAAAAACATAAATTAGACTCATTATGATTAATCTAAAATACCATTTATTTTCAGACAGCTGCTTTAATGATAGCAGGGTTGTGCCATGACCTAGACCACCCTGGGTTCAACAATAACTTTCTGGCTTTGTGCAAACATCCTCTGTCACAAATGTACAAATCATCTATGCTAGAATATCATCACTACTTCTTGGCGAAAAAGATCATCGAGGTAACATTTCGTCCTTGGAATTAAACTTTTTAAGTCCTAAAAATGTCTATTAAAATACTGTTGGTTGTATTCAGGATAAGAATTTACTCAGCAAGCTATCTATAGCTGATCGTGACCGAATATTGCAAGAGATTAAATACAACATTCTTTGCACAGACCTCGCAGTATATTTTCAGGTAAGTATAGACTCCGTCAAGTAAGTTGAGCCAAAATGACAGTTATCTGCGCAGGTCAATTATAAACTAGAGTGTTAGACGCATCATCCGTGATTGACCGGTAGATTAACGATATCAAATAGTTGAAAATTTCGTACGTCGCTGACACGAACATGTGTTACTTAAATTTACGAAAACCGGAATAAACAAAAGATTACGCATCCTACACATCACAACTTAGTAACACCTGATGACATTTATTTCGTATAAAAATACTAAATTTTAAACAATTAGTTACATTGGTATGCATTATGGCTTAATTTTGTAACTCGGTGTTAACAATTACTTTTAATTTAAATAAAATAAAACAATAAAAGCGCCTGCCTTAAAAACACAGCAATGCAACTAAAGAAATTTTTTGCTAAAAAGGCGCAAAGGAGGTACTAAACTATTACTTTAATACATTATTATTATAGTAGGTAATCATTTTGTACCTTCCCAGCATTACATAAACATTATGCGATTTTCGATACTATTACAACAGTAGAGTAGGTGCGCCTGCCTAAAATTTAAATGCGTTTAAATGTACTTAGAACATTTAAACTTTGTAGTTTGTTGTTAAAACCTAGATATATTATACTCTTTGGTTTGTTGGGCAATCACTACACTATATTATTATATTTTTCATGCTTCAGATAAGAGCTCAGCTTACGCCAATTTTGACTGAACGTGCTTTCGACTGGACCAACAGCTGCCATCGTCGACTTTTAAAGGTAGGTAACATTTATTTTATAGGTAAGTAAGGTACAAAGGGTGCTTAATTTATCTTCAGACCTTCGTGTTCGTGAAGAAAAAGTTTACGACAATTGTCTCGCGGGTGTCCGATAGTAAGTACCTACTCGTATCTATAATCTATAATAATATTATAAAGAGGAAAACTTTGTTTGTATGTTTGTTTGTTTGTTTGTTGCATTGTAATGAATAGGCTCAAAAACTACTGGACCGATTTTAAAAATTCTTTCACCATTCGAAAGCTACATTATCCACAAGTAACATACGCTTAATTTTATTTTGAAAAAAAATAGGGTTCCGTAAGATATTTGGGTTTTTCGGACACAAGGTGTAAAAAATCAACCAGAAAAGTAGGGTAGGGGTAGGTAGGGGTAGGGTAGGGGTAGGATAGGGGTAGTTGAAAGTTTACATCGAGTTTCACGCGGACGAAGTCGCGGGCGCCGGCTAGTTATTTATAAAAGCTAAACCTATTTATGTTTGACAGGGTCATACAGGCTCTTATTGGCTCGCTACACTATGCCCCTAGTGCTGCTCTTCGACCACACTACCTTTCTGCCTCTTTTCCTCGCTACTTCCCATGTCAGTCGTAATGTCTGTGGCAGACCTATAATTAATTCTATAATATACCTATCATGATTTTGATGTAGGTACCTATCTGTCGGTGAAGTTCCAGGAACAGTCTTATTACCTAGGACATCAGGTGGAAAGGCGCAGCACAGACGGCCTTCGTGGCGCATTGGTTTTACAAGGTGGAGGTCCTGGGTTCAAACCACGGCTGGGCCGGTTTTTTTTAATTGGTCCAGGTCTGGCTGGTGGGAGGCTTCGGCCGTGGCCAGTTTCCACCCTACCGGAGTACAAACCGAAAGAAGTGTGAAAACAGGACAAGGCAGTGTGATATTCCTGCGCTTACTTACTTTCGGTTCACTTATTTTTTGATTTTCGTTTTGTTTCAGGGCATTTTGATGACAACCAGCGATTTATCCGGCTGTTGTAAACCATTTGGAGTATCCAAAACAATCGCCGAAGATGTTTATGAAGAGTTCTATAATCAAGTACGTCCGTTACACCTATTTGTTACATCAATTGTATTCGATACCTAACGTAAGGCCCATAAAATTGCATTCGGGCCCCACCAGGCGATAATTGGAAAGGGTTGCTTTACGACGCAATTAAGGGTCTGGCAACTGGAGACACTATTTCTTATATCTCGTAGAAAATTGCAAAAAATTACATTTTATACTCTTGACAATTGAGGAATCTACCTACTAGCTTCCAAAATCGCCCCCATGACCCAATCTCAGAACCGTGCAGACTACTTTAGTATTTTAGTCGAGTATGAACAACGTTTTGGCAAGTCGTTTAGTCGTCTACTCGACTAAAATGCTAAAGTATCTATCTACCTAGTCTGAACTAGGCCTCATTCTCTGTTCTTCTCCAAGTGATTTGCTGTTCATTATGTTTTATTTATTCAATAAATGCAACAGTCCAGCAGTAGGTACTTAATGTCTTTTCTTTTACCTCGGGACTCCATAAACTCACTAACACTTGGCTCTATTTTTATTCTTCGTACTCGTACCGCCATACGACGACAGCGGAGGTTTTGGGCGGAGCATCGCCTGATGAGACCCGAAGGCTGAAATAAAGATAGAGGACGGAACGACTCTCTAAGGGCGTCTCTTATGGAACTCGGACCTCGGTGTAGAACGCCATTCCGTAGGGGGTAACCGTGACCTGTTCCCAGGGGGACAAGGAGCGCGCGCTGGGCTACACGCCGCTCAGCATGATGGACCGGCGCCGCAGCGTCAACCAGCCGGCCGAGCAGATCCAGTTCCTGTCCGTGGTGGTGCTGCCGTGCGTCATGCTGCTGCAGAACCTGTTCCCCAACACCAGCCCGCTCACCGACAACTGCAGGTATCCCCCGCACACCTCCCTCCCACCCGCACTCGTCTCTAGCGTCTGACTATAGTCGATACTAGCGGACGCCCGCGACTTCATCCGCGTGAAAGGCGATGTAAACTTTCAACTACTCCTACCCTACCTATTAATGCCCGAAATTAATAATCAATCCTAATCCGTTTTTTCCTATCTAAGATTGATATATCAATCCATTTCTTATATAAAGCATACCAATAAGCTATCCTCGGATAGAGTTTGCAGTCTTAAAAATCAATCTATCATTGGGAGGACGGATCATAGATTAGAGATGGCCTCTGTGTGAAAATGTCAACAATCTAAGATTGATTTAAATCTTTGATTGGAGATACATTAATAATTTCAGGCGTAAGGCTGCACACGCGGCGGAAGTTTAAAAAATGGAGTAACTTCTCCGGTTTTTCCAACATTTCCCTTCACTGCTCTGCTCCTATTGATCGTAGCATGATGAAAAGTATACTTACTATAACCTGCCCAGATATGAAGAATAATTGTACCAAGTTTCGTTAAAATCCGTCGAGTAGTTTTTGTTTCTATAACGAACACACAGACAGATAGACAGACAAAAATTTTACTGATTGCATTTTTGGCCTCAGTATCGATCACTAATCACCCCGTGATAGTTATTTTGGAAATATATTTCATGTACTAAATTGACCTCTCTACAAATTTATTATACATGTATTTAGATATAGGTAGATGTATTTATCGACCTTTTAGAAAAACGCAAGAACAATGGCACGAGGAAATAGAAATGCGCGGACAAAAGTTGTGGAGACTGGACGACTCTATGCAGACGACCGGACGAAATCGCACCGGGAACAAACTTGACAGCGAGTAGACGTTGTGTTTTATTTCATAAATAAATATTTTATTGAAAAAAAAAAGGATTTTAAATTATTTTTTTAAAGCAAACGTTATTTGTTACACTCTTAAATACGTACGAGTACTTATGACACCTTATACCTAAATTAAATATTAATTTTTTTAAGTCTGGCATGTTAGTTATTAACACTTCCATGATATGCGGGCGATGGGGGGAAAGACTGCGCGTGTGAAATCGTGTGTACGGAGCATTCAGTCGTGGGGTTTTCATTCATCGCTACACGCCTCCCAGCCCGCGCGGACCATCGGGATTGTTACGAACGAAGTTGCCAAGTTATAGACAGATTTTAAAAATTCTTTCATGAATGGATAAGTTACACACTGGAGCTATTGTTTCCAAAAACGTGCATGGCCCGAACCGGATTCGAACCTATACCCTCCGGAATCGGAGGCCGTTTCCACTAGGCTATCACGGCTTATACACACGTTTTGAGTAGTTATTTTTAATTATTAAAAAATAATTAATACACACCTTTTGATTTTACTGTTTTTATTTAGGAATATTTATTACTTGGATAGTGATAATGTAACACCGGCCTGAGTCATCAGTTCATATTTTATTAAACTCTGCACATTATTGCTAATAACTCCACCCCGGTTCCATATAAAATAAAACTAAAACTAATTTACATCTATATTATAGACTTTTAACATCAGTTGTTTTGCATCGCAACACATTTTTTTTATTTTATAATATGGCAACTTTATACTTGGTAAATATAATAGATTCTAGAACGTGCTATAGACAATACAAACACCTGTCATATATTAGTAAGCTCCAAATATTGACCTCTAGAGTTTCTAACTTGATTAGGACGAGGCATTATTTGCGAAAGTTGATTTAAATTTTGATAAATAAATAAACACTTCAAAATAAAATAACTTTACCAAGTATAACTGCCATAATTTTATTATCATTTCATAATTCTGTGTAGAGCATCTTATAACACTACCCACTGAGTAATAATAATAATAATTAATTTATTACATTAATACACAATAAATACACTCGATATAATTTTAAAACTTAAGGATGAATAAAACAATGAGATTTATACGTATAACATACACGTTAGCATAGACTAAAGACAAAGAAGCACACACGTCGAGTTTAGAACTCCTTTTTCAAAATGTTTGTTAAAAAGATGGGACGGCGCCCTATTATTAAAAACTTCTTTTATGCCGAATAATAATATAAATAATATTATAAGCAGCGACACCTGCGCGAGAAATCTACAGTTCGTTTCACTCTTGAATTTGATTGAACGCGATTCACGATAATAGTGCGTATTATGAACGTCATACAGGAGACGGTCACCGTACCCCTGCTATCTGAATAACACGCACGCATTCAAGCGCACGGATTCGCTGGATGCGGGCGGCTCAGGATCGTGATGTTAGGAAGTCCCTACAAAAGGCCTATGTCCTGCAGTGGACGTCTATCGGCTGATATGATGACTAATGACAGAGAGCGAGTGATGTGTTATATTTGTTTCCATCTCTGCATAAGAACTATGTAAATTATTTCCACTTGCGCTAGTTTTGGTTTTTTGAAGGAATGTGATGGATGCTTTCCATCTGTCTATTTACTTCTCTGTCTACTGTAAGATCTTTAACTTCAGTCATTCCAGAAGCACTGTGTGAGTATGTTGTGTTAGGTAAAAGTCATAAAGACCCCTACTCATATAACTTGGTATAAAATGTGTAGCTCCGGTTTACATAGTGAATTACAAGTGTGATAAACGAAACTTTTTACATACAATATTAAAAAAAAAAAACATTGTCCATAGATTAAGTCGTCATGACAGGTTCATTGTCAAAGATACCGTGTTCGTTCTTAGAATTTTTAATCAACTTTCAAAATGGAGGATGTATGTTTTTTGTGAAAGTCTCATTTCTCACAGAAAAAAAAGTTTCGCTTCCTCAAATATTCATGACAACAAATGATATTATAATATTAACAAATGATATTTTAATATCAAATGATATTAAATATGTAACATGGAATTTATTTATTGCAACAAAAATATTTAAAATGGCAAAGATTAAAAAAGATCATTATTATGAATGAACAATCATATTATTATAACAGATTATTAATATTGCTTAATTTTAAAACATAAGATCTATTTGCTTAGAAATAGCCATAAATAAAATAGAGCATTATGATTTTATAAATTAATTTTCTCATAAATTATTGTGGGCATATTTGTATACACTTTTGGCCATTTCTAAACAAATGAAATAATAACTTCCTTAGCTTCTTTGTTCTAAAAAACATTTTAGTTACCATAGACTACTTTTTTATTTACTTTATGGCAGGTGGTGATTATTTTTAGTTTTTTTTTTTTTAATTTTTCCTTTATTTGTATGGAATGGAGTGCAAAAATTTTGCGATTGTGATTTTTTTATTGAAAAATATTGTTTATCTTGCCTTTTTTATTCCATTTTTCTTTACGGAATTATTATAACTTGGCACGATCTTTGAAACGATTCTCTTACAATCAGTCGCGAAATAAATTCTAATTATATTTTAGCCACTATAGTATGGACTACATCGTAAACTCCAAATTCCATGCAATTTTGCAAGGTCATTGATTAAAAAGTGAAGACATATTGTACCCATTATTGAAGGATTATGATAGTAATAAGGCAACACTGAATGAAGTATTCAGTGTGCACTTACAAAATGGGATTTAACTGAACGTGAAGATAAAAAATATTTGGAAATTAAAATTAAGGAAGAACCCATAGTATTTATAGTAAAAAGTTAATTACAATGTCCGGGACCAACGGCTTAACATACTCTCCGAGGCAACAAGGTTGTAGGTAAAACCTACTAACTAACCCAACTTGGGATTGTAAATTTTCATTGAGATTTTCTAGGAAGTTAGAACTAACTTCAGATCGTAATTTTTTTTGAGAATTTCTCGGTAGATAGAAAAGCTCAATATTTCATAGCTTGACCCAGGATACGAAACCAGCTGGCCTATTCATTAATTTGGTCTTTATTAACAACATAGTATAACCCTTCTTGCAGTCGGGTAAAAATAAACACCAAATCAAATGTCATCTACCTATTGTATGATATCGACCAGTAGGCACTGGATGACATTTGTTACCTACATAGATATGTCAATTAACATACGTCAAAGTTAGTGAATAAGCCTGCTGGACTAATCGACACCATCATTGTGTGTGTTAATAAAAGAAATATAAGTCGCTAGTCGCGTCCACTAGTAAATAAATAAATACAAGTAATTTATCAAATTGTTAGAGCGATGTCCCATTATAGTATGCGCATTATCATCTGAGTCGTCCGGTCATAAAAGTCAAAAAAGATAGGAATGTGCAGCGCGCCTACCTGCGCACCCTAATTATCGATAAACGGCTACCTGCGCACGTGCTAATGATGAGTCAATAATGATTTGGACGATTCTGATTGGTCGGTTTCTAATGTAATTGCATTGCGTATTTTTTTTGCTATAAATGTGTTTACTGCAATTAAATAAATACATTCATGTGTTACTCGTTGCGCACTATGGATACTAATATATAATAAATTTGGCAGAAGACGAAGATTCTGATGATGAAGACTCAGATGAAGATTAATTTTATTTAGTTAATAATTATATAATATGAAATATGTATTATATTAAATCAAATATTGTTAATTTTTTTAATTTTGTGAACAAGATACGATAATAAACTTTACTTATCGATAATATGTCTTTCATTGTTACACCCTTCACTAGACGGCTCCATAAGACCCATAAGTGCAAGCGAGATAGATATAGAGAAATGATTTATGGCCCTAAGACTCAGTTGTTAATGCTATTAGTATAGGCGTTGCCTTTCCAACGTCTTGCACTGCGACGTCGTGCGTCAACGCAACTCAAGTTAGCATACAATGTGTTGATCCGTTGCGACGACGCAACGTATTGCACAAATGAGACACAATTTGCACAATTTATCCTATACCTAGTCGATTCGATTACAGTCGAGAAGAGAATCGTTTTAGAGTACAGTCGAGAAGAGAATTGTTTTAGAGTACAGTCGAGTAGAGAATCGCTTTAGAGTACAGTCGAGTAGAGAATCGTTTTAGATCAGCCATATGTCTCGTTAGCAGTGGTTGCGGGTGGGTTATGTGTTCCGTATCTTGCCGGGCACGTAGCTCTTGTCTATGGTGGGGTCCTGCAGGAACATGTGCAGGCAACGCTCGTTCTGCGCCAGGGGGTGGCCGGCGATTTTGTTTATGAACACTTCCAGTCCTGGAAATTTAAAAAAAAAAATACGAAATTAGAAACATACTGGAAGGACCCTAACTCATTATCAACCTATATTCAGCTTACTGCTGAGCTCGAGTCTCCTCTCAGAATGAAAGGGGTTAGGCCAATAGTCCACCACGCAGGCCCAATGCGAATTGGCAGACTTCACACATGTGGAGAATTGAAAAAAATCTCTGTTATGCAGGTTTCCTGACGATGTTTTTCCTTCACCGTTTGAGACACGTGATATTTATTTTCTTAAAATGCACACAACTGAAAAGTTGGAGGTGCATGCCCCGGACCAGATCGTACCCACACCCTTCGGAATCGGAGGCAGAGGTCATATCCACTGGGCTATCACGGCTCACTTTCACGGCGACTCGTCTTATCTGTACTAATATAATAAAGTTTGTGGTATTATATATAATCTCTGGATCTACTGAACCGATTCTTATACCACTAGAAAGCCACGTTATTTGTGAGTGTCTCAGGCTATACTTTATCCCTGTATTCTCACAGGACCGGGAACTACGTAGGTGAAACCGCGGGGTGTCGGCTAGTATAGTGATAATTACAAAGTCCAAAAATGTTCAAACCCGCCTACTATCATTGGAGCAGCATGGTGGTTAAAATCCATAACAACCCTCTCCTAAAACAGTGGGTCATTAAAATGGTAATGATGATGATACTCCGCCAGATGACATATGTACTACGTCACATATGTATCGCGCATTGATAGTAAATGACGTGTATCACAAGTGAGTCACTCGGTATGTATCTACAGAGTACAGACAAAAGTGTTCGTGACTCACAAAAGGGAAAATCGGACAACCAATAAAAATATTAGCGCATTGAACCTTGAATTGAACAAATATTGGAAACAGATTAATTTTAACAGCTCATTCTATAAAAAAATAAATACACTTTGTATTTTTATATCACCCTAATATTTATAAAGTCTGTTATACTTTCACATTGTAACTACTTAACCAATAAGGTTGTATGAATGGAGATAAATCCTAATATATAAATGGGAAAAGTCACGAAATCTCGAAAACCCACTTGACGTACAAAGATGAAATTTGGTAGAGAGGTAGTTTATAGTCAGTAGACGTCAACTAAGAATGGATTTTGCAAGAGGGCCGGATTATGGAGCGGAGCGGAGAGAGTCCAAGGGCGGACGGGGCGGACGAAGTCGCAGGCGTCCGCTAGTTACCTATAATCTGGATTAACACACTGATTTTTTATCCCAGATAAAGTCATGGAACCACGGCATATGTCAAAAATTTACTTTCATGTAGTAAGCTTGAAGCAGATCATACATAAGGAAAAAAGGTAGGCGTTATAATTAGGGATTTCCACGCGGACAAAACCGCGGTCGTTCGCTAGGTAATTATATATGGGTAATTCAGTTAAAAAATGTAAATATTTATATGTAAATGTGCCCCGCCCATTGCCTCTTCAGCTTCGCGACACGTTGAGCTATGTCGGTGACTTTGGTTCTTCAGCGGATCTCCTCATTTCTGATTCGATCACGCAGAGATACTCCTAACATAGCTCGTTCCGTCGCCCGCTGTGTGACTCTGAGCCTTTTTATGAGGCCCATAGTTCGAAGAACCGATGGACGTTAGTGTCCCAAGGTTCTGGAATGGCGACCCCGCACTAGAAAGCGCAGTATTGGTCGACCCCCCACAGTCGCAGGGATTCGCTGGATGCAGGTGGCTCAGTATCGTGATGTTTGGAAGTCCCTACAAAAGGCCTATGTCCTGCAGTGGACGTCCATCAGCTGATGTGATGATGATGATGTAAATACACAACAAAAAATACAAGCTAGCTAATTGTGATTGATTATTATGATCATATCTCATGGGGAGTGTAGATTTGTATTGCAACCTAAAAGTGTGTAGATGAGGAATATTTTCAGAAAATTAACCACCACCCCTTGGTGATGAGGCTGACTGAGTCAGACCAACCAGACTCTTACTGTTGAGCTATCGAGGCTATAAATGTCTTGTTTTAAAGATCAATGCACTATGTAATCTAAAGAGGAAAGATTTGATTGTATGTTTGTTTGAAATGAATAGGCTCTCAAACTACTGAACCGATTTGAAAAAATATTTCACTGTTGGGAAGCTTATCCAGAGTGATATAGGTTATATTTTAGCCCCATATTCCCACAGAAACGGGAAACATGCAGGTGAAACCGCGTGGAGTCTGCTAGTTAGCTAAAATAGTGATTTTGTGTATACTACAAGTATATTACTTATAGCCTTCAACTGTTTTTACGTTCTTATAATACATACAGTTATGTGGTTAATTCATAAGTCATTAACAGTTTTTTTATGCTAGAAGCAGCAAAAATGTTTTGTTCTGCGACTCAAGTATGGAATTCTGCACGCGAATTTTAAGATTTCATGTAAGTACTCTTGAGCATCATGAGGGATCCAAAAGCATGAGAGGGAAATAAATTTGCTGCCTTGCACAACACAAAAAGGCATTTCATCTCTCATCATTTACAACCCATATTCGGCTCACTGTTGAGCACGAGCCTCCTCTCAGAATGAGAGGGGCTACTGACCAAATGTGGAGGGGCTACACTCACATAGTACAGTATAGTTTTAGTTTTACATCTCTAATACTATAAAAAACTTTTACTAACAGCTTTACTCAACTCGTCTTATCTGTACTAATATAATAAAGTTTGTGGTATTATATATAATCTCTGGATCTACTGAACCGATTCTTATACCACTAGAAAGCCACGTTATTTGTGAGTGTCTCAGGCTATACTTTATCCCTGTATTCTCACAGGACCGGGAACTACGTAGGTGAAACCGCGGGGTGTCGGCTAGTATAGTGATAATTACAAAGTCCAAAAATGTTCAAACCCGCCTACTATCATTGGAGCAGCATGGTGGTTAAAATCCATAACAACCCTCTCCTAAAACAGTGGGTCATTAAAATGGTAATGATGATGATACTCCGCCAGATGACATATGTACTACGTCACATATGTATCGCGCATTGATAGTAAATGACGTGTATCACAAGTGAGTCACTCGGTATGTATCTACAGAGTACAGACAAAAGTGTTCGTGACTCACAAAAGGGAAAATCGGACAACCAATAAAAATATTAGCGCATTGAACCTTGAATTGAACAAATATTGGAAACAGATTAATTTTAACAGCTCATTCTATAAAAAAATAAATACACTTTGTATTTTTATATCACCCTAATATTTATAAAGTCTGTTATACTTTCACATTGTAACTACTTAACCAATAAGGTTGTATGAATGGAGATAAATCCTAATATATAAATGGGAAAAGTCACGAAATCTCGAAAACCCACTTGACGTACAAAGATGAAATTTGGTAGAGAGGTAGTTTATAGTCAGTAGACGTCAACTAAGAATGGATTTTGCAAGAGGGCCGGATTATGGAGCGGAGCGGAGAGAGTCCAAGGGCGGACGGGGCGGACGAAGTCGCAGGCGTCCGCTAGTTACCTATAATCTGGATTAACACACTGATTTTTTATCCCAGATAAAGTCATGGAACCACGGCATATGTCAAAAATTTACTTTCATGTAGTAAGCTTGAAGCAGATCATACATAAGGAAAAAAGGTAGGCGTTATAATTAGGGATTTCCACGCGGACAAAACCGCGGTCGTTCGCTAGGTAATTATATATGGGTAATTCAGTTAAAAAATGTAAATATTTATATGTAAATGTGCCCCGCCCATTGCCTCTTCAGCTTCGCGACACGTTGAGCTATGTCGGTGACTTTGGTTCTTCAGCGGATCTCCTCATTTCTGATTCGATCACGCAGAGATACTCCTAACATAGCTCGTTCCGTCGCCCGCTGTGTGACTCTGAGCCTTTTTATGAGGCCCATAGTTCGAAGAACCGATGGACGTTAGTGTCCCAAGGTTCTGGAATGGCGACCCCGCACTAGAAAGCGCAGTATTGGTCGACCCCCCACAGTCGCAGGGATTCGCTGGATGCAGGTGGCTCAGTATCGTGATGTTTGGAAGTCCCTACAAAAGGCCTATGTCCTGCAGTGGACGTCCATCAGCTGATGTGATGATGATGATGTAAATACACAACAAAAAATACAAGCTAGCTAATTGTGATTGATTATTATGATCATATCTCATGGGGAGTGTAGATTTGTATTGCAACCTAAAAGTGTGTAGATGAGGAATATTTTCAGAAAATTAACCACCACCCCTTGGTGATGAGGCTGACTGAGTCAGACCAACCAGACTCTTACTGTTGAGCTATCGAGGCTATAAATGTCTTGTTTTAAAGATCAATGCACTATGTAATCTAAAGAGGAAAGATTTGATTGTATGTTTGTTTGAAATGAATAGGCTCTCAAACTACTGAACCGATTTGAAAAAATATTTCACTGTTGGGAAGCTTATCCAGAGTGATATAGGTTATATTTTAGCCCCATATTCCCACAGAAACGGGAAACATGCAGGTGAAACCGCGTGGAGTCTGCTAGTTAGCTAAAATAGTGATTTTGTGTATACTACAAGTATATTACTTATAGCCTTCAACTGTTTTTACGTTCTTATAATACATACAGTTATGTGGTTAATTCATAAGTCATTAACAGTTTTTTTATGCTAGAAGCAGCAAAAATGTTTTGTTCTGCGACTCAAGTATGGAATTCTGCACGCGAATTTTAAGATTTCATGTAAGTACTCTTGAGCATCATGAGGGATCCAAAAGCATGAGAGGGAAATAAATTTGCTGCCTTGCACAACACAAAAAGGCATTTCATCTCTCATCATTTACAACCCATATTCGGCTCACTGTTGAGCACGAGCCTCCTCTCAGAATGAGAGGGGCTACTGACCAAATGTGGAGGGGCTACACTCACATAGTACAGTATAGTTTTAGTTTTACATCTCTAATACTATAAAAAACTTTTACTAACAGCTTTACTCAACAAATTGTAAGGTTTTAATAACATAAATGTATTAGCATTAACATAATATTTATGATTGGATTAAGTATTCAATAAATGTAAACATGTACTACACACAAGGTAGACTAGCAAGTATAATACATACCACTTTACTTGAATCATGCATTTTTTAGTAATACACATTACTGACTAACTAGTTTTACACAGAGTATAAATAGTTAAAGTTTATATCTTTAAATGTTGTGTTGTTCAGGGCTGCCACTCAGCTAAGTGCCTGTCTGAGGATATGATTTCTCATATAAGTAATTCTCGCTTAATACTTGGACTATGCACATTGCACTTAGTTTGAAGGGGGCACATTGGGGTCCCAAGGTTCTGGAATGGTGACCCCACACTAGAAAACACAGTCTTGGTCGACCCCCCACCAGGTGGACTTGCGACATCAAGTGAGTCACAGGGATTCCCTGGATGCAAGCAGCTTAGGATTGTGATGTTTGGAAGTCCCTACAAAAGGCCTATGTCCTTCTGTGGACGTTCATTGGCTGATATGATGATGATGACTTTGACTATTGAATATTTGAACCTGTTAACTTCCAAAGCCACAATGATATATGAATGAATACCATAACACTATGGTTGCCTAAATGCCTACTATACTTATCTATGGTAATTTAGCAACATTTATTACTATATTCTATTTTGCACCAAAATCCAAATGTTCCTATGAAGTTTACTCATTAAGTCATTAACTTACAAGAATATTTCAAGTAATTTTTTAGTCTCAAGTATCGAATAGATTTACGATGGTATACAAAGAAGAATCAGTCAACAAACTGAATAAAGTTTGAAATAATTTACCTTTTCTACGGTCTTCAATGAATTCTTCTTCAAAAATGCCATCATCCCCTCTAAATGGTAGCTGTCTCTTTAACGCTTTACCAGGTAGGGGTGGTACTACTATCTGAAATAAAATTACTTATTTTAACATCCAAACTAATATATTGTGAATATATGCAAAAGTAAGTCTGTTAGTCTGTTACCTTTTCAAAGGTAAACCCTTTATGATGAATTTAGGTACACTGATAAACAGTACCTTGGATCAGAACATATAGCCCAAGAGCCCACGACAGCCAGACCTTCGTTATTTTATAAAAGTTGAAAGTTTCTCTGTAGATGTCTCCTGTACAGGTAAGAACGACCAGCGACTATAAAGTTTGGGTTGTGGTTACCTGGGCAGGTAACAGGTAGTAAAGGTGTATAAAATAGTACTTGAAATTCGTTAAAGTATAAAGCTCAATTTTTTAATATTTCCTTCGGGATAACTTTAAAAATCTCGTCATCCATTGCCGGACACTTATGACAGTTGCTACCCCCTGCCAGACACCCCTAAACTTTAATAAATTATAATTATACTTTCGTTATAGTATAAAAGCTAAATTTTATATATGTTACTTGGGGACTTATAAAAAGATGTTACCCCAATAGCCGGACAGTTTTCGTGGTTTTTACATCTTGCCAGACACATCGAAAGTCCACTATAGGTGCGAGCGCGAATGCTTAGTCGATTACTATTTTTAGTGAAATAGGTGATTTTGTAAATATTATGTTTATGTTAAATTTTTTTCATTAATAATATATAAGAATTAAGGAAAACAAACAGCAATAGTCATACAACTAAAATATAGATTGTACTCGTAGAGAGAACGCCAATAAATCTAATTAGAATGCGCCATCTAGTGATCACGGTATATAACTTTTTTAACTGAAATGAGAGTTGCGTATCTATCTCAATATATATTGTATCATCTATGGATGGTGCGCAGTAAAAGAACGCACTCGACTAAGCGCTCTATCTCACTCGCACCTACTTGAACAGTTGTTACCCCGCACTCGCACCTATAGTGGACTTTCGATGTGTCTGGCAAGATGTAAAAACCACGAAAACTGTCCGGCTATTGGGGTAACATCTTTTTATAAGTCCCCAAGTAACATATATAAAATTTAGCTTTTATACTATAACGAAAGTATAATTATAATTTATTAAAGTTTAGGGGTGTCTGGCAGGGGGTAGCAACTGTCATAAGTGTCCGGCAATGGATGACGAGATTTTTAAAATTATCCCGAAGGAAATATTAAAAAATTGAGCTTTATACTTTAACGAATTTCAAGTACTATTTTATACACCTTTACTACCTGTTACCTGCCCAGGTAACCACAACCCAAACTTTATAGTCGCTGGTCATTCTTACCTGTACAGGAGACATCTACAGAGAAACTTACAACTTTTATAAAATAACGAAGGTCTGGCTGTCGTGGGCTCTTGCTCTAATAGGTCATAGGCTACTTTTATAGTCTAGAACTATAGAAAAAGATTTGTGAAAAAAGTATTTCACAAAAACAGAGTTGCAGCTTTCTGTTACTCTGTAATAAATATTTGCTGTCTCATTGATCAACTAGTTAGCCTAACTAAAAAAAAAATAATTGAAGTAATGTCATATTGTTACATGATACATGTTAAATTGTCTACTTGCACAATGTAAAATTAAAGCTTAACAAACCAATATAAAGTAGCACTAAATTACTCTTTCATAAGGAAGAGACTCCAATAAGACTAATATGTATTCTAAAAGATAATGAGATCATTTATCTACATATCTCTCACATTTGTTTTAAAGCCCACATAAAGAGAGAGAGATATATCATGTATGTTATTTATTTAACTTGGCCAGGTAAAAAGACCAGGAAGTTTATTGGACAAAAGAAAAATCTATAGACAAAATTATCTTGCATTCTTGGTAATAAAGATTTTATGATTCACTTAGGCTAGAGTAATTAGAATGTTTCTACAATAAAAAACACTAATCATATATTATTTTAACAAGCAAATGTTTTTGTTATTCAAGGTTTTGAAACTTCCTTATGGTAAACCACTTTTCCTCATGAGAAACATTTCAAATGCAATGCTTAGTTTTGATAAGGAAAACTGTTACACCAAAAATAGGAAGAGATATTTATTCAATAATTTAATTAATCACCAGTTATTCATTCGTTTGTAATGATTCTCTTCACTGAAAATAAGGTTAAAATTTTAAATCAGATAGATTTCAATTTAGTGGGATATTTTCCAATATATGGTTGTCAAACTGTTTACATATTTAGATAAGTAAAATAAATATGTACCAAAACATCAAAAATATTAATTTGAGTTATTGATCAATTATTAAAATTGGTATAGTATGCAACAAAGTCCAATCAGAACATGACGCTTATGGATACATAAAATATGGAACTATATCTCAGGAGGGCCATAATAGCTACAGTTTGGAGTTTGGCAATTTCAGAGCAGATGTTTGTCACATACTATAAAACCATTGAGTTATAATGTTTATGCCTTTATGCCATGTCAGGAGAATAGTGACACAAAAAGATTATCACAGATATGAAACTCCTGTTTATCAAAAACATTTTGGTAACAAAATTATCCACAGGAGTGAATCAATAATATGTTAACAACATTATTTTGAACGCTGATTATTCGGCAGTAATAACGGCATATGTTTTATTCAAGTGATAACGCAACAATTCGCCCTATCAGTGCACTCACCTTGCTATCTCTCTCCAATTCGTTTCTGAGCCATTCAAAATCACTGTACCGCCTTCTCACGCTCGACTCTTTTACTTTGAACACTGGCAAATTGGTCTGCAAGCAGGAAGCAGTATTTATGAGCTATTATCAAACAATCGACGCTTGGGCTAGTGATATGGCACGAGATCCGCCCACCACAAAAACTAATAGCTACACATCGATGTAGCGTGACCGTTTAATCCAATTATCCCTTTAAGGCACTGACGGCATCCTGCCTTACTTACCCTCATGCGAACTTCGTAATCGGTATAACGTTTTTTCCCAACACCCATCGTCACAGGGTTCACCACGTCGATCTCCAGGAAGTTCGCCGGCGCCGCGTACGCGTCGTCCAGAGTTTGTTTTTTAACATTTAAGCGCCTTGTAGCGTCGGCTGTTGTGTCCTCAGCCATCATATCTCTTTTATAAAACAAACAATCGCGAACTTAATTTAAAGACGGTACAGTAATCAAAAGCAAAGCAAATGAATTTGACAAATTGACATCTATGGCATTTTGACGTTTAGAATTTGATACATAGTTTTACGATGCGTTCAATTAAAGACGGCTCTCGGCATTGAGTGCTTGTCATAGAGTAGTATAATACATTGGTGCTTGTGCTGCTCGGATCGGAGGAGTTGAACTAGTCTGTGGTTCAGTGTTGCACCTATTTAACTGATAAGCTTCTACCATTTTAGTAATTACATACCTACCTACTCAACAATTTAAGCCCGGGCAATTTAACACCTAAAAATACCTAAAATATGTATAAAGTTACATTCCCATACGGCTAAAATTAAGTAAAATCGTTTAACATGAATAAAAATAAAATTTAAAAAGTCCTCATCAGTCAGGCACATGGATTTTTTTTACGATTTTTAGTAAGTCTTTTCATAAAATAAACTCAGACAAAAATTGTAGATCTACAAAAAATGTAACAATACTTTTTTTTCATGAAAGCCATCGTTTCTGAGATTTTTAATTTGCATACTCATGCTGTTTTTCATTTATCTACGAAGGTAACGTGCTAAGTAGTTATTCAAGACATGTTCAAGACCATTCAATATTTCAGTTTTTAAATTAATAAAACAAAACGAGGTGCCACAATAACCTTTATTGTAATTTACACACGATATTTATTATTATATATATTTAATATATTATTCTTAAATGTACACTTTACATAAACTGACTCATAGGGTCTTCCTCTCTTCGCCTCTTCATCATGTACGCCTCCATTTCCTCTTCAGTGGGTTCTTTGACCTGCATCATACTGTTGTAAGGACGTTTTCTTTCGTCTACAGACAACAAGTAATCTGCGTGCTTCTGTTTTCTTTCCTCCATTTCCAGCGCCTGCGTGAAATTATAAAGTATGAGTCACACTAATATTATAAAGGTTTGAATGTGGAAATGTGTGTTTTGGAAGAGAGATAGAGTGTACCCTGGATGATAAAGGCTTCTTTCATCCAGGACAAATCCAAAATTCCCTCGGGATTCAAGATCAAAAAACGCGCTAGTGTGAAATAAATTTGTATTTATTTTCCGCTTTGTATTTTACATTCCAGAAGTTAGCTTGTTCACGGAAGTTAGATTGTTCGCGCCAACAATTAGCAGGGTTATTATGTATCTCAGTACATTTTTCATCATATTTTCGTTTCTGCAATCATCTAACATTGTTTTTACAACGGAATTACATAATAATTATATTTATTTTACGTAAAGTTACATTAGTATAATAGTGGTAATAGCAAGTAGTAACGTTATTCTAACAAAAAAACGCATATTTACGCAATTTCGTTAAAATATTCATATTAAATGATCGTTAAAACAAAAAATCACTGTTATATGATGTTAAATGGCGTAGTCAAGGTCATTTCGTAGAAATAACTATGTTAGATGATCATAAAAACGAAAATACGATGAAAAACGATGTAGTCAAACATTATTTAAATGGTACACTGAAATACATAATAAGGCCGCAGATCGTTTTAGTTCAGTTCTTATTATTCATAGTGTTGCTATACTTATTACGTTTACTACTAAATAAAGAAACGTAAATCAACATTTTTGTTTGGTACATACCTTCTTGAGTTTGTCCTCCTCGCGCTTTTCCTTCTTAAGTTCTTTCTTTTTCTTCTTCTTTGCCTTCTTTTTGTTCTTCTTTTTCTTGCTTTTCTTCTCCGTTTTACTGCGAGTGTCAGGCTCAGAGTCTGATGAGCTGCTCTCAGAACTGGAATCTGATGACGATGAGGATTTTTCGGACTTCTCTGTAACAAAAAAATAACTATTACAATAAATAATAAACTAAAATTACCTATCTTAGTTCACAGATATGTCAAGAAGTCTCTCTTGTCCAAGTCCAGCGTCATTTTAAGACTAGCCATTTACAATTTACTAAAATATCTGAATTAGTTAGCTTTTTACAGAAAATAAAGATTTTTCGCTGACTGATTTCAAAGTAAATCAAAATATAAAAGTATACTATACCATCTTTTCTATCCTGTTTTTGTGTTATTGCCTCTGGTACATCCATCACGACCGATTTACCAGCTTCGCCGACACAGTATGACATCTAGAAAAAAACATCATGTTTTTTTTTAAACACACCACCCAACAGGCTAACTCACTAACTTCGAAATTGAGATTCTATGTATATGTCATCGGTGCCTACTGACAACTCTTTGTGGATATCATAAAGTAGGTAGATGACATTTTTCAGTTTAATAGGTTGTTGATAAAGACCAAATTAGTGAATAGGCCAGCAGTAATCTACATTACTGGTTCGCCATATTCGATTTAGAGAACGGCACATAAATAACCATTACATAATCAATACAGGGATTTTATTGACAATAAAATAAATAAAGTAAATTAATAAATAGAGCTAAAGAAATTGAGTCCAAAATTTACTAGAGTCAACTACACTTGAATTTTGTACTATAATTAAAATTAACACAATTATCATACAGCTATTATTGTTTAATATTTTATGTTTTCAATTAATGTAAAATGTACTAGGCTTTGGTTTCATAGAATTTTGGACTGTATCCTTTAATTTTTTTTTCTTTATTCTTTCCCGCAGGGAAAAGGCAAAGGTATTACACCATACAGCCATGTCTCTTTTAAGCATAATTACTTAGGGATACCCATTCAAAAATTTAGTACATAGTAAGATAGTACTTAAACATTGCAAATTAATTAAAAAGTTATAAAAAGCACGTACCTTTATAAATGAGTGGCAACATTTGTATCCCCACTGGCCGTCCCTCCAGTACGAGCCCCACACGGAGGTGTGATTGTTTATGAGCACATCCTCGTCGTATTTACTCCTGAAATCATTATTTATTTTTAATACTGACGAAATTTGACAATTATTTGTAAATAAAAAAAAATAGCTTAACTTAAGGTTTTTACTGTTGAAAAAATCCTTTAAGTTTTTGGTAGCTTATATGATAATTTAGTTATCCCTCTCCCTAAAGAATAAATGAACATTAAGCGATGTGTTTGTTTTAGTTTATGTAAAAATAAATGTGTGTGTATTGCTCTTCATATTTATAGTTGTGCGTAGTGTAGGGACACAGAATACTTATTGATGTTAAATATTTTCGATGCGTGTTTGTCGTCCCCCTCAAAAAATTACAGTCAATTTTGTTGATGTATGTGAGTGTTATACTGGTCCTTTTCAATTGGTCTGAGGCTATTAATGATGATGATTGATCTAATGAAATAGGCTAGTTGACTCCTTTTTTATTGTTCTTAAATAGCTCATCATCGTGAAATTACAAGTTTTTAATATGTTTTTAAACAATACGAGCCTAAACGCCTGACGGCCATGACAGTCTGTATTTCAACTGTAACTCTTACAACTCCCAAGAAATGCAACATTATTATGGGTAATAATGGCGGATTGATGACGTTTTCAATGCAGTGATCGATTTGACGTTTGCTGTCAATTGTCATATCATAGTTGCTTTAAGGGCGCCATCTTGAAATATCTCCAAAAAATGGGTTTTAATTTTATTTATTTCTTTTTATTTAGTTACATTTATTCAGTTGCATAAATTTTAATAAAATCCTTGTATATTTTATTTTTTAATGATTCGGGGTACAAGAGTGGACCTGAAATGGACCATCTCCTTTGATATGATTCAACTTTTTTTTTTTCGTGTTGAGTAAGTGCCGATGGCTCCATGTGGGACCACTACGGCGTCACCGGGGGGTTTGGGCGAGCGCAGAAGCATCGCCTGATGAGACCCGAAGGCTGAAATAAAGATAGAGGACGGAACGGCTCTCCAAGGGCGTCTCCTATGAGACTCGGACCTCGGCTTAGAGGGCCATTCGGGATGGTGTAACCGTGACCTGATTGAATCAGTCCGGAGTTAGAAAACCCACGTCCGGGTGACGTTAGATATCGGGGACCTCGTCTTCGCCGGCGAAGACGCTGTGTTGCTTGTGATTGTGTTGCCCGGGAAGCATTGTCGGTCGTCATGTCGTCGTCTGGATCGTAAAGGACGTTTTTGGGACGCCTCTGCTTGAAGTTAGCATTAAGGTTGGGAGTGTAGTTGCAGGCCTCAACCCTCAGACTAAATACATAAGGACTAGTATCACACCCAAATTCACAAACAAAATTTTCTGCCATTTTCTAAGGAAAACGAGGTTAGATTTCATACATATCTTATACTAAACTAGCAGTTTTTGTTAGTTTTTTACACCATTTAACTACACAAAAAGGTATTTTTACGAAGGTTTTTAACCGACGGACACGATTGTAAAATATGAAACATCGATTCTATAGAGACAGTGTTTATAATCGCATAAGATCGTTGTTCATATACTTTGACAGAAAAATAATGTATTGCGAGGCAGGTCTAATTAATGGCTCCACGGAAGATCAGCGCGGTATCCTTACGGACACTGCAATATGCTGAGTGGTGACCCTTTTAGGATCACATCATGCAAGTTGCAATGTATTTAATTTATTGTTTTTTTTCTCTCTTTTCTTTGTATGATGTGTATTCTGAATAAACTTTTCTTTCTTTCTTTCTTATTTAATCTGAGCCTCAACCACTAGTTGGTTGGGATGCAACCACGCCATAGTGCAAAGGTGTTATCGCGACTCACTTGGCGAGCTGCTTCTCGGCGGCGCCGGCGCGCGTGCCGTCGCGGTTGTACTGCACGAACACCTCGCTCTGCGCCAGCAGCAGCTCGCGCGGCGGCGCCTGCAGGTGCTCCGCGCCGCCGTACTTGTCCAGCACCGACTGCTTCACCTGCGCGCCCGCACCATAGGTGTATAGCAGAGCCGTGACAGCCCAGTGGATAGAGTGCTTAGTATATCACTATATACCTAATGTATAGGTATCATCATCATCATCATCATATCAGCCGATGGACGTCCACTGCAGGACATAGGCCTTTTGTAGGGACTTCCAAACTGCATCCAGCGAATGTCTGCGACTCGCTTGATGTCGTCAGTCCACCTGGTGGGGGGTCGGCCAACACTGCGCTTACTAGTGCGGGGTCGCCATTCCAGCACTTTGGGACCCCAACGTCCATCGGCTCTTCGAACTATGTGCCCCGCCCATTGCCACTTCAGCTTCGCAACTCGTTGAGCTATGTCGGTGACTTTGGTTCTTCTACGGATCTCTTCATTTCTGATTCGATCACGCAGAGATACTCCTAACATAGCCGAGCTATGTTAGGAGTATCTCTGTATAGGTATAGATAGGTATAGTAAAACAAATTGTCAAATACCCAATAGGGATGATGACAGTTTTTTAGATAGGCTAACTGACACTTTTTTTTTATAATGTTCCTAAATAGTTCTACTAAATTTTTTTTCATACTTTTTTGAGATGTGATAATTTTAGTGTTTAAATGTGTTTTTGAGAATACGAGCCTTTCGGCCATGACGTCACTATAACAAATCCCTAAAAAACGAGTGAGTGTGAGTGTCGAGTGGCAGTTTTCAATGTTTTCATAGTATGGCGATCGCGTAAACGTAAACGCGAATTTATAAGGAATTGAAACAGTTGTGCAGTAGTGCCACTAGATAGCGATGTTTCAATTCCTTAGAACTACGCGTTTACGTTGACGCGACTCAGAGCGTTTGTCAAAAATATCAGTTAGTCGCCCGTGAAACGGACGAAGTTCTCACAGTGGATACCATACCTGCGTCTTGAACTGGTCCTTCTTCTCCTCGTACTGGCGCTGCAGCATCTGCAGCTTGGTGGGCTCGGCCAGCAGGTGCACGTCCAGCCCCTTGGCGTGCGCCTCCCACGCGAACAGCTGCGCCGTGGCGTGCGAGCGCGTGTCGCCCGTGAAACGGACGAAGTTCTCACCGGCGTACTCCGACCTGGGGAGACCATCGGTGTCAGATCAACCACACTGTACTGATATGATAGAGCTTAGCATACGAGTGTCATTAAGGCTTATACCTTACGTGCATACGTCACATGGTTAACATCAGATCCACCACACTGTACCGATACCTGTTGGCAAGCTTAGTAACATAGTTCTATTCTATGGAATAAAGCTGCATAACGTGTTTTATCACTGATGGGACTGGAGTGCTGGAAATATTCTTACGTACGAAATATAATAATATGTCACATTAATGTTAGTTTCTCCATTTTTAGTTTTTGAAATATTATTTTTATTTCTGTGTTCTAAAAATTTTTATTCTAAGTCTCTTTTCCTTTTCTGTTATTTGTGTTTTTCCTTGGTTTTGTTTTTCTTTAATTTGTTAAATTAATAATAGTTAAAATAAGCATGTTGTGACTACCTATAAGTAGATTTACAATTATACCTCTATTAATTTAGTTCTTGTTAATCTTCTTCTTCTTCTTCAATATATGTCTACTTACAAATTAAACGTTACTCCATCTTTTAGTAACTACAAGTTTTTTTATGCCATTCAACTACACAAACCGGCATTTTAGGGAGCTCTTTACACGATGAAAACGATTACAACAATGAAAAATCGATCAACAGTTTTTATAAACGCGTTAGATCATTGATTCTTGATCTTTGACAGATGGGTAACGGTTTACGAGGCAGGTCCTTTCTTTTTAATGGTCTAAGCATGGATGGGACAGTGATGTGGTGTTGTCATGAAAAATATTATTTCATACGAAATTAATACTAAAATGCATAATGTATGTCACAATACAAGGATAGAATGACAACATAGTGTTTATGTAAAAAAAAATTGCCATAACTTTATCTTTATTATCGCTTGACTACAATCTCACCTAATGGCAAGTGATGATGCAGTATGACTTGTTAGGAGGATGATGAAAATTCACACTCCATTATGTTTCTATAGGACATCGTACCGGAACGCTAAATCGCTTTACGGTATGTCTGCCGGTATGATGGTAAGTCTATTTCTTCTTCAGTCGTCAAAACTTGATACTTACTCAGCAGCCTCAGGTATGGGGTTGTCCCTCATGGAGCGAGTCTTGGGGTCGTAGTACGCAGAGTTGATGTCCAAGTTGCGCAGATACTTGGCGGTGTCCTCGCGGATACGCAGGTTACGCACTGTTATACGCTGCTTGGAGTCCACCTGGAGAATCAATCTATACTTATATAAATCTGTAGAGAGGTCAATTCTGTGCATGAAATATATTTCCAAAATAACTATCAGGGGGTGATCGATACTGATGCCAAAAATGCAATCAGTTAAATTTTTGTCTGTCTGTATGTTTGTTATAGAAACAAAAACTACTTGACGGATTTTAACTTGGTACAATTATTCTTCACACTCTTTATTACATATAGTATACTTTTCATCACGCTACGATCAATAGGAGCAGAGCAGAGAAGGGAAATGTTTGAAAAACGGGCGAAGTTACTCCATTTTTTAAGCTTCCTTCACTTGTGCAGCCTTAATGGGTAGGGTAGGATAAGATAGAATAGGGTAGGGTAGAGGTAGTTGAAAGTTTACATCGATTTTCACGCGGACGTAGTCGCGGGCGGGCTAGTACATACATATAAATATACGTGTCTGTGAAAAATCAAAAAACACTTTTAAAATCGATGTCTGTCCATCTGTTTGTTTGTCCGGGCTAATCTGTAAAACAGTTGGACTGATTTTAATGGGACTTTAACTAGCAGATAGAGGAAGTTATTGTGCAACATATAGACTTCTTTTTATCCCGGTAAATTCATGGTTCCCGCAGTTTATGCGGTTTATTTTATTCCATATTCAATGGGAACTAAACGGGTGTAACCTTTGGCTAATTACAAACCTTAATTATAAAATCTAAAATTTTAGCTGAGAAAATAATAATTGGAAATCCAAAAATTGGAAAAAAATAAATGTATGGTTTGCTATAGTTAAATAATAATTAGAATATTGTTAGCAGCAATAACATAATTACTAATTACCTTGGTACCCGGCATGTCCACTTCATCCACATACTTGTCTTCATCCTCTCCCTCCAGTTCATCTTCTTCTGTGGCTGTGGGGTCTGCAACAGTCCATTTGTAATATTTTTTTTATAATTTGAAAAATTAAACTAGCAGAATGCTTACAGTTCAGTCACAAAAGGCTTAAATCATTTTACCTGATTGCAAGAACGCTTATGTTTTTCGTGCCTATGTTGGATTTATATAATGTTTTTTAATACCTCATATGTTCCATCCGTTGAATGGATTTACCCTCTCTATAACTTGCTTAAAGACCTTGGCCTCTCTAGAAGTGCAGCTAGTTCTATATTAGAATGAGTATCGAAAGCTACTCTAATAGGATCTTACCAAATTTGGATAGGCAGGGAGAACAACACGAGCAGAGAAGGGAAGTGTTGATCGATCGTCAAGGAATTCCTTAACTCTACATCCAGTAGTCACAAGTCCTGGACTTTGCTTGGTGTTTTTCTCTCTACCACGCGATGGACCCGCACCTGCACGGTGAATCCATGGAATGCTAAGATATTTGTCTCTAGTAGCCCAAATGTTCTTAAATAGGTGCCTTTTCAGTACGAGTTGATTTTGAGCTACTTACGTTAAAAGTTAGCATAGTTTGCAAACCTTGTTCTAATCTCTTGGCTCTCAGTTCCCGCTTAGCCTCTTCCACCTTCTGGTACTCCTCGATGATGGCTTTGTGCTGCGCAGGGTCGTAGCCATTCCACCTGTCACGCTTGCCGTCGTAGCTTAGGTTCAGATCCGGTTGGCTGAACTCATCGGGAGCTATGCCTGCATTTGTGAACTTTGCACCAATCTGAAGGAGATATTGTTTATTAGAACATTATAATTATTAAATTGTAAGATAGAGCAGCAGAAAAAAAAAAAAAACTATTAATAAAAAAAAAGAAAAAATTGTATTACTAATTTGTATGAAATAAATAAAGACTTTATTATTATTATTATTATTATTTATTATTAAGATAGAGCAATATACAAAAACCAAATGCCCGCGACTTCACCTATGTGGAAGCGTCTGATCCTTCTAACTTCAAATAATTCTGGCATTTCCACCAATTATTGCCATTATTTCAACCACAGAGATTTTAGCGTTATTTGTTCTGTGTTTTCAACAAATTAACACAAAACCTTGATAAATTATATTAAACAATCCATATGAATGAATCATAAGAGTATTATCTAGCAATTGGTGAAAACCCCATGAAAGTCTGTTCCACTAAAAGTTGTCGCTTTTTGTTCAATGTATTTTGAGTTTTTGACGAACAGATACAGAACAGAACAGTTAGACTGTATTAATAATAATATCAATATCAAATTAATTAAAAAAAGAAAAACAACCATGCCTTTGCTTTTTAAGCGACTTCAAAAACGGACGTAGTTTTCAATTCAACGCGTATTTCTTTTTCATAAAAATTATAGTGAAATATTTACACAGAAGATGACATGTGCTGAATTTTCCTTTATTGTATGCAAATGACTACAGGCAGCAATAACCACATAAAATAAATAGGCTGCATGATATTTATCTCGCCATATAATAAAATAATGGACTGTTTTGTTATATATAACCTTAAGGGGTCACATTTGATTACATTCATAGAAATTTCTTACTTTTCTGGGCCTCTCCAAGCAGTCCTTTTTGTTGTGAGTCATTGCACCGCAGTTCTCGCAGGCACCCTTCCTGTATTTTGTTGCTGAACTTGCCTAAAATAATTTATTTTTATTAATATTAATTACAGAAGCCTGCATAGCTCTTACCCTGTACCTGTCTGATATTGGGGATAAAATATAACATGGTACTTTATAAAGATGGAGCTCCCTAATGGTAAAATAAAATTTAAAATAGGTTAGTAGCTTTTGAGTTCAACATCTGAGAACAATTTTTTTTTTATAAACGCATTAGATCCTTGATCATATATGCTCACCACGGATCTTTATGTTTGTGAAGTTAGCTGCAGAAAGAGAATGCACATTTTGTATGCTGGGGTGCATACGCACGGTGCCCGTGCAGTTTGTACCGTTATTGATTCACTGCACATTAATTGTAGTTGCTAACATCACAAACACAATATCTCATGGTGGGCACTGTATTTTGACAGAAAAGTAACATCTAATGAGGCAAGTCCTTATGAAATTATTCTGAGATCAGAGAGGACAGAAGTAGCACATACTTTAAAACATAAGTCCAACAATACTTACAGTGACTCCTTTGTTGTAATATAAATCAAGTTTAGTGAATTGGGCCTCTCTGTCTTCTTGCGGCCTCTGATGCTTGAGTGTTGGGCCTGAGGTGCCATAGTACCACGGTGCCGACGATATGTACTGTGGAATGTGGGGGTTTATATCCTTGCCTGAAATTAAACCAATTGTTAATGCAATATGCAACAGATAAATCAGTCAATCCATCTATTTTTTTAAAAACCTAATCTCAAAGAAACAATTTAAGTCTTTTTTTTATCTCATGGGAACATGGGATTTATTATGGCTTAAAGTTTTTCTGTACCTTTCTATGTGTTTTCAAACAATGTATTTGTTAACTGTATAATATGACATGCACATACAATCGACAAGTCATAAAGCTCTGTTATTAGCTAATAACATCTTAAGGGTTACAAGGAGCCATAAGAAGACTATATCCAGCGGTGAACGTCCTTCGGCTGATAATGATAATAAAGTAAGTTTATATAGTAGTTAAAGCATACTTTGAATACAGTACTGTATCTAGTCAATATTTTGGGAATCTTTGAACTCTTAGAAACAGAAATGTAAGCTTATTGACGCCAGTAAAGTGCATGTGTCCAAGAGTCTTGTGAGTTCAACACCAGTAAACCAAATAGACAAACAAGTCTTACCAGTTTCATCGACAGCCGCGGGTGCGGTACCAGCCTTTCTAGCCTCCTCCAACTCTTTCGCCTTCCGCCAATCCTCTCGAGATTTCTTTTTAGGCTCATCGTCTTCTTCCACAGTGTCATCTTTGTTACGTAGAATTTGCGACACAGCCACTCTTGTGTTAGTCGCCATTTTTATATTTACTTTTGTTATTTGTCATATATGTATCATTTAACAATACTCGCTTAAAATTAGGAAATAACGTATCGTAGCTATTATTTCTTCAAAGATTATTACAAACTCATAAACTCATGAAGGTAAAACCCATGTTTTGACTTTTGTGTTACTGTCAAAACAAAATGTCAGATGCTGTCAATGTCTTCATTTGTCGTCTGTGGTCAATGTGGTCAACCACAGATTATTAGATACTTTTTCTTTTTTTTCTCGAAATAGGGAGAAATGGCCTTCCCCGGTCCAGACCTCCCCTAATTGTAAAAGTAACAGGGTATCTGCGACCTTACACTGCGATATTACTTTGACGGCCTCCGTGGTGGATTTACAAAACGGAGGTCCTGGGTTCGATCCTCGGCTGGGCTGATTGAGATTTTCTTAATTGGTCCAGGTCTAGCTGGTGGGAGTCTTCGGCCGTGGCTAGTTACCACCCTACCGACAAAGACGTACCGCCAAGCGATTTAGCGTTCCGGTACGATGCCGTGTAGAAACCGAAAAGGGGTGTGGATTTTCATCCTCCTCCTAACAAGTTAGCCCGCTTCCATCTTAGACTGCATCATCACTTACCATCAGGTGAGCTTCTAGTCAAGGGCTAACTTGTAAAGAATAAAAAAAAAAACTTTCGCAGCTTCGGAGGGATTTAAAGGGGTCAGATTTGCGGCGCTGCCGCGGATCCCTGAAAAACGCCCCATACAAAATAGTACGTTTTAATAACGTCGTAGGTGCATAATGATTAAATTTGTATGGGCGGTCTAACAAAATTACTAATATCTTTGTTATTTGTGCGTTTATGTTTATATTTCATATATTAAAAATGTCACATTTAATGTAAGGAAGCTAAAACTGTGTGAATTTTCATCTAATTACGTTAAAAGATATTTAATAATTTCTATTTTTTTTTATTAATTAATCTAATTTATTATGCAAATATCCAGACAATTTTTGCTTTTTATGTACAAACTATCGGACTCGGTCAAGCTTCGCTTTGACTTACGCCTACCCCTACCCTACCCCTTTTTCTTTGCTATAAACCTCACGGAGCCCGAGACCTTTCCAACGAATGCAAAACCGTGGTAATCATTTCGTCCGTTCTGGAGCTATAGCGTCAGGAAGGAAAACCAGACTTATTTTTATATAGTAGAATTAGTTAACACTGACCTTATTTACCCGAATGTATCATAAAAATCAATATATTCAAACCTAGTCATGTCTATGTTTTTAATGAAACTACTTTTTCCATTTTTATATATAAATTTATTAAAGTATTACAATGATATATATATATATAAATTACATTAATTAAAACTTTATGGTTATTGATCTCTCTTCTGATTTACAGCTTGCGTCGAGCCCTAGGACGATGGTAGGAAGGTCGTTGGATGTGCACTTTGTCAGTGCTGTCTCCCGTCTCAGCCACAGTCTCCTCCAGGGGCTCTGCCCGGGGAGTGAACAACTTTCTGCGGCTACGTGTTACACTGAAAATACAGTCAGAAAAATACTATTGTCAGTATAGATTTACGATTCGGTACAAGTTATCAGTATAGTCAACAAGAGCTTTTTAGATAATTTTTTTTCATAGATGTAGACAATTTTTTAAATATTTTTTTCATTTTAATTAATTTAAGAAAAAGAAACAAATTATCTATGATTTTTCTATCTATGGTTGAGATGTCATTCGATTCGGAATCGCATGTAGAGTTATTTTTTTTATGATCATAGTCAAGGATCCGTAGAGCATTTTTAACACTAACAAGTTAATTTTTCTTGAGTAGGTGAGTAGGTTCATCTCAATGAGACGATCAACTTTTTTATTTACGAAAATTCTTGATTCTGGTAGCTAACTGAGTTACCAGGAACGGAAAATTTTTGAGCGTCGGAACGAGATAATTTATCACGCAATTTGTTGGACATTGTGGCTGTTAAGTTGTATAACTATTAATTAATCAACAGTAAAAAAAGAACATCTGGTTATTAACAACTCTTGTTACACTACCCTCCTCCCAACTTGTACATTATGATATAACTGCGGTAATTTGAAAATTACAGCCGAGGCGATATTGCATTATATATTTGCTTTTTATAAGGATTATATTGCTATAATAAGGATGCAGAGGCTGTAGTTATCAAAGCGCACGTATGTCATACGATGTTTTATAACATATTTGCGAGGAAACACACTTTGACCACACTATCTGAAAATGAATTTGCATCTTTGCCTGTTTTCCATAAGATAACATTTTGATACGCTTGTCATTTTTGCACAGATTGTTATTACTAACAAAGTAAATATTTTCGCGTTTCTGATACATATAAATAGCTGAGATTTAGTGTCAAAATTATTAAAATTAAAAATTAAATGGCTTTTTATTATATTTTATCTGACAAAGTTAATTTTATTAATAAAATGTGGGGCACTTTTCTGTCATAAAAACTCTTTGTCAAGATTTAAAAAGTACCGTTCGTTTTTAAACGGATGACAAAGGTTTTATATTATACTAGCGGACGCCGGCGACTTCGTCCGCGTGAAACCCTACCCCTACCCTACCCCGACCCTACCCTACCCTACCCCTATCCTACCCCTACCCTACCCCTACCCTACCCTATCCTTAGCCTACCACAACGCTACCCCTACCCTAACACTACCCTACCACGCAATGGCGACGGAAGCTTAAAAAATGGTGTAACTTCTCCCGTTTTCTCAACATTTCCCTTCACTGCTCTGCTCCTATTGATTGTAGCGTGATGAAAAGTATACTATAACCTGCCCAGGAGTATGTAGAATAATTGTACTAAGTTTTGTTAAAATCCGTCGAGTAGTTTTTGTTTCTATAACAAACATACCACGCGACGGAAGCTTAAAAAATTGAGTAACTTCTCCCGTTTTCCCAACATTTCCCTTCACTGCTCTGCTCCTATTGATCATAGCGTGATGAAAAGTATACTATAACCTGCTCAGGAGTATGAAGAATAATTGTACCAAGTTTCGTTAAAATACGTCCAGTAGTTTTTGTTTTTATAAAGAACATACAGACAGACAGACAAGACAAAAATTTTACTGATTGCATTTTTGGCATCAGTATCGAGTACTAATCACCCCCTGATAGTTATTTTGGAAATATATTTCATGTACAGAATTGACCTCTTTACAGATTTATTATAAGTATAGATTACGTGCATTTTACTTTACATTACCGCACATGTGCGTAATGAGATACATTACGATATTGAAATTGGTAAAATAAGCGATACTTTACGATCAAATGTGTTATAAAAGTTGTTACTAACCAGCTGTTTTTTGTCAAATAAAAAACTAATTACCTTTTTGCCTGAGAGAGAGTGAGCGGCATTACAGGAGAATTTTCTTGATTTTCTACTTTTTCAGGCGTTGGCATGTCCTTCGTCATTTTCACTGGCGCTGGGATATCCATTGTGACATCAGAGAACTCAGACTGCAGATTCACTATGTCTTTTAAAGTATCTTTTCCATCATTGTCCTCTGAATTAGTCTTATTTCTACGTAATCTTAAATTCATTCTTGGTGGTTTTGATTTACTCTCACATTTAGAATGACTTTCCAAAAGTACTTCTTCTTCCAATAATTTGTTCCTTCTTGATTTTCTTTCCGTTTTTGGTATTTCTACCTTGGTTTTATTTCGCAAATTATACTTTACATTTTCTATTTCAGAGTTCTCATTAGTGTCATCCTTAATATCATCTTGGGAAACTAATAGATCGAATTCCGTAGCTCTTGGTGCTGTGATGTCTTTAAATATATTTTCAAATTCTACAGTTGTATTGTTTTTACTACTGTTAGTCAGTTCAGAAGTATCGTTAGTCATTACTTCAACTGGAGTTGTGATACTCTCATTACTATGAGCTACGATTTCTGTTTTAGATTTTTCTTTTACTAAATTATTAATATTTTTAATTTCAGGAGAACTGTCTTTAATGTTGTCAACTGCGGCTTCTTTTTTTGAACTCTTTATTTCTAAATCATCTGTATCATTAGTGCAATTTGTTTTAGTTACTTTAATAGAATCTGTATTAATGTCATTTGTGTTTGATGTCACAATCTTGTCGTCAGAATTATTATTTACATTTTTTGCAAAGATAATATGAGTTTGAACATTATCGTTTTTGATTCCAGGAGAATCTAATTCTTCAAAAATGTCAAGAGAGTCATGAGCTTTTGAAGAAAGTTCTGTTTTAGGTTGTATACTTTTTACTAATAACTTCTTAATCATACTAGGTTCATGGTCATTTGGTGTCGTTTTCGATAGTGACGGTAAATCATTTACTATTTCTTCTGTTTGTTTAATTTTGGTCGTCATTTCAGTTTTTGCATCGATATTTTCGAAGAAACGCTTTTTGTCTTTGATTTGTATTTGACTATCCTTATGTTTAATTCCCATGGCAGCAATTTCGCTACATTTTTTATTATCGCCTTCGTCAAAGTACTTTCTTGACTCTTTATTGTGTTTAATATAATAAAACTCTTTAGTCATTCTCTCTTTGTCAGTCTCATTTACATTTGTTTCCATCTCCAAACGTTCAAACTGTACCAATGATTCATTGCACACTGATGATTGTTTTAAAGAACCCATCATCTTACTAACGTATGCATTAGGTAATATATTGTGTGTGCTACGTTTATCATTTTGTGTTTCTGATTTTAAAGTGATTTCGGGCATATTATCTTTTAATGAATCCACAGTTTCATTATTTTTCTTTACAGATTTACTTTTTTGTTTCTGTTGATCTAAATGAATATCGTGAACATTATCAAAGCTTGTAGAAGTGTCATCTTTACGTGTATTTAGAGTAGGGTCGTCTTGTTGTTGAAACTCATCAGAAATAGCTTCAGAGGGTACACAATAGGTTTCACGGCTGAGAAGTCGCTTTGCTTTGTTAATATCCTTTTCAGCATGTTTTATTGTGACAACCTGTGTTAGTAATAAGTCATTTTGAGCTTCATTGTGAACAGGTGGCACACAATAAGTATCCCGACTGAGAGGTCGTTGCGTTTTAGTAAATTCTTCATTGTTTGTTGCAATTTCTCCATTTTCAGAAACATTAAAATCTTCGGAGTTTGGCACACAATATGTTTCCCGACTCAATGGTCGTTGCGGTTTAAGTATTTCTTGCCCTTGATATTTTGTTTCAATAGGTTCTTTTGTTAAATCATTTTTACTATTACTTAAAACATCTGGAAGCACACAATACTTTTCACGACTAAGAGACGTTTTATTGGTGGGGTTTTCTTGATTGTCTGTTATACCAATTTGTTTTTGGAATGTACAGCTTGCAGACATGTTAACTTCCGGATTTGGCACGCAATAAGTTTCGCGACTATGAGGTCGTTGTGCTTTGCTAATTTGTTGATCTTTGTTATTTATTGCAGCATCTTGCGATTTATCGTTTGCAGAAGCATCAAGATATTCAGAAGTTGTTGTACTATGAGATTCAAGAGTCAGATCTCGCTGTGTTTTAGTGATTTCTATATCATTTACTTGATCAACAATGTATGTACATCGAGAAACGGCACTTGCTTTTTTGACTGTGGCTATAATTTCGTTATCATACATAATACTTCCATCACTGTCATTAGATCTAGTAGGGCTGTTTACATTTTTACCATCAGTACTATCATTTAATTTATCATCATTATCAATCAAATCATCATCTTCTTCATTAATATTAGGTTCAATGATAAAACTATTTCCATTCAAAATCATACTTTGTCTTATAATTCTAGAACGATTTATATCTTCCTTAGTGAATGTCGGTTCTAGGCTTTCGGTGTTTGTATCATCTTCGAAATCACTGTCATCACTATCAGTTAGTGATACGACATCTTCATTTTCTTCTGAACTTGTGTCAGTATTTGCTGAAATCATTGGAAATACATAAATATACAAGACTATTTTGTTTGTTAAGGGTGATTACTGAAAGTACTAAATCAGTTTTGATTTTATTGACAGATTGCACAAATCAAATAACACATGAATTTACTATTTCGAGCGATAGTTTTACTATTCGCGGCAATTTACTTGTGTCAAATTTCATCAAAAATCCGTCCATTTACTAAACTGAGTAACAAACATGCTTACTTTAATATTTACAACATAAGTGTGCTAAACAACCGGTGATAGGCGGAAATTAAATTAGGTTTAGAATGGAAATTTGATAAGGGATCAATGATAGGATTTTCAACAATATACATATTCCAGCCTGCCTTACTGGTCCTCCTGTGGTTAGCCAATATGGTTTCGGATGACTAGGTCCTGAGTTTGAATCTCGGGGTATAAGACACTGAGTTACTTTATTCTAAGAAATTTTCAGTATTTCAGCCCAGAGTTGGGAAGCTGGTGGAGCTCACATTAATATCATTGTGTGTCAAAATTTGTGTGTGTATGTTTGTCCCTCCTTTAAGCTGCTGCTACTGAAGCGATTTGGCTGAAATTTGGAATGGATATAGATTTTACTCTGGATTAACACACAGGCTACTTTTCATCCCGGAAAAGGCCATGATTCTTGGGGGATTTGTAAAAAACTGAATTCCACGCGGTCGAAGTCGCGGGCGTCCGCTAGTACTCCCATACAAAAAACATCAAATTTTTTCTTTTTTTTATAATATGACCAATATTCCCATTACCCTCCAACTAGTCGGGAAAGACTGTGTTAAGAGTGGGCACGACAATAGACCGGGGCGGGGATCGAACCACCACCCCTCGGTGATGAGTCCGACCGCTCTTACCGTTGAGCTATTGAGGCATTTATTTAACATTATAACCCTAATCCCACCCAGTGGCGATCACAGGATTTTCAACAAGGGTAGGCATGAAAATCCGTTGCAGATTGAATACTGACCATCTCTCTCTTCGATGCACGCTCTCAGATGTTGCATCTCCTGCTCAAGTCTCTCTCGTGCTAAACGTTCAGCAGACAGGTTTTCCTGTACAATATTATTTATTTATATATACTTTGCATGCCCCAGACCAGATTCGAGCCTACACCCTCAGAGGCAGAGGTCACTGGGCTATCACCTCTCATTCTGAGAGGAGACTCGAGCTCGGCAGTGAGCCGAATATGGGTTGATAAAGATGATGAATGATGTATACTTCATTTGCACACCATAATGACAAAATAACACCATCGACCTCTTATAATAAAAGAACGCACAATAATGTAGAAATTTTTCACTTAAAAACTGGCCTATTTTGCTTTGACAGTTTTAGAATTATTGGTAAAGAAAAATATTTAGGCCTTGAAATATAGTCCAATATTCAATAAAACTCCAGATTCAGAGCAAATTAAACCTTAAGTATTGAGTTTAAGGTTGAATTTGCAAATGCGAATACTTGAATTGAGTGCCAAGAAGTTGTGTTTGGCTCTCATTGAGTGGGGACGTTTTTCGGTCGCTTATTGTGTTTCCACTTTTTAATAGGAGATCGATGAACAAAACATATTATCATGAAGATATCAGCATACAAAAGGCGGCCTTATCGCAATGTAGCGATATCTTCCAGGCAATCTTTGTTTAGGAAAACATAAGGATATATTTTTTTATAATTCTTTACAAGTTAGCCATTAAATACAATCTCACCTGATGGTAAGTGATGATGCAATCTAAGATGGAAGCGGGCTAACTTGTTAGCAGAAGGATGAAAATCCACACACCTTTCTTTTTCTACACGACATCGTACCGAGACGCTAAATCGCATGGCGGTACGTAATTAGCCACGGTCGAAACCTCCCACCATCCAGACTGGACCAATTAAGAAAACCTCAATCGGTCCAGCCGGGAATCGAACCCAGGACCTCCGTCTTATAAATCCACCGCGCATATCACTGCGCCACGGAGTTGAAAATATGATTTTTCATTGGTCAAAAAAAGGTTTAGATAAAAGTGTTATAATTTACCTCTAGTATGGCGCGTTCTTTCATAAGCTCAGTGATCTGAAATGAAATATTGTTTCTTTTTTTGTATTATTATGTAATTACGTTGTTACCAAACTAAAAACACCAAAACATACCACCAAACTACTAAATACGTAAGTTTTATTTTATAATCCACTTTGTAGAAGAGTAACTCACGTTTCTTGAAAAAAAAAAGGGAAAAGCCTCTTTTTTTAGAAATTGGTACATTTTTGCCCCACATGATACTGGGGATGATGACTAGGTATGAATATATTGATTTTTATGATAAATTCGGATAAACAAGTTCAATGTTAACTAATTTATTATGAGTAACGTAAGCTTATAGAAAAGTCGTATTATAGTGTCAATGATTACGTAAACGACAAAATTGCTTGCAAATGAAATGTATTACATGACAGGCTACTTATATAATATACTTATATAATATATGGTGATAAACTACAAAAGCATAAACCTGGCTGAGTTTGTTGTGGGCTCTTCTCGGACCAAGGCGCGTTTGGAACCCTCGTAACTTTAATTTTAAGTTTTCGAATAATTATTATCACCATTATCTTAAGTTTAATATTATTACCTGATACCTGATATACCTGATATTTCGAAAGAGCTTGTAAACTAAGCCTATTTGAAATAAATGAATTTTGACTTTGGCTTTTAATAAACGTAACTGTATAAATAAATGGCTTACCTGGTTCTCTAATAGCTTAACACAATCGTCCGTCACAGTGGACTGAGTCACTGAAGCCTGTCTACTTTCATATTCTTCGGCCATTTCATCCATCTGTGAAATTACATATAGTTAATTTTTTTTGTTTTTTTATTCTTTACAAGTTAGCCCTTGACTACAATCTCACCTTATGGTAAGTGATGGTGCAATCTAAGATGGAAGCGGGCTAACTTGTTAGGCGGAGGATGAAAATCCACACCTCTTTCGGTTTCTACACGGCATCGTACCGGAAATTACGTAATACCTAAATTGCTTGGCGGTACGTCTTTGCCGGTAGAGTGGTAACTACCCACGGCCGAAGCCTCTCACCAGCCAGACCTAGACCTGGATAAGAAAACCTCAATCGGCCCAGCCGAGGATCGATCCCAGGACCTCCGTCATGTAAGTCCACCGCGCATATCACTGCGCCACAGAGGCCGTTAAATTACTCTTTTACGGTACATTATATCTTATCTATACTAATATTATAAAGCTGAAGAGTTTGTTTGTTTGTTTGAACGCGTTAATCTCAGGAACTACTGGTCCGATTTAAAAAATTCTTTCAGTGTTAGATAGCCCATTTATCGAGGAATTCTATAGGCTTATAGTATCCTCGTATTCCTACGGGAACGGGAACCACGCGGTTGAAACCGCGCCGCGTCAGCTAGTTCTATAATATTTATACCTTATCCTGCAGTGCTTTTAGTTGGCCTTCGTAATAGTCTGTATACATCTCCTTGGTCTCTTCTTTAATTTCCCACAAGTTTTTCGAGTTAGCAGCCTGTACTTCGTCCATAGTGGCTTTTAGTTCATCGTAGCGAACCTGCGCTCTGTAAAAACAACATCAAAATCGTTATGGTGTCCTAAATTGTAAGTGTTTTTGTCTCCATACATGGATACATAGAGCATTTATCATCAGCGAATTTTAATAGAGCTAGCACTACTTACAGGAGAGGGAATATGGAGTTTGGACCCACCACGCTGTTTTAATGAGTGTTGGTGGGTATAGGGCGATACTGTTAAATTCTATCAGATGAGCGACAGGGTTCGGAACCACAAGTCTTTGCTATTGTATAATCATCAAAAAAAATCTCAGAATGAGAGGGGTTACGCCTTAATCCACCACGCTGGCCTAATGTGAATTGGAAAATTACACACACATAGAAAATTAAGGAAATTTTCAGGTATGCAGGTTTCTTCACGATGTTTCTTCTGAACCGTGTGAGACACGTGATATTTAATTTCTTTAAATGCACACAACAATATTGTAAAGTTCATGGCAAATTATAGTCTGGCAAGTTCGTTGATGACACTCCCATGATATGCGGGCGACGGAGGGAAAGACTACGCGGGTGAAAATCGTGCGTGCGGAGAAGTGACGTCCATCCGTGGGTTTTCACTCATCGCTGCACGCCGCCCGACCCGCGCGTACCATCGGGAGTGTTATGAACGCAGTTGCCAAGCTATAGGCAGTGGCGTGCACAAGGTTTTTAACTAGGGTATGCACTATAGGTACAAATTGAACAAAACGGAAAATTCCTCCTCCAATACAGGTATTTAACAGCGGCGAAGAGTTCATACAAGCCGATTCCTTCCGGGTTACCTTTAAAACCAATTCATTGTTGTACTGTATCTAGATATATGAGAAACCACAGTTTGTATCACGCTATAAGAATTTCCATTTCTTTGGGACGGTTTACCTTCATCTAATATCCATCCTTCGCCACTGGTATTTAATGAATCCTCAGGGTATGCATTGCGTTTATGCATATATGAAGTGTACGCTACTGGCTATAAGTGAGTTTAGAAATTGTTTTGCACCTTTTGTATTTTTTTTTTGTATTATTTCATTTTATAATATTAAATTCCTAGGTTACCTTAGTTTTAATTATCTTATTAAGATTAGATTTAGCAGTTACTTTTAAATAATAACTAGAATAATGAGCGTCAACTCGCCAACAAACTGCCTGTACAGTTTGGCGATCGATATGTAAAATAATTGTTATATTTTATCAATAAAATAAATTAAAAAAAAAAAAAAGTTCTTAAATAAAAGCACTTACTGTTTCAATTCAAACAGTAGTCTTTCATTCTCTGACCGGAGCTTCATCATTTCGTAACTGTTGTGTCCCAAAATAGAGTCTTGAATGCTTTGAGTACTTTCCAATGTGCTCGGGTACTCTGATGTTGTGTCGTTGATCTCTGTTGCAAAATAAATTATTTAATGATTTATTTATTATTATAAAAAATACATAAACCAATAATAATTATTTACGAACTATGTATTTTTAATTAAAAGTTACAATATTATTATTACGCATAACTAAAAATAAAAATAAATAATAAAGCCATTTATTCTCAAATCTCTTCACGTTTCATTTTAGTTAGTATGAAAAAATATATATATATATATATATATATATACTTAATTAATGTTAGTTGGTTGGTTGGTTACCAAAGCCACCAAGATCCGGCTCGTAAAAACTCTTGTTTTCCCCATTTTCTTATACGCAGCAGAGACATGGACTTTGCGACAAGTCGAGAAAAAAAAGATAGATGCTCTGGAGATGTGGTGTTGGAGACGAATGCTGGGAATCTCCTGGACTGAGTTCCGCACCAACGTCTCTATACTGCAAGAACTCGACATAAAACAACGTCTCTCGACATTAGTACACAGTCGCATTCTTCAGTTCTTTGGACATGTCTCCCGGCGAGGGAATGATTGTATCGAACGCCTTGTTGTGCAAGGGAAGGTGGAGGGAACTAGGCCACGCGGAAGGTCACCCATGCGATGGACCGACCAGATTAAATCTGCTGTAGGCGGTCCCTTACATGTACGCGACTCACTACACAAAGGGAGAAGTGGCGAATGCTCGTGAGGCGTATTACATCTGCCTCCAACACGTCCTAAAGACCACGACCGCTCTGTCAAGAGCGCTGCGACAAAGAAGAAGAAAAAGTTGGTGAGTATGTTAACAATATCTATGAGATTAGAGCCCCTTCTCGGGTAAAGGCCTCCTCCAATCTTTTTCATGATTCCTTTTCCTTTGCTGTTCTCATCCACTCCTTCGCGACAGTTTTAATGATGTCGTCAGTCCACCGTTTGTTTGGTCTGCCAACATTCCTTTTACCTTGTGGTCCTGTCCACCTTGTACATTGTAAGGTCCACCTGTCATCGGCGAAACGTGATATGTGACCGGCCCACTGCCACTTTAGTGTCAATGCATAACTAAGTGTACCTATATTATTAGATCTGAGGGGTGCTTTGACACCCACTCTAGGTTAGTCTGTGTCGTAGGTGTCATGAAAATATATTAGTATATAAAACACATTGCCTTCTTATCTCACAGTAAGTCTAATAGGCTAGTTGACACTTTTTAAATGGTCTTAAATAGATCATTATCGTTTTATTAGACTGAATTTTTTTTTCATATTTTTTTGAGATGTGATTACATGAAAATTTTAGTTTTAAAATATGTTTTTACAATACGAACCAAAACGCCTGTCGACCATGACGGTCTATATTTCAACTGTTTCATGACGTCACTATGATAAATCCCATACAAATTGAACGGTTGACAAAAATATTAGTTAACATTAATGGCTTCCATGCCAGGAAGATGTGAAGGCGCAAGGGTGTCAAAATTAAAAATTGTATATTTGTATATACCCATAGAAACCTATATAATTTGTATATATACATAGAAATATGATTACATACTAATAAGTAAAACTTATAAATGTTTTTTGTATCTAAAGTACCCTAGTTCACACTAAATAATAGATGCCACTGCATATTTCTCAAACTCTTTCTGCTTAAGTAACACAAACTTCTTTAATCTCTGACAGAAACTAAATTTGGTCTGAGACTCGCGAATTGGTGGCGGAATGTTGTTCCAGTGCTCCTAATGCATTAAGGTACCTTGGACTAAAAGTGTCTGGGCGGCTTACAGACGGTGAAACTATACCAGCCTTTCTTGATGAGTACTGTTTACCAACAAACAAATTGAAAATGAGGGTATAAGTCACTAGTCACTTCACACCTAATAATAATTATAATTAACTTGTTCTTATATTAATGAAAATAAATTTGATTAATAAGCTTAGAACAATGAGATATGGTTAATATATTTTATATCACATTTTATAAACAAACCATACATAATTTAAAATAAATAATAGTATTAATTTTATTTATTTTAAACTTAATGTCATTAAATTTTTAATTTAATTAATTAAACAATAAACATTTGTATACGTATTAATGGTGAAACATTGTTACCTAATACATAAGAACATCTTTGTATAACTAAATGTAATGTTTCTTGCAAATAAATGATTCTTATTCTTATAAGTTATGAAACGACAAGCATTTTCTACCTTCATTTCTAATTTGTTTGTTGGTAAACGGTACATATCAAGGATAGCACGGTGTATTTTTTTTTATTTTTATTTTATTGTACAAAATACAAAAAGTGTTATATAATTAGGTACATAAAAAGCCATCCTCATAAACTTGACGTTTTTGTGAGTTGTGATGTTAATTTGTTATATAAAATAAACTTACCTAACTTAACTTACATTACTTATGTGTACATAAGGGACATAATTAGGCACCATATTTTATAATGCCTAAGTATGTCCCCTAGCGAAGTGCATCTGCGAACCCTCCCCTCCCGTTCGAGATGCACCCTTAACATATTTTACCAATTTTTTTTTGGTTAAGTTAATATCCAGTCCTGGCAAATTGTTCAATATATGTGGCACCATATAGTCTTTGGTGCGCTTACCATAAGATGTCGCGTATAAGATGTCATAACGTCAAAAATCAACAGCTCACGTATATCTTTGGCGACTGCAGCAAGTTGCAACACGTGGCGCGTCTCGTTGGCGTACTCGGGGGCGGGGTTGACCGTCACCACCATGCTGACCGCCTCGCCGCGCGTGCCGGACAGACCAGAGCCCAGCAGCCGAGTCAGCTTCGACTCCCTGACACACACGGGATTATATACAGGGTGCTTGAGTATTCCCCATAACTTTAAGGTGTTGACGTGTCCACATAAACAAGTCAAACTGCCTAACAATTTTTTTTAACTAAAAATAGAAAAATTTTTATACAGAGTAATTCAAATAATGTCGACTATCCATGTAACACACACCTATCCTTGCATTTTAAATGCGTAATCGTAGTGGTAAGACGCTAATTCATGATATTTATCAATGAATAAGTTTGGCTAGGTCATAATATAAGGATGCGTTGCATAACGCGTGACGATGCGTAACTAGTGTAAAGATGGGTACAGATTGGTGCAATGCAACATGTAATGTAATATTCTGCGTACATTGCATGTTCCCTGCTGCCTTGGACGTGTGGCGCGCGCGGTACGCGCATTGACTACGAATCATTCGAGAACATCTGTTCCCGCATTTCGTAACAAACACTAGCCCTCGTCACACGTGTTATTTTCTTTGTTTAATTTCCGATTTCGTCCCACGCATCTTTCTTTAAATTTTGTTTAAAAAAGTTTTCATTTTGAGGGTTCCATAAAACTTCTCTTGTTCTGTATTCCTCTATCAATAAATATCTAAAAGTGACTCCTCATCACTCCACGCACCCTCTTTCACCGCCATGATCATTGCGCATGCGAACGAAACGAACGACCGTCCACGGCTCAGTCCTGCGCACACTCCGCGCCCTTTTGTGTTTGTACCGAAAACCGACAAATCTCGGATCGAACCGCGCACGAGTTGTAACGCTCGGAGCGTGCGCGACCCAGGCGCAGTTCGTGCGCGCGAGGCGTCCAAACCACGAGCATTCGTGATACATTGCAGCAATGTGGACGTCAAATTCTTGCACTGCATGTTGCACTGCACCAATCTGTACCCATCTAGAGTCCTGGGGTCAGGCCATGGCAAGCCGCGCTCACCTGTACGGCACGACGGCAGCGACGTTCCGCTTCCGGCGCAGCGTGCGCAGGCAGCGCTCGAGCACGTGCAGCGACGAGTTGATGGCGCGCGACTCCTGCATGCGCGCGCCCGTGTTGCGCGTACGCGACGCGCGCTCGCACCCCGCCAGGTCGCACAAGCGCACGTGCGCGCTGCGCATGCCGCTCTCTGACAAATAAAAACGTCATATGTTACTTTTAAATGTTGAGTTAGAAAATATTTATATCCTATCTATACACTTGCGCAAAACCTCATTGCACGCATGCTAACAGACGAGGAGGAATGGAGGAAGTACTCGCAGATGCTGAGAGCTATCATGATAAGGAGAGAGGAAAGATAACGGGCCGAAAAGAAAGAGACAGAGATGTGAAAAATAGAAAGTCAGTACGAAGAAATGCTTTGCGGTTCCGTACTGACCGGCAGATACGAAAAAAAAAATCTATACACTTATAATAAATCTGTAGAGAGGTCAATTCCAAAATAACTATCAGGAGGTGATTATTTATCGATACTGATGCCAAAAATGCAATCAGTATAATTTTTGTCTATCTGTCTGTATGTTCGTTATAGAAACAAAAACTACTCGACAGATTTTAACGAAACTTGGAACAATTATTCCTTATACTCCTGGGCAGGTTAGTATACTTTTTATCAAGCTACGATCAATAGGAGCAGAGCAATGAAGGGAAATAATGGGAAAACGGGAAAAGTTATTCCATTGTTACAGCGACACTACTGTAAGGGCTGGATTAAAGAGGTCTAAGGGCGGACGAAGTCGCGGGCGTCCGCTAGTCTAAAATAAATAACAGATGAGAGTAGGTATATATATTTTTTTGCCGGATCTTGTACTATAACGGTGAATGTGCAAGCAAGCGAAACTGCTGCATGAAGGAAATAATTCAATTTAAAAAATAATATCGAACGCCCGCAACATCGCCGGCGTAGAATTCAGCATATCACAAATGACGCGGAAACCACGGATGTTTTCGTTTAAAAATCTATTAACATTCAAAATTTCAGCTGAACCCTTAGCCTCAGCGCAATGGAGAAACCAACATACATACATACAAATTTTTGCCTTTATAATATTAGTGTGAAGTATCACCCGATGTAGTCACTATGGCAGACTCTGGATGACCTTAGTACCATGCTTAACGACGTGTAGGCCTAATAAAAATTTTAATAAAAAAAATTCAACCGACTTCCAACTCAAAAATAAACCTAAACTAAAAAGCAAAAAATAACATCTTAACTATGTGCTACCTTCTGATCAGTTTGAAGGCGGTGCCAATCCAGTGACATGTTTTAATTAAAGCCGTTTCTGAAAGAACCACAGAAATTGTGTAATTTAAACGGCTTGAATTAAAACATCACTGGCTTGGCACCGCCTTCAAACTGATCAGAAGGTAGCACATAGTTAAGATGTTATTTTTTGCTTTTTAGTTTAGGTTAATTTTTGAGTTGGAAGTCGGTTGAATTTTTTTTATTAAAATTTTTATTTTTAAATTCTTAGTGTTAGCACACCTACTGAGTGTGAACAAAAATTAATGAGCAATTAGTTGAAACGTTATTTTCTTATGATAAGTATCTAAGTCCTACAATCCCAATTTTAAAAATACTACCTTAACTCATATACTAAATTTCACTACCCCTTTATCCACACGTAATATGAATATTCAGAAAAACGTGAAAGGTGACTGTCCTCCGTCTTCATCACCAGACTCCCTGTGCAGTCACAATCCATATGGGTGGAAAGTTCTCATCAATACAAATTTATCAAGTCCAAACACAAGGTAGCTACTGTGAACCGTTGAGTAGTTCTCTTAACTCTCCTTCGTCTTCATCATCAGACCCTTAATACAGTCACAACCCATCTAGGTGGAAAGTTCTCATCAATACAAATAAATGAAGCCCAAACAAAAGGTACCTGCCGTAAATCGTTGACGAGTTCCATCGTCTGTGTATCGGCTCCATCATCAGACCAACTCCAGACCTTCATAAAATTGTAGTGGTTTAAAATACCATATGGAAACACTAACAAACGCACTAGCCGTCCCTACGATTTTCGAAAGTTCCCCTCGATTTCTCCAGGATGCCATCATCAGATCCTGACATGAAAAAATGGGACTACCCTGGAATCAAACCCTTCAAAACAAAAAAAGAATTTTCAAAATCGGTCCACAAATGACGGAATTATCGCTGGACATACATAAAAAAAAAAAAAAAGTCACTCAGCGGGTGATGGAGCGAGGATACTTGGAGTTTCTCTGCGCGATCGAATAAGGAATGAGGAGATCTGCAGACGAAACAGTCACTGACATAGCTCAGCGAGACGCGAAGCTGAAGTGGCAATGGGCAGGCCACATAGTTCGAATAGCCGATGGACGTTGGGGTCCCAAGCGCACCGGAAATCGCAGTGTTGGTCGACCCCCCTAAAGGTGGACCGAGGATATCAGCGGGTTGCAGGGAGCCGCTGGATGCTGGCAGCTCGAGACTGTTGTGCTTGGAGGTCCATGCAAGAGGCCGATGTCTGTAAGGTAAGGTAGGTCTGTAAGGTAAGGTAGGTATCACCTGTCTCCGTCAGCATGGTGATGGTGAAGATGCAGTGCGAGCGAGACGACTGCGCGTGTATGCCGGTGGCGGCCACCTGCAGGTTGTGCTTGCCGGCCACCATGACGTCGTACGCCTCCTCGCCAGACCGAACGAATGCTTGCGTTGCTCCCTGGAAGGTACACAATACATGCTTAAAAAAAAACTTTTGGAAAATCCCTTAAGAATCGATTTTTCATATATAGGCGCCGGTATAAAAAAAAAAATCTACCCATATACTGCTCACTGCCGAGCTCGATGGCTGAGAGTCTCCTCTCAGAATGAGAGGGGTTAGGTCAATAGTCCACCACGCTGGCCCAATGCGGATTGGCAGACTTCACACACGCAAAGAATTAAGAAATTCTCTGGTGTGCAGGTTTCTTCACGATGTTTTTCCTGCACCCTTTGAGCCACGTGATATTTAATTTCTTAAAATGCACACAACTGAAAAGTTGGAGATGCATGCCCCGGACTGGATTTGAACCCACACCCTCCGGAATCGGAGGCAGAGGTCATATTCAATGGGCTATCACGGCTCTTCATATTATTTTATATGGGTTGATAACGATGAAAAAAATTTGGGCAGTAAAATTCGATGAACGAATGACAGCGTTACGTTTTTTGTGCACAGCCTTTCATCGTGCTCTGCCAACAACAACATACACATGCCTGCGGTTATCGTTACTTTACCAAGCGCTTTCTAGCAGTTACTAAACAGAATTACACATCAGCTAGGCGATTCTCTAATGATGTTTTGTATAAGTCTCTAGTACCGAGTTTCAAATTCATAATAGTACTGGTATTATTTGGTCACATTGAAATAAAAAAATACCTTTTTAATAAGTTTTAGTCAAAGTTACCTTGACATAGACATTGCCACTGCTATCTTCTCGTATAGCAAGTTTGTTTGCATGCCTTCGGTCGCCCGGTACCAGAAGGTCATATATGGATTCATTATAAATTTCTATGAATGACACCTATAAACAAAAGACAGATAATCATCATCATTAATAACCCATATTCAGCTCACTGTTGAGCACGAGTCTTCTCTCAGAATGAGAGGGCTTAGGCCTTAGTCCACCACGCTGGCCCAATGCGGATTGGCAGACTTCACACACGCAGAGAATTAAGAAAATTCTCTGGTATGCAAGTTTCCTCACGATGTTGTCCTTCTCCGTTTGAGACACGTGATATTTAATTTCTTAAAATGCACACAACTGAAAAGTTGGAGGTGTATGCCTGGGACCGGATTCGAACCCACACCCTCCGGAATCAGAGGCAGAGGTCATAACCACTGGGCTATCACAGCCCTTGCAGTAAGCCGTTAAAATATTCTTATTTCTTATAGGATAGGTATAGAATACCACCACGCTGCTCTAATGCGGGTTTGCGGGTCAAAAGTCTGCTCGCCCGATGCAGATTGGCAGACTTCACATTTGTAGAGAATTATGAAAATGTTCAGGTATGCAGGTTTCCTCACAATGTTTTTTCTTCACTGTTTGAGACATGTGATATTTAATTTCTTAAAATACCAGCTGTTTTTTTACTGGTGCTTAATTAATAAATTAATAGTTATATAATTACAGCAACAGCCACAATGCCCTACAAATTGCGTGGTACATTAGCTCATTCCAACACACAGAAATTTTCATTTTCTGGTAACTCAGTTAGCTACCAGAATCAAGAATTTTCGTAAATAAAAAAGTTGATCGTCTCATCTTGTTATTACATAGGTGTACAAAATGTTCTAGGGATCCCTGACAAATTTACTACCATTTATAACTTTAGAACAGCTGGATATTTTGGGATGAAATTTGATACAGAGATGTCTCTGAGATATACTGTTTGTCAGCAGAAATAAGACACTACTACTACCTAGCATAATATATAGTATAAATAAGGTAGTACATCCCTGGACACTATGCCACAAACAGATCTACTGCTACCAAACAACACAATCATACTTACCCAGACATAATGTCTCTGTATTTTTGTTAAGTCTACATTACTGCTAGTCAGATTTTGCCCAAGCTGGATGCTCATACGTTTGTATTTGTCCCTCACGGGAGCTGATAGCTGCCTCAGTCTTTTTACCCACTGAAATTTACAGTATACAATAGACTCAATGACTATACTAAAGCTAAGTGGAATGGTTAAAAACAAAAAAATTTAAAATGAAGGTAGAAAATAAATGTCATTTCATACCTAATTTCAAATTAAGTATTGTTTTCTTTATAAATTGTTATTCAAAACATATTGACTATATCTAAGCTTAATACTGAAATTAAAATTAATATTATGATATCAAACCAACTACCATCTTAATAAGTATGTTTGTGAATATAATAAACATTAGCTTTAGTATAGACTAATTGTTGACACAGCATTCAGTGTGCCTAGTGGGAGTTTTCAATATTATCATTCTGATACTATCGCGTTAACGTAAACGCGAATTTCTAAGGAATTGAAACAGCACCATCTCGTGACACTGCTGCACAACTATTTCAATTCCATACGAATTCGCGTTTACGATAATGCGATAGTAACAGTATGAAAATATTGAAAAATTTCCAAGGAATTGAAAACATTGAAAACTCCCATTAGGCACACAGAAGATATAATATATAATAGTAATAATTGTATTAATTGAAAATAAAGATGACTGAATTAATGAAATAATAAATAGGTACTTGTGATTTTTTTATCAATAATGAGCCATTACAAACTGCATCCAAACTAAAGTAGATCATGGAACTATTTATAAACATCTTTCTTTATCAATTCTGAAATAATTGGCTCTGAGGTTGTAAATTTTATAATTAAATAATCAGTTCTTAGGTAGGAAATTCAAAATCAAGTGCCAATTAACATTGTCAGATGATTTTCAGGGAGCATAAGATTTGTTGTTATTCAACACACTATTGTCTGCCTGATTGTTGTCAAAAGCCTGATTGGTGGTTCAAAATTTTGGCTGACTCACCATTAATTAAATAAACACAGTAAGCAGTGTTGGTATTTTTTACACAAAACAATATATTTCACTGCCTCAACGGTATGCTGGGTAGTTTTACATGACAGAAGCAAAGTTTTGCATCTACACTATCATGTTTAATTAACATGGATCAACTTCACAAGTGGATTGGGGTGTAACAACTAGCAAATAAGCCTCAATAGCTCAATGGTAAGAGCGGTTGGACTAATCACTGGAGGTGGTTCGATTCCCGCCCCATTGGTCTATTTTCGTTCCCACTACTAGCACAGTCTTTCCCAACTAGTTGCAGGGGAATGGGAATATTGGTTATACTAAAAAAGATATGCCAAATATTCTTTAAAAAAAAATAATGTGAAAAATTCACAAAACCTTTAACTCGTAGTCCTGTTCTGTACAACTCAGTGTTTCAGCTCCTCTTTCACCAGGTTTATATAGTGGTTGCTGTGCAGCGTCTACCAGTTTGAATACATACTCTAAAGACCTGGGCACTAAACCGGGAGCTGTAACCGTTCCCATTAAGGTGAAGGTTTTTCCAGAACCAGAAGCACCATAAGTTAAGAGTGTGAAACTACTTCCATCAGGTAACTTTTTAAGGTTGTTCTTGACGACTTGTTCAAATATATCCTGAAAAAATAATGGGAAGAAATGCACGAAGTCAAAGAGAGTCCAGGTCTGCTAGTCAGCAAAAAAAAACAAGTTTGTCTTTGATTGATGTTCATCTTGCGTTTTCAAGAATGTAATTATTAAAATTAGTTGTAATTATAGCTGACCACCACAGTAAAAGACTGCAAGGCAGACAGAATTTTAAAGTTTCAACTAATATTTAAATGTTTCCTTTGTTGGTATATTAACACATAGACAAAAATTAGGTTATATATTTAAACCTGGTCGCTAACTGTGGCCCTCATGAAAAGGCTCAAAGTCACTAAACATGTGATGGAGCGAGCTATGTTCAGAGTTTTTCTGTGTGACAGAAATGAGGAGATCAGCAGAAGAACCAAACTCACTGACATAGCTCAGTGAGTTGCAAAGCTGAAGTGGCAATGGGCAGTGCACATAGTTCGAAGAGCTGATAAACGTTGGGGTCCTGAAGTGCTGGAAAGACTACCTACTAGGTGGACCGAAGACATGAAACGAGTTGCAGGGAGCCTCTGAATGCTGGCGGCTTGCGACCGTTTTGTTTGGAAGTCCATGCAAGAGGCCTATGTCCAGCAGTAGACGTCCATCGACTGTTCATGATAATGATGATGAATTTGTCAATTATTTAAATTTTTATGGCTTAGAAATAAAACTTACTGTTTGATCAGATTGGGGCCCAAAAATATGCGTAAACGTATACAGTTTGGACACATTATGCTGTGTACGTCTCCCGTGACCGGCGGTTGTTGTATCCAAAGAAGTTATCAAAGACCGCTCTGAACGCACTTCGTACAAGTTACTGTGTTGATTGCACGGCTTCAGCCTTAAATAAACTTGCACTAATTCCGCTTCATCACAATCAGAATCCTCCAGAAGGTCATAGAGATTCTTTCCATAGGTAGGTCTAGGCCTCAAGTAAGGATTCGTAATAAGTGGCTGTCTGGCCTCTATAAAAGAGGGTATATCCCTTTTAGTCACATCGTCGCAGGAATTTCTTGGACTCGACATGATTATTTTTTTTGTAACACAATAATCGCAACATCAAATTAACTAATCCTTTTTTTCATTATTCAAATCGAACTGACAAAAGCAATGCTAATCACAAATTAAATTCAAAATTCAAATGAAGTCAACGGTGAACGCATAGAGCATAGAGTATGACTGGCTTTACAGGGGTTCTGGGTTCTCATCATTTTAAAGATTACCTCAGAATCCTCCTTGTCAAAGTGCTATAAAGAGCTATCATATAGAGGTGTACGAACCAACGAGGCATTTTTGATAATCATCGTAGGCTTTATGTTATTCCCATGTTTTCACGGGAATGGGATATTTGTTAGTGAAACCACGGGTTTCTGCTAGTCTAATGTAAGTCTATAGTTTTGGTTTGTCTATGACTAGACATAACTAGACGCTGGCAAAGTCTAAAAATTAATTTTGGCAGGCGTGTGAGATGCCTGTATCGTTATTTGTAACTTTGGAACGTGAACGTGAAAATGTGTATCATTCGTTCATTTACTGTAATCTGTACAGGGTAGTCTATGGTTCTTCTTCTTTCAATCAATCAATCAGTCAAATTTACAAATGTCGGAAGAGTGCTTGTGTTTAATGAAACATTTGTTTATTTTTCTATTTTACACAAAATTAAACCTGTGCCAAAACATAAATGATGTCAAAGCAGTCCCAATAGTATAATTAATTTATTGTTGTAGTTACCGTTTATTGTTATCGGGTCGTTTAATTGATGTAGTAAATAATTTGTGAAGATGTGATTTATTTTGTAATTTTGGCTTTGTGCCATCGTGTTTTTTCGAGAAATGGGTAAAATGAAGTTCTGTTTAACCGTACTACTCCTAGTAGCGGAGGGTGCGCTCGGATTTTGCCCGTCGTTGTGTTCGTGTAAAGGAAATCGGTCTGGTGATGGGGTGACCGATACTCAGCCTAAGGAACTCTTGAAGTTGGCTTGCGGCGGCAGCCCAGTTCAGATCACTGAGCTGAAAGAAATAGATCTGAGCAAACTTTGGATGGACGTAGTGAGCTTGTAAGTCATCATTTCAGTTTTGTAATGGCCCACAAGCAAGAATCAATAAACATTCTGTGAACAACAGGTGTTGTTCTGCCAACTGTTTATGTGGTCGTTTGCAACCAAATAAACTGATGTATTATTAGAATCTTAGATGTACAGAACCAAACACAATGTATTAAGTTTCCTTCAACTTTGTAAATTGGAATATTTGGCTATCATTTATTATGCTATTTGTACTGCTTTTCAATGTATCAGCTCCTGTACCAGCACCTGCTGTACACCCCACGTCACAGTGTATTGTAGGCATGAAGTCAAGTATAAACATATAATATAAGTATGTTAAAATAACTCTTAAATTAATGGGCAACTAAAACTCTGAAGAATTCAATTTTTTAGGACAACTTTTTTCCTTACAATGTATGTTGATGAAACACAGCATAATTGATTGTCTACATTGCTTGACTTAATTATTAAAAGCAGTCTTTTCAATATTTAGTATGAACAGATAGACAAAAAGGAATTCTAAAAATTTGGTTTTGTTTCTCTTCTTCTATTGACCTAATTAAATTTTTGGTAATTAAATTAAACTATTATACAACTACATTGGTTTGAGGTACTCTTGACCTGGTTGAGAATGACCTGAATCTGGTCCAGGAATGTGCACCTTGGCCTTTTCCTCTTACACTCATCTAATAAACCACTAGCAGACACTCACATAGTTCCTGTTTCCACAGGAATACAGAGATAAAACAGCATGTCACTCACAAATAATGTGGCTTTAAAAAAATAGAGCCGTGATAGCCCAGTGGATATGACCTCTGCCTCCGATTCCGGGGGGTGTGGGTTCGAATCTGGTCCGGGGCATGCACCTCCAACTTTTCAGTTGTGTGCATTTTAAGAAATTAAATATCACATGTCTCAATCGGTGAAGGAAAACATCGTGAGGAAACCTGCATACCAGAGAATTATCTTAATTCTCTGCGTGTGTGAAGTCTGCCAATCCGCATTGGGCCAGCATGGTGGACTATTGGCCTAACCCCTCTCATTCTGAGAGGAGACTCGAGCTCAGCAGTGAGCCGAATATGGGTTGATGACGAGATTAGTAAAATAATTTTCAAAATTGGTTTAATTGATCCTGTGATTAACCTCACATACTTTATCTATACTAATATTATAAAGAGGAAAGATTTGATTGTTTGTTGGCATTGAATAGGCCCTAAAACTACTGTACTGTTTTGAAAAATTCTTTCACTGTTGGGAAGCTCCACTATCCCCGAGTGCTATAATAATATTTTATCACCATGTTCCTACAGGAACAGGAACCACATGAGTGAAACTGTGTGGCGTCTCTAACCTTACCTTTCTTGATTTTTGGTGGTGGGAGGCTTCAGCTGTGGCTAGTTACCACCCTACTGACAAAGACGTACCGCCAAGCGATTTAGCGTTCCGGTACGATGTCATGTAGAAACCAAAAGGAGTGTGGATTTTCATTCTCCTCCTAACAAGTTAGTCCGCTTCCATCGTAGATTGCATCATCACTTACCATCGGGTGAGGTTGTAGTCAAGGGCTAACTTGTAAAGAATAAAAAAAAAAAGTCTCAACATCATCAATAATCATTCTCATATGACACTATTTCTTAATTTCTCATTTATTGACACTGCATTCATACTCATCAATGCTCTTATCTCTGCTGTCTTTTTATTACTTTTATGCCTCTCCTGCCATACCCTACTTTCACTTCTTTTATCTTTAGCTGGTCACTAAAACTTTCAGTACAAACTTGAGATTGGGATGCTGAATTCTTTTTTTCTTTATTTAAAGAGATTTTTCACTGAGCGAATATGCCTCTCTGTTTTAGCTTAAATTTAAACTTAATTATACTACACTAATACATCTATAAAAATTCTTATTCATAGAATGGTAAGGAAATATTTTCATAGGGGATGCCTATTGGCTTTGGCTATAGGTTTGATTTCCATGACTGGAAAATATTTGTGAAGAACATGGATGTTTTCCAGTGTGTTGGTGTTATATGTATTTATGTATACTTAATATACTATGTATTTGTCATATTTACTAGATGTTTTATTACCTGTAATACAAGTTATGCTAACTTTGAGGCTAGATGGCAATGTATTGTCCTATTATATATTTATTGATTGTTTGTTTCATTTTTTCAGAAATCTCTCTGGAAATGCAATCTCCACTCTATCGAGAGAGCTTCATCTTCCAAATTTACAAAAGTTGTAAGTATTGTCTGCTCTAGACATCTAGATTTTTATCACAATACAAAATGGTGTCAATTAGATAAAGTGGTATATTATAATAATTTATAACACATATAAGTAATTAATTATTATCATTAATTGTTTTATATTGAATCTTTTATTTTATTAAACTAAATAGTTATTCTTATAGATGAAAATTTTTGTGTCTGTGTGCGTGCTTGCATGCTTGCTTGCGTATGTGTGTGTGTGTGTGTTTGTGGTCAACATTTCGTCTTCAATAACACATTCTCTAGAGAAGTATCAAGGAACAAATCTAATTAAAGTTATTTACTGTTTGTTGAATATCAGCTTTTTTAACAATGTGTGCTAGATTCATAACCTTAAGTGTTACAATGATATACTTGTAATGTGACACAGTGCCATGAATATTGGTGTAAAATATAACTATATTATGCTGTTTGCAGGGATCTGAGCAGGAACCAGATATCGCTGATTGAGTCTGATGCGTTCTACAATATGACATCATTACAACGCCTGGATCTGTCGTACAACCAGATCAATAACATTTACAAGGACATGTTCAAGAGTCTGATTAATCTTGAGAGGTTGATTTTATCCCAGAATCATATAACAGTGCTGACTGTGGGTACTTTTGACTTTCTAGTGGGTTTGAAACAATTGTGAGTATCATCATTATTATTAGAAATTAAAATGGATTGTATAAAAAACTGAATTTGTTGTATAAAAAAAATATTTTGAACTGTATAGTGTATGCTTCCTAAATTGAAATAAAGAAGAAGAGACATTATTAAGAGTATATATTAACACTTAACATTCAGGCAATACTTATTAACATTGACTAAAATTACTTCAAAGTAAAGTGAACTTTAAATAGTAGTGATTAAATTCACATTATTAAATATGGTCATGTAAATTTAAAGTTTATTGGTGTCTTAAATTAGAGATGTGAGTAGTAGTAATTAATAGACATGCTAATTAGAAATGAATCCATGTTCAGTGAATGTTTTTAAATTTCACGTAATATAGTCAAATGTCAACACACTAGCCCAATACAAACATGAAAAAATAAGTCCTTAAATGTGCCTTAAAAATGCCTTAGAGTAGTGTGAGTAGAATAAAGAATAATTAAATTTTTACTTGTTACAGAGACATAACAGACAACCCACTGATTTGTGATTGTGAATTGTTATGGGTCGGAGATTGGTCCAGAAACACAAGTGTCAAGCTTGTTGGCAGCCCTAAATGTGCCTTCCCTGAGAATATGGTGAACAAAACTGTGCGCAAATTGAGAATATTCCTCGACCTATCAGCATGTGGGAGTGTTTTGCCATCAAACACCTTGATAGTTAAACCAAATCACGACCAAGTGGTCTTCGAAGGAGATGCATTAAAACTAACCTGCAGCGCTCCCTTTGCATCTGTTGTTGCTAAATATGAGTTAAAATGGGATCATCCGATGCTTGAGATATGTGACGTTAACATCACAAATACAGATATGCAGGAGGAGGGGATCGCTGAGAGTTCTGTGTTCTTTCCAAACATAAGTTCATACCACATGGGGAATTGGACTTGTATGTACAATGACCAGAATCATATTAGACACAATTACACAGTACAGATATTGGTATTGTCGAAGCAGACCCAGTATTGCAAGACGGATCACACTATGGGGAACAAAGGACTTTATTCCTGGCCACAGTTATTGCTAAATCACACAGCTACAGTTCCTTGTAGAAGCGGCGATGGTGTTGCATACAGATATTGCAATGCAAACGCAACATGGAGTCCGGCAAATACAACTCAGTGTTCCTACATCAGCAATATAACGAAATTATTGCAGCAATTTGCGTTGCTCAATGTGAGTTTGGTGCAGTATTCTGCATTGAATGCAACAGAACGGTTGGCTATGCTTATACAGGAGAAGACATATCCTTTGGCGGAGATTTCTGATGCTGACGACGTCATGTTCATAGCACGGGCAATAAGGAACTATATGCAGCACATATCAGAGGAGACAAATTTAGGTAATGTCTGAATTTAAAATGTTGTATATCTATCTAATTGTAATAATGCACTTTGACATATATTAATGATGGTATTCCTTCAATGTTCGTAGGTTCAAAACTTTTGGATGTTATCAGTTCTGCCATGAACATATCAGCTCCGGTGATGACTCGAGCAGAGACACTGTATGGGTCATGCACCGACATGGCCAAGGCTGCTGAAGAGATATCTATGTACACTAGAAATGTTGAGGCGCACAAGGTAAAAAATTAAATAATAATTTAATGTAATACAGTAATGTAACATTATAAAGAAGAAAAATTTGCATTTTTGTATGTAAGTAACAAACAAACTAACAAACTACTGGACTTATTTGAAAAATTTTTTCACCAATAGAAAGCTAAATTATTGCAGGGAGTAACAGGGTATATTGTCCCTGTATGGCAATTTGCAGGACTTCGGCAGGTTCTGCTTGGTCAGCAATAAAATTGATGATTACCAATTTTGTTACTAGCAAATATGAGAAATAGCATAGCTGATTTTTCATAAAGTCATAGCTCATTAGAGCCACCTGGCAGTCGAACAGCCTCGCCAAGACTTTGAGCAACCATTAGTTGAATGCGCAAACAGATCTTAAGACTGCAATTGTAGAAAACTTTTCTCATTTTATTAAAAGTACTTTGTACTAATTCAATGCAAGACTTAACTTCCTGATTGCTGCTCCAAGTTTCATTAACCCACATACCCAAATAATTTTTATTTGCATACTCTCTCCACTTTTTGGCCTGCTACGATAATTTAAAGGTTATCAATACAGTGTTTTGATTTAACCATGAATGCTTGGTCTCAAGTTAGTTACTTGGTCTTAGTTGTGTGGATTTTAAGAAATTAAATATCACGTGTTTCAATCGGTGAAGGAAAACATCGTGAGGAAATCTACCTAAATTACTAAACCGTGCATACCAGAGAATTATCTTAATTCTCTGCGTGTGTGAAGTCTGCCAATCCGCATTGGGCCAGCGTGGTGGACTATCGGCCTAACCCCTCTCATTTTGAGAGGAGACTCGAGCTCAGCAGTGAGCCGAATATGGGTTGATGACGACGACGCTTGGTCTCAACTATGCAATGGATTTGAATATTAAGCAGATTCTTTAAAAAAAAACTTGCAGATAAATATGGCAGTAGATCGATTCCCGGTGCGCGAAGGCTTCGGCGGGGTGACGTGCGTGTGGTACAGCGAAGTGCACGGGGCGGCGCCGCGCCTGCACTGCTCCACCACCAACCGCACCGTGGCGCCGCTGCTCACCGTCACCGACTCGCTCATACACGCCAGCGTGCAGGTAAACACGGCAGTAGAGCGCTTCAGTGGGTGACGTGCGTGTGGTACAGCGAAGTGCACGGAGCGGCGCCGCGCCTGCACTGCTCCACCACCAACCGCACCGTGGCGCCGCTGCTCACCGTCACCGACTCGCTCATACACGCCAGCGTGCAGGTAAACACGGCAGTAGAGCGCTTCAGTGGGTGACGTGCGTGTGGTACAGCGAAGTGCACGGGGCGGCGCCGCGCCTGCACTGCTCCACCACCAACCGCACCGTGGCGCCGCTGCTCACCGTCACCGACTCGCTCATACACGCCAGCGTGCAGGTAAACACGGCAGTAGAGCGCTTCAGTGGGTGACGTGCGTGTGGTACAGCGAAGTGCACGGAGCGGCGCCGCGCCTGCACTGCTCCACCACCAACCGCACCGTGGCGCCGCTGCTCACCGTCACCGACTCGCTCATACACGCCAGCGTGCAGGTAAACACGGCAGTAGAGCGCTTCAGTGGGTGACGTGCGTGTGGTACAGCGAAGTGCACGGGGCGGCGCCGCGCCTGCACTGCTCCACCACCAACCGCACCGTGGCGCCGCTGCTCACCGTCACCGACTCGCTCATACACGCCAGCGTGCAGGTAAACACGGCAGTAGAGCGCTTCAGTGGGTGACGTGCGTGTGGTACAGCGAAGTGCACGGGGCGGCGCCGCGCCTGCACTGCTCCACCACCAACCGCACCGTGGCGCCGCTGCTCACCGTCACCGACTCGCTCATACACGCCAGCGTGCAGGTAAACACGGCAGTAGAGCGCTTCAGTGGGTGACGTGCGTGTGGTACAGCGAAGTGCACGGGGCGGCGCCGCGCCTGCACTGCTCCACCACCAACCGCACCGTGGCGCCGCTGCTCACCGTCACCGACTCGCTCATACACGCCAGCGTGCAGGTAAACACGGCAGTAGAGCGCTTCAGTGGGTGACGTGCGTGTGGTACAGCGAAGTGCACGGGGCGGCGCCGCGCCTGCACTGCTCCACCACCAACCGCACCGTGGCGCCGCTGCTCACCGTCACCGACTCGCTCATACACGCCAGCGTGCAGGTAAACACGGCAGTAGAGCGCTTCAGTGGGTGACGTGCGTGTGGTACAGCGAAGTGCACGGGGCGGCGCCGCGCCTGCACTGCTCTACCACCAACCGCACCGTGGCGCCGCTGCTCACCGTCACCGATTCGCTCATACACGCCAGCGTGCAGGTAAACGAGCGAGCCTCAATAGCTCAACGGTAAGAGCGGTCGGACTCATCACCGAGGGGTGGTGGTTCGATCCCCGCCCCGTTGGTTTATTGTCGTACCCACTGCTAGCACAGTCTTTCCCGACTAGTTGGAGGGGAATGGGAATATTGGTCATATTTAAAAAGATATGGTAAATATTCTTTAAAAAAAAAAAACACGCCTGTGAATAACCAACTGAGTCCTCGTTCGCGTGGTACAGGGAGGAGGGAGGGGGTAATATATAAGAGGTTTACTGAGCAAGCAATGGGAAATAATATCCATTAATAATATAATATCCCATAATATAGAATAATATTTTTAATATTAAGATAATTCATTCTAACATTTTCTAAAGTAAAGCTTGCTTCCAAACGCGCTACTGAGACAAATAAATTTCTATCTTTTCATTATTTATTATTCCGTTCCAGATACCACAATCATTTCTATACAGCACGACAGAGTGCGGGACGGTGCTGCAAATGCAGCAACACGACCTGGTGGTGTCGGTGTACGAGGTGGCCACACTGTTCCCTCTGCTGCCCGTAGTGGACGACGGGCCGATGCGCGGACACCGCTCCAAGGATTACTACGGACGGAGCACGAAGAGGGAAGATATGAACATGGAGATCACTTCGCCTGTCATTGGATTTCAGTTAGGTAAGTCCTTATGACATCTTTCGTCCAAAATTCCTCAGTGCCTGACGAAGTCTTCGAACGGTGGGTATTGCCAGTGATGACATAAGACATAAGACGGATCCGAGACTATGGACGTCTCGGATGGGCCGAAGGTCAAATTAAGATCTAATTTTGACTACCAAAATTCCTCAGTGCTTGACGAAGTCTTGAAACGGTTGCCAGTGATGACATAAGACGGATCCGAGACTATGGACCTCTCGGATGGGCCGAAGGTCAAATTAAGGTCTAATTTTGACTATTATTTATGTAGTATTTATAGTATTTTAATAAAGATACTTGGACTTAAGAAAAGACAAAACTATTATCTGCCTTGTTAAGTCTTATGTTTGGGTTCGAGTCTTGGTTATGAATTATGGATCATTTCATTCAATCATTATTATCAGTAGTAGTTCAAAAATTCGTGTTGTGACCCTCTGCACTTATGAAAACGCGTAAACCTGGTCTCAATCATTATCATTGCCATGTGAGAGTGACCAAAAGTGGTTTATTTAGCTCATAAATCCCATTCGTATACGAGAGCGACCCATATAGTGGTCTTTTCAAATAGTCTTGAAGATGATGACTATTAAGAGCGCGCAGCGCGTCGGTACGATATGGATAAAAATCGAAGCGCAAACGAGACGCCGAATTATGACTTTCACGTGAGTGAAAAGCACGGAGCGATTGACGCGCGACGCAAATTTTATGACGTGAGCGCCAAAACCATTTTTACCTAATTGCAAGTAAATTAAACAACATAACGGCCATGTTCAAGATATACACCTAATTTTCTATACAAAACAAAAATTTAAGATAATAAGTTTGCTTTTCCTGAGATTGAAAGCAAAATGTGAGCAAAACATGTATTTTTCAAAAAAATAAACTATCGAGAGTATTTTGTGTAGTTATAACGAAGCTAACACTTTGAAATAACATTTACCTAAATATCAGGTTCTTAACTTTTCCAGATTCTGAGATCCAGAACCATCTGTAACCACCAAATTATATATTGCACACTCTTAATGATATTTATCGTGTTCCAGCGAACGCTTCGCTCCGCGGCGAGTTGCTGGAGCCCATCATAGCGACGGTGCGCGGGCGCTCCATGGGCGGCGTGGATGGGCGCGCGGCCACCTGGGACCCGCGCACCAGGCGCTGGACTGACAACGCGTCCGGTGAGACATTCTCAGCTACAATATCATAGAATTCTTTATCTAGTCAAGAGAAAGAAAGCCGCCTTGGTCATTCTTTTTTTTTATTTTTAAGTTAGCCCTTGAATACAATCTCACCTGATGGTAAGTGATGATGTAATCTAAGATGGAAGCGGACTAACTTGTTAGGAGGAGGATGAAAATCCACACTCCTTTCGGTTTCTACACGACATTGTACCGGCGATACATCTTTGTCGGTAGGGTGGTAACTAGCCACGGCCGAAGCCTCCCACCAGCTAGACCTGGAGCAATTAAGAAAACCTCAATCAGCCCAGCCGGGGATCGAACCCAGGACCTCCGTCATCAAATCCACCGCGCATACCACTGCGCCACGGAGGCCGTCTTTCGCTCTATCTTAACGAAAGAGTGGCTTTTTTCCTTTTTATTTATATATTTCTTCGCAAATTTATGTAACTTAATTTTTAATTTGTTCAACTATTAATTTTAAATATTAGTACGACCTATCCTTTGTGCATGATGTACCTTTCAGTAAAATTATGTGTTTTGTATTATTTAAGACAATTTAGTTCCATTTACATATGATTTTGTTGGTGATCCAAATAAATAAATAAAGAAAGAGCGATATATCCGGTTTGGTGGTCGACAATATACCTATGTCTTTATGAGATATATGCGTACAATGTTTATTGCTGCACATTGAAGAACACATTCAGACTTTTACCGCTTGATTTTTGTGAGTGAGAACATAGAGAGTGGAAATTTAGGGGAAAGAAACTCAGAGGAGGGCATTGCAAGGCACTTGTGTGTACACTACAACTAACTAATACAGTGATATAGAATAGCGCTCCTATCAGTAGCGCTATTCACTAACGATGTTTTTATAACTCGACTGCAAGAGCTTCGAATTCGTATCTATCGCTCTCTGTCTTTAGTATCATGTTAGACAGAAAGGGATGAAAACTATTTACAAACTCACATTGTTGAGTTAGCATTGTTACAGAATAGCACCACTGATCTTCCTACATAGACCTGAGTCGCTCACCTTTTCAACGACACTTACATATGACTTAAATATAAGCCTCAACGTATTGTTTCAGATTGCAAAGTGTCCCACGTGGTATCAGAAATGATAATAATGACCTGCACAAAGTTGGCCTACGTAGGCTTACTCCAGAACGTCGAGACCGGGATATACGGCGCAAGGACTGACGGGGCCCGCTTCAAGGTCTCCCACCCAGCCATCTACGTCGGCAGCCTCATACTCATCGGCAGTGTAAGTTGCGCTACCTTGACCTACATCATGTGTTACCCAGCTATACAGATGGCGAAGAAGTCCAAACACGCCCTCATCAACACCTGGATAGCCATTGGACTGCTCTGCTTCTTGTATACTTTGGGAATCTACCAAACTGAGGATGTGAAGCTCTGCCAGATTTTGGGACTTTTGATACACTATCTGTCGCTTTCGTGCTTGTTGTGGATGTGCGTATCTGCCAGTAATATGTATAAATGGGTGACAAAAACGCACAATCCCGTGAGGACGCCGGAGGATGATATCCCACCAGATGTTCCTATACAGAAACCTATATTGGGGTTGTATTTAGTCGGTTGGGGTATATCGTTGATAGTGTGCGGGATATCCGGGGCGGTCAACATGAAGGACTACGCCGGGTATTCTCAGTGCTTTTTGAGCACGGCGCCCGCTTTGAGCGCTTTATTTATACCGGCAGGTATATTGCTCATGTTTCTCCTGATTCTGTTCCTACTTATACGGTGTACTATAAGGAGTATGAATGTTCAGTTGTCAGAGGGGACGCAGGCCACAGAAAACGTTGATTTGGAAATGTGGGAGCCGAATCAGGCGAACGAACCCGAAAGGAGGAGTTTAAAATCGACGGTAGATTCAGAAATCGATGACGTCGAACACACTCCAATAATACAATTGCGTGCTCAAGTAATTGTCCTGTGTCTGTACGTGTCCGTCTGGTCGTGCGGAGCGATCACTGTGTACAGACCTTTACCGGCGTATCTTCCTTACCAAGAAGACATTTGTAGTATAATATACGCCGTGTGTGCGACAGTTTTGGGCACTTTCATTCTGTTCTTCTATGGAATAGCTCGGAGCGACGTTAGAGCACAGTGGTCGATGATGCACTGCTACCTTCAATCTAGTAAACAGTGCTGTAGAAATAGAAGCGTGTTCGATACTAATCAGCAGAATCTTCCGACTAATCCCACCAATACGACGTCTCCGCAACACATACCCAACGATAACAGATCGGGGTCTGGCAGTAGAAGCTCCAACAGAACAAATACAAAGACAAATAACAGCGGAACGTACAAGGCGGGCGCCGATTTAAACGGCCAGACGTTGCCGAAAGATCTTAAAAATACAAACGGCAAGACTCCCAATATAAATCTGGTGGTGCTGCACAGGCAACAATACAGATCGAACAATTCCATGATGACGTACCCGGAGTCGGGAACTGTAGGTCCCGAAATCTTTTATAATCCGAACCAAATGAACGTCGCAAAGAAGTTTTTTAAGAAACAAAAACAACATATGAAGAGAAACTGTCTCGAGTTGCCCTTGAGGCGGGACTTCGACGACGATTCTCACGTCTCCCTACCGTTGCCGAGCAAAGAAGCTTACAACGGCGTCGCCAGTTTTCTCAACGCCGGTACTAAAGTCAACAACACGAACCAACACGTGGAGCGAGTGAACAACGGTATAAAGGAATCGAGAAACGCCGGCAACCCAAACTTGCTGGAGGACGAATCAAAAGACAATTTCAAAAGCTATTCAACAGATCGCAAGTCGTGGGCCAAGAGCGACGACCCGAAAATTGGGAGAGCGCAAATAATGAACATTTACACGAACGTGCCTGAAACCCAAGTGCCTCAACACCAAGTTATTAAAGCCAACGTTCAGAAAAGCCTGAACGGTCAAAGGAACAGCGTTTCAGAAGAGTGTTTGCAGAGTCACGCGAGCGAACACCCTGAAATGCGAACGATATCGCAGCAGTGCAGCTTGGAGTACAGCTCGGCTTCAGAAATTGCGATGCCCCACACGTGTTCAGATCAGACCCTGAACACGCATTCAGAGATGACGTCTTTCCAAGAAACCCACAGTGCCTTATGTTCGACGAACGAAATAACCGACACGGAGAGTTTCGGCCAGTACATAGATTACCTCCAGCCTAACAAAGGTAATGAGAACAAGGACACGATAGATAAATCGTTGCAGGATATATCAGAGGAGTGCACTATGAACAGCGAAGACGTCAACAGATCGAGCTCCTCGCATCATTTGGATGCGGGTTTGGGAGAAATGGATAATTTATTACAAAATCCTGACGATGAAATCGAAGGGTCCAAAGACAAAATAGACGACGACAAAGAGACGTTCTTCATGGCGAAGACTACGTACGATTTCGAGACCTGCAGCACCAATGCTAGCGAACAGGGTTTCGAGAACGAAAGCGATATATACTGTCCTAATTATCAAATGTCTGAAGTCAGCATACGGAGTCACGGCTTGTACGCGCCGTCGCCATCGTCGATGTGTCCCAATGAGATCAGCTTCAGCAACGAAGACGTTTCAACAATGGAGAGCCAGTATGTGAACTACGACCCGGGGTGGCGGAAAACGGTGAAAAACAACCCCAAATTAGGGAAATACGTGCCGACGCCCGCGTTGAGTTGTCCCGAAGTTAACCGCGATAGTAGTCCGCTGTCCTTTGCGAGTGAATTGGATGAACTATACACACAAATAACGAGTAGAGACAAAGATAGGACGGCGCGGAAAGACCACGGTCTCGATGTGACTGTAAACAGTGATGTTACGTTGAAGCCAGACAGTGATAGTTGTGTGAGTGAAGCGGTCTCAGATGTAGAGGGGAAAGGGGAAACGACTGTTTGAACTGGAACTTTACGTATATATTTTCTTGTAGAAATTGTTCTTGTTCTAAAGAAATGTTTCTATTCTATACATATTGTCTATGTAAAATAATAAGTTTTAGTGATGTTCTCTACATAACTGTGAACTCGAGATAAATGATGTTTTGTATATTTTTAAAAACTCTTGATAGTTTTTTTTATATAATTATACACAAAAATATTGCATAATGAGATTAACATTCATACGTTCGTTTATATAATAGCAAAAGGTAAACCCCACGTAAACAATGGAAGTAAAGTTACTACTGTATAGACTAAACTGCGGTAGCCGAGCAAAATTGCGCAGACTAAATGACGATAACTAAGTTCAAATTTCACAGACTAAATAACAATAGCTAAGGTAAAATTTCGCGGACTAAAAATGGTAATTGAGTTAGCGTTTCGACGTCTTAACGATTTAAGCGCAGACTAAACGATGTTAGCTGAGCTGTTGGCATTTCCAACGATTGTAGCTGAGTTAACATTTCGGAGACTAAACGATGGTAACTGAGTTGGCATTTCCGAGACTAAACGATGGTAGCTGAGTTAGCATTTCCGAGACTAAACGATGGTAGCTGAGTTGGCATTTCCAACGATTGCAGCTGAGTTAACATTTTGGAGACTAAACGATGGTAGCTGAGTTAGCATTTCCGAAACTAAACGATGGTAGCTGAGTTTGCATTTTCAAAGATTGTAGTTGTTGAGTTAACATTTCGGAAGCTAAACGATGGTATAGTAGCTATTTCACAGCACACAGAATGACAGGTGACAGTGTTTATGTTTTTGTAGTCTTGCGTCGTACAAGAACAGATAGCCATCCTTAGATATGTCCTTCTAAAGTCATAATTAAAATCTCAATATGAAATATTTATGGTCGTTATATAAAAATATATCTTCTGAAACTGCCATTTATATAAGTATACCAATATTTACGTAGTGGAGTGTATATGTAGAGAATTTTAGATTTTAAACTAACGCGAGTGTTTTACATAATACTGAAATAGATATATATGGGATAATAGGAATATGTTTTTATTAGTTTTATGAACTTGCATAACAACGCGGCGTAAAAATATCTTTAGCTTTGGTTGTTACAAGTCACAGGTTAATGATATAGTATCGACAAAAGCTCCAAATGAAGCTCGGAATGAAGAATGAGAATGATTGATTGATTGAGAATTGATCAAGGATCTTCTCATTTGTTTCTTTTCTTCTAAAAAATGACAATTTGATGGATTAAAAACTAGTCGGGTAAATTCACGCAAGTCGAACCATTTATATATTTTGGTATTATAGAGCCATTGTAAGCTGAATTTTGTATAATTCTAGGTTTAATTTGTAATTTATATGTACAGTTATTTTGTAAGTTTTTGTAAATCGGTCTGACATGAAACTCGGTCGCTCTGAATAAGTTTTAAAATATATACATTAAATTTTAAATTATAAATTTATTTTAAAATTTTGTATGCCCCGCGTTTTATAAACACTCTGTATACTTATAGAATATAGATCTATATACTTTTTCAATAAATGACCTGTCAAATGAATAAAGTGGAACTTTATTTTTACATTTCACTTATAGAGATTAGCATAAACTGAAAAATACTCTTCAGCTTATATAGCGTATAGATTTTCCTATTTTAACATTAGTTGTCACAAAACTTTCCTAATTGAACAGACCAACAAATTTTAAAATAAATATTTTTGAACTACTAAATGACGCTATAAATAGACGTAGAAAGTAATAAATCAAAAATGTATATTATAATATACATGAAATTATTGTGTTATACTCTAAGACATATATTATATCAGTCAGTCAGTTGAAAGTCGTTTTGATTAGATGTCTTTTGTTGGGTTAGTTTAAAAATGTCAAGAAACATTGTTTCCAAACCAAAAACATTATTCTAGCACTTGCCAACATAAAATACATTATTTTATTTATATTATTATCATTGTTTGGCAATAAATTCTATGTATATTATATTTTGAATATAAAATAATTACTCCAATTTTTAATAATAATTATTTGATCTCGAATAATATTATTTATTGTAAATATTTAATAATAAGTACCTACATACAACTATTATATTTTTTAACAATTGGAAGGTTTTAAATTAGTCATTTAAATTGTTTTATCCAGAGTTATCCTTTTCGATAGTTCACCTTAAGTTAATGTTTCTTATTTTAAAGAGGCAAGTTATACTATTTTTCGGATGAGTAAAATACAATTTTATGGATTTTAAGTTTAGAGCCACTGTATTAAAATTGCCTGTCATTATTATTAATATCAAAAATTACAATAAAACCAAATTGTACAATAAAACTAAATAACAGCATTTTAAAGTAAAAAATCCACTATATTGTAATTTGGTAAAGTGTGATTTGTACATAGTGATTATGTCAAAAAAGCTGTATCGTATGGTAGCATTCGTATGGTCGCTGGATTTTAATTTCTTTCAGCATAGTGTTATAAGGTTGCAAATAGTCTTGTCAAAATCTGAAAGACCGCCTAAAATTTTTAAAAATAAGTGAAAAGTATTAGATTTAAATTAAATATAACTCAATATTGTAAATGTGCCAAAATATATAAAGTGTTGCTAATTGATATTAATGAATATTTTGTTATCTTAAGCTCCGGTATCCACAGTATTCGAAAACCTGTAATATTTAAATTCATCTTAATAAGTACGATTAAAAACTGGAAGGTTTATTACACTCAAATGTTTTATAACCTATAAGCATTTCATTTCTCGTATCGCATATCTAACTTGGGAGGAATATCTTGTGGTCAAGGCTTAAGTTGTAAAACATAAAAAAATCTATTATGTTACAGGTATTCAATCAGTTTTTACCTACTTACTCTATTTTTTATTAAAAAAAAATTGCAAATAAATTTTATTTACTTATTTTTTTAATAATCATTGAAGGTATTTATTTTAATTATAAATTCATTTGTCAGGCTAAGATCTTTCCTACAAAAAACCTTGTTTCATATCTTTTCTAGTCCGTGAATTTTGTGTTTAAAATCACTATCCTTTTTGTTTTATTATCAAATATAAATAATGAAGAAGTTGTTATTATATTAAACTGTAGATACATTTTGTAAGCTGAAATATAAAAGAGTGTCTAGTATTTTCTGTGAAAATCGATCCTTTTACCGGATCCCTTGCTTCTTGTAGCATCGACTGTATATATCTGTGTAAGATAATTTTTCTTTTGTTAATAGTTTCTAAAGAATGTGATATATTATGTACATTTTATACAATTCTTCCAGACTACATTAAGGATACGACAAAGTTGAAATGTTGTCTATAACATATCTTTTTAGGTCCTGGATTCGAATGGCTATGAAATTTATAATTTTTCAAGAATGTTATGTAAATTTAATTATATAAGCTACATAAAGGTACAGAAAACATTTTTTGTATATATGTATAGCAAAATTTCATATAAGGTCTTAAATCTGCCTTTGTCACTAAATGTCTACTTTGTATAAAAATTCTTAATTAATGTTGTCAGCTAATGAAAAAAATACATTTTATTTAATTAATTTAAAAAAATGCGCGTTTCTAATTTTTTTTTATTTTCGGTTTTAAGCCCTATATTTTATGTTCTTGTAAGATAAAAATAATTTGTTCTGCTTAGTTGACACTCGGAGTAAAGGCCCAGCCTCCATACAAAATTGGTACATGTCCTTTGTATACAATACAAATAATGAATATAATATCTGTAATTTTTCTGGTATTCAAATCAAGCCCCTGGTGATTATAATTTTGAAGTTGATGAAGCTCTAATGTTACTTCTTTTGAAAACTGTTTTTTTATATAAAATCTTAATACAATTACTGTAGTAGACGTGTATTAAAATGGACTATTTATTAATAAAGTCCTATGTATAGTTTTATCGAGTTATAGACAGAAATATCCTTTGTCGTATCGTTATTGTTGTCATTTTAGGGTCTATCCACATTTATCGGTAGTAATAAGTAACTCTAATGGTTTTCTTTAGATCTGTGACAATTAAAACAGAGTTAAATCATCAATTTCTCAAGTCATCAATTTACTATTTATCAAAGTTTTCTTTTTGCACAAGATATCTCACACGAGTATCGAGTTGACGGTCTTCGTGGCGCAGTGGGAGGTCCTGGGTTCGATCCCCGGCTGGGTTGGTTGAGATTTTCTTAATTGGTCCAGGGCTGGCTGGTGGGAGGCTTCGGCCGTGGCTAGTTACCACCCTACCAGCAAACACATACCACCACGATACACGATGTCGTGTAGAAACCGAAATGGGTGTAGATTTTCATCCTTCTAGCCCGCTTCCATCTTAGATTGCATCCATCCACTTACCATCAGGTGAGATTGCAATCAAGGGCTAACTTGCAAAGAAAAAAAAAGACATTGTCTACTAATAGCAGTCTAAATTACAAATCGAAATCGAATTTGAAATCGAAAATTTCGTTTTCGTTTTCGTTGCGATGGGATGAAAGACAACAATTTTGATGCACCACCATTGGACGACATTTGTCTTTTTCTCTACATGATACAAGTATATAAACTTCATAAAGAGCGTTACTATTTCCACCGTTAATTTAATATAAACATTTGTAAGCCTTATTAAATTGCTAAGGTATATGTGGCTAGACCTTTGTCGTTCAGCTATTCACAAATTTCTAAACTAAATCGACAAAATAGAGCTATCCTTATCATTATGATAGTTATGGAGAAGGACACTATTAGTTGATGAATTCATTGTCATTTTAGTGTAGAAATGTGTGCAGCCGAATTTTTATCATAGTAGCGCGAGTAGTTCGCAGACTTTTTAAATGTTTGGAAATATATTGATACTTGTGAATATATTATATGAATAAATAGTGAAAATTTATAAAACAGTTAGCTTTTTGTGAGCATATTGCGTAATAAAAAAGGGCATTTTGCACAATTATCAATGAAGTTTTATTTATTTTGGAATTAAAACTTAAGTTCTATAATGCTTATCTGCTGAAATTATTTTTCTATTTCAGTAATAAGACGAACGAGTAGGTATTTAATAGAGTTCTCCAGTATATAGGGTGCTCAGGAGTATTTCCCACAACAAGGTGTTGACAAGTCCACTTGTAGGAGTCGAACTGCATAACTATATTTTTTTTAATTAAAAAAACCTTTTTATGTTTTTATACAAAGTAATTCAACTTAATCCGACAGTCCATGTAACACACACCTTTAACTATCCTTGCATTTTAAAATATGTATAGGTAATCGTGGTGGTAAGACTGTCGATATCGACTATATGTTGCAACTGGCACTCCGTACTTCACTAGTAAGCTACTTCATGGTATTTATCAATGAATAACTTTGGCTAGGTCATAACAAAAGAAATACTGTATGACTTTTTCAAAAGAGCAACTGCTGAGTTTTTTGCCGGTATCTTCTCAGCAGAACCTGCCTTCCGAACCGGTGGTAGAATCTTTACAAATAGTCAACTGACGTGTCAAAAGTGCTTGTAAACTGAGCCTACTTGAAATAAATGATTTTTGATTTTATTTGATTTGATAGTTTTTACTCCGAAAATATTCATTTCAGAACACGTTCCTTAGACATTTTTAATTAATTTTCCTTATAATATAACCCTAGAGTTACGGGAAATGCTCCCGAGCACCCTGTAGATCGACTTTAAAGAATAATATGCAATAACTTCATCGTCATCATCAGCCGATGAGCGTCTATGAAGGATTTTCAAACAACATCGGCTTTCTGCAACCCGCTTCATGACCACGTTCCACCTAGTAGAGCGTCGACCATCACTGTGCTTTCCGGTGCGGGGTCGTCATTCCAGCACCTTGAGACCCCAACTCCATCGGCTCTACGAAAGATGCTGTACCTACCTACCTATAATATGAGTTTGATGGCTGGATGGATAATTTTGACCGATAATCAAAGTTCAGAAAAGTAGATCAATAATTTGATTTTATCTAAACGCACCCTTAGGTAAAAAGATGTTATTGTAGGTATGTTTAAATCAATTGAACGTTCGGCGATTAGCAATGCATAGATCAAAGATCATGGGGGTCACATATCGTGATAAGGCGTCCGAGGTGCATTCATATCGGATGTTTTTTGATGACCTTACCTACGCGCATTATATAGCTTTGCTTTAAAAATGTCTCCGAAAATACACTTCTCTAGGTAGGTAGATAGGTATAAACGTAAGTTGACCTTGTCGCACTCACAGTAACGCGTTTTCGGGTGTTAGTAACGTGTCATACGCATAACGCAACCATGGCGTTATTTTTTTAATTATTTAACGGAGCACGCGTCTAACACTTTTGTTTATAATTGTATCTGCACAGACAACTGGCATTTTTGTTCAACTAAATAGCCGGGATATATATACCTACCCCTACCTACCCATAAATTCTAAACTAAAAACATTAGAAATACCTTCTATTACCAAAAATAAATTAGTAGCAGTCCCATAATATCTACGTAAAATACGTAATCCACCACACAGCACGCTGTTGAATCGTGGGTTGATTTGATATAGCTCGTCTTAATTAATGTAGTAACAGTCATTTCTAATTAACACTACATCAATCACGATCGTTATATACTGTAGGTCTATTGAGGTCAATTCTTTGCATACTTTAAAATGTCATCGAAGTATCATTGCGACGATAAAAATGTTGTTTATGCAATTAAGTATGTGATAAATGTATTTAATATGAGTGATATGGTTTGTATTCAGAAAATACTAACTTGTATCATTGCACTTTCAAACTACCCGTCTCGTTGATCATGAGGTGAGGGTTTAAAGGTCGTAGCTCATTAGAGCCACCCGGACCCGATCCGCACCACCTCGTCGCTTGGCGTCAGGCAGTGAACTTTGCGCGGTCAACGAATTTTCGAGTAGTATTTCACGCGAGGCAAGCATGCCATCATCGAGTAGTCCACTCGCAGTACGCGCGTGGACACCTCGCGAGCGAGGCCATTCGATGATGGTACGGCGTTCATATAGTGAGCGCGTGAGCCGTGGGGCGGTAATCCGGCCATCTTGCAAAATCCGTTCTTAATTGACCTCTGCTATCTCTAAACTACTTCCCTGCCAAAGGAGAATGCCAGATCCTGACCCAGTCCTAACTTAGAAATTTGCGGAAAATGTAAATGTACTAAATATCCAACTTTTAAATAATTATTTTTCAAAAAACCATTTTTTCTATTAAACTCCGAAATAGAAATCTGCCAAAAAAAGTAATTAAATCCATTTCGTTATTTCCTCGTAGCAGACATTGTCTACTTATTTTTTAAAACCTTATTTCGTCTTTGGGGTCTAGCCCTTTAAAGCGTTTTTATTCCATTTTAGTCACTTTAGGTTCGAAATGGCTAGAATCCAGAGCTGCGAAGTCTGATAAAAATGTAAAAATAAACTGTCATAACATTGTCAAACTGTCAGAACACGTAACACCTCGAATTAATTTGAAAATAATAAAATCACGCTTGTTTTAATGTATTGCATGTGCCTGTGTATTTACAAAAAAAAACAATCGTCGTTATTGGTTTTTTGTAAATGCACAGGCACTTGGCTGTATATCTATCTGTTTCATAATAAACTGCACATACTTAACCTTAAAATCAAACTTCAACTTAGATTTATTTTTATATCCCTAGTTTTGAAGGGTTAAAAGGTAATATTTGTTTAATAGTACAAAAAATCCAATAAAATGATATATAATACATTGTTGCAAATCATTTTTTTTAGTGGGTCAAACTTCTATACATTATCTGGCATTGTCCTTTCCTTTGTACATCTAGCGGTTTTTGAGATTTTGTGATTAATGACTTTTCGCATTTATATATAAAAAGAGCAAAGAGTTAAGTGTTTGTTTGCGTTGAATATGCTCCGGAACTACTGAACTGATTTGAAAAATTCTTTCACTGTTGGTAAGATACATTATCCTCGAGTGGTATAGGCTAAATTTTATCCTCGTATTCCAACGGAAACGGAAAATACGTGGGTGAAACCGTTTGCTGTTGTGTAAATAAAAACAAATTGCTATACAAAATAATATAATTTTATTTCTCCACTATATTAAACTATAGTAGGTTTAAAATTATTTACATCAAATATAAAAATTACAAATAATTAGTATGTTAATATAAAACTAATATTCGTATCTTCAATATAAACTGGGGCCGCGAGACAATAAAAAATAAAATATAGCGTATATAATCGTATGTAAATATGGCAAAAAAAAATATTTATATGGCAACATTTTAACAATTAATACAACAAAATCCTTGATTGACAAAATCTGTTACAAAAATGCTACACAACTAACATATACTTATAAATAATTTATAATCTCATGTTTTTATTTACAGCGAAAAATCAGTCTATTTTAGCACCTTCGAAATATGGATGCGAATTCGCCTATTTCTGACGTATTTATACTAGAAATATAAATAGGAATAGACAACATGAATAGTACATAGACACTAGACAATGTAAGTGAAGGTGAAAATAAATAATACAATTTACCAAATTGTAAATATTAAAATAATTGAGAGTTAAAAGTTAAAAGAGTATTATTGAGTCAGTAGCAGTTGATTTATTTTTACATTTACTTTTTGTAACGAATCGAGACACGCGGCAGCGCGCCAAGCCAAATTTAAGCTAAGCGAATGGTTTTTTTTTAAATTACTGACTACTGAACTAACAGATAATATAGATATTTGATGGTCCTTTCAAGTTCAGCATCCGACCTGCATAGCCTCCTCTGAATAGAATCACTATACGCATCAAAGTTTACATAGTGTCAATAAAAGTCTTAGAGGCGAGGCGATACTGGTTCGTTGCCGGGTGGCTCTAATGAGTTATGACCTTAATGCACCGATAGCCAGACCAATATATTGATGCTACTCGATATAGGACGAGATCCGGCATAAGAAATATATACCCTCATCTATTATTTGTTTGGGATATGAAATAACCGATAGGTATCCTCATTGACACATTGCAAAATGGTTGCCCAGTAAAATTGTGGATTACGTAGTTAAATTTATTATTTTACTTCCCTCATTGGTTAATAAAAAAAATCGTACACTATTTAAAGAATACACCCAATAGAATTAAAAAACGTAAAGTTGCCTGCTCTCAAACTGCAATTGTGGGGTTGCCAGATATAAACAGTTGAGTCAAATAAAAGAATGTTTTTTAGATTTTGTATATAAAATGTGTCTGGCTGCAATTTCACTAGGAAACCTATTTGCAAACACTGTCAATATTAACTATCATTTATTTATTATCACTTACTAATAACAGATGAGAGTATATATTTGTAATGTGGGATCTTAGACTAATAACTAAGCATAACTTATAAAATCTAATGAGTAATGATCACGCATTGGCTGGTAGAGCCAGTCGCGCGGTGAGCTCCCGCCCTCTGTCGGCCACTGCCCCCAGGACTCTGCCCATCAAGCCCCGGGACACCACTTCCTCGGTGGCCTTTTGTTTACCTAGAATGAGCATTTTCTTAAATACTAGTACCCTATCGGCAAAGACGTACGAGATACCAAGCAAGTTCCGGTACGATGTCGTGTAAAAACCGAAAGAAGTGTGGATTTTCATTCTCCTCCTAACAAGTTAGCCCTCTTAGATTGCATGATCGCTTACCATCAGGTGAGATTGTAGTCAAAGGCTAACTTGATCTTAAAGAACAAAAAAAAAGTGTGTGTCAGCTCCGAGGCCCGAATGGAGCTTACTCTTTCAGATCGACTGTTTAAATAGGTGTATGTTGCCCCGCAGCATACACTATGTACGTCTCAATACTTACGTCTGAAAAGTGAAACTGAATTTTACTGCTCATATTTTTTTCATACCGGGGGATATATAAAAAAAAACCGCTTCTTGAGGAGTAAACTCAAAAAAATTAAAAAAAAAAACAGATGGGTGAAGGCCGTTTCTTATATGGATCTTAGACTATTATGTATAAAGGAAAATATATTAGAATCTTTCACACATTATAATTGTTATAAAGTACAGAAATGCCTCACCCACGAAGAAGTCCAGCACCATACCCGGCAGGTCTTTGTCCCCCGGGCCTGGTGAGGTGACCAGCCTCAGCGCGGGACTGACGCAGAACTGCGCGCTCGCCACCAGCTGTGCTGCACTGTCTCGTGACCCCACCAACAGGCCCCGGACCTGGATCTTGTGTTCTGGGTGGATACGGTACCAGGCTGCACCTGCGTGTATTAAATGTTAAACGTTCGAAATTCGAATATTTCTCCACGCTCGCGGGTAAAGAAAGATTTTGCGCTTTAATTACAAGCTGCAAAGAAAGGCTTTGTAGGGGTTCTTAAGACACGGGCTAATCTAGTTTAAGGGTCATGCCATTGTAAAATCTACTGCATATTTTTTTAAATAAAACAATCCTTATTTTGAGTAAAATTACTAAAAAAATACAATTTGTTTTCATGAATCTAACTAAGGCTGATTAGACTCAATTCTTGTGACTCAAGTGTTCTTTCGAATGACTTGACTCAGTCAGACTTTGTCAGTGACAGCAGACATGAGTGTTTCTTAGATATGTGTCAGATTTGAGTCAACGGAACCTCACCGTAAAGCCACCGCTGATACTTTTTCTTCGTTCTGGTAAAGTTCCCTTATAAAGCAGATGGTGGCATTTCATTAGTGGGTATTCTTATATTACCTCTGTGGGCAACACCACGTTGCTGTCGACTATTGGCGCTTGGGGCTACTGGAGCGTCGTGGAGCGAGCATATTGGCAGCTCTGTGCCCGGCTGCCAATGACGACATGCCAACATTGGCCTAATTCACTATTTTGGTCTTGGATGACATTTTGTCAATTGATTAGTTTTTAATTTTGATGGGTTGATAATAAAAACCATAATAGGGAATAGGCCAGCAGATCGCTGTCGTCAAGCGTTGTTGGTACGATTGGCAAAACACCAATCAAGAATGCGCTGCGGTCAGTGACGCGCTTCAATGAGTGCGCCATCATCGAATACTGTTGGCAGTGCCGATTGAAGCAACCAATGGGGAGCTCCGAAGATTGGTTCCGCGGAGTTAGTACGCGATCTTGAAAATGACTTTAAAAAGAGACGTTCGTTGTGTCGCAGGGATATTTTGATTATGCAAGTCTCCATGTTTTAAGCCTCACTGTAAAATTAAATCTAGTATAAAAAAATTGGAATTCATGTGTGAAGGTGGTTACTTCACCTCTGACATAGTTGAGCGCGCCGCTCCAGTCGCGCGCGCGCGAGCTCGCCCACTGCGTGCCGTCCTGTAGCGCGCCCTCAGCTAGCCAGCGCTCGGGGAAGTGCGGCCACTGAAAGATATACTATTATGTCTATATCCTAGCCTTACCAAGGACATGGATATTTTACGAAAAGGAGATCTAAACCCTAGTTAAATCTTATCGTCTTCAAAGAGTAAACAAATCTTTCGTAGTGTGTCTATAGCAAGATCCCCAAGACCACAGAACAGACAACGCTAAAAGTGTTAGCTTTTAGCGTTGTCTGTTCTGTGGTCTAAAGCTAACGCTTTTAGCAATAGAAGTAGCAAGGGGGCGTGGTCCGCGTACACCCGGGTGTGCGGAACAACGCAAGCGTGTCCGCTCATGTACTAGCAGTCTTGTTTTGTTCTGTGACAAAAGGAATAAATAATATTCAACTCTAAAGTAAGGGTGACATATTTCATTTTTCACTAAATTTTAAACTGCCATTTAGACCACTTCCCTGGGTACGTTGGTTTCAATATGAAGAATTGGCACTTTATAAATCTAGTTACCTCTTATATCTGTGCCCAAGACAGTTAGGGACCTACCGATGCATAAGTTTAAAACAATGACACCGTCGTGTTCCGTACGTTCTATCTGCCTATTATTGATTAATCTGTTGTGTACCTGTATGAAGTGCGTGGAGCCGAGGCAGAAGGCGGCGGGCGGGTGCTGCCAGTACAGGTTGGGATGAGGCGCGGCTATCACGGCAAACTTGCTGACCAGCGCGCCATGGCAGTGCACCAAGTACCTGATACCAGAACACGTTGATCTATCTAGTTTATGGCTGGTTTAAGGGTCAGACCAGTTATTGTATAGGATCTGCCTCGTTAGTCGTTACTTTTCTGTCAAAGTATATGATCAACGATCTAATGCGATTATAAAAACTGTCTCTATATAATCGATGTTAAATAGTTGTAATCGTGTTCGTCGGTTAAAGAGCTCCGTAAAAATACCTTTTTGTGTAATTGAATGGTGTAAAAAACGGGCACAAACTTCTAGTTTAGTATAAGATATATAGCAAATCTAAGCTCGTTTTCCTCAGAAAATGACAGACAATTTTGTTCGTGACTATGAGTGCTAACCAGGTCCTTCTATAATTGGTCTGAGGTTTAAGGTTATGGTTATGGATTCTTGTCACCACAGAACGTTAACTCTAGAATTCTAGATGTCATTATGTCATTGATATCCATAGAACTTGCACGAGCGTTATAAGTCTTCATTCGCTTGGCTAGGGTATGGAATTCTCTCCCGATGTCTGTGTTCTTGATTCTTTCAACATGGGCATGCCTAGTCAAATTTTAGACCACACCTGCACTTAACATGAGGTCGGAGGAAGATTGTAATTAAACGCGAGCTTATTAAAAAAATATGTAAGTGGAGTTCTATAGAGAACAGCGGAGTAGGTATTGGACTATAAACCTAGACGGTTAGGAATTTCGATAAATTTAAATTGAGCAGTTTATTTTTTACCACTTAGATACTTTATCTTCAAGTTATCAAAATTTGTTAGAGATTTGTTCGGAAAATAACAAAATATACTTGTGTTGGTAGTTGGTCCTCTGTCCAATCATATAATTCTCCGAAACTATCATATTACGCTGCCAGCCTACCCAAGCGAAGCGAGGCAGCGGAGCCGAGAAACGGAGAAATATTAACCAATAGGATTGCGCAAAATCTCCGCTCCTCATAAGTGGACAGGGACTTGCGAGGTAGTTTAAAAATTCACATCCCACAAAACTGGTAAGCGGAGCGGGGATTCATGTGCGGGGAAGCGAAGCGGATAAGTTTCATTGGGAAGTCACTTCGCTCCGCAGCCTCGCTCCGCTTCGGTGGACTCATTATTCCGTTTCTCCGCTACGCTCCTCGCTCCGCTTTGGTGGACAGGCAGCCTTAGGATGATAAAAGCGTGTTAAGTAGCGCAGTCGGGATTATGAAAGCGTGTATCGAATTAAAACCAATTTAATATTATCAACAACTATCAAGTATTATAGTATAAGAGACAGCTGCACTTATTATTAATTTTATTAAGCATTAAATATATCTATGATTTGAATTCATTTAACACAATATAGAAAAAATATTGAGCTATCCATTCGCTTAGAACATAACGTTATGCTTTTCTGTCTGTAAAGACTACTAACAGGTTAGAAAGCAGAGTCTAATGAAAAGAATCAAAAACAAACTTAGCAGATCTTAAAAAAACATCTTCGTGTGTTTAAGCCAGCAGGGTAATTATAAAGTTAATCGTCTGACGTTCTAGAAAGCTACGCGAGCGCCGTGGTTTAAGTATCCACAGATGAGATGATATATATAGAAATTACCAGTAAAATAATGGTTTAAAATCCATTCCCGTTGCAGACGTCCCAGGTAATCACTAAAACGTGAATTCAGACCACGATTAAAGGGGCGTTAGGACTGTGCCTGACTGACTATATCAGTTAGTCCCTCGTCTCTTAGGCCTGGTTCAGACTACTTTAGCATTTTAGTCGAGTGGCATACTAAACTACTTGCTACCGTCTAAAAATCTTTCATACTCGACTAAAATACTTAAGTAGTGCGAACTAGGCGTTAAAGCTGAGTATCATAGAAGACTCCCTAAAATTCCCTACATTCTTCTAGCCCTTAGACTTTACTCTTACTGAGATTTTACTCCAATTTTTCATCATTTAACCTACTGTACCGATGCTGCTGTTATTGTATTAAAAAGCAGCAGAAAAAAACTAGTTGTGTTGTATGATAATGTATAAATGAAAACAAGACTCATTAGCTGATCTCTTGAACTATACTCCAATAGTTTCACCGTCTGGTGACATACAAAGTGTTCAAGGCATGTCTGTGATGTGAACCAAGAACTTTGGAATTCAAAGGCGCTGATAACACTATAATCGTGTGTTGTAACTCATAACTGATTAATTATTACTATCTGCGCTTATAAAAAACTTGTATAGGTAATTATGGTGTCATTAACCTACATGATTGTTAAGATTTATTTCAAAAACTAATTGAGGTAATATGGAACAGAAGCAGACTTTATCTACTTTTCTGAATTACATCTTTAGCGACCTTATACAACATTTAGGCATAAACAACAGCATCAGACAAAGACAGGCAAGCAGTCGAGAAGACAAAAGGTAAAATGTCGACCAAATGCGGTATAGATGTCCTAGTTCCATCTCTTTCGTTCCAATATAATGAAAAAGATGTGTTTCGGGTTGCGCCGCCATTGGTTGAAATTGGCTATTTTTCTCAACAAAAGTGTTTTTCAGATAGCATGGGTAGGGTGACAGTCACCTGTATGACGTTCATAATACATGCTATTATCGTGAATCGCGGCAAATTTTCGAGGGTGAAACGAACTGTCACCCGCACCATCCTACATGAAACAAACTGTAATATTACACAACTAGAATAGTAGTAATCTTGTTCAAATGGCGCGTGTGACAGGCCTAAAGGCTACTATTGAGGATTTCTTGCAAGAGGACTCAATATTTTATAGCCTAAACCAGTGAAACCCAGGATATCATAATACGAAGCTGTACCTATAGGCTAACTACTGTACTAGAAAGGCAGACTTCAAAATCAATTAATCATTAATGGTTAATTATGGATTTACTTTCCAGTTTCTACTCACCAGGTCATCATACCACCAATGCCAAAGCCAATCACCATTGCTGGATTACTATCTGAAGCCCCAAGAGCCAGCAACAAAGCTCTTAACTCCTCCACGGCTCTCGGTGGGGATAGATCACTCCTCCCACCTCCTTCACTGCCTCCAGTTCCTCTTAGATCCAGAGTTATCACGTGATGACCAGTCTCAGCTAGACGTCTGACGACTGCAGCCCATCTGGGCACCCACAGATCACCAGTGTCAGGCGCATCTCCAAGTATTAGAACTTTCTTGCCGCTTTTAACACCAGTTTCAACATAATGATATTTGACTCCCTAAAAATTTATTGCAATTATTTTATGGCACACCATTAATAGTATTATATTATATTTGATTGGATATCGACATTTGCAAATTATTATTTAAATATTTCAATGGTGGTAGAGATATGTATGTGGCTTGAACCATATTTATCTTGATGATATGTAGTACATCATAGGATTTGTTATCCATACTAACATTCGTCATCATCAACCCATATTCGGCTCACTGCTGAGCTCGAGTCTCCTCTCAGAATGAGAGGGGTTATGCCAATAGTCCACCACGCTGGCTCAATGGGGATTGGCAGACTTCACACACGCAGAGAATTAAGATAATTCTCTGGTATGCAGGTTTCCTCACGATGTTTTCCTTTACCGATTGAGACACGTGATATTTAATTTTTTAAAATGCTCACAACTGAAAAGTTGGAAGTGCATGCCACGGACCGGATTCAAACCCACACCCTCCGGAATTAGAGGCAGAGGTCATATCCACTGGGCTATCACGGCTTCCATTCATACTAACATTATCCTTAGCAAAAGCAACATTTCTGTTTGTTACATTTCACTGCTAAAACACTGAACCAATTTTGATAAATTTTCACATACAGATAAATTAGGCTTTCGAGCAGACCATATGCTACATTTTATTCTGAAAATTATCGTTTTTTGTGTAAAATAACAGTTTAATTTTATTTATAAACTAACAGACACCATACAGTTTCACCCTCCTAGTTCCCATTCCTGACAGAAGACAGAGATACAATATACCTATTGCCTTAGACTAGCTAAGGCAATCACAAATAAAATGGCTTTCTATGGGTAAAAGAATTTTCAAAATTGGTTGAGTAGATCCAGAGATCCCTTCAATCTCACAAACTTTCATCATCACCATCATATCAGCCGATGGACGTCCAATGCAGGACATAGGCCTTTTGTAGGAATCCCTGCGACTTGCTTGATGTTGTCAGTACACCCTGGTGGACAAACTTTACCTCTCTAAAAAAATTGTATAGATAAAATTCAATAAACGACATACATTGTACCTACGCTACATAGACTAGACGATCACTGTCATTCACATGGCTCACGGAACTGACAGAAGATTATATGAAAACCTGTCAAATAGTTGCTCCCAGCTTAGCATTGGGAACATCTTTTATGCGCCGTTTTCATGAAATGTAAATGCAGTCTATTTAATATAATATTGTTGATTTCAATGTAGGATAACAATTAATGACAATATTCTTAGGATTAATAATTATTATCAGATATTAGTAATTAATGACTGGGTCAGACTGAATGACTGTTTCTGACAAATTCTTTACAGAAAAATATTTATTTTGATTAATAACCTAGGGTTAACCCTAGACCCAAAACTGGAACCTTATGATCTGCAGGTGAATAAGTTAGTCACTAATAATTCAAAAGTAAACTACCCAATTGAAAATTACGCTCAGGAAACTATAAAGTAAATAATAAATATAAATGAACTAAAAAGTGGGTATTTTATAAAAAATATGTTTAACACCATATACTTAACACTCTACTGGACAAGTTAGTTCATTCTTTAACATTTAATTAAATTTATTTTAATTACAGTATATATATATTTGTTTTGTTTGCTTTTATAGTACCTACCATTATTTTGATGTAACAATGTATGCCGATGGAGGAATCCACTGTAAGTTCGACAGGCGGATAGTTCTTGGATAGTTTTCTCCGGTGCCCTTTCCATAACCTTCGAACCGCTAAATTTATTATCTGCCATAGGCCTAAAAAAGCACATCTTAACACTAATTTCACAGCTTCCCAGCCTGCTACAACTTCTAACACTTTATCACTTTGCACACCCATTTATAACTTATTAATACATTCATTAAATCAAATAGGTATGTATCAGTCTACGCGTGCGCTCTATGCATTTGATGAATTTATACTTAGTTGTAAAGAGTAAAGCACTTTAAACCCTAGTTAATTCTTATCAGTTTTTATCAATAATTCGAAGTTCGAACGAAACGGATGTTGTGATTTGGTTGTGTTGTGTTTTGTTGCCTTTGACACTTGGCAGTTTGACAGCATAATTAAATCTGTGGTACCAGTTACGACGATGTCAATGTCAAATTAAACGGGGTCTAACTATTTTAACTAATCTGTGGTCTGACTTTTTATATTTTGATACTATTATCGAATTCGTAAATATATGCAGATAAATAAAAAATGAATATTAGCATTTAACACTATTATTATTCCTACTATGAATCAAAAATCGCGTCCTCTCTGAAAAGGCGGTATACCTACTGTCTTTAAGTAACGTATAAAAACATTCTTGCTGATAATCGATGATCTTCCGTTATCTTAGGTAGGTTATTGAAAACGGTCGTAATATTTTATCAATTACGGATCTACTGAGCCTATAACATGTCGTATTTTAATCTCTAAAGGGTTATAAGAGACAAAAGCGACATAAATAAAAGCATGGAATAATAATATAATTTGACCGAACAGAAGATGTCTACTCTCAAGGATTTTAAAAACAAATTAAGGTTGCGAGACAGGGCACTCAAGACGTAAGTAAGACCATAATGACAAACTCTGAAAGGGCAAGTCACGGTGGCTAACGATGGGCTAACGAGTGTCCAGTCATAACGTTTAAATCTGCTCGGATGCGAGGGTCAACGCCTACGGTGTTGTAAAAGCAATAAGTTTACTATGGTTAAGGTGGTGAAGAATTGCCTATTGCATGACGAGCTTTATTCCTAGTACTCGCACGTTCCTACTGATACCGGTTGAAACTAAGGTAGCTCTCAACAATAGCAACTATTTGCTACGTGGAGGGGATATGGAAATTATAATTGTCAATTCATATCAATAGATGGCGCTAGTAGTTTAATACCACGTTGTTTTAAAACTCTTACTCAAAAAGGTTCTTTCAAGCGAGACTTTTCGTTTCGATTCACCTAAACGAAATATTTTCTTTACTTAAAGAAATCTAGGTAGGTACTAGATAAATGAATAAATAGTTACGTAGGCACCAGCTAGCTGCCTAGTACCCAAACCTATCAAATTCAAATTCAAAATTCAAAACTTATCGAAAACTTTATCCTTAAAAAAATTATAATGTACCTATATAAAAAATTATAATATAATAACCAAATGAAATGTTTTTCAGATAACATGGGTACGGTGACAGTCGCCTGTATGACGTTCTTAATTCATAGGTACTATTATCGTGATCCCGGCAAACTTTCAAGAGTGAAACGAACTGTCACCCGCACCATCCTACATGAAACGAACTGTAGTACAATATTCTGTAGATTATACAACAAAAAATTTAGTCTACTCAGAACTTTTGGGTTTTTATGACCACTTTACTTATATTAAGCAGGCGGTTGGGGTTCTCATAAGTTTTAAATTTTTCGTATTTTTTTCTTTTCACCTAATCATAGACACAAAAACTTTTTTATTAATGGCCGCCAAGTACCAAGAAGATATCCTACGGAGTATATAACATTACATTTAGAGTACCGTACTGGGTGTTACATAAGGGCCGGGGACGCGATTGTGATGTAAATGTCGCGCCGGGCGACACGGACCCGCCCAGCGCCGTCGTGAGATGATTAATAATCGACAGGGGGCGCTGCTGGGCTGAGATTACTCTTTTTAGCCGATTGTCTAAGCAGGAAAGAAGTATTTCTATCTAAATAAGTATCTAGGATATAAAATCGTGTCACAGCTTACTCGTCCGAAACGACTTGGCCGATTTTGATTAAGTTTTAAAAGCAAGTATTTTCTTTATTAACTAGGTATCTTTCATACACGTAAGTAATAAGTATGATTTAGGGGTATGAAAAATAGATAAAAGAATAATTGAAATTAAAACATGCAGCGTAAAAAATATACCTAGGTAGCTACCTACTATAATAGTTGGGTAACATATTATCTGCTGAAAGACGAAAGTAGATATCGATATAATACTGGAAACATAGTAAGCATTTTGCGTAACAAGATATACCTAATTGCTTGAACTCTAAACTTCTTTTGCAATTACATAAATTACAAAAATTAAAGTAGGGTACTTTAATTTTTTTATTTAATCAATTCATCAATTTATTTATTTGCAGATACATGCATTATACATATATACAGGTGGTAGATGTAGATGGTAAATGTATCTTGCCAATTTGGCATGCAAATTATTTATCAAGTATTTAATGATTCAACTGACAATTTCACCATTTAAAAATTACATCTTTACATTATTTTATAAGTAAAAAAATTATAATTATATTTCTAAAAATAGTTAGTGTGTACATTTTAAATAAGTAATATTTAATTATAAAAGGAAAATATTAAACATAGATTTTGTTTTTATTAACATAGATTAGGTACCTATTTGTATTTATTATCTTTAGATTAATTTAAAATTAGAATTTATCTATGGTATTAAATTGAAATTTTTTATCTAACACGTAGGTAGGTAGATATTAGACAAGATTAGAGTAATTTGTAACTTGAATAGAGCGTCTCTGAATACGAGCCATCTGAGAGCTAAAACGTGCCGCAGTATCCGTAGTTGAGAGCTCCCCTCGTAGATTAATGATAGAAGATGTCTACCCTACCCACTGTAACGATAAGTACACCTACGAGTATGTACCTACTGGGGTACGCACCTATAGGAGAGTGTGCCTAAAGGTGTATGTATCTACATGACTCTATACCACAGCTTTTCTTAATGAGTACTGTTTACCAACAAACAAATTAAAAACGAGCGGGTAGGTATATTATATCACTAGTCATTTCACATCTAATAATAATTATAATTAACTTGTTCTTATTATATAATGATTTATTTATTTTGCTATCATCCGCGAAAATTCGGCGAACCCATGCGACAACGTCACCCAGGTCCGACAAAATACTCTCTACGTACGTTTCACCCCGAAACCGGAGCATCCTCAGGAGATGTTGACTCTACAACGTGCAATTGCAATAAATCATTATATAATCATGATGAACTTCCGCAAAGTAACGCCTGCTTCTATCCAATAACTTGTTCTTAATTTAATAAAAAAAATTTGATTAATAAGCTTAAAACAATTAGATATGGTTAATATATTTTATAAACAAACCATACATAATTTTAAAATAAATAAGTTATGAAATGACATGCGTTTCCTACTTTCATTTCTAAGTCTTTTGTTAGTAAACAGTATTCATTAAGAATGGCTGTAGTATAGTGTCTTAGCAAAGAGCTTCATTTTCCTAGCAATCACAAGGCGCGTGAGGTTTTTTTTGCTTGTTTTTTATTATGATGAATTTGTTTATTATAACTGGTGATAATATAAACGAATTAATTTCTTGAATTATACTAGTCAGATTGTACTTACATCGATTCAACCCTATTCGGCTCACTGCTGAGTTCGAATCTCCTTTCAGAATGAGAGAGGTTAGGCCAGTAGTCCACAACGCTGGCCCAATGCGGATTGGCAGGATACAGGTTTGTTCACGATGTTTTCTTTCACCGTTTGAGACACGTGATATTTAACTTCTTAAAATGCACATAACTGAAAAGCTGGAGGTGCATGCCCTGGATCGGATAGGAACCTACGCCCTTAGAATCGAAGGTAGAGGTATTCACTGGGCTATCACGACTCAGATATTCGTAAGTATGTAAAAAAATAAGATGTGATTGCCATCCACTTGTTTTTAAATTCTTTACAAGTTAGCCCTTGACTACAATCTCACCTGGCAAGTGACGATGCAATCTAAGATGGAAACGGGCTAACTTGGAGGATGAAAACCCACACCCCTTTAGATTTCTACACGACATAGTACCGGGACGCTAAATCGCTTAAAGTCTTTGTCGGTAGGGTGGTAACTTGCCACGGCTGAAGCCTCCACCAGCCAGACCTGGACCAATTAAGAAAACCTCAATCGGCCTAGCCGGGGATCGTTCCAGGACCTCCGTCTTGTAAATCCACGCGCCACGGAGGTCGTTAAAATTAATTTTTCACTACTCTTGCTCAAAAACATTGTCATATTACCACTCCACGGCGGAGCTAAACAGGCATATTAGCCTCTAGGGGCTAAAGTAATTTTGTTTTTTAATTATTGTCTGTTACGAGTACTAGCCAAGTACTAGCCTACTGTATAACTAAGGAGGTTTTATTCGTAAATAGAATCATCCGGTAAGGCCCTTCTTCTTCTTCTTTTGGCTATATGGCTCCGCGCGTCGAGCGATTGAGCCAGAGTTCGAAACATCCAAAGTTGTAGCATTTTGTACCTACATTTTATTTTTCAAATAAAATAAAACATTGTATACTGTACCGAGTTATTTTATGTTCTCGCAATCGTAGTGAAAAGTATTGTGTAACACGCGGGGCTAAGCCCATTATAAACTCGGTTTCTATTTAGGCTAAAAATACCTCGTTTAAAATGGGTTTTTAGCCCCTTGTATAACAATCTACTATTTATACCTATGTAAAAAGTTATGCACTTTTCAACCAGCCGGCATGTACTCGTCGAGCACCAGTCACCACAGACCCACATCTGCCGTCAGCTTTGACGCCACACGAAATCATGTTTGAAAGCGTTCGTTAATCTCATAAAAGCTTTGAATTTCAAACCGTAATGGAGATATTTATCAAATTATTCGACATAAAGAGCCAGGTACGCGGTGTCGTGTGACAGACCATTCTGTAATGTGAAGCCGGGGTGCATTGCTATATAAGTATAGAGCAATCAGCGTAAACCACTGCCTTGTTGGTCTTGTGGTAAGGCTCCGAAATTCGAGGCATGAGGTTTTAGATTTGAGTCTAAGTTATTGATTTTTTCTTTCTTCTAAGAAATTCCTAATGATAGAACGATTTTGTAAAGAATAGTAGATTGTTATACAAGGGGTTAAAAATACCCATTATATACGAGGTATTTTTAGGGCCTGAGACGTAAGTTAGGGCCGCCTAAATAGAAACCGAGTATATAATGGGTTTAGCCCCACGTGTTACACTCTGCTTTTCACTACGATTGCGAGAAAATAAAATAGTTTAGTTCAATATTCAATGATTTATTTAACTGAAAATTAAATGTACAAAGTCTACAATTTTGTATATTATGGGAGATGCTTTTACTCGGTAACATAATTTCCGACTACTGAATAACGAGTGTATGAGGTAAACGTGGGAGATAATAGTTTTTAAAAACTCCTTTCGTAAGTAAATCCATTTGTTGTTGTTTTTTTCACTTATTCATTTTTTCGTAGGTAAGTATTTAAGTAAATGCGTCTGGACTTTGATGGTAACAGATTGAAAATTTCATCCATCTCCAAATTAGGATCACCATTCTCAGTAGATGAAGGCACTAATAACAATTAATGTTGAAATATATGAAAGTTACAGTCACAAATTTACAATCATTTTCTGAAATAAATCAAGTATGTATTATTTGTTTTTTTAAATTCTCGCTTTTTAATTTTATTTTTTTCACATGAGAAAAAGGCAAAGGTATTACCGTAAAGGATGTCCCATGTCTTCAATAAAAATTAAATAAAAAAATGAACGCATTCCACAGACAAGAACGCTGCATTTATTTCCAATTTAAAGTTTTTTATTTATTTTTCAAAACAATCAGAGCCTTACCTATAATGATTCAATTTTCGATTAAAACCTCCTCCGTTTTATAGTAGGCTAGTACTCGTAACAGATAAGAATTAAAAAAACAAATTTACTTTAGCCCCTAGAGGCTAATAATATGCTTGTTTAGCCCCGCTGTGGAGTGGTAATATGCCAGTGTTTTTGAGCAAGAGTAGTAAAAAATCTATTTGCTTTGTAGTGTTACTTTTAATAATAGTTAGACACATGTTAAAAAGATAAACAAAATTTAAAAACAAATACATTATCGAGTCAGTACGACACGGAGTGTCACATCAGTAATTTTCAATATTATTCAAGAATAATGGCGTCTAAATATTTTAAAAACTGTTTAAAAATCCTCAATGTATTCTCAGGACCTGCAACCACTGACCACAAGGAGAGTGGGGTAGGTATCCATCTTTGCGAGCATAAGGCTTAATTTTTATACCTATGTAAAAAGTTTTAATCATAAGGCCACACACTCACGACCCTCTCGTAATTTGTTAGTATCAATATTAGTCCTATAGGTATACTTTAAAATTATGCCGTGTTTATAATAAGGTATTATAATAAAAATTTTAATAAATACAAATACAACCAACTTCAAAACCTAAAAACTTACCATAAACTATAGTAACTAAACTAAAAAGCGAAAAAAAAACAACATAACATTATTATGTTCTACCTGCTGATTAGTTTGAAGACGGTGCTAAGCAGGTGAGTACCGAAAGAGGTATGGTTTTTCATCCTCCTCCTAACAAGTTAACACGCTTCCATCTTAAATTGCATCATCACTTACCATCATGTGAGATTGTAGTCTAGGACACACTTGTAAAAAATAAAAAACACATGATTTTTGAGTGATTTTATACTATTTACGTAACGCACGTATCAGAAGCTCTCAAAAGGAATAATTTAACCGTTTTTGCCATATGTTTCATTGATGCTCCGCTCTGGTTGTAGCACGACGTAAGTAGGGCAATGATATTAAATACTGTAATAAAAGGTCGTTCAAGTATATCTATGTACTAAATCTTTCTCGATAAATGGATAGAATACAAAAATATTTTTTCCATTCGAACCTAAACTCTTACTTGATTGTAGTGAAGCTCAACACTAATAAAAATAATGTATAGATACAAGGGGCTAAAAAGACCCATTTTATACGAGGTATTTTTGGGGCCGCTAAATAGAGACAGAGTTATAATGGGTTTTGCCCCGCGTATTAGGTACACTATACTTTGCAAATACATTACCAATGCAAGAAAATAAAATAATTCAGTATTCAATGTTTAATTTTAATAAAAAATTAAATGTATACCTACCCTTCCACAAACACTACAATTTACGCTGCATTTAGTTTTATTTTCAAAATTTTATCATATAATCCGGACTTTACTTAAAAGTATGATGAATCGATTTACCAATATGACCTTCGTTTTGGGACATTATTTTACGAAATAAACCTTATTTTAGTCCTTAGAGTCTGAAATGGTCGTTTAGCCCCGTTGTGGAACGATAGTAGACAGCATTTTTGAGAAAATATTTCTTCCACAAATAACTACTAATAAAAGGTAGTACTTATCCCGATATTGTTTATGGTTTACTTAAAGTACTTGTACCTTTCTAGATGTAAATAAATTAAAAATAAATTAACAATACGTAGAAATGCACTAGAAACGACTCGATAATTTTGTCGTTAATTACCTTAATATTAAATAATCATTAGGTTTTTCAGTTTTTAACGTTTTAACTTGTTTGTCGTGTTTAAGGTATGTTTAATGGCCATTCTCGGCTAATTGGAAAGTTATTTTATAATGCCGAATAAGGAGTTACCTATCTTTTATTACTTATTGGTTTTTAGGGTTCCGTAAAGGAAAAAATCGTGCACGTCTCGAGACGCTCGACAGAAGTGATAACTCAAACAAATTGCCTTATTTAATTGAATCTGATGAATATTTTTGAATTATCATCATCATATCATGTTTTTCAGATAGCATGGGTATGGTGACAGTCACCTGTACGACGTTCATTATACGTACTATTATCGTGAATGGCGGCAAACTTTCAAGAGTGAAACGAACTGTCAACGTACCCATGCTATCTGAAAAACGCTTTAGGTAAGTATATGTAACAAATTATGAAAAACAAACGGACGTCCGCGAATTCAGCTTCTTACAAATCCCGCGGGAACCACGGATTCTTACGGGATGAAAGTAGCCTATGTGTTAATCCAGAGTAAATCTATATCCATTCCAAATTTCAGCCAAATCGCTTCGCTAATGACAAAAGTTTCATACAAAATTTCATCCCCTATTTTATCCCCTTTCTTAGCGGATGCCTACGTCATAACATCTACCTGCATGCCAAATATTAGCCTGATCCGTCTAGTGGTTTTATATATTTAGAAGTTTATATAAGCGGATGTCAAGGAGACGCTTGACGTTTGTTTTTATAGGTTTCACCGGCTTCACCACGCTGCTTGTAAGGACTCATTCTGGATTTATTCTTTATTCTGTGTAGATTTTGAAATTTTATACTTAGTCTTATGTATTTTGCAAATATCCAGATATTTTTTACGTACCTATTACCTCATTTATCCGAATGTCGCATAAAAATCAATACTTATATTCAAAGCTATCCACCATCCTCATTAAAATAGTTTACAATTAGTAACTATGATGTGATCATAAAAGTTCTCCGCTCACCATATTGCTGTATCCGTGAGTCCTCACTGACTGACGGTGCTGATCTTCCGTGAAGACATTAAGCCGTTTCGTTTGGAACTCTCGCAGGCTCATAATGCTGTCAGTCTGTCAAAACCTTTTATCTCGGAAACGTGTGGAGTAGGTATCTACTTAACGTCTTAATACCTACCTTCCTACAAGTAGGTATGTACATGGAATATCTGTAACCTGTCTAATAGGCTAAGCAAATATGTACGGAACTCTGGTTGACCGAGTCTAACTCATACTTGTCTGGTTTTTGTATTTGATGAACTTTTGCCTTCTGATGCGTTTACTTGCTTACAGCCTGTTTCAACAAACAGTAAACACTACCAGGTAAGCAAACGGTCGTTGAATAAATGTTATGGGTGATAGAGAATTATGGATGCAATCCGAATTAATGCCAGATATTTATCTTTACAAGGAATGCATTGCATTGCAAAAATATTGTCGTCAATATGAATACATATTCATATTGACGACAATATTTTTATAGTTTACCTACTCAGTTTGTAACGAATTTCATTTATTGAAATGCCCGGAGAATTCAAATTTAGAATCAATCAACATGCAGTTCCATTATTTCCTGAAATTTCACTATCCAATAAAAGAATCCACCGCCAATCATGTCCACCAGTCAAGTCAAGACGTGAACGAAAATTAAAATCGGCAAAAATCACGCCACAGAAAATCCGAGCACGTTCGAAAATGTAAAAACCAACTTCATATGACAGAATGCGCTGGGATGGGTGGGACGGTTGACTTTATTTTTTTTTTACTTTTTTTTCGGCTCCGCAATCCAGCATTAGCATGCGCCCCGACGGCCGGTAACCACGTTACGTCCTTCGTCTGACTGCATTACACGAGGGCACAATAGCGGCCACTCGTTACGTACTTGACTGTATAACTTCGTTTGTGCTTGCGAACCCTCGTCGGGACGTTTGCTATGTAGCGAAGTGGACGTGTGAGCGTACTTTGATAACTCACGATGAGTTTGTTATTGCTTATCTGACAGTGTGATTTAAGTTTAATAGAAGTTGCTTGGATTGCAGGAAAATAAACACTTTGTAGGCGGTAGTCAGAAAGGAACTGACTTGTAATCACACTAATATTGTAAAGTTCGTAAGCTTGTATATTTAGTACTCATTTACGCCACAATGGTTGAACCGATTTGGCTGAAATTTTGTATGTAACTAGGTAATACAGTGTTACATAACATTACTTACTTTTTATCCTTAAAAATTCATGGTTTTCACAGCATTTGCATGTGACAAACTTAAATGCGGACGAAGACACGGAGATCAACTAGTATGCTAATATTGAAGTAGACTTCTTCCTCACGCTTCACTGAAGGCTTAAATCGATAGTCTTTATTCAGATGTGACAATCCATTAATAAAATAAATAAATAAATATCATATTTTTTTATAGTAGTTGGTAACTTGCCAACTTATTACCTATATGCCAACATAAACTAAAATTAAGTATCCTACGGTATTTATTAGGTAGGTATACCTACCTACTAACCTAACTATTAAGCTACGGTCAAATAGGTAGTATGTATGTAGCCTAAATCGAGGTCACAATCAAAATGGTATAGGTAACATTACGAGTAGCTGCCAGAGCTTCTACATAATGGGGATGATGACTAGGTTTGAATATATTGATTTTTATGATACATTCGGGTAAAAAGGGTCAATGTTAAGTAATTTATACATAAAAAGCAAAGATTGTCTGGATATTTGCAAAATAAATGAGATTATAAAATTTCAAAAACTATTAAAAATATTTTATCGTAATTAGATGAAAATTCATACAGTTTTAGCTTCCTTACATTAAATGTGACATTTTTTAATATATGAACTATGAGCATAAACGCACAAATAATAAAGATATTAGTAATTTTATTTGAACGCCCATACAAATCTAACGATCATTACATTGCCTATGACGTCATTATTTCGAGCCATTTTGTATGGGGCGTTTTTCAGGGATCCGCGGCAGCGCCGCAAATCTGACTCTTTAAATCCCTGTAGCTCCGAAAGTGATGATCGCAGATACCCTGTTCCTTTTACAAAATTGCTTTGCTATTAGTATACTCTTTATTTATATACAATTTAAGAAACTGTCATCATCCCTAGGTGTCTAACATAGTATGTACTGAAACTTCTAAGACTTTTTGGGTACCTACTTACCTACAGCTCAAAATATAAAATGATTACTAAAACATGTCCAATAACATCAAGTGTTAACAATCCAGCATTTTGATTTCCATTGAGGGTGCGTCAAGCGAAACGAGAACAGCTCGCAATACCTATTATGGCGCCCCTACGAAAAGATTCATTTAAAATGTTATTTTACACCCCGCCTTATGTACCTATTTCTTTTGTATCCACGCTATTATGTGAAAATGAAATTGTAATAAATTACAAAAAAGCGTTCTACAGGACTTTGAACTTTATTCCTTTGCCAGTGAAAAAAAAAATATTGTCTATAGCAATTACAGCGGGTGATGCGACGCCATTTTGAACAATTTTAGGGTGAATTGCATGTGACTGTTATTGAGGAGCTTTTTATACCTACAATGAGTGGTTACTTTACAAGAAAAACATTTTGAACTACTTAGTTATGCTATTGTAGCTAACATTATTCAAAAATGAAATACGAACGGGCTGTATGGTCACCGATCTTTGCCTGATCGTTAAGGCTAGGGGACACTGGGGGAAAAAGTCAGCTACCACGCTATTTTTAAAATGTTCTAAACGCGTACTTACCTAAAATTATTGCTTTAAATAAAGACTAACTGTAGTTAGGTACGTTCGCAGGGAAACAAGGTAACAAGCAGATGTCAGTCTTGTAAATAGCTTCGTTAGGCAACACTGCAGACAATTATACCTTCCAGTGTGCTCAAGAACCCTAACAAAATATTAAACTCTCTGGCTTATTATAGGACTCAAAAGGTGATTACAAATATAAGAAAAGTAATGTCGAACAAAGGTTATGATTCACAACACTTGTCAGGACAACTTAATTAACAAATCAAACTGTAACCAAAAAAGAGCCTAGAATGGCAGACAATGACCTTGAGTGGAGTCACGTACTTGTGAACGATGTGTGTAGGGTTAAAGGATCCTTTGACTGATATCAAACACTCCCCTTTTCCACTCAAGTCACTCTCCCCGTCTATCCCAAGTAACCCATAAAGAATTACACAACAAGAGATGTGGACGGCTCGAACGCCACGAGCACACTGAAGCCAACACGAGATCGAGCGACGTCATATCCGTCACAGACTACTATTTCCAACACTAAACGGCGATAACATTCGGCCATCCTGGTGGCGCATCCGTCCCTGGATCGCGTCCGCGTCTGGTGCAGTTGCGTTTACGCTGACAACTTGAGCGTGTACAAACCACTATTGAAGGTCGTGTATGACTCATTTTTAATCGAATGAGTGTGTATGGGCCTTGTATATCTAGGGTTATGTACCTATAGTTCAAGTCACCATTGTATGTAAGGTCGTGTATGACTTATTTTTATCGAAAAATGGCAGTAGGGTTACTTAATACGGTAACCAAAATTCACAAATTTCAAACAGTTATAAGTTGCAATTATTAACACAAAATCTATACGGCAACATTTCACGTCTTGTCATAATACTAAAATGCAAAATTTCACCGAGAACACCGTGAAACACAATTTCTAAACAATTTGTGTTAATACCGTCAATACTTAAAATTTGGAATCACGATTCGCACACTATTGATATTCGAATTTAACTTTACCGTAATGTAAAACTCATCGGTGTACTTTATTCAATTAATTTATTACCCTCTTTTATAAAAAATGCTCTCATACCATATTAACAAAAAAATGTAATACGATTGGCCTGAACTAGGGTAGTTTTAAATTACGTCGTTATCTTTATTCACTATGTGGGCACAAGTTCTTTATCGCACTTCTGATATTATAGGACTCAAAAGGTGATTACAAATATAAGAAAAGTAATGTCGAACAAAGGTTATGATTCACAACACTTGTCAGGACAACTTAATTAACAAATCAAACTGTAACCAAAAAAGAGCCTAGAATGGCAGATAATGACCTTGAGTGGAGTCACGTACTTGTGAACGATGTGTGTAGGGTTAAAGGATCCTTTGACTGATATCAAACACTCCCCTTTTCCACTCAAGTCACTCTCCCCGTCTATCCCAAGTAACCCATAAAGAATTACACAACAAGAGATGTGGACGGCTCGAACGCCACGAGCACACTGAAGCCAACACGAGATCGAGCGACGTCATATCCGTCACAGACTACTATTTCCAACACTAAACGGCGATAACAGGCTGTTCACGGGATTTGTCTGAGGTAGGTACTTGCTTAGGTGGTATTACCTAAGCAAGTACCTACCTCAGACAAATCGTACGTACGTACTATAGATATGAGTAAGTAGGGTAGACTGGGCACAGATGTGACACTTTTCACTTGACCTACAGTAATTTTGCTGTAAAAAATTTAAAAAATACGTGTTATTTATTGTAAAGGGAATATTATCTTCCATTATACATATATAGTTGTGGGCTCTTCTTCTTTAATTTTAAGTTTTCGACTAACTATTATCACCATTATTTTATTTATTACCTGACGTTTGTAAACAAAGCCTAATTGAAATAAACGAATTTTGATTTGATTTGATTTTTAAATACTAAAATTCCATGCGTACAAAGGTCAATTCATAGGAACAAAAAAAAGAAAATGTCACAACCTAGGTACCAAATGTTACGTTTTATTATTTATAACATACAACTTCAACTAATACCTACAACATGGATACCTATAGTTCTCTCAATCTAAGCTAGGTAGGTAGTTATATCTACAATTTCAAAAAGGTGAAAATTATGAGTGCATTTCTCTCGGCACTAACGAAGTCAATTTGCGACTCGTAATGAAGTGCTGCAGCAGTTTCGCTGCGATTAATTCACGCCATTTTTGTGATGCGAAAAATTGCTCCTCCCAGTGCACTAATTACAAGTACCTAGATATCTATTGGAGAGTCCGGATCAAGTTCTTGACGTGTAAATAAAATGAAAAAAAAATAAAACAATAAAAGAAAATAAATAATAAATAAATATACTAAACAATACACATCACTATCTAGCCCCAAAGTAAGCATACAGAGTAGCTTGTGTTATGGGTGCTAAGATAGTTGATATTATAATATTAATATACAATTATATAGTACATATAAATACTTATATAATGTATAAATACACACAGAACTGGAAAACACCCATGCTCATCACACAAATTTTTTCCAGTTGTGGGAATCGAACCCACGGCCGTGGATGCAGAAAGCATTGTCACTACCCACTGCGCTACGCGGCCGTCATACGACTTTATTACGAGTGAAATCATATATATCTTCTATGTATATTATATATGATTGCAAAATATATATGATTTCCTGGTTTTTTTCATCAGAATTCAATTATTGTCATTATTACCAACGTATTTTAACAGCCCAATACAGAGACAGGCCTCCTTTCTTACAGAATAAAAGATCCAGTTCAGCTTTACAATACTAAACCTCAAACGTGAAACCTTTGTCACCTATTATCTATGAACTTATCTAAGCGTGAAACACTAATAATTTATAAAACGTAGAATAGGTAATATTACTCGTAATTATTGTAGGTCATAAAAAAGGGACTAGACTAAACTAGAAAGCTTGATTACTGCAGTATTTAGGTACGAATAGGTAGAGGAAACTAACTATAGGTACCTACCTACTTTATTACGGACAAAAATTGACTTTGTTAGCGCACAGCAAGCGGGGATGCGTTCAGTTTTATTATTTTTTGTGTTTAGTAAATAGGGGACGAAAATTTTCGAAAGACTGAGCATTTATGTCATACGCTGATAGATTTTTAAGGCTTTATTTACATAATAATATTATTATGAAGAGAAATGTGTTTATTAATGAATTTGGAATGGATATTATGTAGATATTTATATTTTGGATTAAACACATGAGCTCTTTTCATCCTTTTTTGATCCCGTTCTTCTTCCTTTTGTTTCCCCGTGGGATTTTTGAAAAACTATAGAGTAACGGAGTCGCGGGCGTTATATCTAAAGCTAGGAGCCAGAAGTCTAGCAACTTAAGTCCACCGAACTGCCATAAGGTGGGTAGGCGGGCTTATGGTGAATTGCTTATTGCTTTAAAAATAATTTATATAAATACCTAACTCAACAGGCATTCTACAGTGTAAATGAGTGTTTAAGTTGATATTATTGTTATTTTCATACATATTTTAATTGTAAAGATGTAAATTTTAAATGATGAAATTGTCATTTGAATCATTAAATACTTAATAAATAATTATCATGCCTAATTGGCAAGATACATTTACTATCTACATCTACCGACCACCTGTATGATTGATAGATTGAAAAAAAAAAGTTTGGCTATGTACCTACCTATGTATAGAGTTATCTATGGTCATTATAAGCAACGAGACTAACGGTTAAAGGTGTACAAGTTCTCCGAGGCACGGAGGTATTGCAATATCACCTCCAACTTCTCCACTCTGCTACTGGGATATTGGTGATTCGGAAAACAAACAAAATGATATTAAGCATCTTAATTCAATCATCATATTTATTTGTTTTATATCGCTTATTTCTAACATCGTAGGTAATTACATAAATAGGCAGATGCGTTCCTAAATATTATTTTATCAAGAGCTGGGGCCCGTAAGTAGGTGCACCCAATAAAAATATTAAAACGTCCCGTCATAATTCTAAATCATACAAAAGCTTGTCTAAAAAAACAAACATGATAATTTTGGTCGAGCACCCCAATTAAATATTCAGCACGTCATCTCGACGCAATCAGATGACGACGAGGATATTCAAACTTTATTTTAGTGACAGATAGGATTACAACGGCTAAGTCAACGGTTTTGTGCATAAGACTATAAAACCAAGAAACTTTAGAGGTACCTACACTAAAAAGCAATATTTGTTTGCTATTTATTTACCTAAAATTAAAATTAATATAAGTACTTGTAGGCAATATTGTAGTAGCAATATTAGAGGAGGCCTATCTGTAATAATCTTAATGCTTATAATACAATGAATTTGTGAAATAATAATCAATAATTCAGTACCTACCTATTTATCTAAATGTTGTGCAAGGAGTTACTTTGCAGAAGTTTATCTAATAATAATAATTTATTTATTTCGTTACCTACTCTCATCAAAAAATCAACGAATCCAAGTCACCCAAATCAGATAAAAATATCCTCGAAGCGTTGGCCTATGGGTACTACAACTAAAATCTAAAATTAAAACTAAAAAAATCGTGAAAGCGGAGCGTCCTTAGGAGATTTTGACTCTATAATATTTAATAACGAAATCAAAATATATACAGCAACATATTTACATTTCATAATAACTAGGTACCTTATTTTGACCTATCTTTTTACCTACCTACTGACAATAAATATTGCCTCTCTAAGGCTAACATCTGTCTAGGTACTTACTGTGGTCATCTAATAGCCGCTCTATACTAAAGGTGAATCGTATATCTCACTTGCGGGTCCAGTTGTAAAAACAACGCAGCATCCCGCTCGCTATGACAGGCGTCCTCTGCTGCGCACTAAAAAGAGCTGCGAGATAAAGGACGAACGTGACCGCGCACAATAGGACATTGTCCGCCCAAGTAGCCACGTACTGACCGGTCAACCGTTCTAACAAAGGAGTTAGAATAACACAGATTTTTTTTGTTGATATAGATATCTCTGTGAGATTTTCTAGTGAGTACCACCAGTTTATAACGAAATTTGAAGGAGACGCTTAAATTTTTATCAATAAAAGCTTTTGTATGGACAATAATTACTGTCTATTATTACCTACACTGTTCACTGAAATAGAGATAAATCATAGATACATACACAACATACATATACAGTATACACAAATAAACTGACACACACATCTAATTAAATACCTACCTGTAATAGTAGTAAATATTGGTCAAAAAACATATTTGTTTTGGAATAGGTCGCTGCTTGTGCCTGGAATTAGTTCAAGATTAGAATAGATTTTTTTTAGTATTATTTTTTTATATTATTTACATTGGTTTATAGTTCCATATAATTATAATAGGTATATCTGACAATAAGTAGGTATACAAGTTTTCCTCAAAACATACATTTATCACGTCATTAAGACTTATCGTTGATGAACTATGAACATGATTATTCAAATGTAACATTGCTAAACTAGCCCCGCTCTACCCTATCATGGAATATTTTTCAGAATACATTGACTTCCAAGGTACAGTTTACGTAGGTAGGAACCTACGTGTATGGCTCGGCATACTATAAATTAAATTTTTGCTTCAATTCAAGCCGTCATGTTTATACATCGCGAGCAACACACGATCAGTTTTACTGGACGTCACCGAATGCCAGCAGCGCTGTAGGCATATGGATATAGCGGATCGTGGTAGGCTAGCGTTAGAGTAGAAGTCAGGGAAGTACCTAAATATCTAAGTAAGCACGTAACCTAGGTAGGTACTCATTTAGTATTTTTCATTTTATTTAGATTGTATGAACGTTTGTAGGTAGGCACATGCTAAGAATTTATTAATTATGGCTTTTGTATTCAGTGGTTCAGTTCAGTTTTTAAATTTGGTTTAAATTGTCCGTCTCAACTTTCATTAGCTTAACTCTAGACGAGCTTTCGTTTTTTGATGTAAGGAACCAAGTTAGCAAATAGTCCAGCCAGTCTGGTAGCTTACTGATACGTACTTAAATGGTACTGTGGGGTTTTTGTTACATACTTTATAGAGTCATGTCCTAAACTGATAGCAATAGGAAATAAACACACAGTGGGTGTTTCGTAGGTGTTGGTGTAATACTACGGGCGGGGTCGCCGCTAGCCAATCCTGTAACTGATACCACACTTCTTCTCCATCACACACACGCTAAAACACACCGTAACAACATAACACAAAGCTCAAAATCCCTCCGCCGTTTCACCACCTTTGTAAATGATACCCCTAGTTCTTCTATTGTAGTCCAAGGAAAAATGGAACTTGTTATGTTGGTGGTAAGTTTTAAATTTGCTGTTTGATGCGATGTAATTGATACGATTGGACTCAATTGGTGTTTGTTGGGTAATTTATGTGCTTATGTATTTTGGGTGTTCTGATAGCCTCTGTAGATACTTACGTACTTACCTTTTTTATACGAAATAAGATTTTGTCTGTGCGCGCAAACAGCGAAAAGAAAACACAGACAAAACTTCATCCATGATGGTGGTTATGTGTGTGATTAGTTATTCCTGTTGCTGAAAAGTAAACGAAAATCTTCGTAAAAGCCTATCCGAATTTCAGATTAGACTAATAATTCTTTATAATTTAGTAGAAATTTTAAAAATTTAGAAAGAAATTATAGTTTTAAAAATGGTATTGGGTAGGACCAACTACTGAGATTTATCTACTGATCAAGAGATTACCTTCTAAATAGGAACTATATAAGTAGGTAGATAAGTTTTACCTAGGTAGATACCTACCTAAGTTTGTCAGTCAAGGAATTCTGGCTGTCCAAAAAAAAGGTTAACTAAGTTCCTGTTCCTAACATAACCTAACGATCACTACCAGATATTAATAATAATATTTTTGTTGGAGCTGTCAACCCTATATATTCAGACAACATAATCAACGTATCTAAACAGATATCCAAATTTGCATTCCCTCCTTAAAACGTAGTAAAACATCTTTATTTAATGGCGGCAACGTAACAATACATTCGAGTCTTAACAAAAAAGTCGTTACTCTAAACGTGAAATGCTATCAATCAGACATTTTCATCGACCTTAAACAAATCCACGAAAAAAAAAGACTCAAAATAAAAAAGTATGGCGCACCTGACATACCGGAAGTCATTACTAAATAGACGGACACAACGGTCGATACCGCCCCACTCTCCCCGAAATTACTTACTACAAAATTATTTTAAAATTCGCTAAAAATCACCCCAACCCTTATCATGTACGTATAAGGTCGAATATACCCCGAGTATCACTATTTTCAACGGCTATAATAATATTGTGGATTTGTATTAAAAAAGGACTGACGACACCCCTATTGAACTGTATCTTTTGTTACGATCTCCCGAGAGATTGCTTTAGAGCATTCAAAATGTCTCCGATAAGGATTTTTTGTCGTCTAATATTTGGCTTAGACTAAGTAATTTCCGGTAAAGGTAGGTGCTATGTAGTATAAATATATATTGCAGTATAAGTACGTTGCTGTTTTAATAATTCAGTGACCATTATTTAGCTATAGGTATTAATAAATTATTGAGATATTATGATTACTTTAGATAAGAAAGTAGTAATAGATGGTTCCATTGAACTCTTAACGTTTCACATTTTCTAAATGACAGTACAACTGTACATCAACTGCGACTGTTGTTTACCTATACATATATAATATCAACTTAACAGACTATTAATCTGCATTTTAATATTAGAACTTGAAAGAAAATGTTTACTTATTAAATAATTCAATTAACCTTTGTATTAAAACCTTTGTTTTTTTGTCGAATTTGCAACAACAACAACAAATACCTAATATTATGCTATTATATAGAATAGCAACAAAGTTAGACAAAATTAAAATAAAGACTCGTATTGATTATTAGTACCTATTCTGTGGTGAAAGGACAAATTATAATTTCGAATGAAACGATGTTAAATATTTATACCAAATGCACTTTTTGCGATGCACTTTAGGATAATATTGTTAGGTAGAATCAGTGTACCAATCGTATATGCTATGACACTATAGGATTATGTCAAAGCTAAGGAATATGGCGGTATTTAACGAGCACAGTCTGTCAACCCTCTGTATGCAGTGCGCCTCTCAGGCCCGTGTCAAGTAGCGAGGGCTCCAACCCGTTCCCGCTTATTAACTTACCAAAACCAACAATCGTGATTAAATCGCGCGTGAACTAATAAAATAATAAGACTCGTTGGCGTCTAACGCTTGGCGTAAGATGTTGATTACATGATGATATCAAAATAATAATTACGTAAGTAGACATAATAAATAAAAAATGTTGCATTTCTTCTTCGCCTATATTTTTTGACTTCGCCGCAGAGATTGTTACTGGTGAAACTTTAGCTTATAACTTTTAAAACACTTCGGATTTCACATTTTTAAATTAGTGTAAAGCTGCTCTGGTTACTAAGCTTCAGTCGGGGCTAGTCACCACCTTAAAAAGACGTTCATAAAGCTTTACTCAATCTAATCCGAATGAAAAAAAAAATATTTAAATATCCTCTAGGGATATTTAAATAATATTTTTTTACACACGTTTTATTAGTGCGTAATACTGTATACCTATTATATCTATGACTACAAGATGTAATACATTATTAACTTCACTTTGACCACCTTTCTACTTTCACCGACGGTACTTATTTATTCGTAATTCAAACTATTTATTGATCACTTAAAAAAAAATAATCACCATTAAGTAAAGATAAATAAATGGCTATAAAGACAAATAGTTGGATTTCACCCACACATTAATGTGAACAATGACGTAATGTTTTCTGTTTTATTGCTATGTTCAGAATATTATTTTTAAATACTGTAACTCAACTGCATCAGCATGTAACACCAGCTTAACCTCCAGGGGGTACGGGGAAGGGGGCATAAATTTCATTACAATTAGCCGTCGCTGCGTATGAATAATTCATCGGGGGCCGGAGCGACCCGCGCAAACAGCGAAGGGTTGGTTCACCAGATGACCAGTTTAAGGTCTCTGTTTGCCAGAATTACGGTGCTCAGCCAGTTTGCCGTCCGTTCATTAAAATCAACTGCAATCAACACAGTTTAGATTTGCGCAAAGCAAATGATCAACAATTATTTTCGCGAATCGGTATTTGTTTCCCGCTATTCGCGTTTCTAATTACCTAGGCACGAATTAATTATGTATTTTGTGGTTTCCATTTGTTTTCATCGATCTAATCAACCATCTCCCTTAACATCCAAAATTGTAACATCTTGTACATTTAATTTTTAATTAAAATAAAACATTGAATACTGTACTGAATTATTTTATTTTCTCGCAATCGTAGTGAAAAGTATAGTGTAACACGCAGGGCTAAACCCATTATAGACTCGGTTTCTATTTAGCGGTCCTCGCCTTACGGCTCGTGCCCTATAAATACCTCTTATATAATGGGTCGTTTTAGCCCCTTGTATAACAATCTACTATTAACTTTTGTCTGATAAAGTGCAAATTGTACCTAATGTGTTTCACTTTTTATTTACCTATCGCTATATTAAAATGAAACAGTTGAGTCAATAATTTGGGCTTTATTTCGGTAGGCGCCGGCAGCGAGGGGGTTGGTAACCGCATATCGAATGTTGGTGCTATATTTACCAGTCACAACGTGTTGACACCGCCTGGCAGTTCATCTGAGAGACAGTGCATGCAGACGTGCGATCACCTCGCGACCTCGCCTCTTGGGTTACTTGCCGTGTGGTACAAGTAATAAACTTATAGAAAATTATTAAACACGGGTTAAACTCACGTGACACGTCGGAATGTCCCGATTAATTTAGTTTTAATAGTGTTTTATAGTAAATTAATATAAATAACACTGACTATAGTTAAAATTTCTTGAAGTTATGGAAACTTGATTGGCCAAAGTGGTACCCAGGTGTATAAATGTGTGTTTGTTTTACAAACAAACTTATGGAAATTGATAAAACACGGCTAAAACTTACGTAATACAACGTCGGTGTATGCCTGACTAGTTTAGTTTTAGTAGTGTTTTATATTTAATTAATATATAAATACTAAAACTCATGTAACACAACGTTGGAGTGTCCCGACTTTTTTAGTTTTAGTAGTGTATCATAGTAAATTAATATGAATAACACTCACGATAGCTCAAATTCTGTAAAATTATGAAAATTTGATTATCCCAAGTGGTACTCAGGTGTGTAAATAATTGTTTTAATGTTAATGCTGTTTGTTTTCTACATGAATTTAAAAAATAAGCTCATACATACCTACTACCTGTAGCTACTTACCTAATCCATACTTAATATTATAAATTTGAAATTAAGTAAGTCTGTCTGTCTGTTACCTTTTCACGGCTAAACCACTGAGCTAATTTGGTTGAAATTTGCTATGGAGATAAATCGGATCTTCGACCCTGGAACACAACAGTTGCTAATTTTTATCCCAGAAAAATCCATGGATATCTCATCATGGATGTAAAAAAACAGAATTTCAAGCGTACGGAGTCGCGGGCGTCCGCTGCTTGTCTATATCCGCTACCTCTTGTGCTTTGAGGCGGTGTTTCAGCGCTGTCCTGACGAGCGCCAACTGGTGACGCGCGGCGCCTCGGCATCCGCTTTTACTCGCACCATCCGCAGCCTGTAACATAACTCGTACACTAAATTAATCCGTAAATAGACATGATTTTCATGGTTATGGAATTTATAATCATGATCATCAAATGTCATCAAAGTAATCGAAATACTAATTAAGGCGTAGTACATATAATTTTAAGCCTAATTCGACGACCCACTACAGGCGTTGGCAAGACATACCTAGCTTTATTGTCCAACAAAAGCCGAGTTGAAGTATAGCTTTTTTAGTAGGTATTTAGTTTTTAGTATTGAGTATTTTCTCCCTTCATAGTATATATAGAGCTAAGACGCAACACCTTCTCCAATGCAGCAGTAAAGAGCCCTGATAGCCCAGTGGATGTGACCTCTGCCTCCGATTCCAATAGGGTGTGGGTACGAATCCGATCCGGAGCATGCACCTCCAGCTTTTCAGTTGTGTGCATTTTAAGAAATCACGTGTCTCAAACGGTGAAGGAAAAACATCGTGAGGAAACTGCGGAACTGCATACAGAGAATATTCATAATTCTTTGCGTGTGTGAAGTCTGCCAATCCGCGTTGGGCCAGCGTGGTGGACTACTGGAATAACCGCTCTCATTCTGAGAGAAGACCTGAACTCAGCAGTGAGCAGAATATGGGTTGATAACGAATAATACTTACTTGTATATGGGTATAGACTAAGTGCATTCTGCTATCCATAGACCCCTTCACTCAAGCTTTAAAGTTCTGAGAAAGGAAAAAAAAGCTTCTTCAATATTGTAATATCATCTGGCCATAAAAAAGTGGCGCCTGCGCATGGGAACTGGAGGAATTTTCATAACATTTAAATGGATACCGTAACGTTATACTGTGGTGGTTTTTGCATGGTTTTTGTATGGCAGAGGAAGTGGTTTGATGTTTGTTTAGGCTCAACGTGTAATGGAGAAAAATGCTTTTTGCGCCCAGCGCAAATATTGTCGTGGCAATTTTTTTTTTTTGGGATAATGCGGCCAATCTCATTGAGGAGTTAAATACTACTGATTTTTAATCTTTTTTGGAGTTCCAAACGTACGTAACCTACGCCTTCCAGAATCGGAGGCAGAGGTCATATCCATTGGGCTATCACGGCTCACGATGAAAAAGGCGTAGGCTTAGGTTCGAATCCGGTCCGGGGCATGCACCTCCAACTTTTCAGTTGTGTGCATTTTAAGAAATTAAATATCACGTGACTCAAACTGTGAAGGAAAACATCGTGAGGAAACCTGCATACCAGAAAATTTTCTTAATTCTCTGCGTGTGTGAAGTCGGCCAATCCGCATTGGGCCAGTGTGGTGGACTATTGGCCTAACCCCTCTAGTCATTCATCTCATTCATTACGAAAGGAGACTCGAGCTCAGCAGTGAGCCGAATATGGGTTGACAACGACGAACGTACATAGTACAAAAATGGAACCCTTATAATGTCACTCGCGCACATTTTATTAGTAGATCATATTATTTTCAGCACTCTCCGGAATAGGAGGCAGAGGTCATATCCGATAAGCTATTACGGCTTAAATTAAGACATAAAAACCGATGAAAAAGGTTGTTTGAATTCGTTTAAAAAAAACATTGAAAACGGCAATTACATCATCGTTGTCCATCATAAATAAGCATGTAGGTTATCTGCAAAGTAGGAACGTAAATAAATATCTAATTATAAAAAGGAATAACTTGTATGAAAATGCGCGCAAAAAGTGCATACAATTCATTTATAACGGTCGCGAATACAAACGGCACAATGATAATTACGTTCCACCCTCAAATATATAAATGATCATCGTTTCCAAGTTCGCGACGCAAAAACTTAATCTGTATTTAATTAAAAGGAAGTGCTGGAATGAAGACATCTCGGGTCATAATAACGTGTACAGACACGTCCGACTTGTAGCCCGACTTGCTTTCCAACCTATCTATACTAATACTACTGGGCCGACTTGAAACATTCGTTTATTCGTTAGATAGCCCATTTATCAAGGAAGGCTATAGGCTATAGGTATATTATTATCCCCGTATTCCTACGGGAACGGGAACCACGTGTATTTAAATATAAAACCATTGTTTTGTATTTTAAAAGAGCAACATTTAGAACGGTGCAAGGAGCACAACCGTATCTGCATCGTAAGTATGAAGACGTACGTCCTGAAGAAAATATGAGAAAATTACATGGTCGACTGACGGTCTGGAATCTGAACCTTTGTAACCTGGTACATCCAAAAGCCTCTATGGCCCTAATCTCCATATTTGCTTACCGTACTTTCTTATGATAAGAACATGGTAATAAATTTTCAACTTTTGTAATATAATCATAAATATAATCCAACATTGTGTTTGTCGTTGATTATATATACGTATCGAAAGTGTCTGTTCTTTAGATGTATGTGAATGAAGAACATAACAATAACCTTGTACTCATAATACTAACCAAAATTAAATATTTTATTGAGATCAATTTCCTTCAAACAAACATAAAATACTTATTCTAGTATTTCCTGTTAATCGGTTTACCATTCTCTAAGTGCTCCAACCTTTTCCATTCTGATTTATCATGAGCCACTCCGTTCCACATCACTCCTGCCACTTCTCTGACATCATCATCCCATCCTGTACCTCTTTTGCCTTCTATAGGATACCATCTTCCTTTCTTCCATTCATCTTTCAAGGTTTGCTAAAAGTTGGATTATAAATCAGAAACGCCGGTCGGTTCTGTCTGTAGATCAAGGCTTTAATTATACGTAGAGAGGTGCGGGTTGCGGGTTCCGGGACGGGGGTGTAATGGTCGGGGTCACATGACCCGGTTACCACCTGTCAAGCTTCAGCTATGGTTGTACGAGGAATCTGGTTTCTCTCTGCCATGGTCTCTACGGAATTTGACAAGCTATTCCTTAATTGTAGAGAGAGTTAATAAAAATATAGGAATCTTATGAACAACGCAATAGAAATGGCTTATTGTATATACCTATCTGTCCTGGCTCTAGAGTTACTAGTTAGCCCTTGACTTGACTGTCTCACTTAATATTAAGTGACGTTGCAGTCTATGATGGAACCGAACTTTCTTGAAATAGGTGTAGGTACAAGTTTGATCAATTCAATTTAATCTTCGTTTAAAAAACATCTTCGTTTAAACTTTATAAATCGGACTCATCAAAGATTTACGGCTTTGCCGGCTGAGTAGCCATGGACGATGCGTACCAGCAGACCAGACCTTAACTAATTTAGAAAACGTATAACTGGGATCCAGAGAGGTCGTCCAAAATCTTAAATAAATAGCTTTTAAACCGAATTAAATAAAAAAAGAGTTTCTCAATTCGATGCGTGTTTTTTTTAATTACTTCATATTCGTAGTTAAAAAAAAAAGAGTCTTCGCCCGTGGCTTTGTTTGCGTTAATGTCGTCATCGTTGGAGGAGAAAGGGAATCTTGGTGATGTCTTATAAAATATTGTGATTTTTTTTTTCATTTTTTTTTATAAAAATGAAAAAACGAAAATATTTAATTTTTTTAAATGCAATTTTTCCAACCTCACGTTCATCATAATAACATGGTAAACAGACAATAGATACCTATATATACTTTTTGTATTATGAAGTGGCATCGTCCATTTCTGAAGTAGGTTCAAAACCAAACACAAACGAATAGCCACCGGTCTGTCATCTTGTGTCATTGATATTATATGGAAACCAAAGATACACCACATTGTTTAATAAAGATGTTGCTTTTTAATTGCCTTGAGAAAGTAAAACATTACATGGCTCAACGAGTCGCGAAGCTGAACTGGTAATGGGCGGAGCACATAGTTCGAAGAGCCGATGGACATTGGAGTCCCAAGGTGTTGAAATCGTAATGTTTAGAAGTCCTTACAAAAGGCCTATGTCCTGCAGTGGACGTCCATCGGCTGATATGATGAAGTTAATGAACTGAAACCTTACCTGGAAAATATGCATTTAAATAACAAAATCATACCTATCTATATCGGATGTTTTTTTTTTATTCTTTACAAGTTAGCCCTTGACTACAATCTCACCTGTTGGTAAGTGATGATGTAATCTAAGATGGAAGCGGGCTAACTTGTTAGGAGGAGGATGAAAATCCACACCCCTTTAGGTTTGTACACGACATCGTACCGGAATGCTAAATCGTTTGGCGGTACGTCTTTGTCGGTAGGGTGGTAACTAGCCACGGCTGAAGCCTCCCACCAGCCAGACCTGGACTAAAGTAAGAAAACCTCAATCGGCCCAGCCGGGGATCGAACCCAGGACCTCCGTCTTGTAAATCCACCGCATACGGCCTCCATGGCGCATTGGTATGCGTATTTGAGTTTTAGAGAAAATAGCAGATTACAAAACATAGTAGGTATACCTACACACCTACACCTACAACGGATGCTAGGTTAGAGACAAACAATAATTTATACATTTTCTGTTATGTGAAAAATTTTGTAAAATAAATTATGATTTACCTACTAGCGGACGCCTAGTTAACGTGTGCCATTTCAAACAATAGTCTGAGAAGTTAATTCAGGTCACGGTTACACCCTCCCGAATGGCTCTCTAAGTCGAGGTCCGAGTCTCATAGGAGACGCCCTTAGAGAGTTGTTCCGTCCTCTATCTTTATTTCAGCCTTCGGGTCTCACCAGGCGATGCTTCTGCGCTCGCCCAAACCCTCCGGTGACGCCGTAGTGGTCACATGGAGCCATCGGGACTTACTCAACACGAAAAAAAAAGAAGTTAGTGTGCCCCCGCCTGCGCTTTCTCAGTAGCCTGTTCCGCGCGGGACATTTGAATTTGATTTTAAAATCGGGACGTCTGGCATCGGTGATATAGATATTTCCTGAGTTTTTGATATCAATGACGTGTTGACAAAAGTTTTTGTCTGTAATTTCTGTTTGTCCTGGTGTAGGCATACAATATACAGTATACAGCTAGTTCTCTGTTCTGTAGCTGACGGCTGTGTGTTTGCACGCAGGCGCCTCGCCCGGGGAAGGAATATTGTTTTAAAATCGATCCCGTAACTCGAGCCGTTTCATATTTGCTTAGTTTTAAACGACACGTTGACAGGGATGCTTCGCGAACGCAGGGTTGGCAAAAGTATTACTTTCTTTATTTTTAACTAGCTGACGCCGCAGTTTTCACCCGCGTTGTTTCAGTTCCCGTGGGAATACGGGGATAATATATAGCCTATATACTTCCTTGATAAATGGGCTATCTAACACTGAAATAATTTTTAAATCGGACCAGTAGTTCCTGAGATTAGCGCGGTCAAGCAAACGAACAAACACACTCTTCAGCTTTATAACATGAATACAGATTCATCATTAACTAACTATCTGGTACACATCGTATTTGTCAACTTACGAGTATGTAGTGACGGACAAGCCCAATGTCCGCTAATATACATAATAGTAGTCATAATATCATATCAACAAACATGGCAAATTCTCCTTTAAAGAGAGAGGCCTGGCCCTGTAATAGGTTGTCAAATAGGCTGATAAGAAGTTAGCTTCAGTTTCTTATTGAATTGATTATTCATCATTATCAACCCATATTCGACTCACTGCAGAGTCTCCTCTCAGAATGAGAGCGGTTAGGCCAGTAGTCCACGCTGGCCCAATGCGGATTGGCAGACTTCACACACGCAGAGAATTAAGAAAATTTTCTGATATGCAGGTTTCCTCACGATGTTTTTCCTTAACCGTTTGAGACACGTGATATTTATTTTTTAAAAAATGCACACAACTGAAAAGTTGGAGGTGCATGCCCCGGACCGGATCGAGCCCACACCCTCCGGAATCGGAGGCAGAGGTCATATCCACTGGGCAATCACGGCTCTTAATTATTATAAATTAAAAAAAAATTGTTATTTTCCGAAGTGACAACCCTGTGCGTCGTAGTGTATAGAAATGTGAGCCGCGGTTATAAGTAGTTGTTTAAAAACATCTCGGCGCAAACACGCGGTCGCGTCCGTCGATGACGTCACCATACACGGACAGGCGTATTCGCTTATTAACCGACTTCCAAAAAGGAGGAGGTTCTACGTTCGGCTGTATGTATGTTTTTTTTTTACAAATAAACATTTTCAGGCTTCAAGCATATTCGCTTATTTTGATAAAACAAAAAAAACATTTGAAAGTTGATTTACTCGATTGCTGTATTTTTTTCGCATGTTATTTATGACCTAAACTGTTAGATATAGGTAGGTACCTATATTAATATGTCTAGTTTATTAGAGTGATATAATTAGTTTACGAATACGTTTTACGCAGTCGGGTTTTGTTATTTTGAAATTGTCTCATAAAAAACTTATTTGTTCTCAAATTGTAATTTGCCATACCTAATACTGTTTCTTCTGTACACATTTTAATAACAATTTGTCTCGGAAATTACCATCTACGAGTACATATTATGTAAGTATAGCTTCTTTACTCATAATAGTTAAAATCAAAAAATCAAAATCAAAAATAATTTATTTCAAGTAGGCTCAGTTTACAAGCACTTTTGACACGTCAGTTGACTATTTGTGAAGATTCTACCACCGGTCGGAAGGCAGGTCCTGCTGAGAAGAAACCGGCAAGAAACTCAACAGTTGCTCTTTTTATAAAATCATACAGTATTATAATTTACAATTTATGATAACATTACAATTTCTTATAGTTATGAATGAATTATTTTAGAATGGCTGATTGATTGAACTAATTCGTTTTTTCCCAAGATTTCGGACACATTGCAAAAAGAAGTAAAATTTAAGAAAATTATACAGAATTTAAGAAAACGTTAGATAACTGAATAACGACCTACTTTAAGAAAGTTACTTACTAAATAGAAGGAAAGACACAAGAGATATAATCTGGTATAGCACATAGGCCATATTATATACCGACATTGACAACAAATACGCGGGTGAAACCGCAGAGCACAGCTGGTCTATGGATAAACATAGTGCAGAGTAGACACATTACAATAAAAAGCCAGCAGCTAACGTTAAGAGTAATTCGTTCCCATCGTACATTACACCTAAAATTACAGGACATTCATCACTTTGAGAATTACGGATTGACCTTTTAATATCGCGCGATTGCGCGATTACCGCGGACGCGACAAAAACAGACGCGCGGAAAAACAATCAAAAGGCGCCGACGGCTCGGATCAGACGCGCCGATTCGCGACAATTATACCGCGGCCACGGGTTTGACATATAAGCGACACCAATCACCATCATAATCTTAACGTAGTACACAAACTCACGAGGTTGTCTTTATTGTATTGCTAGGGCTCGTATTTGGAAGTCCTCAGGGTTAATTAATTAATTAATAAAAATAATTAAGTACGTTAATTAATTAATTAATCCCACCGTTGGCGGAAATTATCACTGGAAATTATCACATTATCGTGATTTTACGTAATTAAATTCATGGTCTATTTCCAACGCCCAAAATTTAAAACGCAACACTGCTCGATAAAAAAGCGTCGAGTTTTAAAAACGCTGTCGTGTGAACGTATACTTGGGAATGCATTTGTTGTATTTAAACGCTTTTCTAACGTTCGTTAAAAAAATCTCTCGTGCGAATGAGGACTGACAAAGCTATACTCAGGCTCGTCTGTGAAGATAATAATAATAACTATTCAAATTTTCTTGTAATGTTTTTGTTGATTTTTGAGTTTGTATTTATATCATTTATTATTTCTCTCATTTATTTATTATTTCTTTTTTTTTAAATTTTTAACAATATAAGTATAATAAAATACAAAACATTATTAAAAATTTATAAAAAAAAATTCACCCTCCCGCTGCGGGACATTTGAGTGTCCAAGCAACCGGTGGTCAGGGCTCCAGAGTGAGGAACCTCCTCACAATACGCGCCGTCTCAAGAATCACTGCCTTTTGTATCCGACTCTTGATCCAACAGTTAAGCGAAAGCTTCTTAAGATGTTGGTCGAAGCTTTTCGCTATAAGACCATTGACTGAAACAACTATCGGAACAATAATAGTTGACTCAACATTCCACATGGCGGTAATCTCGTGAGCAAGGTCCAAGTATTTTGATACTTTTTCCTTTTCGGCTTTAACCAGATTATCGTCATGTGGAACAGTAATATCAACAATTATTGCACGACGCACTGACCGATCGACTAGCACTATATCAGGTCTATTGGCTACAATATACCTGTCAGTGATAATCGTTCGGTCCCAGTAAAGCAATGCACTGCTATTTTCAAGAACTGACGCTGGGTCGTACCTATAGTAAGGCATCTCAAAATCGATAAGGCCATATTGAAGAGCAAGCTGTTGGTGGATTATCTTGGCTACTTGATTATGTCTGTGCAAGTATTCGCCGTTAGCAAGGTGAGAACACCCGGACACAATATGCCTGAGGGACTCCCCAGGACGATGACACGCTCGACAGATGTCTAGAGTGCCATCTTTCATAATGTGTTTCCGGTAGTTTCTCGTCTTTATAACTTCGTCCATAATTGCACAGACAAAACCCTCGGTTTCCCCAAAGAGGTCACCGAATTGCAACCAAGATACAGATGTTATTTGATCTACATCCGGCCCAGTAAGGGCCTTGTAGAATCGTCCATGCAACTCCTTGCTCTTCCATATTGCCACACGATCTGAGTTACTGATTACTATAGGCTTGCGCCAGTTCTCTTTGCCTAGGGATAGCGGGGTAAGTCCCTTATCCACTGCAACGACATCCTGATACATACTCACATTCATCTTGAGAAAATGATCTCTGAGATTGCACACCTCACGATTATGGAGGTTCCTGGCGTTTAAGAAGCCACGTCCTCCACACTTGCGTGGGAGGTACAATCTCATTACAGATGAACGGGGGTGATGCATCCGGTATGACGTCAGCAGTTTACGGACTTTACAGTCCAGGGAATCCAGTTCGGTTTGAGTCCACTTTAGAATGCCAAAAGTGTATATGAGTAAGGGCATGACCCAGCTATTAAAGGCACGCACCTTGTTACCGCCTGATAAAAGACTTTTTAGGACTTTTTTCAGGCGGCCAAAGAAGCGTTCCTTCACTACCTGTTTCATATTCCCTGCCTCAATACAAAGTGCTTCTGTCATTCCAAGGTATTTATAGGTCTCGCCTTCAAGGAGTGATCTGAGAATGACAGTTTCTGAAATAACTATATTCTCGGAGCTCACTATCCTTCCTCGCTCTACATTGATGACCGCACACTTGTCTACACCAAATTCCATCCTTATGTCATTGCTAAAGGTTTGAGTAATCTTCAGCAATGACACTAGGTCTGTACGCTTTGATGCATACAGCTTGAGGTCATCCATGTAAAGCAAGTGAGATATGAGCTCACCACCCCTGCGAAGGCGAAAGCCTAGCCCTGAATCCCGCAGTAAAGTACTGAGAGGATTAAGGGCTAGACAAAACCATAAAGGGCTCAAACTATCGCCCTGGAAAATACCTCGCCTAATCCCTATCAGTTCATTCGATTCAGAACACTCAGAAGCGCCTGGGTGACGAAGAACTGTCATCCACTGTCCCATACATGACTCAAGAAAAGAGCATAGTGTTGTATCGACCTTGTACAACCGCATGACCTCCATGAGCCATGAATGAGGCACCGAATCATAGGCCTTCTTGTAGTCTATCCAAGCAGCCGTGAGATTTTTTCTGTTTCGCCGAACCTGTTGGCAAATAGCAGTGTCTATGAGGAGAAGTTCCTTTGTACCACGAGACCGGGCCTTACATCCATTCTGTGTTGGGGCCAAAATATGATTTGCATTTATATGCATCGTTAATTTTGATGACAGAATGGATGTAAGGAGCTTATAGATGGTGGGTAAGCATGTTATCGGTCGGTAGTTTTTGGGGTCTGTGGTACTTCCGGATTTGTGTAGCAGGAACGTGACACCAGTTGTTAAAAATGCCGGTAGCGATCCAGTGTCAATGGCATTTTGAAATTGCACTGCCAAGATAGAATGGGCGCTACGAAACCATTTTAACCAGAAGTTGTGCAATCCGTCCGGTCCTGGGCATTTCCAGTTTGACGCCGGACGAATTGCACAACTTACATTTTCTGTAGTAATGGATATCGGAATCATTTTTTCCACCATTGCACACTCTTCCTTGACAGTACTCATCCAATCGCCTTCAGTGTGGCCTACGGGGGCCGACCAGATGCTACGCCAGAAATCTGACATAGCATCAGAAGTCGGAGGTTCCCCATCTGTCACACAGACACTGGATCGTTCCCAGTTCCTGTACACTTTCCGTTGGTCACTTTGGAAGATCCTATTCTGATTATACCGGTCAATACGCTCTTTATAACGCCTAATGCGTTGTGCCCATGCATAGACTTTCTGCTTCAAGAAGTCGATGCGTTCGGTGACACAAGCTAAGTACTGGAACGGACGTGTGTCAGTCCCAGCAAAAGCCTGAGTCACAAATCGCATAACTCTAGGACGATTGTTGCCCTCCTTGAAGCAGATTAGCTTAGCTATGAGAGTTCTAGTCAGAGTGATACGCCTTTCGATTCTGGTCCGCCAAGCTGGTGCTTGACCCGTCCTCTGCGGAGCCGTGCGTGGTTCAGGGAATTTGACACCCGCAATACGACACGCCGCAACGGCTCCACAGAATAGAATCGAATGCGTATCACTTAGGTCCTCAGATGTTACGAGATATTCACCTAAAATCTGATCTAGAACCCCCACTAACGCCATATTTCGTCTATGTACAGGCAAACGAGGCAATTTTGGTCTTAAATTAAGAGGCATGTACCTATATGTCATAATAGAATCCTCCAAAGTTCTCCTCAATTGCTCATAATTCTGGCTACTTACTTGCATATCGATACCATCCTGTAGCACCTCTGGGATGTTGGTTTGCATTGTTTGCTGAGGTAAGCTACGGATGGTATCGATTTGTACTGAAGTAGAGCGCAGTCGTTCAAGGTTAGCTTCATCCAGCAGATGACGTCGCTGGATTGCTCGCACCTGATCCGATAGTCGCTGCGCAGTCACGATCACTGTTGGCTCAAGAGTCTGAAACATAGACAACATCCTTGACCGGTACGCAGTAAGGTTAGTTCCCCCCTCTGTTGCCCCATAGTACGCACGCATGACGCTCTCATTGAGTGGACGAGACCATCTCATGCGGCGCACTATACCACCGGTAGCGGGAGCACTCACTGGAGCCCGCAGCTCCACTTGCCCCAAGCTCTCCGGTAGTATATCGTCGTCACTCTGCTGCTGGTATTGTTGCTGTTGTTGTTGCCGCCGCCGTGTGGTGACACCCCGATGAGTCCCCCGAACCGGAGTGGGTGTCACATCCCCCGCAGATGTTGGCGGGGTTTTAAATTCCTCCGGCGACGACGGCGATGATGACGACGATTCATAGTTCTTGATTTGTGCGCTCGTTCTGCCGCCTCCACGTCGCATGTTTTATCTTATTTGGGTTCATTGTATTATTCACTTGTTATATTGATGATAATTTCTATTTTATTTGAATTATTTATTGTATTTCTTTAAATTATTAAAATTATATTTAGTTGAGTGGAAAAAAACATGTCATTCCCGACGGGTGGCAGGTGTCATATCATATTTTATTATTATTATTATAATGATCAGGGTAAGCATTAAGCAGTATCAATCTTAAATAGTTACCAAAAAAGAATTAAGGCTTAAAAAAATCAAGCCTACCTTAGGTAAGTATAGTATCCGTTATAAGTTTGATTGTATGAGTCGACATTTCCTGAAGAGCTGTTTAATGGTGGTAATCATCACAACACCCGTGTCTAATGTTTCTATAGCTCCATCATTCGTATCATTTGTTTTGTCACCTGCTTGTCGTTGTCGCTTATGCAACGAATCCGTGGCCCAACAATTACTCCCCCGTACGCTAGGAAACTCATTTTCCAAAGACTACCCGAGCCGAGGACTTATTACACCGCCGCCAAAATGCATTTGCGCCCTACCAATCTTTCATACAGCCTTAACCCATTGCAATACGATCTATAATCCTTCAGCTATCCAACAAAGTGACTGCATTACGGAAAATGTAACTTCATGCCGCGACAAACATTAAAATCTACCTGAGTATAAACGATACATCAATCTCTATCACCTATTACAATGCAATAAGGTTTATTTTAGTGTACAATGTATCGTTTAAGGGTGTACAGTGTGTTTGGTAACGTAATCCGCGTTTCGAATCGCGTGTCAATCATCGCGCGATCGAGCGCTGACAAAGGAAAAATCCTTTTAGAACGCGAAATAACTCGCGCCTGATCAAAGTGCTGGCGTCGCCTTAAACTTGGCTCCTGTTGAGCTAATTTACGCTTCCAATTCTTTACCTACTAACGTAATGTTTGTTGTGGCTAAGTCAAATTAACCAACTTTGCTAAACCCTCTAAAATTCAAATCTTAGCACACACGTATTAGTTACTAGCGGGAGCGACTTCGTCCGCGTGGAATTCAGTTTTTAACAAATCCCGCGGGACCCTTGTATTTTTCTTGGATGAAAAGTAGTTTTTTTGTTAATCCAGGGAACTATCCATTTTCGTTTTAAATTTCAGCCAAATCGGTTAAGGCGGCTTTTAACTATAAAATACATCCATAGAAACTTTCCCGTTATTATTAGGACTAGGATACGTGTGTGCTACGATTGTATCAAATCAAATCAAAAACCAACTTTTTAGCATTGATAGTTTAAAGAAATTAAATATGTCACAAACCGTGAAGGAAAAATGTCGTGAGGAAACCTGTAAATCTGAGAATTTTCTGAATTGTCTACGTGTGTGAAGTCTACCAATCTGCACTGTGCCAGCGTGGTGTACTAGCCTTACCCTCTTTCTGAGAGGAGACTCCTGCTTAACAGTTAGCCGAATATTGGTTGTTAATGATGATGATGATGATATCTAAATTGAATTACCTGTCATCTTAACACAGAAAAAAGTACAATAACTATATAAATGTATAAAAAAAAATCGATATTACCTACCGCAGTGTTCTAATTCTAGTAGTTACCTACCTCTGGTTTGTAGTAGTTAGTAGACTTAAAGTGCGTACCACGACATATTTCGAGACGAGAGTATTACAAATATAGACCAATAGCCCAATAGGTAGCAGAGGGAAAATATTGCTGTCTCTCTTTTATTGCATGGTACGAAAGACATGACATTACGAGAAAATATGTATGTTTCTCATCACGAGATAATTATGTCGTTGCCGCCTGATCTACTAGTACCTTTTTGGCTCGTGGGAGGCTTCGGCCGTGGCTAGTTACCACCCTACCGGCAAAGACGTACCGCCAAGCGATTTAGCGTTCCGGTACGATGCCGTGTAGAAACCGAAAGGGGTGTGGATTTTCATCCTCCTGCTAACAAGTTAGCCCGCTTCCATCTTAGACTGCATCATCACTTACCATCAGGTGAGATTGCAGTCAAGGGCTAACTTGTAAAGAATATAAAAAAAAAAAACCTACGAGGAGAAACTACTGAAACCGCGAATGAAACCGTGGGGCACTACCAGTACTGTAATGAAACCGGTTAACCATATTAATCAAAAAACGATTTACACTCCCTTATGAAGATTATTTTGATAGTTACATAAAAGTCTACGAATAGAAGACGTTGAATGTCAGAATGTGACCTCTGTGCGCGTTGCGTAAGCAAGGTATACGAACAACCAGAAATCGTCCCATTCACTTTCCTCCGCACAATCGAATGCGTCGACGCGAAGACCCCTCAATCAGCCCCAGAGCGAGAAACATTCCTACTAATTTCACCTTCCAATTTGCAGATCATCTTTCTCTGCGCAGGGTTGTCAAGGTTGTATTCTTGACTGCAAAAAAATTCAATTCACAAGTAAGAGAAGTTGCGTCAGCGTTGCGTCGACGGTGCGCTGACGTTCAGTCGTTTTACATATTAAAAATCATAGTGTTCACAGTTTGCACTGCGTCGACGCAACGCTCACACGACTGAGCTGCAACCAGTGACGTGCATAAGTACTAAGAAGACAACTCTTAGGGTATGCAGTACTTTGATGCACGTATGAAATGCACGCAACTGGCTGCAACCCTAGAGACGAAGCGGGAGCGCACTGTTGCTTGTGCGTTGATAGGGAGAATACACGCAAGCTCCGATCCATGGTTTCTACTAAACTGAGCGATGTGCTTACAAAATGCTTGCAATCATAACTTGCAATGATAGCTTCGTAGTAACGCTGCGATGGTGCAGAAGAACCTCCTTGTCAGGGGAGCAAGGGGAAACGTTTCTTCCTCGGTAGGTTTTTTTCAAGAAAGATTAAAAATTCTGATTACAGAATCAGAAATTGTATTCTCTTGACTACAATTTATTGTGCCTGACAGAAAACAGTAATATGGTACGTTGGAGCACACTTACATAGAAGATTACATATTCACTCTTGCTTTAAAGGTGTTTAAATTGTAGTGTCAAGAAACACAAACACAGTGCACTGCTGACGACACCAGAAAAATCGTCTGCCGAGCAGCGTGCCACAAATTAGGGGGGCGAGAAATGGGCAATTGGGCAACCCTAATCTTTGCAGAAAATACGCGCATACAATTCGGTGCGCTTTGACAGTGCGCACAATCGCTGAGCGCATAATACTGCGCTTCCTTGCTCCGTTTCCTTCTCACAATGGCGCTTTATTTTAGCGCTTTGTTTGTGGAGTAGTCGCGCATTATATGCTCATTTGGGGCTGCATTGTGGCTGACGCGCGGGCCATCCGGCGGCGGCGATCAATTAGCCGAGCCGCCTCATCGGCATTCGGTGTACTTCTGAATAGCTTCGGCTTATAATGTCCTCGTGGGCTAATATTTCACCAGGAGGTTAGTTACTTACATGCCTTTTCTGTGTTCACAAACACTGGTGAACCTTTTGATTATAACCTTACTTTTGGACTAGTAAGGTCTTTGCGATCACTGACTAATGCTTCCGATATTGTCTCGTTTGTCATCATCATCATATCAGCCGATGAACGTCCACTGCAGGACATAGGCCTTTTGTAGGGACTTCCAAACATCACGATACTGAGCCACCTGCATCCAGCGAATCCCTGCAACTCGCTTGATGTCGTCAGTCCACCTGGTGGGGGGTCGGCCAACACTGCGCTTACTATTGCGGGGTCGCCATTCCAGCACTTTGGGACCCCAACATCCATCGGCTCTTCAAACTATGTGCCCCGCCCATTGCCATTTCAGCTTCGCAACTCGTTGAGCTATGTCGGTGACTTTGGTTCTTCTGCGAATCTCCTCATTTCTGATTCGATCACGCAGAGATACTGCATCGTTCTTTCATCTGATGTCTCGTTCAGCAAGTAGTAATTATGACTCAGGGTCGTTATTAGGTTTGGGGTTTAAGTCGGGTTATGAATTCATTCTAATTTTTGACTGGCATTTGGGGATATTTTGTGACTGTGTTGACACGCGAGGTATCTGGTGGCAGCGATCAAATAACCGAGCCGCCTGATCGGTATTGGGTGCACTTCTGAATAGATAATAATATTATGTCCTCGAGGGCTAGTATTTCATCACACTATACACGCATAGGTGAATAATATATAGACTTTTGGGCTAATAATGAAACAAAAAGAAAAACTTACGAACAGTGCGTTGCCAGTGATCACTTACGAATCTGAGACTTGGTCACTCAAAGGCGTTGGAGCAAGCTATGCTTGGGGTTTCTCTGCGTGACCGAATCAGAAATGAGGAGATACACAGAAGAACCAGTCACTGACATAGCTCAGCGAGTCGCGAAACTGAAACGGAAATAGCCAGGGCACATAGTTCGAAGAGCCGTTGGACATTCGGGTCCCAAGATGCTGGAATGGTGACCTTGGACCGAGAAAGCGCACAAATATATAATCCTAATTTGACTCGAGATGGAAATCGATCCAAAAATATCTATTGAAAACTATTACCAACTGCGACAAAGAGGTTTTCAAAAATCGCTTTGCTTTTAAAGAAATTCTGAGTAGCAGCCTAGTTTTTTGGAACTCTCTCGCAAAGTCTAATAAACTGAGATCTTAGACTATAGTCTAGTAGACTATAGACTGAGATCGAATTATACATGCATTCTATCTATCTAAGTTAGTGCGTTTCACTTTTTTTGCTTTACCAAAAATACAAATTGTCATCTCCGTGGAGCATACCGCCCAAACAATATCGTCTAATGTTCTCAAATTACAAACGAGATACATTTTACCCGTTTATTCTATTACACTAAATCCATAATAGCTGTTGAACGGTGCATTGATACTGTTACACTACCCCTGTCACCCCTTGCCCCGTGTTGCCCCTCGATGCTCACCCCCTTCCACCCCGCTAGGGTTAATGTTAACAAGCTACAAAGTACGGAGTCACGTGGCCCGTCATCAGGCGCCTTTGTGTACCGGCGGCGGAGTTAGCCGACGGTTGACGTTTTCGATAATCGCTAGCGAAAAAGAAAATATACCAGTATGCAGTCGAATAGAACCTCGTCCGTTTCCAACTAGTCAGAAAAGACTGTGTTAGGGGGTAACGGCGGTGATCGAACCTCTGGATGATGGCCTTTTTAACCGACTTCAAAAAAGAAGGAGGTCATTATATAGATGTAGGATTTTCAGACAGTTCTCTCAGAAACGGCTGTAATTAACACAACACTATCTTGTTACCGCCTTCAAACTGATCTGCACATACGATGTTATATTTCGCTTTTTAGTTAAGTAAAAACATTTTTATAATTTTGAAGTCAGTTGCATTTTTTTATTAATTTTTTCATTGCTGTGAAGCTTTGATTCTATAAAGTTACTTTAGTCGGTTAGAAAGACTCATAATTTCTCGGTCTTTCTAACTTAAGAAACTTTGGTAACGAAGGCTCATCGGTATCGAAGCGTTATCTAACGTAAAATTGCAAACTATGGAGCACAGTAAAAGTCTGTCGGTTTTCTTTGAGATTAATTTAGGAGCGTGTGCCCAGGAACTTTTTGATCTAAAGCTCTTCCTTTGCCCTTTTATTATGGTTTGTAAGGCATCGTAGTAATCTCCATCTATACCCATATTAAATCATTGTTTTAAGGATTACTATAACGTTTGGTCTTTTTACAAAATTATTATCAAATGAAATGAAAGATTTCACCGATTGCGGGCGTAGTTAAAAAAATGTATTAATACTAGTATACGGTAGGTAAAATTAAATTTTTTCCCAGTCTAAGTGGACGGGGTGAGCTACTAATTTAACTTGTACGAAATTAGCATTGCTTTAGTGTTTGGGATAGCTATATTCGCTATAGCTAGCGACTCCAGTAGCGAGCGTGCGCTAGGGGCGGTGTAATTGGCGAATTAGCGAGGCGTCCTGATCAAAGGATTCGATTTGTTGCTTTTTGATAATGTGATAAGTTTCGCGCACCATTAGTAGGGGAGACGATCTCCTACTGTGAATATTTGAGTTGATTTTTTTTTTATATTATCAATAAGTAGCAGATTTTTATGCATTCGGTTTGTATGACAGGCATCTGCACCTATTTATTTATCTACCTATGGTAAGTGCTTGACTTGGCTGTTAAACTTTCATTTATACTAATAGTATAAAGAGGTAAAGTTTGTGGTATTTTAGGGGGTAATCTTTGGATCTACTAAAACGATTATGAAAAGTTTACTGACCGAATATAAATAAAAATAATTTTCTTTCTTTCAAAAATTTTTCTACCACTAGAAAGCCACGTTGCTTGCAATTGTCTACTAGGGCTATAGTCTGGTGGTATTGATGACACTCCCATGATAGGCGGGCGAAGGGGGGAAAGACTGCGCGGGTGTGAAATCGTGCGTGCATGCAGTCGTGGGATGTTTATTTATCGCTACTTGTCCCCCCGGCCCGCGCGGACCATCGGGAGTGTTACGAACGAAGTTGACAAGCCATGGTTTATCCCAGTATTTTCACGGTAACGAGAATTACGCGGCTGAAACCGTGGGGCTATCTTTTATAAAATTATTTACTAGCAAACCGCCCTGCGGTTTCACCCACGTAGTTCCTGTTCCTATGGGAATACGAAGATAAAACATAGCCTGTGAAAATAACGTAGCTTTTTATTGGTAAAGAATTTTTAAAATCAGTTTAGTAGACCCAGAGGTTAGGTACCCCCTACAACACCACAAACTTTACCTCTTTGTAATCTAAATCTAAATGTATAGGTACCAGCGGCAAAGAGTTCACGCAAGCCGGTTCCCACCGGGTTACCTTTAAAAATTCATGCATTTTCATTGTACCTAGTATTGTATCTACGTATATGAGAAACCGGAGTTTATATCACGCTATATGAAATTCTTTTTCTTTGGGACGACTTCCATCCATCGAAACTTGTAGGTCCATACCTAAAAATGCGAAAGGTCACTCATGAAATATCGATAACCGCTGGACGTATAGAATGATGAAAGGCAGGGAGGTAGTTTATAGTTATGAGACGTCCGCTAAGAAAGGTTTTTGCAATAGGGCCAGATTAAGCAGATCCAAGGGCGGACGAAGTGAGGTTTCGCTAGTATTCCAGCTTCCAGCTTCCGTTTTTCCTACCACCTACAACATGGGTATATTCAAGTCAAGAGCGAATAGGCATCTTCTAGGCAAGCGCGTTCCACTATAGGCTGAATCATCGCTTACTGTCAAGCATGATTGCTGCCAAGCGTATATATCTATTTTTGTTTTGTATAGAAAATTAGGTATATATCTTGAACATGGCCATTTTTCGTTATGTTCTTTAATTTACAATTTACTTACTTTATTTAATTTACAATGTTGTTTGTTTAATTTTGCAATTAGGTAAAAATGGTTTTGGCGCTCATGTCATAAAATTTGCGTCGCGCTTTTCACTCACGTGAAAGTCATAATTCGGCGTCTCGGTTGCGCTTCGAATTTTATCCAGATCGTACCGACGCGCTGCGCGTTCTTAAGCCCTGCGAAATAATATTTGTTATAGCTTATATAATCTAAAAAAAAAAGTATAGACTATGGTCTGGCCATCACACGCTCTAGTCTACTAATCAATTAACCCGCTATGAACTCAAGTTCACACGTCAGTAAGCCGTTCCAATAACAGCGCATACTAACTGCCCCGTCCAACGTTTACCAACTAATGTTTATTTGATCAATACAAAAAAGCAACTCGACCGTTTCCCATCCATTCTGTTCGTCCGTCTGTCCGTCTTCGACAATTAGGTACCGATCCGCTCAGCCACAATGGCGTAAATAAACTGATGGTAAACGGAAGCTTCTTAAATTGTTTTCTAAACATTTCGGTTGTTAGTTACGAGGTTGGGGATTGGTAGGGTGGCCATGGCTTTTGGAGCCCAAGTTGGGAGGAAATGACCCGTTTAACCATTTTGATTTTAGAATTGAGTTTACTTTACTTGTCACCATTAATTTAAAATGCAAAATTTTATTTATAAAATCAAAAACCTGTAAAATAATAGATATGCCCAATGACATCATATTGAAGTTAGTCAAAAGATAAGTCGTGATTTCAGATAACGAATGAGTATAACGAATGAGTACATAATTATTATAATCACTCAAAAAACATACCTCTAAGTGGATTAATAATAAGGTTTGATTGGACTAGTACAAAAAATTCTAAAACGATTGTAAGTCTTCATCTAACATCAACGAATGATTATTTTATTTACTGATATTTGAAGTATCATTATATAAAAACTCTCTATCATTATATTAAATAACAACTCTCTAAAAATTTATTTATCAAAATATTTTGTTTGGATTGGAGTCTACAGTTTACAAAGAAACAAAAAATAGCTTCTTTAGAGGGTAAAGGTCGGTTACCTATATACATGAATAGTGTGCTTTTAGAAAGTATATGTTTAATAGTAGCTTCTTTGGGATGTAAGATTACATAGCGAGTGTCGAACAAAGCTGCTCATATAAAATTATTATCAACGAATTTCACATGGTAAGTGTCACATAATTATAATTAAACTTAACTTGGTAAGTTCGTTTGATTTTTTAAATATTCTCAAAATGACAGCAGGGCAAAATAGATGATCCGTCGAAATCTCGAAGTGTGGTTACTCTGGTGCATGATGGCAGCACAAAGGATTGACGGCTACCGACGCGGCGCGGCGATTATTTTATGTTATTTTAGTTTATTTTATTGGAGTCGTATTTGCCTCTATTGTGGATGCATTCATCGTTGACAGGACTTAACGGGGATGAGTGGCGAGTTTTTTACTGAGCGTCTAACGAGCCCGGGACTTTAACGTTTTACTGTCCACGGGCTGTTTCAGTAGTTTGTGTGTGTCATTACAAGATACTGTTTAGGCTGCCTGTCCACCAAAGCGGAGCGAGGCAGCGGAGAAATGGACTAATGCGGAGCGGAGTTGCATACTGTGTCTGTCCACCGGAGAGGAGCGTGGCTGCGGAGCAGAGTGAGAAAGTAGTGTGATGCCGAGTTGCAGACGTAATTCATCGCTTTGAACTGTTTTTATATAAATTTTTAAACTAGCTCGCAAGTCCCTGTCTACTGAGGAGGAGCTGAGAATTTTGCGATTCTATTGGTTAATATTTCTCCGCTTCTCGGCTCCGCTGCCTCGCTCCGCTTCGGTGGACTAGCCTTAGACTTAGCCTTTAGCTTTAGCTCGTATTGCTACTATTACTACTACTACTTTTATTAAAGAACTGTTTAGATTCGGCATGTAATGAGGTCCTGGGTCGGGCTATGAAATGTTGTGTTTTAATGTCTTATCATTTTTCTTCACCTCCTACAACGGAGACCTGGCTTGTCCTTCAATTAGATTGATAATGACGAGAATGTAACACTACTAACATCTCAATTAAATAAAGGAGGTTATTGCTCTACATTTATAAGCTATTTTTCATCCCCGAAAAATTCATGGTTCCCGTGGGGTTTCTGAAAAACAATACACGCGGATGAATTCGCGGGCGTCCGCTAGTCTTTCACACAATAAGGTACCAGGATACAATAAGTTGATAGGAGTATATCACGGGTATGTAGTGAGGATATGTACAGTCGGCGCGGAAGGCGGTGCCACAGATTGGCGTATCCTGCGCACAATGAGGATGCGATCAGCTACATTGGCTGCGGCGGATGCCTCGCCGTGTGTCAATCTTTATTGCTGACCACTGTCCGGCAGCTTCCTACCTACTTACCTACCGGGATGGCGTGTTGTGTACCTACCAATATACTTACCTACACCAATTTTATACTATTAAGATACCTTACGTGCCTACAAAATCATCGTCGTGCCTCCTCTGCCTCCAGCTATTTTTTTTATTCTTTACAAGTTAGCCCTTGACTACAATCTCACCTGATGGTAAGAGATGATGCAATCTAAGATGGAAGCGGGCTAACTTGTTAGGAGCAGGATGAAAATCCACACCCCTTTCGGTTCCTACACGACATCGTAAAGCTATATCGCTTGGCTGTACGTCTTTCGACGATTACGATCTGGACCAATTAAGAAAAACTTAATTCACTCAGCCGGGGATCGAACCCAGGACCTCCTTCTTGCTAATTCACCGCGCGTACCACTGCGCTATGGGGGCCGTCAAAAGAGTATTGAGCAAGACAGTGTGGTAGGGTGAATATTTATAAATATACACAATATTTAAATTGTGCCAGGGTGTGACAAAGATTTAATACTATAGATAAGTTACATGTCTACAAAATCACCGCAAAAAGTGATCCGAATTTAGCTACTCCACTGAGCGCACACATGCATAATTTTGTGTTTACTTACATTATTTATTTATGTATATTATAGTTTGTACACTTCCTGAACACACAATTCGTTAATGTACACAATATATAAGTATTACCTATTGTTTAAGTTGTTAACTGTGCGACAAAATTAAATTAAGATAATTAGCCATTGTTCGTCTCAGTCACAGAAAAGATATTACAACCAGTAGTTGGACTTCATACTAGAGGTCGAAACGCGAGCTATACCTACGCTCCTTGAACATGGGGTGATCGTAGGGTGAAGACAGTCGCGACTGTGCCGCGGTGACGAACGAACGCACGGTGTATTAACAGAGTAAAGTGTATTAATAGTATTAGATTTTTTTAATTATGACCAGTAGGAAATACTGTGCCGTTTTTGGATGCATGAATTCAAAATTATCCCATCCAGAGATAACTTTTTTTAAGTTACCTGGAAACTCTGAAAGGTTAACTTTAAAATAAATTTACTTATTAGTAGGTAGGTACATAATCTTGTATTTTTTAATGGATAAGGTATTTCCTTTTATCTCCAGAATAAAGGTAGGTATCTGGATTAGTAAATAAAGTGAATAGAGTAAAGGAAAGTGATTGACACGATTGAAATATGTAGCTATAAGCGGTTCATGAATCACGATACAGTAGGTACGATAAGCTTGTATTAAAACCTCGACTGCTTGTACAATGTATTGTATGACTGTGCTCGGATCATTTGTGTTTTGTTACCCGACTGCGGCGAAGCCCAAAGGAGGAGTATGTGTTTGAATGTTATGACTTGTTGTTGTATGCGGGCGACGGGAGGAAAGGACTGCGCGGGTGTGAAGTCGTACGCGCTGGGCATCGTTACCCCCCTCCCGGACCGCGCCGACCTTCGGGAGTATTACGAACAAATTTGCCAAGCACACATACTGATAAATGATATGTCATTAGACTCGTCTAGATAGGCCGAGTGTCACTGGGTAACTTAGTTCTTAAAAAATCAATATGGCGGATTTTATGCACTTTAATGTGCAAGCTCATAAAACTTTTGCTCAGCTTGGCATTGGTGACAAGAATTTTAACCGACTTCCAAAAAGAATCGTATCGTATTTACAGCGATATTTCCGTCATTTGTAAACCGTTTCTTTTTTGTTTGGATGAATATTCTTTCAGGTTAGTCCCATTTTTTTCATGTCAGGATCTGATAATGGCATCCTAGAGAAATCTAGGGGAACTATCGTATCGTAGGGACAATTAGTGCGTTTGTTCATTGTTTCATTATCTATTTTAAATCACTACAATTTCATGAAGGTATTTATCTTTTTTTTTATTTGTTCACGTAGTGTGGAGGTAATACCTAGATGGCATCACCGAAATAAATATGTTTAAGAATACGACCAATCCTTCAAGATCATTGACGTAGTATCAGCCTTAATTAAATCAACCAATCAAAAAACACGCATTTTTATTTATCACTTCCCATTTTACTACAATTTACAAAGTATTTTATTTGTTTATATAAAAAAAGTTTATTTACAATCACAAAACTAAGTGGAAACACAAAGTTAGCAAATGTAATTAAATTGCTGCATGCGGGCAGCCCTATGACATGTTTACGTACCGCGCGGCTGTAGGTATTTATTTCAAAAATACGGCCGAGTTATTATACTGCTTGTAATATCTTTACTGTGTCTCAGTTTCGATGCGCTAGTGTCATTTCTATAGTATAAAATCTTTGCCTACCTACATTTGAGCCATTAATGTCAGTAATTATTTTATACTGGCGGACGCTCTCTTCGTACGCGTGAAAATTAGTTTTTCACAAATACCGCGGGAACGATGGATTTTTCCGAGATAAAAAGCAGCTTATAACAATAATCTCTCTATTTTAATGTGGAAGTCCTATTAAAATACGTCAATTAATCGTTCCGAAGATTAGCATGGACAAAAAACAAAAGTTTTGAAAAAAGCTCGTTTTTTTTTTGGTACCTATCGTGTAATTATCACTTGAGAATCAGAAGACATTTATTTTGAAATCATAAATAGGCGCTTCAATTTTCTTTCTAAGTATTGATTTGCTTTTCTTACATAAGTACACCTTTTCACAATTTTAATTCATATTACTATAAAGGTCCAAATTTTTTATATTGTTATCTTGATTGTAACAAAAGTAAATTCCCTATCGTATCGGAACGGCGTAAATATTTTAACAAGACGGGAAGCCAAATTATTTAAAAGAAAGAAAAACAATTTAAGCTGACAGAAGCTCATTGAACAGCGAAACGTATTCAAATATCTGAAATTGTTGACAAATTAAGTTCCCTACCCGGACTTGAACTCCCTTACCACTTGAGAGCGCGACTCTCCAAAATTGTGTTAAGCGCAACCTTATTTTTACCATCCATATAAAATATTATGACCTCTACGCCCACGACATAAAGCTGCAATTTCAATGGAATCTATTTTCTAACAGCATTGATAAAGTTGTCTTAATATGCGAAGGGACGGGACAGAGATGTTCGTTTTACTAGTTACTCAATTAGGCCCTTTGTATTTGTTTATCAGAGTTTGTATAGCATCAGACAGGGATAAAACTATGTCTTACATCGTGCCAGAAAGGGATGCAGCGTGTAAAGTAATTTGAGACAGTTCTTTTCACGCGTAATACGTTCCTATTTTGAATAGCAACACGAACTGGCGGGAAATGCATTTAGAATTTGTTCTTTTTTTTCTTTTTAAACGTAATGGCGTAGGTTTTGTTTGATTTGATACGTTCGGAAAGTTAATGCTGTTGATGGGTTTTGTAACGTTTAATGTTTTGATTGATTTGTTTTTAGACGTTTGATATCAGATAAATTATATCTTCAACTCGGTGATCTAAAATAAAATAGATCTAGTTGGGAAGTCAGCTCACTCCGGTAATTTAGTTTAAAAATTAGATTAAAATAAAAACAAAATAATTAACTGTTCCGTGGTTCTAATATTCTAGGCTATAAGCCGACTCTGTTCGTAGTATTTAACAAGGGAATAGTTTTCACTTAAAACTTAGTTTTTAACGGAAAACTGATTTTAACCTACTTTTTAAGTTTTTAATTAGGCATGAGCCTTGATTAATGCCAATGCCTCCAACACCATGGTCTGGCACCAAGTGCAACGGCTCTCTGTAACCCGTTTAATGTCATCGGTTCACTTAGGGGGTCGACAACACTGCACATTCCGTTGCGAGGTCGCCAGCACCTTGGGACCCCATTGTCTGCCATACTTATTACTTACTATAGAAAATACATTAAGCTACTCAAATACATGTATGACATTACAACAGTTAAAGAACTGTTTCGTATGATTTGATTTGGAAACAAATCAATCAGAACATGGCGATCAATGGAGCGGCGAAGTATCAAACTATAAAGAGTATCGTTCGTATTGATGTGACGTCATCAGTGACGTCGTTCACCCTCCAGCGAGATTGAGCAAACACGAGCTGACTGCGATCAAGAGACAAACAGTGATGGACGGTTTTATGTCAACGCTTGCTTTCAATCAATTCTTGTTACTGTTCAAATTACTTGTTATCTACTTGTACAACCAATGCCTGTTTATAGGAGAATTGCAACTTAGCCTATCCAGAGTTTTAATAAATAGTGCAACGTAGAAAGCTGATTGTAGCATATTTACTCAATCAATTACATTTCAAAATCAGTCAAATAAAACATTGCATTTGTATGCGGTTATTATTTTTGTGTTTTATTATTCAAACTAAAATTAAGTTACCTTCAAATAGGTAGGCTTCTTCACGAGCACTTTCAAAAAGTCAAGTTTATATATTACTGAGATAACAACTGTTGCCATAAGAGACCACAAGCTCATATAAATATTATAGGGCTAACAAATAACATGACATTGCTCTTTTAAAAGAAAAGTAGGTACAAAAATGATATAATAAACAAATTTTTCTGTTTATGTCATTATGTCTTGATTACAGCAATATATGAATCTTTGCCATTAGAAAGTCACCAATGGGCTTTCACACAGTAAATATAATATGGTTGTTGACACATTATTTTAATTTTTATAAATTCTATTTAAAACCTGTTGAACCAAATTATAAAATACAAGTAGGTATGTAGTACTCAATTTTACAAATGACATTAATTTTAAGTATAGACCATATTATGCAATAACATAATACGGTTAACTCTGAGGGTAGTAATAAAAAAATTAAACTGGTTGCATAAAGCCATCCCGTAACGTTCAACCCCACAAAGGCCACCTCGCGAGGCACAGTAATGAACTCTTTCTACAGAGCGACTCTGCTAGGGTAGCTTCCCTTCGAGTTATTGACTTTAAAATCATACGCGGAGAAAACTTTACCCGAATCTCGGGATTTAATGCGTTAAGTTACGTTCCTTACATGGCAAAAAGCCCATCATTCTTTCAGCACGATTAAAGTAACTTCTTTAGCTCTCCCTCTCAACGTCCGTTTACACTTTTCGTAACGCATTAACTTCGATAAGAAGTTTTATTTGAAAAATGTTTCATAACCATTGAAAGAAGTACGACGTACTAACCTTTGTACTCTCTACTTCGGTCCCTGATAGCCCAGTGGATATGACCTCTGCCTCCGATTCCGGAGGGTGTGGATTCGAATCCGGTCCGGGGCATGCACCTCTAACTTTTCAGTTGTGTGCATTTTAAGAAATTAAATATCACGTGTCTCAAACAGTGAAAGAAAAACATCACGAGAAAACCTGCATACCAGAGAATTTTCTTAATTCTCTGCGTGTGTGAAGTCTGCCAATGCGCTTTGGGTCAGCGTGGTGGTCCCACAAGAGGAGAGGAGTGGATGATGATGAATGATAGTTTTGGCGCAATGTATTTTATAATGTACGACTAAATTTGATATAAAGCACTATTGATCCATTAAACAGATGGGTGAAGATCGTTTCTAATACCGATCTTAGACTATAATATACTCGTAGTAAACAATAACTTTGAATTTGTAATGGTTATGATCTATCTATTTGTTCGGTTAACCATTACCTATAGTATGCGCATTATCATCTGAGTCGTCCGGTCATAAAAGTCAAAAAAGATAGGAATGTGCAGCGCGCCTACCTGCGCACCCTAATTATCGATAAACGGCTACCTGCGCACGTGCTAATGATGAGTCAATAATGATTTGGACGATTCTGATTGGTCGGTTTCTAATGTAATTGCATTGCGTATTTTTTTTGCTATAAATGTGTTTACTGCAATTAAATAAATACATTCATGTGTTACTCGTTGCGCACTATGGATACTAATATATAATAAATTTGGCAGAAGACGAAGATTCTGATGATGAAGACTCAGATGAAGATTAATTTTATTTAGTTAATAATTATATAATATGAAATATGTATTATATTAAATCAAATATTGTTAATTTTTTTAATTTTGTGAACAAGATACGATAATAAACTTTACTTATCGATAATATGTCTTTCATTGTTACACCCTTCACTAGACGGCTCCATAAGACCCATAAGTGCAAGCGAGATAGATATAGAGAAATGATTTATGGCCCTAAGACTCAGTTGTTAATGCTATTAGTATAGTACCTATTGAATCAATACAAAAATTAATATAGGTTATTAATTATAATCTATATTACTTAAGTGCCTACTTGTAATTTTTACGCCAGGGTACACTAAACAAAAAACAAATGAAATAATTTAATATTGTCACCCAAAAATTCCCACGTGAAACCACAAGCACTCAATATGGAAACAAAATCGTACCGAAGTAACATGAACTAACAGTTTAATAGAGAATGGCTTCTACTTGATCTTTGTTGTTTGCAAAATACACTCTAATGGGGGCCTTTTATCTTTAAAAGCTTGACGACCCCTCCAAGGCCCCTCCAGACCCCTTCAGGCCTCTCGATTAGTCAAGGGTTGTGTTAAATTATAAAATGGTTACTTATAAACGCTTTGGTAATACTTTGGTGGGAATTGGTGACTTGTGATTTTGATTCGCGCTTTGTTTTCGAATCCTTTATGGATTTTGAGTTTTTGACTTTGCATTTTCAATCGAGGGCCCTCAGTAGTTTCGTTTTTGAGTGAGCACCACAAAGGGGGCTTTTTTTAATGATTTATTTTGTTTTAGAAATTAAACGCGCAATTATTGTAAGTAATTTGCAATGTGTGAATTTTCCAGCCAGGTGGCGTCTTACAAGTAGGTCTTTTGAATTGCCTTTTAGATTTCGAGTAACTTTGTAAGCGAAGAATTTTTAATTTTGTATAGGCAAGTAGAGTACCGGCATTACTTTGTAGTTTTTTTTTAATAGACTAGTTTTTCTAGAGTGAAAGGTGCGCGTGTTAACTTTTGTAAAGAAATAAATTTATTGAGAATTAATTAAAGATTTTTAATAGTTAAAACATTTAACATTACTGTGGGTGTGGTTAATTCTAAAATTATGAAGATTGTATTTTTTTATTTCTACGCTTTCATTGTTCATAATAAATTAAAAATCTGCCTGAGTAAACTAAAGAATAAAACTTAACAACTCAAAAGACAGAACCAAGTTTTACCTACGGAAGAAACTGGACCGGGCTGGTTCTTTAATTTCTACTTACTTTTCTTCAGTTTACACACACAAACGTGTTTGTCCTGTCACAGTACATTTAATGCCAAATCATTTTTCCAAAATATATTTTATGTCTATATTTACTATCAGAACAGGTACTTTTGAGGAGAAAGGGGAATAGAGGTCACGTTGAAAATCATAGTTAATTATTATTATTATATAATGTACGTACAATTTAGACAAATATTCCTGTTCCTATTCTATATTATTGACTTAACTAATTTTGATAATAGTAGTTTTTTTTTTATTCTTTACAAGTTAGCCCTTGACTACAATCTCACCTGATGGTAAGTGATGATGCAGTCTAAGATGGAAGCGGGCTAACTTGTTAGGAGGAGGATGAAAATCCACACCCCTTTCGGTTTCTACACGGCATCGTACCGGATCGCTAAATCGCTTGGCGGTACGTCTTTGCCGGTAGGATGGTAACTAGCCACGTCCGAAGCCTCCCTCCCAGCCAGACCTGGACAAATTAAGAAAATCTCAATCTGCCCAGCCGGGGATCGAACCCAGGACCTCCGTTTTGTAAATCCACCGCGCATACCACTGCGCCACGGAGGCCGTCAAAATATTATTTATTCTATGTAACCTACCAAACTCTAGGTAAATTCCTTATTCTTTTCTTACTATTTTATAAATTATGTAAATGGAAAAATAACTAACGTGCTCTCTTAAGTGTAACACAGATTATCAATCTGGGTATTTATATTAGTACGAGTGGGTATCTCTAAAAAGTTTACAAGTTTTTCTGTCGTGTACGTGGAAGTTGTAGATCATACATTGCCCTGCTACCAGCGTACTTGTGTAGTAATTATGGTAATGAGACAATACAAAGTACCGTGCCAGCATGCTATACGTGGCTGCTTTTGAGCCGGTTTTGCATGCTACGTTTGTTTTATTGTTATGACATAGAATGAGGCACACATGCGACATTTTAGTTGGATTATTTCGGGTGTCAAACGTTGTTTTTACTTCTTTTGCTCAAAAAGTCTATCACTGGTACGTTGTAGTGTACCAGAGGGTATTAAAAGTGAAATTAACACGTTCGCTGCGGCACTGTACTTTACACTGGTGCGTTACGAGGTTTCTTGACCTCATACTAAAACTTTATGTGGTGTGGTACGAGGTCCGTCGACCTCTTAACTCTTGAAGAAGCTGGACTTACGTGGTCAATTGACCTCGTACCGCTGCAAACGTGTTAAAAATGTTTCCAAATAATTTAAAACAGTGATACAGTCGGTGGGATAAACGAATAGTCCTACTCTAAGTATCCTATGCCCGTCTCCTGGTTTCAAGCTACCTCCCCACCAATTTTCAGCCATATCGGTTCTGCCATTCTAGAGTTGAATGGCGACTAGGAAACAATTTTATAATACTTAATTTTTTAACTCTTCATATCTTTTGAATTAAATGTCCGAATTTAATAATTCAAAGAGATAAATAAAGCACTCGGGGATAGTGTAGTGTTCCCAACAGTGAAAGAATTCTTAAAATCGGCTTAGTGGAGCCTTGAATTGGGTCCGAAACTACAGCAAACAAACATACAATCAAATCTTTCTCTTTACAATAATAGTATAAATGTATTGTGCTAGATATTTTGTCGCGTGATTCTTAACTGCAAGTGTGAGCGTGTTGTATAGTTTATAACCTTTATTGGAAAATTATGAATATTGACTGATTGTGATTTAAGTGATATAAAACTTGATGAATTGCATCGCGCGATGTAAATCATCCGTGAATATCTTAATGGAGCCATCAGGAATCTTTGATAAAAACATATAAGTTTTCTCTCCCTTTCACATAGTTTATGTATGTACCTACCAGTATTTCCTTATTCCATACATGCAAGGTACGTTATTCTTAGCATTTTTAATTGAAGCAGGAGCTATTTTTCGGAGTTCATTATGAATGATAAATGCTTTTTTGCTATTTCCCTATTTCCTATTTTGCTATTTCCCTACAATGTACATGTATTAACGAGACTTAGGGACAACGACTTCGTAGTATAGTGATTTCGTAGATCCAATCCCTGACTGTGTGTATTGTACATGATCAGTTCTCTTTTTCCTTCAACAAGTTCAAAGGACAACAGGCACCAAATTATAAAAACTATACCCAGGTCGTACATAATATATTTAATGTAGTGGAATATATAGAATAAAGACTCGAGTTTACAGTAATAATGGTCGCATTATTGCGGGAATCGAACCGACAACTTTGGTTACAGAAGTCAGGGTCACTACCCACTGCGGTACTTGGTTATCAAATAATGGTTCAAGTAATAACATTAAAGCTGTTACGAGTATGTTACATCATCTCACATTAGCATCGGCCATATATTGACTTGTATTTTTTTCTCTCACAGTATTTTTTTTAAAGAATATTTGCCATATCTTTTTTTTATATATCCAATATTCTTTTTCCCCCTCCAACTAGTCGAGAAAGATCGTATTAGGAGTGGGTACGACAATAGACCAACGGGGCAGGGATCGAACCACCACCTCTCAGTGATAGTTCGACTGCTCTTACCGTTGAGCCATTGAGGCTCTTTACAAGTGCTATCTTTTTTTTTTATTCTTTACAAGTTAGCCCTTGACTACAATCTCACCGGAGGGTAAGTGATGATGTAGTCTTAGATGGAAGCGGGTTAACTTGTTAGGAGGAGGATGAAAACCCACACTCCTTTCGGTTTCTACACGGCATCGTACCGGAACACGAAATCACTTGGCGGTACGTCTTTGCCGGTAGGGTGGTAACTAGCCACGGCCGAAGCCTCCCGCCAGCCAGACCTGGACCAATTAAGAAAATCTCAATCTGCCCAGCCGGGGATCGAACCCAGGACCTCCGTTTTGTAAATCCACCGCGCATACCACTGCGCCACGGAGGCCGACAATATCTATAATGAAAGGGGCTAAGTTCCTACTCGACATCGTACCGGATCGCTGAATCGTTTGGCAATACGTCTTTGCCGGTAGGGTTTTTTAATAAAATCGAGGCTTATGAATGACGTCATAAATTCGCACTAAGGCATAGAATGTATAACAGTACGCTACTAAAGTGATCTCGTGGTTAGCTCATCTAGTCCCAGTTCGTGTGGTACAACAGTCCCCTCTCTCCTCCGACGGAGCGTGTAGCGTGAAACATCGGGTTATAATATTATAGTGTCTCGCGGTGCGCGGCTAATTGTTATGGGAGTGGGTGTCCGGTTGCCCACCGGGGAATTGGTTGTTATGCTAAATCATATTTTATTAGGAGATTACAACTTATAGGTACATCAAAATATTAAGCTAATAATAAACTAATATATTTTTTTTTGTAAAGAGGAGACGAATATCTTAGCATTCCATGGATTCAACGTGCAGGTGCCGGGTCCATCGCGTGGTAGAGAGAAAAACACCAAGCAAATTCCAGGACTTGTGACTACTGGATGTAGGGTTAAGGAATTCCTTGATAATCGATCAACACTCCCCGTTCTCTGCTCGTGTTGTTTTCCGTGCCTATCCAAATTTGGTTAGATCCTATTAGAGCAGCTTTGGATACTCGTTCTAATATAGAACTAGCCTCAATCCTTTTTGAGCTCTAGATACTGAAAGGCTTATAGCTTTACGTATAATTTAGAGTACTCTATCATGACGACGTGAGTAGGTAAAGACCCCTATCCAGGAGCACCTTGCATCCAACCAACTAGTGCCTTGCTGTTCCTATTGCCTCACCACACGTATGGCAAGATTTTTCAGTGGCTTTCCCCCATCGTACTAAGTTGCCATAATATTAGAAAATACGTGAATTTCCCAATTAAAAATTCCAAAATATTTTATATGTAGGTAACATACGTCGTCGTCTTATTTTAATAGACACTAAACTCACTCTAGAAAACTTACTAATTTTAGTATAAGAATTGTGGTCACTAGCCAATATTTTCCTGCCACTAATCCGCACTGTACCTAGTCTATCGACTGATTGCAGATCAAACCTAGAATTTTTTTTAATGAATCCCTGGCCCTGGAATGAGCCTATAAATATCTGATTGGCTGATCATTGATGATGATTTAAACACAGTAATTCCAAAATGAATCAAAAAATTCGAGTAAAACTTTAAAATAAGTTATAAATAATTCCCACACTTAGAACCCACACTTTTTTTATATCTAGTACACATGTTTTGATGCAAATAAATGTTTTGAATTTGAATTTGAACTACTAATATAAAAATATTTATAGTTCACACAGAAGGTACAACTTAACTAAATTGACTTAAATTAAAACTAATACTTAAAAATAATTATCATTTGGTAAGGGTGCCCATCACGCAGGCAGCATTACCTCGTTGAATTCCGATTTAATATACCTAATTAATATTTATTGATTTTCTATATTAGACAACATCACATTGCGGCGACTCTAACGCAATATGCCGCATTAAAAACACAATACAGGGTGCTCCGGGAGGCGGAATAACGTGATAATGAGCGACTCTATCAGCATTGCAATTAAAATTAGTCGTATTTTTGACGGGCGGCGGCCTAACGACGTTTGCCGCGCCGCTGCAGGCGACTTTGTGTTACGTTTGTCGTAGTTATTTCATTTTGTACGTTTTATTTTGAGACTAATGAATTATGTCAAGCTTACCTTTTCTTTTCTTGTGCTGATTTTGTTTGGTTTTTTTAATTCAAACAATTATTGCATTGTTTTTATAGAGGGTGTTATTAAATGTTTGCATTGTGCATTGTCAATGTTAAATACAGGGCCAAGTCTCTCCCTTTGCCTTTAGACAGTGGCATAACCATAAGGTTTTTAACTAGGGTATGCACTATAACTATGTATTCTGTGGTCCAACGTAGGTTTGTGTTGAACTGGTGAACTGAATTAAATGGGACTTTTACTGGAAGATAGAAAAGGTTAGAGCAACATATAGACTACTTTTTTACCCGGGAGATTTGTGAAAAACTGAATTCCACGTCGACCGCTAGTAGTAAATATTTTAGAGCTCGACACAGGACTCGACCTCAGGACGTTATGATCCGAAGCAGTGGTGTGCAGGTTGTCGATCAGGGTAAGAAAAATTAACCAAACTGGGAAAAATCTTCATTTAACGAGCATGAAGAAAGCAACTTTTAAGGTTATAATACAGTACCTAGTAACTGATCGTTTGAATAGTACACTGAGATACATAATAGGGCCGCTGATGGTAAGTGATGATGCAATCTAAGATGGAAGTAGGCTAACTTATGCACCTCCAACTTTTCAGTAGAGTGCATTTTAAGAAAATTAAATATCACGTGTCTCAAACGGTGAAGGAAAACATCGTGAAGAAACCTGCATACCTGAGAATATTCTCTGCGTGTGTGAAGTCTGTTAATCCGCATTGGACCAGCGTGGTGAATTATTGGCCTAACACCTCTCATTCTGAGAGGAGACTCGAGCTCAGCAGTTAGCCGAATATGGGTTGTAACGACGAGACAACTCACCAGGCATCCTTATAGATAGATTAATCTCAATACAAACCCATACGTACTTACACCCTGAGACGTAACGGAACACAATCCGATTACACTGTAATTCACCCCCCAAAACCTCATTATTCCCGACCCAAATAACGTCGAATATCACGTAAATGAGTCCTTTGTGAGACATGAACGTTTAAATTACACTTACCCGGGTCTCAGGGCTTCAGGCCTCAGGGCAGCAATTACAGCGAAGCTTCTCTGTTGCGACTCCTTCCTGAAAACCAGAGATAACTCGATTTTTGGCGAACTTTATAGCTACTGATGGCAAAGGCCTTGTCAGCATAAGCCTGTTAATTTTAATAAGTGGTTTACTTAATTTGGGGCTCTGTTTGTACGCCACTAGATTGTGCACACGATTTTGTCTGCATAGTAATGTTTTTTATTCAAGGTTTGGGGATTTTTATAAAATTGTTTGTCCTTTACAAACAATGGGTCCCGTAATAGCTTGACATACGCTATAGAATGATGGCTGACAGCAAGGCCTTTACGGTTTTTAAGTCTTCAATGCAATTTATTTTTTGTAAAATTACATAAGTATAAGACTTTTTACGGAGGTCCCCGGCTGGGCAGATTGAGATTTTCTTAATTTGTCCAGGTCTGGCTGGTGGGAGGCTTCGGCCGTGGCTAGTTACCACCCTACCGGCAAAGACGTACCGCCAAGCGATTTAGCGTTCCGGTACGATGCCGTGTAGAAACCGAAAGGGGTGTGGATTTTCATCCTCTTCCTTAACAAGTTAGCCCGCTTCCATCTTAGACTGCATCATCACTTACCATCAGGTGAGATTGTGGTCAAGGGCTAAAGAACAAAAAAAAAAACTTGATGTTTCTATCGGATATTATTTTTAAATATCTACGTAAGTACATAATTGTTTGCACTAAGGAAACTTTCATTTCTTCTACTACGAAGTAAGTTTTACCAAAAAAACATGTGTTCATTTTTTTTCATGTTACACGAATATTTATAAATTGAAGTTTTACAGAATAGGAAAATTTAAACTTTTACGATTTTAAAAATTTTCATGAGGCATACTCGCTAGCAAGTCTGGAATAGCTTGGAAGGAAAATTGTCGATGGTAATGAATACGTTATACATTCATAATTTCCCTTTCTCCATACTGAATTTTCTTTCTGCTAATACATTTTCAGCTTGTGTAAAATTTTTTAACCCTGAGTCGGGAAGTTGGTGGTTAAAGCATTGGTCCTGGTCATTATTATTAACATCTTAGAGTGGTTTCAAAGAAAAATTAACATTAATCCCGTCAACCCGCGTTGAAACAGCGTGGTGGGCTTAAAATCCATATCACCTCTCCTATTAGTACAGAGGCCTGGCCCTGTAGTGGACCATTAAAATAGATAATAGATAGATAGATATTCTTTCACAAAGACAAATGCAAGTGAAATAAAACCATATTAAGAAGAGATCAGCATACAAAAGGCGGCCTTATCGCTAGGTAGCGATTTCTTCCGAGGACATCAGCAGGTGGCGTAAAACAAAAATAACCATAGTATTAGTAATGATGATGAGAGGAGACTCGTGCTCAGCAGGGAGTCGAATATGGGTTGATAATGATGATGATGAATTTATCCCTTGGCCGAACGACTAGTAGGTACGGAGTTGGTATAATGGATGACATAACACGACTATGACCTGTTTTAAAACTAATGACCATTGTCGGTAGAGGGCGCTGTCGAGTCGAGGGGCTCGTTAGCGAGTTGTCACAGGCGGCAGCGGCGACGGCGTTCAAACATTTTGAATTTCGTTCAAACTTCTCTTTTTAGGAAATATTCCAAATTATAATTGCACGTAATGCACCGAATTTTGCATTTTTAAGAACAAAATTTTAATAAAAAAAAAATTCAACCGACTTCAAAAACATAAAACATACTGACTAAACTAAAAAGTGAAAATAACACCATACTAAGGTCTATGTATCATATTGTTCCAACTGATGATCAGTTTGAAGGCGTGAAAAAACATACAGATGAATTGAGAACCTCCTCCTTTTTTGAAGTCGGTTAAAAAATAGCCCTTTTCGGTCCAGTGGTTAGCTTACATAGCTTCGGATCAGTGGCGTGCATTTCATACATAGGTATATTGATTTTCGTCGTATTTTCGTTTTTGTGGTCATCGTACATAGTAATTTCTACGCTGTTTTACACCAAATGGCAATGATGTTTTGTTTTAACAATCGTCTAACATGAATATTTCAACAAAATTACGTAAATACTAGATTTTTTGTTAAAATAACGTTAATACTTGCTACTTCCACTGCGTAACATTAGTATACTAATGTGATGCAAAAATACTAAAATTTTACCTAAAATTAAGTAAAAATACTAAAATTTTAATAATTTAATACTAAAATAACGATAATTATGTAATTTCATTGAAAAAACGTTAGCCAATCGCAAAAAAAATCAAAAATACGAATAAAACGACTTAGTGACTGATTGAGTACACCGAGATACATAATAACCCTGCCGGTGCGATTGTAGTAAAAAAAAAATCGTTAAAAAGGTAAACTTTGTCCGAACGTAAGGTAAACGTCTTTGCTATGTATTAAGTATCAAGTTTTATAAAAGAAAAATAAATAAAATATCAAATCAAAATTAAAAATGTATTTATAGACGCATTGTTTCCAATTTATATCAATTTGATGCGAATTTGTCGTTTCCATCTCATATCCCATTCAATGTCGGTTCCAAAATAAGGCAGGCATGGGACAATCAAAATTGCGTTCTACCTTCACTGAGATTCAATAAAGATAATACAATATGACGGCGGGCCTGGGGGGCCTTTATGCACGCAATAACCATTGCCCGGCCGCGGGTACTGTAACTTTTCGATATACCCGCATATTTATTTAATACAATCCAAGGTTATCAGTCGGATCAAGGTCAGGCGGTTAACCTGACCATGGGTGCCACAAGCCGTGTGATTCCCTCACAATCGTGGCAGTATTGCACAGCAGCATTGGTGACTTTGAGCCGTGTTAGCCCAGTGGATTCCGGAGGTCGTAGGTTCGAATCCGGTCCGAGGCATGCACCTCCAACTTTTCAGTTGTGTGCATTTTAAGATTTTAAATATCACGTCTCTCAAACGGTGAAGGAAAACATCGTGAGGAAACCTGCACACCAGAGAATTTTTTTAATTCTCTGCTTGTGTGAAGTCTGCCAATCCGCATTGGACCAGCGTGGTGGACTATTGGACTAACCCCTCTAATTCTGAGAGTAGACTCGAGCTCAGCAGTGAGCCGATTATGGGTTGATAATGAAGGTTATCAGCTGAAAATCAGCGCTGTATGTCCAATATTTGCATGGTACATGCAGCACAATGCTGAGCTGAATCCTTTTTCAAGATTGTGCCAAATATGACACAGTGGTGTTCTGATGCTTAGACTATAGCCAAGCTATGGTATGTTCGTTGATGACACTTCCATGATATGCGGGCAACGGGGGAAGGACTGCGCGGGTGTGAAGTCGTGCGCGCGGGGCATTACTACTTTAAGTATCAGGCACTAAAATAGTGTTAAGGGGCACAAATGTGGAACAATTTTTGAAATAAATGTTTTTACTTCTTAACACTCCAAAGCTAATTTGAAGTATTAAAAAATCGTGCCTTACTGTAGCCCTGCCTCCTTGGTCCAATATCCTCTTTGTAGCCTATGTTACTTCGGTTAGGGTCCTGGGTACGAGTCCCGTGTCAGGCTATATTCGTTCCAATAAATTCAGAGAGTTCGTTAATCGGTCCGGAGCCTTTAGCCAAGTTGCACTTCGATTCTCTTTCTACATACGCTAACGCTTCAAAAACTAGAAAAATGTATGTGAATGGCAAATCCATCGAAAACTGGGTCACGTGACCAGTCAATAGCAAATGTCATTAGCATACATTTTTGAATTTTCGAAACGTTTACGATCGTAGAAAGAAAATCGACATGCCACTTGGTTACACGGGCTGCTTATTATTTTTAATATAGAATGATATATTTTTTTTTTATTCTTTACAAGTTAGCCCTTGACTACAATCTCACCTGATGGTAAGTGATGATGCAGTCTAAAATGGAAGCGGGCTAACTTGTTAGGAGGAGGATGAAAATCCACACCCCTTTCGGTTCTATACGGCATCGTACCGGAACGCTAAATCGCTTGGCGGTACGTCTTTGCCGGTAGGGTGGTAACTAGCCACGGCCGAAGCCTCCCACCAGCCAGACCAGGACAAATTAAGAAAATCTCAATCTGCCCAGCCTGGGATCGAACCCAGGACCTCCATCTTGTAAATCCAATGCGCATACCACTGCGCCACGGAGGCCGTCAGATGAAGAATGATAATTGTTACAAAATAATCTTAGTCCTTAAAGTTTCTTTTTTTCTTTTCTTTCTATTCTAAAACTGCTAACCTGTTACAGAGCATCGTGGTATATGCGTGGCGGTGCTTCCTCAGAGCTAGCTCGAGAAGACATCAACTTCTTCACATTTCCTGATTTTTTCAACTTTAGGCGGCCTTTCTAGTCTGACACTAGCAAAAAAAAAATACCATGCCTATTGCAAATAATAATTAATAGAAGAGTCAGGAAACGTCGAGAGCTCTCAATACAAAGAGCAAGTGACACAAGTGCTAATCATTGACCCGGGGACGGAAATAGAGGTGACAATTGATCGGCACTTGACTAATTAATATCAGTTTGACTGACGCGTCAAAAAAGACAAAAGTATGTGTGTCAGTTAGTTTATTTGACCTCTCTGTGTGAGTCCTAGTGACTATTTACTACTTTAGGCTTTAAAATTGACTTAGAATAGGTATGCAAGACAAAAATTATAAATAAACGCATCTTATACATATATTGTTAAAAATGTTTACGTATTTTAGTAATAAACTTTTTTTGCAGAAAAAGAAAATATGTAACGAAAATTCCTGTATTAAACAATTCTAAATCACGAAAAATAATTAGAATCATTACCTAAAGTAAAGTTTTGGGTCCAGCAATCAAAACAATGAAAGAAAAACATACATACAGCCGAACGTAGAACCTTCCTTTCGGTTAAAAATGGTCGGTCCCCATTACTAAACATTTTTCTTTTTTCTAAAGAAAATAAAATTATCGAGTTATTCGAGCTGTTCACGAGCAAAACATTTGGCGATTCACATTCGTAGATATTTTATTTTTATAAATAGAAAAATGTGTCGTTTCTAGGGATTTTCTACTGCCTTAAATCGTCGAAGCTTAAATTACAAGAAACTTTGTTAAGTTTGTATTTAATAGGTTTGCCATTACCTTTTACGATATTGTCTAAAATATTTATTAAAGCCTCACTTGAAAATTCTCAGACTTATGTTGAAAAATAATTCGTTTGCAATAATTTCTTTTTATATCAGGCATTCGCTAGTAAAAATTTATAATAACATTTATAGAATGCATTTTTTAAAATATATTTTATAGAATAACATAAATAAGTTTCTTAATATACTGGGAATTCATAATTTTGTAATAGACTTAACCCTTACACTGCGCTGGTGTTTTTCTGTAACATTTTTGCCTGTTCCTTAGAAAATATGTAACTTTTATTTTTAATTAATGTGGATGGTTTTGCACATGAATATTGATAAAAATTATAAAAAACTTGTATCGTTGTAATGAAGAATTCGATGACACGTATTAATAAGGTTTACTGTATTTCTAAACTGAATAAGTAGATATTCGTAGTCATTAGTGAATAATATTGTAATGTATAACATAATTAAACTGTTGTCACAAATATGCAAAAACGGGCCTGGTGTGGGCATTAATACTTATTAGAATTTTATTTTGGATTTTACGACATTTTTTGTATTACCTAATATACATAATATGTGTTCCGTTGCATTGTCTTTATCGTTCACAGTGAGCCATCACTATGCTGACGTGTCAGAAAATTTGCTGTTTATCATAAATGACACGTACAAGTATGGCTAATGAGGGAGGTGCTTTTTATAATATTTAAATAATAGGTGTATTCTCAAATGACGTAAATTACTTAAGTACTGAATTTTAATCAAGACAATGTTCATTAAGTAATCTGGAGCTGCCTAGTTGATATTGTAAATAAAATATAAATACAAACATTATTTAAATATTACTAAATAACAGCTGTGCTTCGGATCACGAGGTCCTGCGTTCGAGTCCTAGGTCGAAATATGTTTTTTTTAATTCTTTACAAGGTAGTCCTTGACTGCAATCTCACCTGATGGTAAGTGATGATGATCTAAGGTGGAAGCAGGCTAACTTGTTATGAGGGGGATGAAAATCCACTCTCCTTTCGGTTACTACGACATCGTACCGGAACACTAAATTGCTTGCCGTCTTTGTCGGTAACTAGCCACGGCCGAAGCCTCCCACCTGCCAAAATTGAGCTATAAATATTAAGTTATTCTTACTTGAAAAAAAATTTCATGCATGTTCATGTTATTTCTATACATCTGATAGGATCGCAATCAAATCATACATCATCATCAGCCCGCCAACCCGCATTGCAGCAACGTGGTGAGGTCTCAGATAAGATAAAGAGAAGGCCTGGCCCTATAGTAGGTAATTGAAATAGGCTATTGATAATTTAACTACTGACGTATGCGGCTTTGTCCGTGTTTATTGTGTTTTTTAAAAAACTGTGAATTCATAATATCTATCAAAAGGTAAGACTATATGGAGAAACATAATATACCTGGTAGTTTTTAACTAAGCATTTCTGAGCCATCTGCTTGATCTATCAGTTATTATTACAAAAAAGGTAAACTGTCTTATTTGTTACACTAATGTCTATAAAATGAGTAAACAATTGAACTTACGCCAGTAATAAATGATTATGGTATAGGTTAATTATTATTTGCGGAATGCTTAGAAAATACCACGACAAATACGGCATGTAATTTTAACAAGAGTTTTGACGAGCTATTTACATTCAATTACTAATTAAAACATTGCTAATTAATACGACACAACTTCTTCATGCGTTAATAATGGTTTTTTATGCATAGATAATAAAACTTATATGTATAGTTTTAGTTTTTACTATAATACACATTATTTATATTTCAGCACATTAAAATAAAAGCTTGTTTTTGAATTTATTACATAAGACACTCTAATAAAATGAGTTATTAAAAATTTAATTTAATTTAATTGTGTTTACATAGACACAGTATCTACTTGGAAAATACCGATTTGAATTTACTCCTGGGACTCCAGTCATCTAGCAATAATCATGTGAAGAATTTGTTCTGAAAAAAATCTTCGAACCTCTCCTCATCGGTTTTATTTTTCTCGTCTAACGCATGGTGCGAGTAACCAGAGCCTGTAGCGATTTGGCACGTCGATTCTCTTTCTACAAACGCTAACGCTTCGAAAACTAACAAAATGTATGGGAATGACAGATCAGATCGACAACTTGATCATGTGACATGTCAATCATAAATGTTTTCCACCTATACATTTTTAAATTTTCGAAGTGTTATCGTTTGTAAAAAGAGAATCGACGTGCCAAATGGCTACAGACCCTAGTTACTCCCATCATGAGTTAGACGAGAAAAATAAAACTGATGAGGAAAGGTTTAAATTTTTTTTTCAATAAAAATTTCTTCACATGATCAATTTATTAGCTAAACCGTGGACGTGATGAATTATGAAGAATCATTAAGGGGTTTCTTATTGACTACGGGTCCCTAAACAGGAATAAAACATTGTCAAATTTAAATAATCATAAATTCTGTTGTGCGATTCAACCCGTAATTACCGAATGGCATGGTATAAAATGAAGTATTAAAAAAGCTCGTATCGGTGCAACACGCTCGATATCAATCTGGGTGGATTTATACCCAAACGATCCGCCTTCGATATATCACTGCTAACCACCTATACGTGTATCGGATCGGTTCTTATCTGTTTTCCTGCCTTCGTTTTTGACACTGTGGTGTGTTAATATAGTTTAAACTTCTTGGTAAAAATGGCTAAAGGTTTGAAAACGGAATTGATTCAAGTAACGTTGCAGATAGAGAATGAATGAACGTTTATTATAACCGTTATCAGTTATATGCCTACCGTTCCTTAGCTTGATTCCTAGCTAGAAAGAATCTGATAGTGTCATAATACGCACAAATAACGAATTAATGAATTTTTTCTTTATTTTACACCAAAATAATGATAAATTGTAACAAACAAGATGGAAAAGAATCTTTCACTACAGTAAGAAAATCAAATCTGTTTATTAAAGATTTTTTTATGACATATAATAAATATACCGTACACACGCAGTTGTAGTTAAACGGGACTTGGAGCAAGTTAAAGGCTTTGTTACATTGAAATCAGACGTAAGAAATTAAAGTTATCCAAAAACGCATTACATACGAAAGAATTTCCTTGTATCTAGTAGTATTCGTATCCCAAAAGGTACGTTAGTCTGGAAAAGCACTACCGCTATGCTTTTTTCTGCCACCAAGCTTAGTCGCTTGATTCCGAAGTTTAGTTTCCCTAGAAATTAGGCACAGGACGCTACATACATGCAAGCAGATTTTTTTTACAGACACAGCTATAATAGAATCTACATAAAATAAAATAAATAAAAACAATGTAAAAATTCGTTCGTATTCGCGTTACGATTTAAATATATCGCAAAATAGGCAATCCAACACGATAAATTTAAAACCATCATTAATTACACTAAAGTGCTTTTAAAACCCAATTAATAGGTTAAATATGGTTCAAAAGGCATTAACATTCGTCTCACTAGCCCAGACATTGTACGAGCGAGACAGAATGATCGATATCGACAGTTTAAACACAGTAGTAAGGCTGTAAGACACCCGACGGCAATTAACTCGGAAATGCCATACATTTGAACATTGCCCTGTAATTTCGCCCGCCAAGGTGTTAATAAGGCCACGGGTTGCGCTCGAGGGTTAAACGTTTTTATTTGCGTCGTATATTGATTTGTATCTTTGTATTTAGTTAACAACTTGGAATATACTGCTTTTATAATATTTATTTAGTTAGTTTATTTGTATCATTAACAGATACTAGGATTATTTATTTATTGTATATAAAATGTTGGTGCTTAGCGAATCATAGGCTAACCACTGGTGCGCTAACTGTGCTGCTAACAGTGGTCACAAGGCCATGGGTTTGAAGTTCTTAGGTTAGGTTTCTTAGCGCTATAGTCAAGCGATTAGGTAGGTTTTATTTTAGACAAGTTAGCTCTTGATGGTAAGTGATGATGCACTCTAAGATGAAAGTGAGCTAACTTGTTAGAGGAGCATGAAAATCCACATAACCTTCAGTTTCTACACGACATCGTGCCGCTAAATCGGTTGGCGGTACGATGCCGATAATTAGCCGTCGGCCGAAGCCTTTAACCAGCCAGATCTGGACCAATAAGAAAACCTCAATCAGTCCTGCTGGGGATAGAACTCAGGACTTTTTTCAGATCTTGTAAATCCACCATACCACTTCGATGTTACCTATCGCTATGTGTACCATGCCAAACACGTTTTCCAAACTATGTGTACACAGAAGTCTTTGGATCTTTACATATGATAAATCATTGGGGGTAGGTGAATTTTCATCCCTCCGCCCCTGTAACTGAAAAACGTGTTCCGTGCGACGAATGCGTAATGCGGGTAGTCTGACAATCTTTTATTGAAATCTTATAGATTTCTTGTTTGTGTAAATACCATTATTTTTATTATTTCAATAAAAACGGCTGCCTTGGCCCAGTGGTGTGTGCGGTAGATTTATTTGACGGAGGTCCTGAGTTCGATCCCCGTGCTGGGCCTAGTTACTACCCTACGGGCAAAGACGTACCGTAAAGCGATTTAGCGTTCCGGTACGATGTCGTGTATAAACTAAGTCATCATACCAACCATAATAGGTACCATACAATATGGCAGGTATGTTAACCTTTGAAATTCGTCCAAATCCACCACAGTCTAAACTTCTTAATGGGCTACCGCTAGTAGCATGGTTAGCATGGTTATCCACTGGGCTAACCATGCTACTAGCGATACAAATCGAAGATTCAATCAATTCGGAGGCTCAAATCCGGCCCGGCACATGCTCCTCCAAGTTTTACCACGTGATAATAATAATTATTTATTTATTTTCTTAACTAAACATGGGTTACATTTGTTATAAAATTAAATATACAATTGATCGATCCAAACATGTGTTGCCTTTATAGGCGTGCAAAATATTTATGAAATGTGTCAATGGAACAATACCTTACAAAAAAAACAAAATTACAATACAAAAAAACAATATAAGAGAAAGTCATGTCATAATTTTTAAAAATGTCAATTATTACAATTAGTCAAATTTTAGTTGAGAAAAGTCTTTATAGTTATAAATATTTGCATAAATTAATTTATTAAAAATATAATTTTTGAATTAATTCGTGTCTCAAACGGTGAATGAAAAATCGTTGGGAAACTGGCATACCTGAGAATTTTCTTAATTTTCTACGTGTGTGAAATCTTTCAATTCACATTGGACCAGCCTGGTGGACTATTGACCTAATCCCTGTCATTCTGGGTGGTGGGGGAGACTCGCGCTCAACAGTAAGCCCAATATGGGTTGCTACTGATGAGATGAGTAGGCTGACAAACTTGCAGTCTTCATAAAATGTGATTCCAATATGTAATGAAATAAGGAACAAAGTTTCATATATAATCCAGTCAAATAAGACTTTGAAGGTCTGAACTATTTTTGCTGTAAAACTCACCGTTTAGCTGATAAACGCGAAAAAACTATTACCTAAAAAAAAAAAAAATTTCACCATCAATAATTTTTTTTGCACAAAGGGGATTGTGATGAGGACTTTTCATTATTCATTTATAACAGTATTCTGTACATTAATACAAATTTTTAGCTCTATGGGAATTATTGTAACCTTACTTCTATTTTAAGGACTAATTTGACTGGATTAATATACTTCTATTTTAAGGACTAATTTGACTGGATTAATATTCGTAATTATCATAAGATGACTGCAAACGTCAATACTTTTTACGATTCTTTAAAAAAAAGCTCAGAATTGTGCGAACACATCGTTTGACGGTTAAATTAACCGCTCGCGGTGAATTTTTATTGTCTGTCTGTCAGTTCCAGTCGCTCGCAGCTGAAAAACTGCGCCGTGCGCTGAATACGTGATAAAGTGACAAATCGTCTACGGTGAAACGCGCCCGCGTATACCTAATAGGGAATAATGCCTCGCTGGATCAGTGGTTAACTTATAAAAATTTCAGACCCCTAAAAAAATCCCATCTCACTTATTTACCCCTTATCAGTTCTATACCTGGCATCGACATATTTTCCAATTCTTATAATGTCTTAAAAAAAAAACTCACCGATCATCTGTCGGTGAGTTCTTCCCCATAATAATTAAGTTAGGTTATATCTGTTATTTTGTTCCTTGTGTGATATTTGTCTGTTTACATGTTTTTTAGTTTTTAGTGAATGTTGTGTGCACTTGTCATAGATGTACGTATAAATCAATGTGAGCTAGTTATATATTATTTGTGTATGTCTCTATACGTATATTGTAAGTGTACGTAAATAAATAAATAAATAAATAAATACCCCCTAAATCTAGGGGGAAAACCCCTAAGTTGGGAACCCTGACTTTACTTTATTTTTTTTTTAATATTAATTTGCTCTTTCTTCTTTGTTCATTTTTGCTTTCTTTATTTGTTTTATTTTTTGTGTTAATTGTAGTTTATATTGTTTTATAGTGTGTTTTTTTTAATTATATCCTAAGTATTTCTGTGTCTACTGTACAAGCCAGTTATTGATGTTTATGTTTTAAATCTGTATTTCATGTATATCTATTTTATATCATATTATGTAAATTATTTTGTGTGCATAAATGTTGCTGTTTAAATAAATAAAATAAATTAACTTATACGGTGTTCAAAGCTACAAAATAATAGGTACACTTGTAATCTCTATTCTCGAGCCGCGAAGATTTTTTTCATTTTGAAGAAAATAACTTCCCAAAAACCGCTAATATTGTCTAACAATTTCAGTAAGCCGAAGTCATACAAATGTTTTTTAAAGTCTGCAGTTTTTTTCAAAACCGCTGAAAACGAATAAAGTATTGAACCATTTATTCTTCCCATCATATAATCTAATCAATCCCCATCTCGCTTTAATAACTGCAAATTTAGCATCTCTGGCTCCCCTCCTATTACATTACATACATGTTGCATTTAGATTTCGGTAACTACACAAGCCCCATAGATCTTTAAAGGTTGATTTTTTTCGTAATTGGAAATCAATTACGAATAACAAACCTATCACGTATGGTATCTATCGGCTGTAGTAATATTCCACTATATTCGAACTTTCTGTGTGTTGTTTTGTTGCTCTAATTGATTGTTATTGTGGACTGACTCACCCGTCCATAATTGCTTGCTAATGGATGACAAGGTGTTCCTATTACAAAAACATGAAAAAACACTAATTGACCCCGTGACTATGTCTGCGAGGATTTAAAAAACATTCGTGCTTGGATTAGTAATATGACGGCCGCTTGGCTCAGTGGGTAGTGACCCTGCTTTCTTCATCCACGGCCGTGGGTTCTATTCCAACGGCTGGAAAATTTTTGTGTGATGAGCATGGGTTCCAGTATCTGTGTGTATTTATACATTATTGAGGTACCTACTTTATTTAATCCGTGCAAAATTATTTTCCTCCCTGCAAAAGATAGCCACATCCGCTGGTATCTTGAAGTGTTGATATCTGTTAAATATCTGAGATTATACAAATAACTTTTTTTATGGGGACATCCTCATGGGTACCTTGTCACTACGGGGGGTCATGAAGGTTATGTCGGACTTCAACCGACTAAAACCCCACGGTGTTCTGCCTCGTCGCCTCATGACTGAGCTATCGAAAAGAGAAAATACTAACCTAATTTATAGCCCAGTGGATAAGTCATATGACCTTTGCCTCCGATTCCGGAGGGTGTGGGTTCGAATCCGGTCATGGGCATGCACCTCCAACTTAATATTAAATATCACGTATCTCAAACGGTGAAGGAAAACATCGTGAGGAAACCTGCATACCAGAGAATTCTCTTAATTCTCTGCGTGTGTGAAGTCTGCCAATCCGCATTGGGCCAGCGTGGTGGACTATTGGCCTAAACCCTCTCATTCTGAGAGGAGACTCGAGCCCAACATTGAGCTGAATATGGGTTGGTAATGAAGAATCTAATTTGGATATACAATCATCATCCAATACATAAGTACCTATATGAATAAAAAAAATATAATTTCTGACTGTCTATTATTTCAAGATAACTGTGTTTTCTAAAGTGAATAGTTATTTACACGATACTAAAACACAAACATTTTGAAAACTTTGTCTGTCTTTGTGTCTCTCTGTTAACCGTTTGTCCTGTCTAATCTTTGGAACCTGAACCTATTTTAATGGGACTTCCATTGGAAGTTGAGGAGGTGGTTATTGAGCAACATATATATACATACATATGTGCAAGTGGAAGGTCATAAGAGGAGAGGAAGGCCAAAGAAGAGATGGTTGGATTGTGTGAAAGAGGACATGTGTGTAAAAGGAGTGGATGATGAGTTGACGAGTAATAGAAACGAATGGAAAAGATTGACATATTTTTCCGACCCCACTTAAGTGGGATAAGGGTAAGGAGATGATGATGATGATGATATATACATACATATACCAACATATATTTTCCATATTCCGGGAAAATCTCTGGTTCATGGAATTTGTAAAAAAAAATCAGTTGTCTGTAAAGTCGGTTTACTGACGATATTTGAATGTGAAAACGTCATAAGAAAATACTGATGGAATGGTTGCAACTTGCATTTTTCAAAAGAAAAGGTTCGTTTTTCTAAAATACTGTTTAATAATCTTCAAAGACAAAGTAAAAAAAGTTGGCGCATGACGTCATCTTTTTTCGAGTGTGCAGCCGGCTCCATTGAATTATAAGACGTTGACACGTCAAAAATTTAATTTTACGTGGACCAAGTCGCGGGCGTCCGCTAGTCACAAATAAAGTCATTACACTATTTCCGCCCAAACAAATGTATCACGAGCCAAAGTTGAAGGCGGTTGCCATAAAACGTCTCTCTGCTCGTAATTACCGGCCATTAAAACAAAAACACGGCCGCCCAGTCACACGGAACCCTAAATTATGACACCGCTTTATGAAGATCGTATAATATTTAGACATGATAGATTGTGGTGAGAAAGTAGTCATTACGGATCTCGTCTAATATTTTTTATATCACCTTGATGATAAATAAGTACTTAGTTGTATTTTTTTTTTCATAGATATCATAATTACCTACGAAGCAATAGAAGTACACCAACAAAATTATCGTTGCAACAAACGACGTCTACACTCTCGCTGTATAAGAAGTTATCACTGATACCACAGAGTAACCAGAGCGAGTCTTTAGAAGAAACGTACCTACCTACTGAAGCTGGTGAAACCACAGATATAAGAGAAAACTAATAACTGTAATTAGTTAAGTGTTGACATATAATTATATAAATGTTATGTGTGCCTATTGTTTATATGCATATCAGAATTCTTTAATATGTGTTATTTTATGTTTTAACGTTTAATATGTGTATTGTTGGCGTGCTTTATATAAATTAAAAAAAAAACTAGATTTATAAAGTGTCAATTCTTTGTATTGAAACCAGCGTACCCAGGGGGGGCGTAAATGGCTGTTTAATATTTAGTGAAAAATTAAATATGTCACCCTTACTTTAGAGTTGAATATTATTTATTCCTTATGTCACAAAACAAAACAAGACTGCTAGTACATGCGTGGACACACTTGCGATGTTCCGCACACCCGGGTGTACGCGGGCCACGCCCCCTTGCTACTTCTATTGCTAAAAGCGTTAGCTTTTAGCGTTGTCTGTTCTGTGGGTGAAACCCATTAAAAAAAAAAACAAACTGTGGAATCCATTCTGTGGAAAGGAAAGAAAATATAAATTGTGCCACACTTAACACTATTGTAGTGTTTGATAACAGACCACTTTGACAAATCAAAACCAAAAGTAGTGTAAGCATCAGGTGGCCAATAGGCCATAGTGAAGAGGTACACTATTTTTGTCTTTATTATCAACCTAAAAATAAACATCAAATCAATTGAGAAATGTCTTTCGTATATGTCAACTAGTATAGTATACGTTAATGATAGTAAATCAGCTTGCAGAACATCACTATGTCAAGTATGAAGGGCATGGCCAATTCGTTCCGGCAATTATTGTCACATAAAAAGTTATAGACTACAAACCCTTGGAAAAAATGTACCTGTAAAATGAACCAATGTGAATAACGCTTAGAAGACTGTTACTATATCAGAAAATAACTCTGAGCACTATGCCGTCACTTATGAGCGGTACAGGTGAGTACGTGAGTAACTGGAATATCTGGGGTACAAACGAGCAATAGGGATGATGACAGTTTTTTAAATTGTATATAAATTAAGAGTATGCTAATAGTAAAGCAATTTTGTAAAAGGAACAGGATATCTACGATCATTACTTTCGGAGCTACAGGAATTTAAAGGGTCAGATTTGCGGCGCTGCCGCGGATCCCGAAAACGCCCCATACCAAATGACACGAACTAATGACGTCGTAGGTAACTGATCGTTAGATTTGTATGTGCGTTCAAACAAAATTACTAATATCTTTGTTATTTGTGCGTTTATGTTTATAGTTCACATATTAAAGAATGTTCATCTAATTTCGATAAAAGATTTTTATCAATTTTGAAATTTTATAACTTCATTTATTTTGCAAATATCCAAACAATCTTTACTTTTTATGTATAAACTAGTTAACATTGACCCTATTCACCCTAATGTATCATAAAAATCAATATATACAGACCTAGTCATCATCCCCATTGAATCTCAGAAATGACGGCATAGTGCTCGAGTTATTTCCTGATACAGTAACAACCTTCTAAGCGTTATTAACGTTGAGTTCATTTCACAGGTTAATTTTGTACATGGGCTTGTAGTCTATTAGATGTTGTTGTCAATTTGAGGGATCGTATAGTGCTGTCAGCTGGCCTGTGCTCTAATTTGTTTGACATTTTTAATTGTTTTTCATAAAAGGTATGCTATACTTTACGAGATATTTTTTAGTCAATAAATGAAGTTACAAATGTTAAACTGATAATTGCGACACTAGATGACAGTTTTTTTTTTAATTGTATAAAAATTAAGGGTATGCTAATCATCATCATTATCAACCCATATTCGGCTCACTGCTGAGCTTGAGTCTCCTCTCAGAATGAGAGGGGTTAGGCCAAGGCTCCACCACGCTGGCCCAATGAGGATTGGCAGACTTCACACATGTAGAGAATTGGGAAAATTTTCAGGAATGAGGTTTCCTCACGATGTTTTTGCTTCACCGTTTGAGGTCATATCCACTGGGCTATCACGGCTCTAGTAATTTTATAGATTGGATCTAATAACAAAGTGTCGAGTAAAACATTAATAAGGTTGTATCGATTTCCACACAAAGAAGGCTTTAAAGGCAGCGGTAGACGCCCCTCTTATTTATTGTTAGCGAGATAACGAAATGTGTTCATTAGCGAATATTTCACCGCAAACTATACAACTATAGTCCTTATTATGAAATTTATTAATTATCATAATTTATGATGAGATCTGTTAGTTATTGTTAAGTAATTAGCATGCATGCATTACCGTGCATCATCGACTGTATCAGCACTTACCACCAGGTAAGATTGCAGTCCAGGGCTAACTTGTAAAGAATAAAAAAAAAAACATTTACAGGGCAATTGAATGATGGTTTTAAATCTACAAATCCAGGCAGAATGAACTGAACACTGCTGAAAACTTCATAAGGCTGTGCAGTAATTATCCCACGCTATCTACCTCTCACATGTGACAGCAAGACAGTGAGTAATTATACTCGGTTCTTACTAGCGGCGAATCTGGAGCGATTAACACTTCTTAGCTTTTTACCCGCCAACCAATCGCGGACGCCATCTTGTGTAATTACGATACGCGGCTAAAATGGCCGCTCAACATGGCGGTGTTTATTCACGAGTTTTTGCGTCGAATTTGTCATACTCGGCAGTTGAAACGTGTTATTATACGGCTATCGTGATGTATTTGGATTTCATAAATAAGCTCTGATACGTCGGTGTTTTGACAGGGTTGTCAATTGTTATCATAATTTAGGGAACCAATTGAAAACATGTACACTAACACTAATGTAAAAGAAAATCTTATTCAATGATACCAATAATTGTTAGGCGACTGATACTTACTAAATATTGTTAGGACTTAGGATTGTAGGCTTAGGCTGTAGGTATGCTCTGCTCATCGAGATATGCCAGTGAAGGACCAGTCGGAAAAAACAAACTTTGATAGTTTAAATTGTTTATAACACATTTGGTCGTAAAGTATCTCTTATTTCAACAATTGCAATATTGTAATGTATCTCATTACGCACATGTGCCGTAATGTACCTAAAGTAAAATGCACATGTGCTTTAATGTAGTATACAACCTTTATCATCCGTCTAAAAACGAACGGTACTTTTTTAAACCTTAGCAAAAAGTTTTTATGTCAGAAGAGTGCTCAACATATATGTATAACTGAATAAAATTAACTTTGTGAGATAAAATATAATAAATAAACATTTCTTCTTTCATTTTAATAATTTTGACAATAAATTACAACCATTTATCTGTAACAGAAACACAAAAATATTAATTTACTTTTATTAGTAAATACTGGCTGTTTTTGGTGCATTTGCCTAAAAAAACGGCTAGAAACGGTTCAAATTAAAAAGCCGAATTAAAATCTACTTATAGATACTACTTCTATCTGAAAGTATTCCATTCGCACTAATTTTTCAATAAAGTAGTTTTAAAATTAAAACGCTTTATCAAAACCTTATAAAAAATCGAAATCTTCGTATCAGGCAATCTTCGTATACTTTTATACTATAGGTCGGTTACGTCCCTACAAAATCACCGCAAAAAGTGATCCGAATAATAGGCTACAAAACTGAGTGCACATATGCACATTTTTGTCTTTAATTCCATTATTTATTTGTATATAGTACCTATACATAGTTTTTACACTTCCTGAACACACAACTTGTAGACGACATTTAGATATTATTTGTTTAAACAACGTTCGTTGTTGACAACCACTAACATTCAGATGTGGAAATTTCCTCTTTTGAGCGCCTCATTTTTCATGACAGTATTTAATATCATTGGTATCAGGTATATGCAGTGGCAGCGAATGTTATACAATATTTTCTAAGCGGCTACCTAATCCAGGCGGCTGGCATAATGGTATTAAAACAAAAATGCATCGGAATTATCCGGTAAAAAGCCGCCCGATACGACCGGGGCCCGATTATGTCATTACACGGGCGTCTCGGGAAAAAATTAAAGGGTATTTTAGTATGCGATGATACAGTGCAATTAAATGCGGACAAGATGGCTCCACAAGCGCGCGGGCGCATAGCCGACATAGCCTCTTTGCGGCTACCGACGGTCGAATGTTCGGAGCGCTTTTTGCTTTAATTGGACTTCAGTTAGTGATTGACTATGGGTTATTTTCGTACCATTATTAATGCGAGTGATAGTTTGCACTGATGCTATTTGCTTTCAAATGCCTGGGTGATTGAGTGGTGGTTATAGCTTGTAGTTAAGGCTGTAAAGAGAACGAAATATTTGTTACCTGAACTAACGTTTATTACAGAACTTTTTAACTGTTTCGAGGACTGGTTCATGTACATTGTACACTTGCTTATATTTTACAAATCGTGTATGTACTTTGGTTCCAATTACGGGCTGATTTCCCAGAAGAAAGAAAAACTTAATATTTTATTTGGTGACCTATCCACAAATTTTACGTTATAATATCAGTACAGATGGCTTAGTAAAGGTACAGAAATGATGTGGAGTTGAAGCACAGTGTATAAGTGATAATCGCAATTTTAATAATTAATCATTAAAAAAACGTTAGTCCGGGATCAGTAGAACATTTTTTATAACTGATTAGTAATAACTTTTGATAAACTTCCCTCCTCCCAACTAGTATTAATGACGAGGTTATTAAAAGCTGTTACTAACCAGCTATTTCCTTTTTTAGTTATCAACCCATATTCGGCTCACTGCTGAGCTCGAGTCTCCTCTGAGAATGAGAGGGGTTAGCCGATAGTCCACCACGCTGGCAATGCGCATTGGCAGACTTCACACACGCAGAGAATTAAGAAAATTCTCTGGTATGCAGGTTTCCTTACGATGTTTTCCTTCACCGTTTGAGTCACGTGATATTTAATTTCTTAAAATGCACACAACTGAAAAGTTGGAGGTGCATGCGGACCGGATACGAACCCACACCCTCTGGAATCGGAGGCAAAGGTCATATCCACTGGGGTATCACGGCTCTTGCGTTTTTTTTACTGCTGCTTAATTAATAGTTATACAACTTAACAGCCACAATGTCCTACAAATTGCGTAGTAGGTACATTATCTCGTTCTGACGCTCAGAAATTTTTATTTCCTGGTAACTCAGCTAGCATCCAGAATCAAGAATTTTCGTAAATAAAAAAGTTGATCGTCTTATCGAGATGAAGCTACTCACGAAAAATAACCTTGATAGTAATCAGTTGTAAAAAATGTTCTACGGATCCCTGACTATGTATAGTTCTCAGTTTTGCCTACACACGAATGATTTACAGTAAAGTACTGTGCAGTTTAGACTGCAGGTCTGTAGCCTGCATAAAGATAAGACTTAGGACCTCCTTAGGATGCATGATGGACTATATTTGACCACATTCGCCCTAATACGGCAAATTATAACATACTAGCCCACGGGGTTTCACCCGCGTAGTTCTCGTAAGAATACAGGGATGAAATAGAGCATGATACTCACAAATAATGTGGCTTACTAGTGGTAAAACAACTTTCAAAATGGGTTCGGTAGATCCAGAGATTACCCCCTACAATACCTACCACAAAATTTACCTCTTTATAATCTTTAATAAATAAATGCGAAAGGTCATTCATTACGAAATCTCGAAAACCACTTGATGTACAAAGCTGAAATTCGACAGAGAGGTAGTTTATAGTTAGTAGGTATCCACTAAGAACGGATTTTGCGATAGGGCCGGATTAAAGAAGTCTAAGGGCGGAAGAAGTCGCGGACGCCCGCTTAGAAGTATTTTGATAAATCATTACTTATCTAGTATTTTTTACCACTTCCCTAATAAAATATCAACGTATTTAATACTTCGTTAAAATATACATAGATATAGTAGGTTCCTAACACCTGTACATAAATGGACCTTCGGTATCAGAGTAGTACGTTTATAGCCGCGGATGATTTGTGATGTGTCGGGCATATTCACTGAAATGTCTTCATTATGATTTTATCGCGTATTCATCGAGAAAGCCGCATAGCAAGTGGACTATTATGTCTTTTTACGGAGACAATAAGTGACGCCTGTAGCACTTATTAATGACTTATGGCCATGATGAGTTTTTTTTTATCGCACGACAAATTAGTGATGCGATCTCACCTGGTAACAGTTTGATGGTATAGCGCTGGCTTCGGGTATTTTTATTTCATAGTAATATTTGATGGAACAAGCAGATGGTTCATTTACTAGACACGGGCATAAGTTAGTTACTTCTGCATATCGTCTCCAAAGAGTAAAAAAATCTTTTGTTGGTTTGGGTGTACTCTTCTATAAAAAGATCCCCAAGACTGTGATGGACCTGCCAATGCATAGCTTTAAGCAATGTGTTAAAAACATTTGCTTAGTCGAGGTTACTACACCATCGATGAGTTCCTTAATGATAAAGTTGCTTGGAGGCCGTTGGATCAGCTTCCACCTTCACAAAGGAAGTAAAACTATAAGAAATTGTAATGTTGTCATCAGTTGTAATTATAATATTATTGTATAATTTTTTTTTAAAAGAGCAACTGTTGAGTTTCTTGCCGGTTTCTTCTCAGCAGAATCTGCCTTCCGAACCGGTGGTAGAATCTTTACAAATAGTCAACTGACGTATCAAAAGTGCTTGTATACCTACTGAGCCTACTTGAAATAAATGAATTTTTGATTTTTTGTTTTTTTATTATAGTACCCATACATTGTGTGCATTTTAAGAAATTAAATTTCACGTATTTCAAACGGTGAAGGAAAACATCGTGAGGAAACTTGCATATTGGACAATTTTTGTAATAGAGCGTGTGTGAAGTCTGCCAATCCGCATTGGGTCAGCGTGGTGGACTATTGGCCTAACCCTTTCATTCTAAGAGGAGACTCGAGCTCAGCAGTGAGCCGAATGTGGGTTGATAACGACGACCAAGGTTTTAACTAGGGTAGGCACTAGACATACAAATTATATAGATAAACTGGAAAAAATCTACTTGTCCCCAGGATAGGCAATGCATCGCTTGGAGTATATATCTACGTGATCGAACCAGAAACGAGCAAAAGAGAACTTTTTTTTATAAAAAAAGAATATTTGCCATATATTTTTTATGCCAATATTCCCCTTCCCAAGTAGGTAGTCGGAAATAAATAAAAAATAATAAATACATTTACCATCTACATCTACCGACCACCTGTATATATAATGCATGTTTCTGCAAATAAATAAATTGATTGATTGATTGATTAATTGAAAGACTGTATTAGGAGTGGATACGACAATAGACCAACGGGGCGGGGATCGAACTACCACCCTTCGAAAATGAGTCCAACCTCTGTTACCGTTCAGCTATTGACTTCAGTTCGAAGAGCCGATGTTGTGATCCCAATATGCTGGAATGGCGACCCTGCAACGTAGGTATATCGCAGTTGTCCCCTGAGGTGAACCGTTGGCATCAAGTGAGTTAGTGTTCATTTACACGAGCGGCAGCTGCTACCGACGACTGCAGTCGACTGCCGTTGGCTGCCGCCGAGACGTCGCTGACTGCAGTCGACGACCGCCGTCAACTGCCGCCGAGACGTCCTCGACGTCGTCCTGGTGTTTGGAAGTCCGTACATGTATGTCTAGCTGAAGTGGCTGTGATATTGATGTCGATACGACAAAATTATGAACGTGGGAAAGCGGTGGGACGTTTTTCTTCCAAGCCATCTTCCAGACTTTTGTGCGTCCGATAACAATTGATATGCTCCCTGGAAATTGTCTAATATGGTCACCGGTTTAATTTAAATTTTACTGTTAAAACAGGGAACGATTTTATACTACGTTACGTGTCTACAAAATCATAGCAAACATGGATTCAAATTTAGCTACAGAGCGCACACATGCTCAATTTTGTTTTTTCTTAGGTACATTATATATTTAAGTACTTGTGTATAGTGTTTACATTTTCTGAACAGACAAATCGACATTGTAGACAATATTTAGGTATTATTTATTTAAATAACTTTTGTTGTTTACTATGCGACTAAATTGAATTAATTATTAGGAACATTGTTCGCTTTAGTTTTGACGCGCTAGTAACTTATCCAATAGTAAGTATGAAATCTTTGGCTGTGATAAACATTTTTCGTCTATTAAGCTAGCATGTTTTCCATGCTGATAATTTGTCTCTAATTACACACCAATTGGTTGCAAGACAGCAATTACGTAGAGGGGGAAGTAATTGCCCGTCCTAAGACTACGTCAACGTCAGTCACGACACGTCAGTCAGGCTATGTTCACATTATGGTTATATAGCCTGTTCAGTAGGCCACGACATATTTCAAGACGAGAGAAATACAAATATCGGCCAATAGCGGCCGAACCGGAAATTAGCTTGCGTACAATCGCAACGAAAGATAACGATATTTACGTTTCGGACGCTATTGGTCGACAAAAAATCATTTTGAATTTACGTAATATGTTGTGGAAATAAATGAATATTGACTATTGACTATTGATGAAATTGACATGGACTAATTACAATTCAGTGTCAATGGCATCTTGAAATTGCATACTAGTAGACATGATGGAATGTAGACAACGGAAACTTTTTAACACAAGCTTGTAGAATCCATCCGTACTGGGTAGATCCAGTTAGCAGTCAGCTGAATTGTGCAACTTAAATTGTACGTTTTGATCTTTATCGGAATAGAAATGTAGCTGATTATTATCTATAATTCTTACAATAGGCTTTATACATATATAAAACACAAAAGCTAAAACTTATAATGGTATTTTTACTGTTTCTATCAATAAACAATATAATTAAAAGGACTAGATCAGAGGTTCCCAAACTCTTTTTTACTCACAAGCCACTTTTATTTTTTTTAATTCTTTATAAGCTAGCCCTTACCTACTACTACAATCTCACTTGATGGTAAGTGATGATACAATCTAAAATGGAAGTCGTCTTTGTCGGTAGGGTGGTAACTAGCCGCGGCCAAAGCCTCCCTGACCTCACCAGCCAGACTTGGACCAATTAAGAAAACCTCAATCGGCCAAGCCGGGGTTCGAATCCAGGACCTCCGTCTTGTAAATCCACCGCGCACACCACTGCGCCACGGAGGCCGTCAAATATACCAAATCAAAGCTTGTTTTCCGCAGAACATGACAGATAATTTGGGTGTGATACTGGTCTTTCTATAATTGGTCTGAGTCTGTATTCGACCCTTGATGTAATAATCAAGCGAAAGCTGCTGGTTCCTTTAGTCCTAGTGTAAAGAACTTCGTTCGAAAAAAATGATACATATAAAATTACTAACAAATTATACTCGTTAATTCCTAGCCTAAATCACTCTGGTTCATCTGTCAAATCCTGGTTCATCTGTCAAAGAGTAATTACGTACAGCTTGCTCGCTCGAATTATAAAACGAAAATATCGTATCACGTCGAGTCGATACCTGTTTGTTTATGTGCTTAACGATTAATTACACGGTGCACTGGCTAATGGGTTTGTGGCTGACAAAACTGACAAAATATGTCTAACTGGACACGTTTTGTCAGTTTTGTCTAAAGCTTTCACGTGTGTGAAAAAAGTAAATGAGATAAGCGCATCATAATTTGTACTTGTACCTAATGTATTCAATTTCGTATTGAAAAAAAAAGAAAGAAAATATTTTTATTGTTACATTAGTAAATATGTACATTAGTAAAAACGACTGCATTAGTAAATTTAACCAAGTAGGCAAATATTGTAAAACATTTTGAAGAAAAAGTTGGAATGTGGAATGTACCTACCTTAAAATTCTTTTCTTGTAATGAAAATTCAGCACCTCATACATTTTTACCAGCAACTCTGTAAATACAAGTAGACGTAAGTTTTATATTCATTTACGAATCTCGATAAGTGTACAAGTTTTACAAATGATGATACCTACACTTCAGCTCCATATACTTATTGTTTTTAACAAAACAATATTATAAAATCTTTTTCTTTTTCTTAATGAAAGAAAAATAATTATGCATTGCATTGAAAGACTTCTTCTACAAAACAAATAATGTTTATTTATAAAAAAAAACATACATACAGCCGAACATAGAACCTCCTTCTTTTCGGAAGTCTGTTAAACATAGTATTACACCTTCAATTGTAATTTATTCCTTTAACTTTAAAATCTTACACATTAAAATCTACAGCATTAAAAAAACTTGAAAAAACTGAAAAATTCGAAAACTTGGTCTCATCCTAGAGATTTTTCAAAACTATTCATATTGGTTTTAGTTAATTAGATGGTGTATCTACCTACCATTTTCTTTTTCCAACCGGAGCATCCTCAGGAGATGTTGACTCTACAACGTGCAATTGCAAAGTACGTTGTACGCTGTACGTTGTTGTTGCACGTTGTAGAGTCAACATCTCCTGAGGATGCTCCGGTTTCGGGGTGAAACGTACGTTGAGAGTATTCGGAGTCCAGTTTTTTCGCACCTGGGTGACGTTGTCGCATGGGTTCGTCGACTTTTCACGGATGATAGCAAAATAAATAAATCATTATATAATCATGATGAACTTCCGCAAAGTAACGCCTGCTTCTATCCAATATTTAACAATTAATTACGGGACACACTATAAATTAAGTAAACACTGTATAGTCGAGGTAGCAAGACAATCGATGGTAGACCCCGTATTGCACTTCTAACTTCGCACTATTTCACCGAGAGAGATAATATCAATGAGATATTTAAACATATTTTATTAACTTTAATAATAGTCATCATTATCAACCCATATACGGCTAACTGCTGAACCCGAGTCTCCTCTCATCTCCTCTCTGAATGAGAGGGGTTAGACCAATAGTCCACCACGCTGGCCCAATGCGAATTGGCAGACTTCACACACGCAGATAATTAAGAAAGTTTTTTAAAAAAAATTCCTCACGATGATTTTCCTTCACCGTTTGAGACACGTGATATCCAATTTCTTAAAATGCACACAACTGAAAAGTTGGAGGTGAATCCCCGGACCGTATTCGAACCCGCACCCTCCGGAATCGAAGGCAAAGGTCATATCCACTGGGCTATCACGGCTCAATGCTGCAATGGCTTAATAATGAGTAATTACGTTAAAAATTTAATAAATATACCAACTTACAATGAACATATTAATTTTGGGCAAAAATTATTAATTTAACTAACAAATATAAAAAGGTGATTGTAACAAAGAAAGCAAACTGTTACAAAATATTGTATATTTTTCTACAGCAAAAGGTAATTTAGTAAAATAAACATTGCAACCGTATTGATTGCGCTAATGATAAATTGTAAGTCGTAATTAGTAATTTTACCGCGTACCAACCTCGCTTCACTGGCCACGGAGCGATCGACCCGGGCTACTGGATACACAAAAAATACATATCGCATATAACAATGTAAAGGCTTAGAAAAACTAAGTATATTGTATATAATTATGTATGAGTTAAATATTAGTATGTCAAGAACAGTGCAAATGGAATTCCGATTGCAATTTTTGTTAATAGCCCACGATTTTACAATCAATAACTATTTTTTCAATCAACAGGCATATTTCTATTTGCATTGTTTGCATTTGGATGTCGTAATACGTTGACATTAAGCGTGGCGTGCATTTGCACAAATGCTCTGCGTACCCTGAGAACTCATCACGAACTAGTATTGGAGAAAGAATTTTCCATTTATAAGAATAAAGATTTTAAATTAAGTATTTTATGTTACATGTAGTGCCTACCTTTGTTTAAAATCTTGTCATGCTAATTAAAAATATTTTTTATACCTACTAGTTAAAAATATAGTAATCCTGGTTTAAAAATCTTGTCAATCTAGTTAAAAATCTTCTACGAGTAATCCTAGTTAAAAATCTTGTATTTCCAAGTTGAAAATTTTGTAATCCTGGTTAAAAAAACCTTTTAATCTTAGTTAAAAATCTTGTAATATATGTTAAAAATCTTGTAGTCGTAGTTAAAATTCTTGTAATCCTAATTAAAAATATTGTAATCCTAGTTAAAAATCCTGTAATTCTAGTTTTAAAAAATCTCGTGATCCTCGATGCAATGCGTTCCTCGTGGAGCACGTAAAGCTAACGGTTCCCGTCATTACCGATCTGTGACAGTGATCGTTTCAAAGTCAACCATCATTATTATAGTCAACCCTGCAACCTCTGCATGAGAGGAGGGTGGTGGATCTAAGCTCCAAATCTTCAAGTAAGGTTCAGATTCAGGATAAAGGCGAATTTGAGGATAACTGCTGATGTTTAAGTTAAATAAAATTATTAAAAAGTAAGAGTATGTCCTTAGAAGTTATACCAAGCTGATTCGATAAAACAAGGTAAAATTTCATTATGAAAATTGCTGAGCTAATAAATATGAAACTTTACCATTTACATAATTTACTGACATTCACAACATCTACTTAGTTAGGTTAAGATCAATCAGATGTTTTAAGTTTTAATAGAGTTAGGAAAAAAAGTAAGTGCTTGTAATTAAATAAAGCCGACGCGAGAATACAAGCGTTTTTATAAGCTGAGCGATTTAAAAAATCTATCCCAAAAGTGAGGCATGTTTCTGTGTATATTTATTATAATATTCTTGAAAAATATAGAATGCTAGCAGACGCCTCGCGGTTTCACTCTCGTGGTTCCTGTTCCCGTAGGAACACGGGGATAAAAAATTTTATTACAATATATAAAAAAAAAGATTTTCTATTTTCTAAATTGGCTAATGTCTGATCTGGTGGTAGACATTGGCCGTGGCTAGCTACCACCCTACCGGCAAATACGTACCTACATTGAATATAAAAAAGATGTTAATTATGATCGTAATTGAACGGCTTTTTGTTAAACGATTCCTTCCAACATCTAGATATCCGTGTCCTTCCGCTGTTTCGCATTCATCGACGAATTTTTTACCTTCGAATATACATAGGTACATTTCATCATTCTCAACCTCCTGTGTCGCTCTCATAGTCACGAACAAAATTGTCTGTCATTTTCTGAGGAAAACGAGCTTAGATTTGATATATATCTTATACTAAACTAGTAGTTTTTGCCCGTTTTTTACACAATTCAACAACACAAAAAGGTATTTTTACGGAGCTCTTTAACCGACAAACACGATTACAACTATTTAACATCGTTTCTATAGAGACAGTTTTTATAATCGCATTAGATCTTTGATCATATACTTTGACAGAAAAGTAACGTCTAGCGAGGCAGGTCCTATACAATAATTGGTCTGAGTTCTCAACCCATATTCGGCTCACTGCTGAGCTCGAGTCTCCTCTTAGAATGAGAGGGGTTAGGCCAATAGTTCACCACGCTGGCCCAATGTGCATTGGCAGACGTCACACACGCAGATAATTAAGAAAATTCTCTAGTATGCAGGTTTCCTCACGATGTTTTCCTTCACCGTTTTTTTTGAGACACGTGATATTTAATTTCTTAAAATGCACACAACTGAAAAGTTGGAGGTGTATGCCCCAGACCGTATTCGAACCCGCCCTCCGGAATCGGAGGCAGAGGTCATATCCGCTGGGCTATTACGGCTTAATCGGAGGCAGAGGTCATATCATATGTACATTTACAACTATAGAATGCCAAAATCAACACGTCGCTAACAACGATGTTGCTGAAAACGAACATCACACTGCTGTAACTTTACAGAATCGCTCTACCGGCAAAGACGTACCGCCAGGCGATTTAGCGTTCCGGTACGATGCCGTGTAGAAACCGAAAGGGGTGTGGATTTTCATCCTCCTCCTAACAAGTTAGCCCGCTTCCATCTTAGACTGCATCATCACTTAATATCAGGTGAGATTGTAGTCAAGGGCTAACTTGTAAAGAATAAAAAAAAAAAAAAAAAAAAAAAAAAAAAAAAGAATCGCTCTGCAGGACTGCCTAGCGCTTGTCAGAAAACGCTATCAGTGCGACCGCAAGTGAAGCTGAATTAAAAAGGTGGCGAGTTTCACATGATACTAGCGGCCTGCAGGCGACGCGCCGCGCATGTATAATACGAGTAGCTATTTATTATGTATCTTTACACTCTGTTTGAACAGACGTAAAGACTCGCTCACACTGACGCCTTGGATTTGCGTGTATGCCTACATGAGATTTTTTGAGAGTTTAACTTTTTAATAACTTTTTAGTCATCATCATCATCACCATTATCATCAGACTATTTTAAACGCCCACTACAGAGTCAGACCCCCATTCTTATAGGGGAGGGGACATGAAGCTTAGACCCACCACGCTGTTCCAATGCGAATTGACAGTAATAATGTTAAATTAATTAACGATCACTCAGATGTTAATGATAATGACCGGTACAGACGGCTTAACGTGCTCTACACCACACCTTGCCAACTCCGGATAGAGAATTTCTAATGAAAAGTTTTTAAGAGAATGAATAACACCATGTTTTTCGGTGAGATATTCCAGTACCTTGGGACCCCTCCATCGGCTTTTCGAATTATATGATCGGCCAATCCCAAGCTCTTATTTCTGTAGGCCTTTAGACGGATTTATAGAAAGAGACAAGAGAACAATGCAGCAGGAATCGATCGTAGATCGTGAGATGGGCCTCAAGCCGTCGCGGAATTGTCATTGGTTTCGCACATTGAGTACGGCATCACTCATAACACATTTCTTTTACACACATTTTTATTTATGTTGTGGCTTGGATTTTTTTACACTTCCAAAATGAACACGAAGGCATAATTAAGGGATTAAATAAGAAAAAACAGTAAATATTTTTATAAGTCCACGTCCACTCACAGCATGCGCTTGTTACGTACTAAGATAAGATGTGCGTGCACGTCTTTGGGTAATAACATAAAATTGTGCGTTCTTTACTATGGAGGAGCCCATCTAACGATTTATATCGATGGCAGCAGGCGCAAGTTCGGACGCAAATAAAACGTACCAATGTGCGCGCAGCTTTATGTTGTTTTGTTCACGGTAACTGTATTGGTGAAATGTTACATTATACAAGTAATAACGAAGTTACAACACTATTCGCTATTTATAACTCCGTATAGTTTAAAAAAATCTTTTATTCATTTTATTGACTAGTCAGACCTGGCTGCGATCACTTCATGTTAAGTGATGATGCACGTCTTAAGCAGAAACGATAGCATTCCGCAGCCTAATTGACTAACTTTGACGTATGCTAGTTAGATATACGAAATTGAGATTCTATGTAAAAAATGTCACCCGGTGCCTATTGACAACCTTTCGTGGATATCATACAGTAGGTAGATGACATTTCTCAATTGATTTGATGTTTATTTTAATAGGTTGTTAATAAAAACCAAATGAGTATAAGATAAAAGTTAATGTAATGATTAAATACAATTTTTGTTATATATTTATGCCATTATTATTTTTTTCAGTCTATTTGCGGCCTAGGACTAAGCCTCGTTCATTATAGGGGAGGATATATAGGACCAAGACTCACCACGCGGTTCTAATGCGCGTTGACTCTATAACGATCACTATCCGAATTCCCAGATGACGTAACGTACTCGTTGAGGCACGGTGGAGATACTCCTCTCCCGGGATCGGTGGCAGGGGATATATCCACTGGGCTATCATACCAGAGAATTAACCTGCATAACAGAGAATTTTCTTAATTCTCTACGTGTGTGAAGTCTGCCAATCCGCATTGGGCCAGCGCGGTGGATTATTTGGCCTGACTCGAGCTCAGCAGTGAGTCGAATATGGGTTGATAACCATAGGCTATATTATATTCCCGTATTCCAACGAGAACGGGAATCACGCGGGTGAAATGTATAAATAAATAAATGAGAAAAGTAAGTAATAATAATAAAGGTATAAAGAAATTCTTGTCCATATAACTTAAATGTTAGAATCTCACTTCTAAAACAGCTCTTTAGAACACTCCCCGTTATTTGTTATACGCTATTTCAGAAATTCAATTAGTACTGCGCCTTATAGCGAGTTAGGCAATAGAGCGGTAAGGCTATCTTGTAATGCTTGCCTATTCGATAATGATTTACCTCCGTTACAATGGTGACCTCTAAAACTAGGGTTGCCAAACGTTACAATGGTGACCTCTACAACTAGGGTTGCCAATATTTCTGCAACAAAATATTTTTTTTTCAGGCAAAGATCTAACCGACGAATCCAAGCGACTACGTCACTCAGATCTGACAGAATACTTTTGCACGTTTTACCTTGAAACCCATATTCGGTTCGCTAATTGAGCATGAGTCACTTCAGAAAGAGAGGGGCTTAGGCTAATAGTCCACCACGCTGGCCGAATGCGGATTAGCAGACTTCACACTCAGAGTATTAAGAAAATTCTCATGTATGCAAGTTTCCTCAGAATGCTTTTCCCTCACAGTTTGAGACACGTGATATTTATTTCGTAACGCACATACGTAACTGAAAAGTTGGAAGTGCATGCCCTGAAACGGGATTCGAACCTACTACCACTTGGAAGTTCTTATAAATCTAGCAGTGGATATAAATCATCTAATAATGATGAATGATGATATTTAAATCATGTGTCTATGTTACGAAATAACCTGTCATTGATAAAAATTCATCATTTCATCATTATCAACCCATATTCGGCTCACTGGTGAGCTCGAGTCTCCTCTCAGAATGAGAAGGGTTAAGCCAATAGTCCACCACGCTGGCCCTATGCGGATTGTCAGACTGCACACACGCAGAGAATTAAGATAAAAAAAAGATAAAAATTACCAATTGCAATATAATCACCACCCGATCTACGCAAGTATTGAATATACCTATACTTTGTAATATTTATTGCTAGAGATGCATAAATCCTCATATTGATTGAAAGAAAGGTGAAGTCATTCTCTATTGAATTATGTGATTACGTTTAACTTTTGCGTGTATTAAATCTTTCTGTTTATTAACTTTGCACACGAGCAAAATTGTAAATTGAAATGATATTTCATTCAATCAATTCATCAATAAAGGTCACCTATCAAGAATGTAAGTATATTATAATGCGTCTTTTTTTACTCGAGGATAAAAAACGTAAAGATGTTGTGAATTGAAACTTTCCATTCTATTCCTAGGCTACTCTACTCCATGTCAGGATGTCTATATCTATACTTATAATAAAACTGTAGCAGGTCAAATTCTGTACATTGAAGATATTTTGAAAATTTCTAATGGACGGCAATCGATACTGAAGACAAAAATATTTTTTTTCGATTGTCTGTCTGTCCGTATTTTATGTTTACCGGGCATCATGTTGAAATTACAGAATGAATTCAAATGAAGCTGGGCACGATTTCAGACCATAATACGGAAAAGGTTTGAAGTTACTTTTTATTGTGAAAATAAAATAATAAGGGGGTAAAATAGGGGTTGAAAGTTTGTATGGAAAGTCCTTCATTTTTAGAGTTACAGTTTTTGTTACAGTATGAACAAAAATTTGTTCATAATAAATCATAAAAAAAATTCGAAATATAGTGTGATTCAAAAATTTTTAAATTCAACCCCTAAAGTGGTGAAATAGGGAAAGTTTACATTGATTTCCACGGGGACGAAGTCGCGGGCGTCCGCTAGTTAATAATAATAACTACCTAATAAGGTTCCATTTCTTGTCAAACCAGCAGAGTGCAGACCTATTCACTAACTTTGAGTAACTGTAGTGGATATACCTACACGAAAATTACCAACTAGCTATTGTTATTGATTATTTCATAATAAATCAAAATCACCAAAAAGACTTAATTAGAATTAACAGAAAGACGAATCAGTCTAAAACTGATATTATTTAATACTATATCAGTTTTGACTGGTTTAATTTAAAAGTTCATTCATCAAACCTGCTGGCTTATTCACCATTTTGAAATGTCATCTACCTATTATGAGATATCCACCAGTAGGCACCGGATGACATTTGTTACATAGAATTTCAATTTCGTTTTTAAATATATCAACTACAACTAGCTTACGTCATACGTCAAAGATAGTGAATAAGCCTGCTGAATCCGGTAAAAAAATGGGGTTTTCTTTGTCATTAAAAAAATAAATTTATTTCAAAATTGAATTCTTTTAATTAATTAATGCATCTTATTTTTGCCATGCTTTACCCTGTGGTTGAAGATCAATCGTTGAAATTGTCCTTACCCGATACTAGATGATTAACCTTTAAGAAAAATATTTATTAAACATTCCTCAATATTTTATACCCAGCAGCATTACGAACATTCTATAAACCACCAGTAGATCTGCATTGTTTAAAGTTTAATGAAAATTGTAACTTTTTCCGACATTCGCCGGAGACAAAAATATCTGAGATCGATCGAAATTTCATTTACCCGCTACGGAATTGGAAGATCCGTGACTTTTACTGCTATGACATTAAGGTCTATTTTGTTCCATTCAAAGGTAGCTACCGTACCAGCAACGGCTAATTCAGGCGTGCTCCTTTTATTTATGTCTTCATACGCACCGCCGATAGCCCCTAATTACGCCGCCGACGCAAAAACACTAATCGCACATCGTTTGCCCTTAAATCATACGAAACATCTTATCTAACTAACCCATTACGGCAAATATCAACTTTATATCCATAAACATTAGATGCCTTTTCATGTAAAACTTTGTGCATATACAACGTTTAGTTTTGAGACTGTATCTTGAAATTGTCACCATAATGTCTTTTATCTCGTCTCCTCTATTCCCCGAGAATGGTCGTTTACAAAAGGTAACTCGGTTGCTTTTACAATCCTATTATCATATAGCATTTTTCTTTACATTATCCACAACATTGCTGTCAATAGATAATAAACTTTACTGTTTATGATGAGAGTGCATTTTCAAATGTCTTTTCGATTGGAGATGTATCCTTTTGGATAGTGAACGGTAGTTGCTCATGAGAAGCGTTAATGAGCACAGAGTCTACAGATTCCTCGGCAGCAATGTCAGTGTATCGGCTTTTGTCGGCGCGATACGACTTTTTACGATGATCAGTGATAACAATGAGCGGTGTTAAGAAAAGACGCGAAATCCTAAAGAGATAATAAGAAGCGAGATAATGGCCTGTTAATTAATTAATGTGGTGTGCAGCGCTGTCTGCAGGCGGTTACGGCAACGCGTTCACGATTGCGATCTGCGAACGTCTCGAGATGGAAATAACTATGAGTCCTTACTGGAACTGTACTTTACTGAGTGTAGGACATTCCACAATAAGTAAGCTAAAAGGTTTGGTCGGTAGGTTTCTGATAACGAAGTCCTGGGTTTAGGTTTGAGTCCTAGAATGAAATGGTTGTCTATGAAATACATAATTATGAAGAAATTGTCAATAAAATTTCTTAGCCCGCATTTAGGTGGTACTCACCCCGTAAGACTATAAGAATTTGTTTGTGACCGATACGGAATTATCATCGTAAAACCTCATTGGAGCAGCGTCATGGGTTAAAGCTCCATATCCAAGCTTGGCTCTGTAATAGGCTGATAACGATTAAAGCTTTAGCGTCAAAAGCTCCACAATTGACCAATATGACAGAACAAACGTCTCAACTGTATGATTTACCAAATTAATTTATTAGCCTGATCGCAACTGGCTCCATGAACCGAATATAAATCTCGGAGGTCTAAGTAGGATTCGATTTCCCCGTTGGACTATTGTGATACTTAGATAGTCCAAAAACAAAATTATCGTACCTAGGAGATCGTAGTCAAAATCCAAAAAAAAAAACATTCATTAATTCATGTTGGCTTAGTTTAGAAGCTCTTTTGAAACGTCAAGTTTGGAGATTTGTAAAGAGTCACCACCAGTTCGGAAGGCAGTTCTGCTGAGAAGTCCCGGCAGTCAAGGCCTAACTTGTTATTTAATAAAAAATAGGTACGAAAAGCAAAATTCGATTAAGTTACCATCAGAAGTCATCGACCGACAAGTTACCATATAGGTGCATTGCAAAAAAGTTCCGCACAACTTCGGACAATAATTGTAGGTCAATTTACAAGAAATAATTACTCGTGCCCAAAATAACGTTTATCACGTATCGGATGGAGTTATTTCATATGGGAACAGGTCTGTATGGATACCTGGCTTTTAATTGTAATTGTAACGGCTGCAAACTTGAAATTACAGATCGGGAGATTGGTAATTTGTGTAATGGCCTGTTAATGTCTCACTGGGCTGTCCTGCTTTGGGGAGATTTAATCAAATGTTTTACTTTTAAATTTGTTACTTTTTTGGTATATTTATGTGTCGGTCCGTCTATTTGTCATTTCTTAACGTTTAAACGGCTTTTGGGTAACTCTGTTTCTTTAAAGTTTCTCTGCATGATCAGAAATGAGGAGTCATTTCTAAATTGATTAAGCAATGATATTCATAAATTACCTCATACTTACTTTTAATTGTAAGATTGTGATAATGAACTGAATGCGTGTGTGAGTTTAAACTAAGTTTTGCTGTAGGTTTTTCTATCTTTATTCTGTAGATAAATTGTCAACACACTTTGTTATTTGTAAGTACATAATTAAAAATGCAAGGTTGTGGCAAAAAAACTAAATTTATTGAACAGAAAAGAAGTTGTGATGCTAATAGAAGAAAGAATTATGTTTTCTTATCTATACATCATAATATGTCACTTGTTAGTCTGTGTTGAATTAATTCAGCTAAAGAGTCAAGAGTGTTCGCTCCCCGCGGCTCTGGCGTACAGCTGGCTCGGGTTCATTATAAATTTATCACGCAATTATGCGTTCGTATCATTTTATAATACTTTGCGTAAGACAAATTAACTTTATTTTGCTTGCAAGTTTGGGTTACATCATTTTCAGTAAATAAACTGAGTTTGACGGCCTCCGTGGCACAGTGGTATGCGCGGTGGACTTACAAGACGGAGGTCCTGGGTTCGATCGCTGTGCAGATTGAGATTTTCTTAATTTGTCCAGGTCTGGCTGGTGGGTGGCTTCGGCCGTGGCTAGTTACCACCCTACCGGCAAAGACGTACCGCCAAACGATTTAGCGTTCCGGTACGATGCCTTATAAATACCGAAAAGGGTGTGAATTTTCATACTTCTCCTAGCCCGGTTCCATCTTGGACTGCATCATCACTTACCATCAGGTGAGATTGTAGTCAAGGGCTAACTTGTAAAGAATAAAAAAAATGGGTGCAATAATAGCTTAAGAACTATAAGTTAAGTCGCCTGTCTATCGTACTTTTACCGGATTTACTTTGGAGTTACAGAAAATAAAAGAGAGCAAAGAAACCTTACAATCTAATCGTAGTTCCTTGTAGCTCCTTTCCCATTCTGCCACAGACCAGCAAGACGCCGTGAAATATGGCATTCTTTTGTTCTACTGTAAACTCTAAAATGTAGCAAATCAATTATAAAAATAAATGATAAATAAATAAAAAATGAAGAACTAGATTTGTTAATAAGAAAAACAGTGCATTTTTTTTTAATATAACAACCTAAGTTTAATTTAATTTAATTTTAATTGTGTCTTTACAAATTGTTGTACGCCAGAAATGGTCAAATGCATAATTTTCTGTGTATTTTCAACAAATAAATGAATATGAATAAAACAAAACGAGAGATATAATGGAATTCCTACGATTTTCCCACCAAAAACTCTATCTACTTCATATACTCACAGCCAGGGTCGTATTATGAAAGGTGTCGATACCACAAAGCCATAACACAATTAATCAAGCTCGCAGCGAACACGAACACGGCGCGAGCGCTGCAAAGATATCATAATTAAGTTGCGCGGCGTGTTCAAATTAAATTATGTTCGAATTAAACGTTACGGCCGCTATAAATCGGCGTGCGCAGGCGCCGCTGTTACGCGCACCGGTGATATATTATCGCACGCCGCTGGACGTGCGGACTAAGGTACAAGATAGGGGGAAAAGTTGCTCTTGTTATGGCTTGACAAAATTCCATTCCATCTAGAACTTATAATAAAACTGTAACAGGTACATTTTTTACATTCTGTACATTAAAGATATTTTGAAAATTTTTGTCGGGGGGCATTATGTAATCGACACTGAAGCTAAAAATATTGCTTTTTTTGTTATTCGGGTATCACGCTGAAACTACTGAATGAATTCAAATGAAACTTGCCACGGTTTAAGACCATATTACGGAAAAGGTTATAGGATACTCTTTATTGCGAAAATAAAATGAAAAGGGGGTGAAATAGGGCTTGAAAGTTTGTATGGAAAGTCCTTTATTTTTAGAGTTATAGCTTTGAAAATTTGTTCATAAATCATGAAAAAAATACGAAATATAATGTAATTCAAAGTGAAACTTAAAGTGGTGAAATAGGGCTTGAAAGTTTACATTGATTTCCACGCGGACGAAGTCGCGGGCGTCCGCTAGTTTGTGAATATAACCTTCAACGAAATAAACTTTACAAGGAAAAATACATTTAAATGCAATTTAAATAAACTGCATGAACAGTTGTTTTTGAGACAATTGGGGACGTACCAAACATATAAAATACACTTAACAATATTTGTATATACAAAGTCACTATTGTCTCCTTAATATCTCATTTATGTGGGGTCGGCTTGGGGTCGGCAAAACAATATGTCAATTCTATTCTTTTGAATCATTCGTCAATTTGTCATCCACTCATTTAATTACCTCCTTTCACACACTTCAACCATCGCTTCTATGGCCTTTTTCTCCTCTTGTATCCTTCCACTTGCAATTCCATCATTCATCCGGTAATACCTGACTTCTCTGACTCCAATTTTAGACTTCTCCATATATTTTTACACTAGCTGATGTCGCGCGGTTTCACCCACGTGGTTCTCGTTCCCGTAAGAGTACGGGGATAATATATAGCTTATGGCCTTCCTCGATAAATGGGCTATCTAACACTGAAAGAATTTTTCAAATTAGACCAGTAGTTCCCGAAATCAGCACGTTCAATCAAACATATAAACAAACAAACTCTTCAGCTTTATATATTAGTATAGATATAGATTATTTTTTTAATTACATACCTACTAAACATAATTTTTAAAGAGTGTATACAAAAATTTTGTAATAAAAATTACAATTCGAATAGCTTCTAACTTGAGCCCAAAACAGAATATAAAATACGTATATAACTGAATCCGCAACGCTCTTGCATTTAGCCGCCATATTTGTCTTGTTGTTCCGAATCAATAGCCGACACGGGGTAATGGTTTCTGAAATCTTGTGAAACTTAATAGATCGACGATTTATACTTGGAAAATTGAGCACCCGTGAGGGTAGCCGAGGAAGTCCCCGGATCGGCTTCAGTATACTCGTGGCGTTCGAGCCGTCCACATTTCTTGTTATGTAATTCTTTATGGGTTGAGGTAGGGTAGGGTTGGGTACCCTAGAAACGGTAAACGGAGTAGAGGACGTCAGTCAACGAGACGGGTAGACGATATGAAATTAACTGCAGGTAACCACTGGAGGAGGGTAGCACATAACAGTACGGAGTGGAAAAGACTGGAGGAGGCCTATGCCAAAAGGCACTCCGAATTACTCGACGTAATATAATATATATGTGTATTACTCAACTTGTATATTCGGAATAAAGGGCTTATTATTAATATTATAATTCTTTATGGGTTACTTGGGTGGAAAAGGGGAGTGTTGATTAACAGCCAAGGGCGCTCTTAACCCGACACACAACGTTCACAAGTGCGTGATTCCACTCAAGGTCATTCGTTTCCATTCTAGGGTACATATCAGCACATTGAAACTTCTTTTGTCGGAGTTTTATAAAATAATATTTCACCCCCCAAAGATTAGAATAGGCCGCTCAGCACTTTTTTGTACTTTAAGAATTCGCACAAGAGTATTTTTAACGGACGTTAAATAAGCGTTCTAATATAGCATGAAGTTAAATGAAGGTCTATTTTCAACGCTCATAATTAAAAATGCAACACTGCTTGATAAAAAGCGACGTCTTGAAACGCTCTCGTGTGAAAATATAGATAATTGGGAATGCATTTGTTGTATTTGAGGAGGAAAACGAAGTGCAGGACGTCCTAAATCCCGTTGGTGTGATGACGTTATACTACGTCATCACACCAACTTATACGTGTAAGCTGGAAGACAATGGACTATAATGGCAAAAGACAGAAACAAGTGGAAGGAACTGGGGGAGGCCTGTACCCTATGAGGGATCCTTGTAATTTAAAAAGTGTTATATATAAAAAAATCTATTTTTAAGATAACTAATGTAAATATTAAATATACTAACACTACACACGCTTGAACGCTTTTTTAACAGACGTTAAAAAAGTCAAATAGTACCTATGAAGTTAAATGAAGGTCTATCTCGAACGCCTAAAATTGAAAATGCAACACTACTCGACAATAAAGCGTCGTGTTTTAAAAACTCCGTCTTGTGAACATACTTGGGAATGCATTTGATGTATTTGAACGCTTTTTTAAGAGCGCGCAGCGCGTTGGTACGATATGGATAAAATTCGAAGCGCTAACGAGACGCCGAATTATGACTTTCACGTGAGTGAAAAGCACGGAGCGATTGACGCGCGACGCAAATTTTAAGACGTGAGCGCCAAAACCATTTTTACCTAATTGCAAGTAAATTAAACAACATAACGAAAAATAAAATGACCGTGTTCAAGATATATACCTAATTTTCTATACAAAACAAAAATTTAAGAAAATAAGTTTGCTTTTCCTGAGATTGAAAGCAAAATGTGAGCAAAACATGTATTTTTCAAAAAAAGAGTCTCGAGAAAAGTTTTACAAATTGTGTATTTTGTATAGTCATAACGAAGCTAATACTTTGAAATATCATTTACCCAAATATCAAGCTCCTAACTTTTCCAGAATCTGAGATCCAGAACCATTTGTAACCACCAAATTACATATTGCACACTCTTAACGTCCGTTAAAAAGGGTCTCGTGCGAAAGAGGGCTTACGTTCCGTTTTCCGTTTACGTCTCTCAATTTGAAAACACCAACCATTCTTGTTGTTTAGGTTGACCTTTGATTAACAATTTCTAGTTCACAATGTAATTATTAGTGTCGCAGTCTTTGTTGTAATTACAAGTGTTTTAAGTAATTTTTATTGTTGACAAGTTAATTTGACGATATCACCTTTTTCCTACTGCGGTCTCAACTGATGGTAAGTGGTGATTCGGTTTTTTTATAAATAATTGTTGACAGAACAAGCACATGGTTCTTTGATGTTGTTGACAAATGTCGCTAATTACATTAGGTATGCGGTTTTTCAACTAAAAAGTTAATATATACATGTTCTAGGTTCGTTTCACCGGCTGCATTAGCTAATATCAATAAAAATAAAGCAAAAAGTGTTTATTTAGAACACGTGTCACAATACCTTAATAGTATTGTAATGTCTAGGTCTTCAAACACTAGGCTATAATGTCAAGACGAAATCATATTTTTTTTCTGATTGTGTAAGTGACGTAAGGTTTGTATTCTGTGCCGTAGGCTTCTTATTGGGACCAGAGTGACGTCACGGAGACGCAAAGGCATCGTCTGCTGGGTTGAAGGTCATAGGCGTATGTAGCGGGGGGGCAGGGTGATCCGTGCCCACCCTGGAATGGACCTGTGCCTACCCTAGCATTCTGGGCTACCGATAAGGAATTCTATTAGGAATTATGATACTTATAATAGACTTGATATAGGGGGCCAGGCCCACCATAGGAAATAATCCTAGATATGCCAATGATGAAGGTTGAAGATGTAGAAAAACAAAGGTTGGAACCTAAATAATAATGAAAAAAAATGGCCTGTTAAATAATAATAAAAAAATAGGCCGTGAAAATAGGCGGTCATTATTAATCCATCATCATCACGAAATCTCAAAACCACTTGATGTACAAAGATAAAATTTGGCAGGGAGGTAGTTTATAGTTAGTAGGTATCTGTTAAGAATTGAGGCTGGATTAAGGAAGTCTAAGGGCAGACAAAGTCGCGGGCGTCCGCTATTATTCTATATTTTGATGAAAGTGATCACCATCATTATCAACCCATATTCGGCTCACTGCTGAGCTCGAGTCTCCTCTCAGAATGAGGAGTTAGGCCATAGTCCACCACGCTGGCCTGATGCGGCTTGGCGGACTTCATACACGCAGATAATTAAGAAAATTCTCCGGTATGCAGGTTTCCTCACGATGTTTTTCCTTCACTGTTTGAGACACGTGATATTTAATTTCTTAAAATGCACTCAACTGGAAAGTTGGAGGTGTATGCCCCGGGCCGGATTCGAACCCACACCCTCCGGAATCGGAGGCAGAGGTCATATCCACTGGGCTATCACGGCACGGCATCATTCGATGCAGGACAAAAAAGTTAATAGGGCTATTGTTCCGCAAATTGTCATTTCAAATGTCAGCGTTTAGGGTTGCCTCTAGCACTAACCGAATTACAAAGAAAATAGCGTTTGTTGACTTACGATTTTGTTTATCGATATTTAAAAAAAATCACACGTGGATTTTTCAGTTCAGTTCAGTTTCAGTTAAGTTTAGGAGAACTTAAACCTGCTGCCGTATACTTGTAAGAAAGGGAAGCCAGACTGAATAGTACTGTAACGCGTTACGTTACGAAACGGTTTACTCTCCCATAAGAAGTTATATCTTCAAAAAAGGTGAAGATTACATCAACCATGATTTAAGTGCGAGCTACAACCCTACTCGTTTATGCGTCAATAAAACAATTTGAATTTACCTAGTTTCAATAAAAATTGATCTTATAGCTTATAATCCGGTAGATACAGAAAAAAACAGTCAAGTGCGAGTTGCACTTACGCAAAAAGAGTCCCGCATCATCACATGTTTGATTATTTTTTTTATAGGGACTTTCAAACAAGAAATACAGTAATGATATTGTATATTTTTTGCAAACTACTTAGAAGTGGATTACAAAAATAAGAAAACCAATGTCGAACAAAGATTATGATTTACAATATTTGTCAGGACAACTTAATTAACAAAATAAACTGTAACCAAAATAGGACCCTAGAATGGCAGGGAATGACCTTGAGTGGAGTCACGCACTTGTGAACGTCGTGTGTAGAGTTAAGGACGTCCTTTACGGTTAACCAACACACCCTTTTTCCTCTCAAGTCACTCTCTCCGCTTATCCCAAGTATCCATAAAGAATTACGCAACAAGAAATTTAGAATGTGGACGACTCGAACGCCACGAGCGTACTGAAGGGGACAGTACGACGAGCGCCTTATATCGCAAATCGTTCCCGCCAACAGCAGTGTGGTAGTACTTCCTTGAACGAGCTTTGTCACAAAAAGCTCTAAACTGATAACTAAATTGGACTACTGGGTTAGGTCGGTAACTTACGAGTATTTCATGGATCTCCTCATTTTAAATACGATTACGTATAGATTATTATAAGGCTCAAAGTCACTTAGCGGGCGATGGAGCGAGAGATACGAACTAAAGTCATTGACATAGCTCAGCCAGTCATGAAGCTGACGTGGCATTGGAAGGCCACATAGTTCAAAGAGCTGATGGACGTTGGGGCCCCGCACCGGAAAGCGCAGAGCTAGTCGACCCCCCACTAGGTGGACCGAGGACAGTGGATTGCTGAATGCTGCTCGAGACCGTTGTGTTTGGTAGTCTATACAAGAGGCCTATCTCCAATAGTGGACGTCTATTGGCTGGTAATGATGATGATATATCATAGATACATACATACAACTGCTTACATTGAAGACCACGGACTACTTCGGCTGAAGACTCATTACGAACCGATACTGGAGAAGAAATTTATAATTTTTTAAATTTGACGGTATACTTAGTGCATACTCTTGTTAAAACATTGTGCACGCCACTGGATCCTACTGTAAGCATTAAGTACAGTAGCCAGTTAAGGATTTTGAACCGAGGTAGCTTTGGAAGCTAGGTCTCTATTTCTCCAGTCAGCAGACCTTTAACTTTGTGGCAACCATTTGCTTGAGAGACCCTTAAAGTTCCGTTAAAAAAAAGTTAAAGGTTTGCTGCGTTTTTGGACTTGTATTCCTTGACAGGGTTCAATATAATCCGCATAATGTCCTAAAATGTATATCTGGCTAACGGAGGCCCTTGTCTGTATAGGGACCGTTTTTATTTACGTTCGAGTTACGATACCCTAAAAACTAACCGAATCAACAATTCAAAAAGGGTTTTTAGAAATATCTTTCTAACGAGGCAATTATATCATTGTTAATTGTCTGCAATTATTGCAAACAATAGAGTCGTCGTTCTAGAATATCTTCTACATTGTCTCTTAGATTTACGTGTTTCCATATAAAAACGAAATATAAATGTTTCATGATTTAGACTTTTTGTCATGGGAAACAATGGCTTAGTTGAAGGATCAGTTACTTATGATCGGAAAATTTAGGAAATATTAGGTATTAATTGGGTAAGACCAGCCATCATCATAGAAAAATACCGACATATTCGGATTGGTTTATCGGATCTTCATCTATACTAATATTATAAAGAGGTAAAGTTTGTAAGTTTGTAAGTTTGTCACATTTTTAAAATGGGGTAATCTTCGGAACTACTGGTCCGATTTTAAAAATTCTTTCACCAGTAGAATGCTACATTATCGGGGAGTGCTATAGGCTATATTTTATATAGGTATCATATATATTAGCCGAGTAATCACAGTTTTTGTCATACAGGTCGGACTGAAAATCCTCTTAAACAGACTTATTCGCATGCGCTGCCTTAACTATTGTGTAAAATTAAATTAATGTATGGAGACTTTATGTATCTTTAAAAGTTCTACAAAATAAGTCCGCGACACCATATATCTATCTTCTATATATTAGCAGATATAGTACCTTTTGTGTTTTAAAAAATATTAATTATATATACTTAGGTTTACGTCATTATTTATACAACTAAACTTTAATCCTTATTAAAATAAATTATTTAATAATCACAAGGATATTATGGAGATAAGATTTGCCCTTCACAGTATGTTAATTACTTAAATAGTTTCGGAGATAATACAAAATTTCTAAAAGACGCAGAAATTCCGCTATATGACGCCCGGCGCTTTCATTTACGTAGTTCCCGTTTCCGTGTGAATATGGGGATCAAACATAGCCTATGACACTCGCAAATAACGTGGCTTTCTATTGGTAAAACAATTTTCCAAATCGGTCCAGTAGATCCAGAGATTACGTCCTACAACCACACGAACTTTACCTCTTTATATTATTAGCATAGAAGTCTCTATTTCTCTTGGTCATACCACCACTCTCGAAGGACTGGACCGATTTTGCTAAGGGTAGGAGTAAGATAGAGAAGTTACAGGGTAGGGTAGGGTACGGGTAGGGAAGCGTAGGGGTAGGGTAGGTTTAGGGCCGGGTTTAGGGTAGTGGTAGGGGTAGAGGTAGGGTAGTGGTAGGGTAGAGGTACGGGTAGTATAGGGAAGTCGTAGGGTAGGGGTAGGATAGGCGTGAGATAAGGGTACGGGTGGGATAGGGGTAGGAAAGGGATAGGGTACGGTGAGGGTAGGGGTAGGATGGGGGTAGGGTGTAGGTAAGGTAGGGGTAGGTTAGGGGTAGGTTTGGGGTAGGGTAGGGGTAGGGGTAGTAGTAAAGTTTACATCGAAATTTACGCGGACGAAGTCGCGGGCGTCCGCTAGTAGTATAATAATACCTTAGAACAATGTAGATTAGGACATTTGCAGCAAATGATCCTATATCTTTGGTGTAGCCTTACCAGCTTACCTTACCTTATCAGCCGATAGACGTCCACTGCTGGACATAGGCCTCCTGCATGGACCTCCAAACACAACGGTCTCGAGCCGCCAGAATCCAACGCTCTCTGCAACCCGCTTGATATCCTCTGTCCTCTTAGTGGGGGGTCGACCTACACTGCGTTCTCCAGTGCGGGGTCGCCATTTCGGCACCTTGGGACCCCAACGTCCATCGGCTCTTCGAACTATGTGGCTTGCCCATTGTCACTTCAGCTTCGCGACTCGCTGAGCTATGTCAGTGACCTTGGTTCGTCTGCAGGTCTCCTCATTCCTGATTCGATCGCGCAGAGAAACTCCAAGCATGGCTCGCTTCATCGCCCGCTGAGTGACTTTGAGCCTTCTAATAAGGGTAATAAAAGTAAAACAGTTCTTCTTGGTATAGCAATTGAGCGAAATTACTGTCTTATAGCAAATGATAGTACCTACCATACATAGTCGTTCGTCGTTATTAATCCATATTCGGCTCACTGTTGAGCTCGAGTCTCCTCTCAGAATAAGAGAAGTTAGGCCTTAGTCCACCACGCTGATCCAATGCGGATTGGCAGACTTCACACAAGCAGAGAATTAAGAAAATTCTCTGGTATGCAGGTTTGATCACGATCTTTCCTTCACCGTTTGAGACACGTGATATTTAATTTCTTAAAACTGAAAAGTTGGAGCCCCGGACCGGATTCGAAATCGGAATCGGAGGCAGAGATCATATCCACTGGGCTAGGCTCTCCATACATAGTAGTAGGTAGATATTGTTGTTGCAGCAAATGACCTTATAAGATCTATACTATACTCGTAGCTGAGGTTCCGTAAGGTAACTGCTACACTCTGGGACAGTGGCTACCCGCTCGGCGGCTGTAAAAGGCGCCGCGCGTAATTAAGTGCTTCCACCATATTAGCGGTCATCTCGCCAGATCATCGCGCGGCCAATGTTAATTGTTAACTAGCTACGAGTACGTGCCTCCACAAGCGTCGGGACACACTGTGCGAACGTTCAATCAACTGTATAACTATATATACAGTAGGGTAATTCCAGGATAGATGCCCCAGTGGGATAGATGACTTGATTTTTATTTCACTATGTTAGGAGCACTGAAGGAGTTAAATTTTACTGTAAGTAACGAGTCCTCCCCCTGCAAACCTTAGTGTCGGGAGGAATTTCGACCGGAGTGCATGCGCTTCGTCTGTGTGAGTAAAAATGTTCCACGGTGAGACGACAAAAGGCGCCAAAATAAGATTCGTAAATACTTTCAACAGTGTATTTTTTCTCTCACTTATAATGTCAATTTTTTTTCTATTTGTCTGCTTGCATTGAAGATTAGCCTATGTAAACTGATAGATTTTATAGTAATTGAAACTCAACTTTTGTTTTTATTGATAAGGGCATCTATTCCCTACAAAAAGTATAGTTGCCCCGTTTTTTATTAGGATAGATGCCTCTAAGGGCAACTATCCCCAACTGTTTATTATATGTGTTGTGTTGTTGCAGGAGAGCAAAATGCCTCGTAAATATAAAAGGAAACAGGGTGTTGTCCCTCGTACTGTAACCTAGACCGAAGACAGTATGCTAGCAGCATTTGAAGAGATGAAAAAGGGAGAGAAAGGCGTAAATCAGGTTTCTAGAATATAAGGAATACCATCTAAAATATTAAGACAAAGATTTGCCAAATTCTTATTTTCAAAGTTACTGTATGTGTACTGTTGTTTTAAATTTGAGTTACTTTTACTTTGTATTGTATTGCATCATATCATTGTAGTTACTGTCTGGCATAATTATTACTGAAAAAATTATATACATCAAGCATTTATTTTTATTTGTTTTATGAAAAACATCCTGTAATAACAAAAAACGACTCGTGGCTCTTACATTCAAGTTAGGAGAAGCTGGATTTCCGCTGGACCGAACAGCAATTCGTCAGTTAGCATACCAGTTTGCTTAAAAGCTACAGCTAAAGCATAACTTTGACAAAGATGGCCAAGAAATGAAAATGAAAGTTATATAAAACACCATAAAGACTGATTATAATAATATAATTGTTTGATTTCAGAACAAACCAATTACAATGTTCAAACTAAGTCACCAATCCCCACTAAGGGCACCTATCCTCAGAAGTTTTTTCATGATAAGTCTTCTATCCGCCACAGTAGGCGTCTATCCCATTAAAAAATTACAATTTACACGAAATCTACACAGTCTATATCAGAACGATTCAGATAATATAGAACATTAAGAAATATATTTAATATCTCCCAAAGAACGCAATGCTCTAAGATTATAAAATTCGGAGTTATTTAGCATTTTCGAAAAGTGGGGCATCTATCCTGGACTTACCCTACTGTATGCTTAAAAACTATATAACACATTATTTGGCGACCGATTGGTGCAGTGGGCAGCAAGAGAGTCGCAAGCCTATTGGAGACAAGTTGATATTATGGAGGATGAGAGAAATACGAGTATAAATTTAAAATAAGTGATAATTGAAACTTGCCGTATGCGTGAGAGAAAGGGAAGCCAGACAGAGTGGCACCGTAACGCGTAACGTTACGAAGATGTTTAATCTCCCATAAGAAGTTATAACTTCAAAAAGTTACATGTTCTTGACTATTTGACTATTTTATATACAGTGTAAGTTTTCTGTGTGACGCACAACATTTACTTGGAAGTTATATTAGAATTTTTAGCCGTAAAGCCTCCCGTCCGCGGCGGCTTTCAAATAGGTACTCTATGTTACGAGGCGGCTTATACCTCGTGTCAACAATAGTCACGTATACTTTGCTGAGAGTCTGTGTCGTCCGTGTTTAGCGCCAGCAGGCTGCCGTAAAGCCTCATTCCGCGGCGGCTATCAGATACTCTTTGTTACGAGGCATCTTAAACCTCATATCAACAGTAGTTACATATAGTTTGCTGTGAGTTTCTGTCGTCCGTGTGTAGCGCCAGCAGGCAGCCGTCAAGCCTCACATCCGCGGCTGTTATTAGATAGATACTCTTCGTTATGAGGCGGCTTATACCTCATGTCAACATTAGTTACATATAGTTTGCTGCGAGTCTGAGTCGTCCGTGTGTAGCACCAGCAGGCAGCCGTAAAGCCTCACGTTCGTGGCGGCTATCAGATACTCTTTGTTACGAGGCATCTTAAACCTCATGTCAACGTTAGTTACATATAGTTTGCTGTAAGTTTGTGACGTCCGTGTGTAGTGTTAGCAGGCAGCCGTAAAGCCTCCCGTCCTCGGCTATCAGATACTCTTTGTTACGAGGCGGCTTACACCTCGTGTCAAAGGGCTAAGATAAGGCAGCGCTGCCGAGTGCACCACTCATTACTTCCAGCGGAATTGTTTACTATTTGTTCTAGCCTTCTACAGATACGTACAGCTTATTAAAATTGGTATCTACATAGAGAAACAGCTTGTTAAAATTAGTAACTGTACAACTTAGATGTGGATAGGATTTTATTGATATCCCAATTTGACTTTTCCTGTTTATAACGGAAAATATTTTGCAAATATTTATTTTTTGTCTAAATAAATGAAATTGAACTGCTTCGTTAGTCTAGTGGTTAAATCTATGTGGTTTCGGATCATGAGGTCGAGGTTCGAGGCCTGTGTTGGGCTCTAAATAACTAAGGAAGAGAAAAATTAAAAAGTCTGATACCGGAGTTGCGAAATTGGTTTCTTCTCGATAAGCATGCTAAGCCTATTATTGATTCTGATAGTGATCTTTAAAGGAGCCAACATCACCCGAAGTCCGTTAATCTGCATGAGAGGCATGGTGGTCTAAGCTCCATATTCCTCTTCTTATACAGGATGTTGCGGAGTATTTGCCATAACTTCAAAGTGTGGGCAAATCCACTTATAGGAGCCAAACTTCATAACTAAAAAAAACTGTTTTTATACAAAGTAATTAAAATAATTCCAACTATCCATGTAACACACGCCTTTATCTATCCTTGCATTTTAAAATACGTAGGTAATTGTAGTGGTAAGACTGTCGATATCGACGACATGTTGCAACCGACACTCCGCACTTCACTAGTAAGCTACTTCATAATATGTATCAATGAATAAGTTTGGCTAGGTCATAATATAAGGTACACAATTTAAGATCTATTTACAAAACAAATATTTTTTATTACGAAAATATTAATTTTAGAACACATTTTCCTTGGATATTTTTAATTATTTTCTTTAAAGAATATAACCCTAGAGTTATAGGAAATACTCTCAAACACCCTGTAGATGGTTGGAGGCCTGCCCAGTGGTGGGTCTGATAATGACTATTAATTAACTAACGGCGTTCACTAAACAAGGCATTATGGACGCGAGCGCATTGGTGTGCACAACATACATACGAAAATGCACTGCATACCCACACCTACTACCATGAGGAGTAGAATATTCCATTTGGTATAATATAAGGACACAAGAGGAGAGGAAGGCCACGAATGGTTGGCGTGTGTGAAAGAGGACATATGTGTAAAGAGCGTGGATGATGAGTTGACGAGTAATGTACGAATGGAGGAGATTGAGATATTTTACTGACTACCCTAGTTAAGACTCCAGTGCACGCCACAGCGCAGGCGAAGTCGCGGGCGGCGCTGAGTACGCTGCAGCTACGGTCGAACAATCTTACGCTCAGCTCTCCGATGTTTTTGCAGAGTATCTTTGCTTGCCAATTAATGTTCTTACCGGCCCACATCGTAACGGTCTCGCGGACAGGGTTGCCACGTTGAGTTTTTTCATCAAATGCTAATATTGAGAATCTTAATATATAAGTGCGAAAGGTCATTCATCACGAAATTTCGAAATCGAGATTTGACAGGCAGGTATGTTTAAAGTTAGTAGAACGGATTTTGCGACAGGGCCGGATTAAGGAGGATAGACGGCGGATGAAGTCGCGGGCGTCCGCTAGTTCAGTATAGGAGATGTTTGATGGTGAAGATGGTTTCATACAAATTTGCTCTCTTAAGTATTTGTGTAATATTGTTTATGTATTAGGATGTAAATTATTCGTATGTATGTGTATTACTAATACTATGGTTATTTTTGTTTTACGCCACCTGCTGATGTCCTTATGTTTTCCTAAACCGCAGGTTGCCTGGAATAAATCGCTACTTAGCGATAAGGCCGCCTTTTGTATGATGATCTCTTCTTAATATGTTTTTATTTCACTTGTATTTGTCTTTGTGGTGTGAAAATAAAGAATATCTATCTATCTCTCTTGATTATTTTATTTCAGTAAGAAAAATATATAAATTAATAATTTTTAATCGACAATCATCATAGTCGTCGTCGTGGGAATATGGGCATATGTTACTGGGTGAAGATGTAGTATTTTTATATCGGTAGAGTAGTTTTCCGAGCTTAGCTTTTATTAAAAAAATCTATATTGGTCATCTTTATTTTCAAGAACAGAATTGCTTGTTTAAATATGAGTAATTACAATAAAAATTACATAAATTCCAATATACATACATTAAATACTAATATAATTCAGAAATTGCGATCTTAGACTTTATTTATACTTCATCGGGCTGTGGCAACCCTAGCGCAATTAAAATAAAAAATATCCCCAACATGAAACTGGCGCAGAGCAACTGCGCAGCGCAGGCAGACAGATATGCGAATAAATTGCTAATCGAATGCACATAGCAATTGCAATGCGATACATCTACAATACAATAGTAGGAGTGCCCACGGTGCTAAGTGTAGATTTACTCGCGCTTGGGATGAGAACTATTAGATTTAGTAGATTTAACGAGAGAAAGACTAAATGCGTACCTATATATTTACTAACCGGCATCAAAAGAAAGAATCATTCATCTTTACCGGATGCGGTAAAGAATCTTCTAAAAGATACCAATATACTCACGAACGTACATAAGCGGAATCTAAAGAATTATTTTTTGGGACAGCCTGTGTAGCGTCGCAGCACCGGTTCACTCACACTTTTATTTAACTACCCTATAATGATTATTCTTGGTATTTATCCTCTTCTGTTTGTTAATCTGTTGCGACGTCATATCCGTCACTGGCTACTACTTCCAACACTAAACGGCGATAACATTATCTTCTGTTTGTTAATAATGTTCTGTTTGTTCCTAAATATTGTATTATGCAATAATAACCAGTGTACAGTAAAACTAACTGTGGTTTGTGTTGCACTATGGTTAGGCTTAATTTCAATGTGTTGTTTGTTGAATAATAAATAAATAAATAAATAAAAAAAAGAAGGAGGTTCTTTTTTATATCTGCTTCCAGTGGTAGGGAATAAAGTATAATTTTTAAATACAATTTTTGTTACTTCGGCTTGCAAAAATGGCTGAAAATAGTTTTTTCTTGTTACTCTGGGATTTTTTTTCTACAAAATAAAAAAAATACAGGCTCGTGGCTTTAAAATATAACCTTAGGTCAAGCTCAAATCGTCAGATTTTTAAATGCTCACTCTTTAATTATTAACGTATTAAATCACCTTACCTTAATCTGACGTGCTGGTTGTGTGTTCATGAAGTTTGGTTTTTTTTCTGTTAAAGTAGGTCGTATTAAGGGGCTTATAGTTGGTGGAGGTACTCAACAACGTGCTGCAATTCAAGGCTCCCTTATATTCATCTGCCGTGCTCGAGTAAATCCCAAAATATTCTCTTCGGCTCGTCTACTACAATATATAACAATAAATATCATTCCTATTATACTAAATGCAATGAGCCATTGCATATTTATGTATACCATGTCCAGATTGAATTGCGCTATTTGGTAAATAAACAAACCCTTTTGTCGATGCCAAACTTTCATAACAGTTTTCAGAACCATCAAACTATTAAAACACGCACAAACACTTTGTTCTTTACAATCCACCTATGGAGAATCATACAAACGTAACATTTTTTTAATTTACACAGGGTTTAATCAAAATTTTTAGAAATAAACGAAATTAAACACGAAATTATGCACACAGATTACATTTAAATGTTAATTTGACGTTTCGTCTCTCTAAGGTTGTGCCAAGTAAAATTGTCACCACAGATTAAAAATGAACGATTTACCGATTGTAAATATCGAATGTATTCCGTTCAGTATCGATATCGTAATTGAGTAATTTGAATAAAGTAATTTTTTCATAGCGCTGTTTAGTTAGTTACGTACTTATATGTTAAAAAAAGATAATGCGTTAACAAGTACTGCCTAAATTTTTTAGTACTCTTTTAATTTATAACAAACAGATACAAGTGAAAAAAATGTTATTTGATAGGTATTAATTAATATGCAACAGAAAGAGGTAGATAGTTAATATCGCGCGTATTTTGACTGTGTGATTAGTGTTGCCAACTTAGAAGTGAGTTTTTAAGTAAAGTGATTTTTTTACAATTGATATAAAATTCGATTAGTAGTAGTTAATTCTCGATATAGTTCATCAACGGCCCATCTCTAGAATGACGTCACAACTAATGTCAGTGATGAATACGGCCATATTTGTTTACATAATTTTGCAATTCTAAAAAAATGAAGTTTAAGTAAGTATAGTAATTATTTATATAAGTGGGTGTAATAAATTTAATTACCTGAGAGTGGGTGTAATATCTACAATTTCCGCACTAATTATAATAATTAATTAAATAACACCAAAGTATTTTTTTTTTCATTATAAATAGTCCAGGAACCGGGGAATATTTTTTACAATTCATTATTACTTTCAGACATCGTCGAATTGTCAAAGTAAAGAGTGGGTGATTGTCAAAGTGCAGACAGACACAAAACTATTGTAAGTTGGCCGAGTATCGAATGAGTAAATTCTTCTTCTTCTTAAGCGTTCTTTGACTATTAATGTAGTTGTACAACTTTTTAATTGCATGTAATCGAAAGTGATTCTTGAATCTGATACGATCAGTGTCCGATTAATAATGGGGCTACAGACCTGCAGCTTTAATTGTACAGTTCGATAATTTCGACTGGTTATAAAAAAAGCAAGGGAAACAGCGCGAAGAAATGCCAAGCGGTTCTGTGCTGACCACGGATCGCAAGGGAGGTTATACTTCGGCTGTGCAAGTCGGACATACCCTGCCTACAAAACGGTAGAAGCCCGGAGGGATGTTTTACCACCCCGATAAAATAAAAGTTCGACTGTTCAGTTAAAACTGTGCAGGTATTTTTTTTTTATTTAATAATCAAGCAATACCACACATATTAAATTATACATTATAATAATAATTATACAAGTTACATTTTATTATATACTGCACCGACATAGCTCAACGAGTTGCGAAGCTGAAGTGGCAATGAGCGGGGCACATAGTTCAAAGAGCCGATGAACGTTGGGGTCCCAAAGTGCTGGAATGGCGACCCCGCACTAGTAAGCGCAGTGTTTGCCGACCCCACACCAGGTGGACTGACGACATCAAGCAAATCGCAGGGATTTGCTGGATGCAGGTGGCTCAGTATCGTGATGTTTGGAAGTCCCTACAAAAGGTATATGTCCTGCAGTGGACGTCCATCGGCTGATATGATGATGATGATGATGATGATATACTGCAAGTTATGGATACCCAGTTTTTTCGAGTGAGTGATAGGGAGACCAATTATATTTTTTGTTTTATTTATCATTCATGTACTCATTTTCTACCAGAAAGTCCCTTAATTTATTTTTGAAAGCAATATCTTTCTCCTCATTACGTATATGGTGTGTAGGTTACTGTTTTTTATTGACATTGCGTAAGGTAACGCAGGTTTGTTGGACGATTTAGTTGGAGAAGATGTGCTTCTAGCATTATGTCACTATACCTATTTGTATACTCGGCGATGTCTTCGCCTTGCATTTGTATGTCTGCGGGAGCTTTAAGCGAAAGCCCTCGACGTCCGTCAAAGTCCGCGGCAGACAAATTTTGAGGCGATTCAATTTATCCGCGCCGCAATATACGTCGGCGCCCCGCGGGGCGTCCAACAACTCAATGCTGTAACTACTTAGACTTGTCCAGAAGGGGCGAATTCGTCGCGAATCGTATCGCGCGAATTCTACAGACATCAATACATCGCGTACTGTTATACAAAATTCCTCCCCAAATGCTCGCGCGTAATACGCGCCTTGTGGACGCAACGGTCGCGCGTAATACGCGCGAGAGAATCGCGGCGAATTCGCGCTTTCTGGACAAGGTCTTACACTGCAACGGTCAAGAGCGAGTCGCTAAACACTTCCAAAATTTTTGGTGGCCTCCGCAGCGCAGTGGTATGATTTACAAGAGGTCCTGGTCCTAGGTTCCCCTGCTGGGCCGATTGAGGTTTTCTTAATTGGTCCAGGTCTGGCTGGTGGGAGGTTTCAGCCGTGGCTACCGACAAAATATGAACATGTAAACTATACATGTCCATCAACCCATATTCGGCTTACTGCTGAGCTTGAGTCTCCTCTAAGATTGAGAAGCGTTAAGCCAAATACTCCACCACGCTAGCCTAATGCGGATTGGCAGACTTCACAGACGCAAAGAATTAAGAAAATTCTCAGGCGTGCAGGTTTCCTCACGCTGTTTTTCCTTCACCGTTTGAGACACGTGATATTTAATTTCTTAAAATACACATAACTGAAAAGTTTGAGGTACATGCCCCGGACCGGATTCGAACCTATGCACCCTCCGGATTGGAGGTTATATCCACTGGTCTATCACGGCTCTAAACATGTAACATGTACCTACAGTATATGCATCTATCTACATCGTTAATAGCATTAGATGGGACCGTAGACCATGGCTCACTAGTCAGTGAATAAAAAAAAAGCTTTATATTCTGTGGATCCCTAATACCTTAGTACTTAGTAGACTTTCTAGTAGAACTATTAACTAGAAGTAGTACTAAGTGACTAAGTGACGATGTAGTCTAAGGTAGAAGCACAAAAGAGGTTATAGAGGAACCTAAGATGGTTTTTACCGGTACGCTGAATCGCTTGGCGGTACGTCTCTGCTCATAGGTGACTAGCCACGGCCGAAGCCAAAAAATAGTAAATTCTAATCTGCTGGGAATCAAACTCAGGACCTCTCCACAGCACTACCAACTGCGGCAGATAGGTCGTCAAAGTACAGGTACCTACAAAAAATAAAAAATAACACCCGTCAAAAATTGTTACGTAATCAGGCACCCCTACGTCACCGTGGATAACTGAGATTTCGGAAACACCTATTTGAATATTCAATTTTATCTAACTGACTTTCTAAGCATACAATTTTCATGTCCACAAACACCGAGTTTTCATCTCTTTTTCCCAAAAGCATTATCCAATGTGTGGAAAAGTGATGGAGAACGGTGAAAATTTCTTCAAAGAATCCCAAAAGGATCAAGAAGGGTCGAGTGGACGTTTCGTATGAAAAGTTAATGCGCTATTTAGTCTTGATATTTGCTTTGAGGATTTTGCCGATGTTAATATTTGATTTACTGTAACCCGTGGTAATCAGTCACGAACTGAGTTTCAATTGTTTTGTGTTTCAAGCCGTCATAAATATGTTATGGTGGAGTTGACCGATTCCGAGATTTTACGAAACGTAATTTCGGAACGACTTGTTATCAACCGACAAGCGAGCGGAATAGTACAAGATCCAGCATAAGGAATTTATTTATTTATTTGGTATAAGAAATAAATTATAGAAAATATTTACACTGACACATTGTAACTTGATTGCTTAGTAAAACTGCACTCGGTGAATATTAAATGATTAAATTTATTTATTCTACTTCTTGTTAAGTTTATTTAGGCTTCAAAAATGTCGTAAAACTCAGGCTGTATGGTCAGCGATCTTTGCTTGTCTGCGTTAAGGACAAATTAAAAATGTCGTTAAACGTTGTAGCAATTTCTTTTCATAAAGTAATGATTTCATTTTTCTAGATTTATGTAAATTGCCGGGTTGTTAGGGTAGGCCAGGGTCAGATGGACATTCCCTTTTCGTCAGTTGTTGTAATTTGAGTGTCGACTAAGGACTGTTTTCTCATGACATTCTATAGAAAAAGCAAACTATTGTTAGATATAACTAGGCCAGGAACGTAGAGCCAACCAAAAGAGGAAAGAAAATATAAGAATTATAGTCTGTGGTGTAAAAAATGCCGGTCATGTTTTTATTTTGGTAATTAATTAATTGTCTTGATTATTGTTTTCTCTTGCTGTTTATTTAATTATTTTAACACTTCTTTATTGTAAGACTATAATTTAAAAATTATATTTTTATTGGATAGAAGAGAAAGAATTTGACTTAGACTTTACCATATAACAGATCATACCATAGATAATGAAACTACAGTCTATTGTCTGGTAATGACAATACAGTGAACATGCGAAGGGCTCGCAAGGTGCCAATATTTACATTTCACTTGAATGCCGCCAAACGCGCAACAATGCGTCTAAAGGGCATCCATTACTGCGAGAGCTAAGACAATGTCCCGTCAACCCTCGCACGCTCCACTTCGTTATAGTACAAGAGCCCACCCCATAAACTCTGCTCCAGTCCACTTGACTCTGAACGTTGACGATTGATGAATGGTGATAAACCTGGCTGAGTTTGTTGTGGGCTCTTCTCGGACCAAGGCGCGTTTGGAACCATAATAAATTTAATTTGAAGTTTCCGACTAATTATTATCATCATTATCGTATAATATTAATACATAAAATGGCGTCTTATGTTTTTAAATATTTTCAAAACTGTTTACAAAAGCTAAAGAAATAAGATGGAGTATTTTTATTGGCATGTATTGATTATTATAATAATTTACGTCATTGTTGTTACTTTGAAATACAAATTATAAAAAAAAATTGTATATGCGGTTGTCAAAGAGACGCGTGACGTTTGCTTTTTTATGGGTTTCATCGGTTCAAGTATGTTGCTTGTAAAGACTCACTCTAGTTACTCTGTGCAGGCACCTGTGAAAATTCAAATCTGTCAGTGAATTGTAACTACCACCGATGCGAAAAACGTATTATGTCGAGAAAAGCGGGCAAAATACTCCCATTTATGCCTTACATTTATGCCTCATTACATAATTTAAGACTTGCCTGCCTTTATAACTTGTTTGTGAGTTATTACGGACATTATATACTATGCACAAAAATTAAGGGAGCAGAAAAAAAATCCAAATTTTTGGGGGATTTTCAACAGGCTGTAACTTATACAAAAATGGTTGTACAGCAAAAAAAAAAAAAGCAAATTGTAGCTCTAAGTGTTTAGTTTTTGGATCTGAGTTTGAAAATTTTTTTTTGAAAATATTTTTCGAGTAATCATAAGAAAACCACCGAAAAAAAAAATTTTCGAAATTTTTTTGGATTTTTTATTAATCTACGGACGTGGAAAAAAGTTTTTCGACTCAACCTCCATATGTACCGGATAGCTTGTTTATTCAGATTTAATTTCGTTTTTTTTAAATCTCGATACGAGCATTTCTCGCTGAGATATCGATGTTTGAATGGAAAAAGATCATTTTGTCTTTGATTACCAATATCTCAGCAACCAATGATTGCACAGAAATTTTGAGGTTGGTTTTAAAAACTTGAATAAATTCTCTACAAGGATTAGCAATTGAATTTTGAAAAAAAATTTTTTTTTCAATCATTACATGAATTTGAAAAAGCATCCAAAAAAGGGCTTTCTGTCGTATTTTGGAAAATCAAGCGCCCAATCAAAAATATTGCGGAAACCACTAACGTTAAGTGTGCCTTTTACTGTTCAATATACCCACAAAAACCCTACAAAGTTTCAATTCAATCCAGCCAACCGTTTTTTTTTTCCCACTTGATCGAATTTTTGGAAAAAATTAAAGGAGCAAGAATTTCGCTCTGAAAATGTCATAATTTTTATAATGTGGGCTGTTATCAGGAGCAGAGGTGGGAATACGCGGTATTAGCACAACACACACACACACACACACACACACACACACACACACACACACACACACACACACACACACACACACACATTTTTTGTTTCTCAAAAATTTTTTCATGTCACTAATACAGAATTGAGAGAAAAAAAATTTTTTTTTTCAATTATGATAAAAATTATGACATTTTCATAGCGAAATTCTTGCTCCTTTAATTTTTTCAAAAATTCGATCAAGTGGGAAAAAAAACGGTTGGCTGGATTGAATTGAAACTTTGTAGGGTTTTTGTGGGTATATTGAACAGTAAAAGGCACACTTAACGTCAGTGGTTTCCGCAATATTTTTGATTGGGCGCTTGATTTTCCAAAAAACGACAGAAACCCCTTTTTGGATGCTTTCTCAAATTCATGTAATGATTGAAAAAAATTTTTTTTTTCAAAATTCAATTGCCAATTCTTGTAGAGAATTTATTCAAATTTTTAAAACCAACCTCAAAATTTCTGTGCGATCATTGGTTGCTGAGATATTGGTAATCAAAGACAAAATGATCTTTTTCCATTCAAACATCGATATCTCAGCGAGAAATGCTCGTATCGAGATTTAAAATAAACGAAATTAAATCTGAATAAACAAGCTATCCGGTACATATGGAGGTTGAGTCGAAAAACTTTTTTCCACGTCCGTAGATTAATAAAAAAACCAAAAAAATTTCGAAAATTTTTTTTTCGGTGGTTTTCTTATGATTACTCGAAAAATATTTTCAAAAAAAAAATTTCAAACTCAGATCCAAAAACTAAACACTTAGAGCTACAATTTGCTTTTTGTTTTTTGCTGTACGATCATTTTTGTATAAGTTACAGCCTGTTGAAAATCCCCCAAAAATTTGGATTTTTTTTCTGCTCCCTTAATTTTTGTGCATAGTGTAGATAGTCTTGATTTATAACTCCAAACTCAAAAACTACATCTAATATGTCTATGGTTCAATCCCTGGCCATTGGAATAATGACAAATCCACTCCTATCCTAATAATGGATACTTTACACGACTGTAAAACATATGAAAAATATCCTCAAAATCATAAAAAAGACATGAATCAAAACTCAAAATAATTGATTTATTAAATGCTTTCAAACTTTAATCTACATACCTCGTTTAAATAATAATTATTCCACAATTCTAGTCATAAATAATAATAAAATAAATAACTTTTTATTTCGGTTTACACCATAGTATTGAAAATTAATCTAGAAGAATTACAGTAAGACAAGTAACAATTTTTATCTTAAAAACTATGTTAGTATAGTAGTTGGGCTGCTCATCCTCTCCTATATTGACCCTAGGATGCTGTTATGGCTATCGCGAAGACGTTGCAGGCGTGAAGCTGCCTTCTTACGCATGATACCATGGAAACCATCAGTCCGGCAAAACAAGTAATATGAACGACCCGTCGTCCATCCAGCAATTAGTAAAACACCAAACTCTACAAACATGAAATCTAAGAGCGTCAAACCCCACACTACTTCCCTAACTATGTCTATTACATCCAGATAAATACTTTTGTCGGTGGTCTCTTACGTTATTTGTTTTTGTTCATACAAAGGACTTAACTAATGTTTATTTTTAACATGTGCTTTTATTGATAAATGCAGTGAACTTTAATATTTCACTATAACTTTAATATAATTTTCTTTTAACCAACGATTTTAAATACCTTTGTAAGTTAGTTTAATTAACTCGTAAATAGTCACTTGAACATTTTATAGTAGAATCGAGGTAGGTATTCTATTATAAAAATAATACATACATAGATATAGTTTTGCTCGTGTTTGTTATCAAAGTCCTCCGAAACGGCTGGACCGATTTTTATGAAATTTAGTGTGCTTATCGGGTATGTCGGTATCGACCAACATCAAGTTTTCATAACCCAAGTCAACAATTTATAAGGTCAGCTACTTTTTTATTATTTAAATATATTTTATGCACATGTAAAAACAATATTTAAAGTAAAAATTCAAATATAAAATATATTTATACGACTGACCATTGTATTACATCACACTTACAAAACAAACAAAACACATTTACAAAAAGGAGGTCCTGGGTCGATCCCCGGCTGGGCAGATTGAGAGAAGCGATTTGGCTGAAACTTGAAATGGAAATAGATTTTACTCTGGATTAAAACAAAGGCTACTTTTCATCCCGGAAAAATACATAGTTCCCGCGGGATATGTGAAAAACTGAATTCCATGCAAACGAAGTCGCAGCGTCTGCTATTATTTAATATTTTTTATTGTTAAAACATTTTTACAGTTTCCCAACCATTCTGGAGTCAATATTCAGATAATGACTTCGAAACCGCAGCATGCTCCAGGATACTGAGAAGAAGTGAAACATATGATGGTTTTCCATCGGAAGTAGGTGTTTGGAATTCGTCAGTTTTTCGCGAAGAATAGCAAATAAATCAATCATCATCGTTACCAGGTAATTTCCAGAAAAACACCTTCTATTGAATATTCAAGTTTTAACGTCGAATCTCACACTGTTTTGTGCATGCGATATCGCGTGAAAAGGTGTCAGAAGTTTTCTCTTCACCTGTCGATAAGAGAAAATACTTCTTAGTATGGGAAAAGTTCAAACTCAACTAAACATTTTCATTATTTAAAACCAGCCCAACTCTTGTCATGTCACGTTTACATGCTGACTCGTAAATTTGATTATTATTATTATAACATATTGAGAGCCGTGATAGCCCAGTGGATATGACCTCTACCTCCGATTCCGGAGGGTGTGGATTCGAATCCGGTCCGGGGCATGCACCTCCAACTTTTCAGTTGTGTGCATTTTAAGAAATTAAATATCACGTGTTTCAATCGGTGAAGAAAAACATCGTGAGGAAACCTGCATACCAGAGAATTATCTTAATTCTCTGCGCGTGTGAAGTCTGCCAATCCGCATTGGGCCAGCGTGGTGAACTATTGGCCTTATCCCTCTCATTCTGAGAGGAGACTCGAGCTCAGCGGTGAGCCGAATATGGGTTGATGACGACGACGATTATAACATAAGTTGTATAGTGGTCGCGAAGTTAACGAATGTTCGTTAACTTTACACTAAAGCTATGAGCGTTCCAACGTGCCTGCGGTCTTTTATTATCACCATCTTACAGTAGGTAGTAGGTAGGTAGTGCCTGTTATAATTTTTTTTATATAAACTAAATTAAGCAATTGGTTAAACGCGCTTGCCTACAAAATACCTATTTATTATCTTTGTCTTTTGAATAACAATTAAGAGTAAAAATCATTAACAACCCATATTCGGTTCACTGTTGAGCACGGGCCTCCTCTCAGAATGACAGGGGTTAGGCCTTAGTCAACCATACTGCCCCAATGCGGATTAGCACACTTCACACACCTAGAGAATTAATAAAATTCTCAGGTATGAAGGTTTTCTCACGATGTTTTCCTTCGCCGTTTGAGACACGTGACATTCGGACTGCATTCGTAAAACGCACGTAACTGAAATATTGGAGGTGCATGCCCCGGACCGGATTTGAACCCACGCCCTCCGAATTAAAGGCAGAGGGTATCCACTGGGCTATCAGAGTAATACGTAATACTATTACTATCCTATAAATAAACGAATATTGTGTGATTACGACACTAATCTAACGGACAAGAATTGAATCTTCAAGACATTTTTGGGAAAAATAATTCAATAGGGATGATGACAGTTTTTTAAATTGTATATAAATTAAGAGATTGCTAATAGTAAAGCAATCTTGTAAAAGAAACAGGGTATCTGCGATCATTACTTTCTGAGCTACAGGGATTTAAAGGGTCAGATTTGCGGCGCTGACGCGGATCCCTGAAAAACGCCCCATACAAAATGGCACGAACTAATGACGTCGTAGGCAATGTAGTGATCGTTAGATTTGTATGTGCGTTCAAACAAAATTACTAATATCTTTGTTATTTGTGCGTTTATGTTTATAGTTCACATATTAAAAAATGTCACATTTAATGTAAGGAAGCTAAAACTGTAAGAATTTTCATCTAATTACAATAAAAGATTTTTAATAGATTTTGAATTTTTATATATCTAATTTATTTTGCAAATATCCAGTCAATCCTTGCTTTTTATGTATAAATTAGTTAACATTGACCTTATTTACCCGAATGTATCATAAAAATCAATATATTCAAACCTAGTCATCATCCCCATTATTTTAAAAAATAAGCAAATACACCAAGATTGCTCTGCACAGATTTAATGTAAGATTTTTCTATAAGCTTGTTTGACAATCAAAATCGATATCAAACATCGATTAGCTCGCCAATCGACCGCTTATTGTGTTTGCCGTGTCCACTAAAGGTCAATCAGACGGACGTCACTTCCGACAATACCCAACACTAATCCGTGACGAAGTGCTCCAAGAATTGCTCCCTCTAACCAAATAGAGGGTGCCAGCAAACCTGCTACCACGACACTAGAACTCCATCGATAACATCTCGCTCTTTGTTACCCAGTGTAAATCAAACAGAGATAGATGTAGGGGTAAATTTTCGTTGTGATCTGCAAATGTGTCGTGGTACGGAGGAGGGCAAGGGTCATAGAATTAACTGTGAACATAGATTAATCGATTTCTCGACAGTTGTTGTGGTAGATTCGTTTCTAGTGATTTTTACGGGTCACTGGTTCTTTTTGTGACGATTTCACGAGTCATTTAATTCATTTGGATTCTATTGTAATTTTTACTTGGTGTGATAATTATACATTTATTGATGGCTTGAATTATGGGGTTCATTATAGTTAGATACTAATAACAAAAGTTCCTGCTTTCTTAGTAAAGTGGGTATGATATTTTTTAAATCCTGACGTAACAAGTGTTATAAGTATGACGTGTCTGTCTGTTAGTTTGTCAGTCTGTCTGTCTATCTGTCTGTCTGTGGCACCATAGCTCCCGAACGGATGAAGCGATTTCAATTTAGTTTATTACTATAAAAAATGATTTATGTGCGAGTATTGTTAGACATGTTTGATGAAAATCGGTTAAGCCATTTAAAAGTTGTGGGGGGTGAAAGTGGGGAAGAAAAGTCGAATGTCTGCAAATACACTCGAGTGGGGTCTCAAATGAAACGTTATGAAAGAAGATATTGATGACATTATCAAAAGTGTTAAAGTGTCATCAATATTCTATTAATATATTAAGTCCATTAATTTCATGACATACGGGGATTTTCAAAATTTTCAATTATAAGTTAATAAAAGGAGACTCTGCCTTCCGAACCATTCCAAGCGGTCGAAGTCCATAAACTGAAACTCTAAAAGTAGATTTTAAATTAAGTAGTTTAATATAGAATTCTTTATGTTATACTGATTAGGGTACGATAGGGCTGACATATATTTTGTAAAATAAATGTCCTTAAAAAAATTCAAGATTAAAAAAAAAAAACTGAAACTCAAAATGCTCTTCATTTCGCAAAGTGATGGTGCTTTAATTAATAATTATTCTATAATTCTATATTAGTCGCTGAATAGTGAATAATATCAGCAGTCAGAAACTATTTTGCCGACCACACTGTCCCACAATCAAAGGCATAACAAAGTCGTTACGCCAATGAGTGCGAACTCTGTTTCTATGCACGCAGTTGTCATTGTGCTTCTATGGTTCAGATCATCTCGCCACCTGGGCAGCTATTCACGCTCGCTACATTGATTCAAGAGTCGATCGAACAGTCATCTCAACCGCAGATGTGGTCTAAGCTACGAGCGATTAGACTCTTTTAAGGTACCTACAGTTCGTTTCATGTAGGATGGTATGGGTGACAGTTCGTTTCACTCTTGAAAGTTTGTCGCGATTTACGTTAATAGTACTATGAACGTCATACAGGTGACTGTCACCGTGAAAATTGCTATAAACTAAGCTTTATAGTTTTCTGTGCAGAGAGAAAAAATCCCTTTGGTCTGAAGAAGCCGGTAGGAAGGTCTGGCTATCAGGTAATAAAAAAGCTTTATAGACAACAACAACGACGAAAATATCAAAAGAATACGCTTTACGTACGTACCTACTACTTAGACGATTGAGGGACAAGGTAGATCTTTTGACCGCTTTTCAAAAGCACCATAAATCATGACCTATCAACTTCACAGCTTCAGACAGATCAGACTTATCTATTGTAAGTAACATGGGCTGACAAACATTTTTATAAAATCACAAAGGCTGTGTCCACAATCCACATACAGGTCTAAGTTCTAAACATACGCATACTACATGAAAGTATACTTTATGCTTAAACACAATACAATACTCTTTAGAAAGAAATAGCGTTGCTGCTTGACTGTAGGAATAAAATTAACACTCCCTCAGAGTTTAGTTACAAGCCTGCCACCAATATTTCTTAACATGAGTTCCTATTCACCAAGTTTGTTTCAAACACGCCGTTGCTTATAACTTGGGACAAACGATCGCAATATTAACTGTCTGTGGCAAGAATGGCAAGCTTGATTAATCGTGGCATAGAGCAGGTGAGGCCACTGCATGTGGCTATATTATGTTAATTGCGCGCCTTATCCGCCATTCGCCATCGCCATTGTGGACTGTATTGACACCTTCGCTGTCTATTATTTGACACGTCAATTTGAATGCGACTTCATCACATTTAGATAGATATTCATGAATACTTGGAATGTGTGAAGAGGAGGAAAACATCTTGAAATTCATAACAAATGAGTAAGACTATCCGGATCATTTGTATTATTTATTAAAAAAATATTTATTAATCACACACACACACTTTATGATATTAAAATATTATGTATTCAAAATTCAAATTTCATTTATTTCAAGTAGGCTCAGTTTACAAGCGCTTCTGACAGTTGCTGTTTAAAAAAAACATACAATATTATAATTTACAATTGATGACAACATTACAATTTCTTATAGTTTTACTTCCAGTGTGAAGGTGGAAGCTGATCCAAAGACCTCCAAGCATCTTTATCATTGAGGAACTTATCAATGGTGTAGTAACCTCGAATAAGTAAATGTTTTTTGACACATTGTTTAAAGCTATGAATTGGCAGGTCCATCACAATGTAATAATAGAATATAGATAAAACATTACCCAGTAGATACCTATAGAAAGCCATAGACGTGATAGCCCAGAACATTCAAAGAAATTAAATATCACGTATCTCAAACGGTAAAGGAAAAACACCTTGAGGAAACCTGCATACCTACCTGAGAATTTTTATAATTCCCTACGTGTGCGAAGTCTGCCAATACGCGTTGGGCCAGCGTGGTGGACTATCACCCTAACTCCTCTCAATCTGAGAGAAGATTCGTGGTCAACAGTGAATCGAATATGGGTTGTTAATGGTTGAAACTTAAAAACGATTCGAGTAACACGTTCTAATAGCTAGAGAGACACGAATTTGACGAGAAAATTTCCTTCGATGCCTACTATGTATCTTTCAAAAGCTAAAAAGCTCATATAAAGCTTTAACTCAATAATGAGTCGTCAGTAGTTCTGTAACAAGAGGCACCGCGGCCGCTTACACAACAAATTGTGCGTCACATCAACAATCGCTAATCCCTTTACACCACATTAATACGAATCAACACAAAAAACCACGACAAGAATGAGTTGGTTTCTAAGTCACTGGTTCCTTACATTTTTTTTTGTACGAGTTTTATAACCAGGATTTTCATTGTATTTATTTTATAATTTTTGTTAGATGAAGTGGATACATTATTATGCCATAGTTTCGTGTAGTTTCGTTATATTGGCTGATAGACGTCCACTGCTGGCTTTTATAGGGACTTTCAAATACCACGGTTCTAAGCTGCCTGTAAGCTATGTTCTTTGTAAAACTCGCTCTATTATATGAAATGATGTCCTGAATTAGGCAGGTGTAGTTCACAGTTACTGAGTATTTAATTTCAAGTAAAAACTTTCTTTCAGCTTAGAAGTCATAGAATATGTTTTAAAAAATTTAAATAGTGTATGTTTATTTGTAATGAAAAAAAAACATAAATAAATTAATGAGTGATGAATATGCAACACAAAGAAGCCCCTGCTCCTATAAACTTTATTTAAATATTTTTGGAAAAACGATCTTTAAAATTTTATTTATAGAAAATAACAACAAAACCCCAAGATTTGAACCCTCAGGATAACCAATGGATTAATGTGCCAGTCGACTCGGGGACGGTAATATTACGATTATAATTTTTCGCCCCTAATTAAGGATCTCTAAAATCGTCTCAATCCATCAATGTCCAGGTGAAAAGAAAGACTCGGATCGTTTCCGCTCTTAAGACGCTGAGTGACATTTGATAGCGGAGGCAGCGCGGAGGCGTGTTAGCGCTAAGCGTATTCAAAATTCAATTAGTTCGTCACAATACGCGGCTGGTCTAAGTGTACCCTGACTGCCTGACTGATCGCTCACAACGTCATATTAAACACACGTCTCTTCAGTCGATCATGACTCGATCACGTCATGTACCTATAGATACTGTAACTAGGGTGCGATTCTGCTATTTTACAGTCGACGAACTTTTCGTCTATACTCCGCACCATGCAATAAGTCCCGTAGACTCGTCGCTAATGTCTTAATGGTGCGTGGTCATTTGGTAATTTCGGTCTTATTGTCATTTGTGTAAGGCGCTGTCTATTTTAATCAATTTCGTGGCGCGGAGCCTATAATACGTCTTATTCGAATTTTAACTGTAGGTATGTTTATAAAATGTCGCAGTCAATAATTAAAAAAAATAAAAACTCGACTGCCTAACCTGCTCGCACCTAGTCATTCGCCTCGCGTCTTTTGTATAGCGATTAATAGATAACATTTTTCTAATTGTAGGTTTTTTAATATGGCAATGATATACCATTTTGAAATACTCTTGATGAGCCCTTGAATTTGATACACATATCGTAATATTCGAAAAAGAAAAGTTTTTTTCACCTCGAATCGTCTAGCATATATAGCATCTCACAGACGTCGTGTTGGTTTTTTTTAACTTCACCTATCTAAGAACATTTAGGTTATTAAGACAAATATAACGATATCTCAATTGAGTAAAACCATTCAGTGGTTTGGAAGATTAGGTAATAAAGAATATTACATCCATACATAGGTAAGAATATTACTTACATACAAGATACGCGCGAAAAACATAACCCTTTTTGCAGCCGGGTAAAAATTAAAATGTACTTTTTCGTCACTAACAACGAAGTTGCCTTAGAAGTGAACTATGTCATGTCGCTGTAACTTTACGGAATGCCGAGCATATTTGGCATTAACTCTGGACCTCTAAATTAATCTAGCTAATTAAACAGGTTTATAACCACTGGAAAGGGAAATCAACGTTGAGCATTCACACGTCACAGGTGGAGCTAATCGTCCACGACAACTTTGGTCCGGAATGGTTTCTGAAGGTCCCGACTCCCGAGTCACATCAGCTATCTCCAAGTGTGTAAGCGGATGATTGATTTTCTTTTGCAGTGCTTGTAATTTTATACTCTTGCTTAGGCAGTGATTGGATGACGTAATTGTGTGAGGTAGTCTAAGTAGTCAGCTGCGTTCTAGATGCATCTTGTGAATGGCGGATTCCGTGTCAAGCTTGCTAGCTTCACATACTCCTTCATATAGTCACTATCTAGAGAAGTTAGTGCTTCTAACTTGCACCACAGTTTCAGAGGAACCCAACACTACTGTAATATCAATTATTTGTGGTAACGTTAAACGATTCAACACTCGTACTAATTATTTTATTTACCCACCTCCGTCCTTTGTCCCGATCAATGCCCAACCTTCGTTCAATTACTGAATGAACGGTCTCATGTGAACGAATGAAATATAATACGCGAATAATGCCGGCTAATGTGCAAAACCATCTGAAATGCGACACTGAAATACGCCTGATTGTTCATTAGGCTTTATGAGGGGCCCGTTTTGTCCGAAGACAGGATAAATAGCGTAGGTTAATGCTTCGTTTTCAATCCTTTATTGTGTTTTTTACTAATAGTTGACGGAAGCAGATGGTTTACCTTATATTACCTATTTAGGCACTGTTTATATCCATACCCTTGCCTTTAAACTTAAATGATAGGACGATCATTGGATGATGCTAGTGTACCTAATTGAAGGCAAAACTAGATAACACCAATTTTTTATTATAATATTATTAAACATCAATTTGTGTTTAACTAGATAACAAGTTAACAGCGGCGAAGAGTCCATACGTACAGGTCGATTCCCGTATGATTTTTTAAAAGGTAACCCGACCTTTAAAAAAACATACGTACCTACATATTGTAATGACAATATTCATTATTGTAATGAACTAGTAGACGCCGTGTGGTTTCCGTTCCCGTAGGACTACGGGGATAAAATATAGCCTATAGCCTTCCTCGATAAATAGGCTATCTAACACTGATAGAATTTTTCAAATCGGACCAGTAGTTCCTGAGCGCGTTCAATCAAACAAACAAACAAACGAACAAACTCTTCAGCTTTATAATATTAGTATAGATTAGTATAGATATGAATGAATGTATGAAAAACCGGAGTTGATATCAAGCGATATGAATTTCCTTTTCTTTGGGACGGCTTACCTTCGTCAAAATTCCATCTATCGCGACTACAAGTTAGCCGTAAGATTTAGTTAAGAGATTAATCAATATGTTACGGAACTAAGTAAGAACCTGTCATAGCACACAACATATCTGCACACGTTTTATATAGTTTGTAAAAAATTCAATTAGTAGATACCTTCCGGTTATCAAGTATAGACAACTGCAACAAAAAGTTTGACACTATTACCTCTTTACATTTAGATAACACTTTAATTTCCTGTAGGCAATTATTTACCACGTCGTTGGTCCAGTGATAAGCCTATTAGACGTCTGATCATAAGGTCCTAGCTTCGATTCCTGGGTTGTCGTTAACCTACTAAGCTTTTCCTTCTTATATGTACGGGAAGGAAGAGAGTATAGAGCCTCTTTCTTTTAAATGTTGCAAGGAGGTGGCGTAGTGCAGAACTTCATCATCATTATCAACTCATATTTAGCTCACTGCTGAGCTCGAGTCTCCTCTTAGAATGAGAGGGGTTAGGCCAATAGTCCACCACGCTGGCCCAATGCGGATTTTCAGACTCACGCAGAGAATTAAGAAAATTCTCAGCCATGCAGGTTTCCTCACGATGTTTTCCTTCGCCGTTTGAGACACGTGATATTTAATTTCATAAATTGCACACAACTGAAAAGTGGAGTTGCATGTCCCGGACCGGATTCGAACCCACACTCTCCGGAATCGGAGGCAGAGGTCATATCCACTAGGCTATCAAGGCTTTCAACGTAAATGTGATTAATTTTCGGAAGTTGAAGATTGTATAATCTCTGATAGACTGACAGTCATTAAACACTCTAACATTATCACCGTAAGCCCACCAACCTACATTGAAGCTGCTAGCGTGGTGGGTCTAAGCACACAAGAAACAGACTAGACCAATAATGATGAAATCGATGAGGTAATTAGTTATAGTGCCAATAGAAACCAATACTCATTGTTGTTCCAACACATTTCACCAACAATTCGCTACATCTCTTTGATTTCTCGCCCAATTAGTAAGAAAAACACTGGCTGTACTAAACAATACAAGACAATGACGTATTATTTCGATTTAGCTTCCAAAATAATATGACAGTGCCCATTGGTTTCACGCCTTTCAATAAACACACTAATTCCAGAATAATTCCAATTGAAATTATACTTTCATCCATTATTATTAAGGTTTACAATCGATTGATCTCTAATGGTACTAAAGACATTCTATATTCAATAATAGTTATAGATTTCTCAACTCAATAACATGTATGATACATTGAAAATGTTGTTGACATAAAACAAATCATATCGCGTTACAATAAAGTTTAAATTTGCTTGACAATGGAAAAGCTTTAGATGAGTTAGCTGTTAGGAGTGTTGTAGGAACAGTAGGAGGCTTATTATAGCAAAGAAAGGCCCGTGAGAAGAAAGAGTGTATTTGACAATCGTCTGACCGCCGCTTTGTCTGTATGATTGACCGATGGGTGTTATGATTGCTCGCCGCAATAATACGGAAAAATAAGGACCGACTGAATGGAAAAATGAATCTATTATGAAACACGAGATCATAATTGTGACCATTCGTTCTTGTAGCGAAAAAGTATTACACAATTTCGATGTAATTTGTTAATGTCAGTGCTGACTCACGTGATTGTATAATGGCAGCCACTGACGATCAAGTGAGCTCATATGCCTGAAGCACTAAGGATTTGACAGTCGAAACACTGATCAGTTTTACTTGATCGTCAGTGGCTTACATAAGAGCCTGCGATTGTCAGACTTATCTCACTTCATGAATGCTGAAAATTCGTCAGTCTATTCTCCTACGATAGGTAGGTGAGACTAGCACTGTCCCGCAGTTTCACCGGCGTAGATCGTGTACGAGTACCTAGGTATGTAAAAAAATCTCACTATCACAATAACTAATATTATTAATATTATACTTATAAGTATAAGTTTATGTGTAATTGTGTGTGTGTGTAAGTGTGTATTTTTTTTTAAACTTTACAATTTAGCCCTTGAGTACAATCTCACCTGATGGTAAGTGATGATGCAGTCTATGATGGAAGCGGGCTAACTTGTTCGGAGAAGGATGAAAATCCACACCCCTTTCTACACGGCATCGTACCGGAACGCTAAATCGCTTGGCGGTACGTCTTTGCCGGTAGGGTGGTAACTAGCCACGGCCGAAGCCTCCCACCAGCCAAAATGATGTTTCCTCTTTTGCGCAGCGGCTACCGAAGCGATTTGGCTGAAATTTGTAATAGAAATAGGTTTTACTCTGGATTAGCACATAGGCAAATTTTCACCCCAGAAAAATTCATGGTTCCCGCGGGAATTTTGAATAACTGAATTCAACACCGACGAAGTCTCGGGTACCTACCTATGTTATAAAATTTTAGTTACAAACCATATGTATCTATATCTTTATACTTATAATAAAACTGTAGCAGGTTTTTTTTTAATAATAATAATAATAATAATAATTTATTTGCCAAATTGTGGGTTACAAATAGATCTTACAATAATGGTATGATTTCCAACACAATTTACCGAGTAAATCAGCGTGCAAATTTTTTTGGTTGGGGTTTCGTTGGGGGACATTATATAATCGATACTTTCGATTCGATTTTTTGTCAGTCTTTCCATTTTTCGGGCATCACCCTGAAACTACGGAATTAATTTAAATGAAACTTTTACTCGATTTGAGACCATAAAATAAGAAGGGGTGTGAAATAGGGGTTGAAAGTTTGTATGGAAAGTTCTTCATTTTTGAAGTTACAGGTTCATAAATCACAAAAAATATACAAAATATAATGTGATTAAATTTTTTTTTAAATTCAAACTATAAAGTGGTGATATAGGGATGCGGACGAAGTCGCGGGCCTCCGCTAGTCTTGTAATATTACACACACATACATACATTACATGTACATTTGTAATACAACAACAATCTAATGACGGACCGTGTGAACCAATTCCATTGATAACTGAAGCTATAGATCGAATAGAATGGCCTTAGCCTTGTGATATATTGATTGATACTCGTAGATCATAAATTATAATAAGTATACATGTAATCATAATCCAATATATCAGTCATTAGGTTATTAGTTAGACGCTGTAAGGGCCAGGCTTAATAAAACACAGGTTTACTAGTTAAAAACGGCTTAAAACGGGAACGTATATGGTGACGCTTAGGCGCTTGGCGTAAAAGTCGTTTATTTTATTTAAAAAGGCTGTCAAAGTATGACGCATGCTGTCACCATATACGCTCCGTTTTGCCTCTTTATTAGAAGGCACAGATTAACAAAAAATAGTGGCATTTGCGTCGCTAACACACTCCACCCCAGTGCTGGGTCCAGCACTCTAACCCAGTCGGCGGAATATGCGACGCGTATTATCGGCCTCTGAAGCGGACGGAGTGCCGCTCACGTCCCGTACCAGCAGGCGGCCGTGCCCGCCACACTGCCCCACATCGATGACGGCGAGGAGCCTTGCCTCTCTTGCCACGTTCGGGTCGCCGGTGAAACATGACTCGTTGGCCCACTAGGGCCTCAAATGTGCAGGGTAGCCACTGCTGCCTGCTGCGGTGACGGTGGTCCAAGCTTTCAGACATTCCGTTTATCGGAATATTTGATGAGGTAGTACCTGTAACAAGCTGGTTAGTGTTTTGAGCTACAACAGATTTCGCGGGTCGAGTCCATGCTAAATCAGAGAATACGTCATAATAATTGTCTTCCAGGTTCATGTCTGCCATCAAGTTAAGTGCCTGCTCTGTGGGTACCTGTATTTTAAATTTTTCTTTTAACTAATTTTGTGCTCCACCCCAGTGTAGGCTACAATAAGGCACAGAGCTTTGTTTAGCATCGTAATCCATGACGATAAAATTACAAATTACAGACACCGAGTTAATGTGATCATTCATTTGCAGCAGTTGCTGTCCGTCGTAAGTCGAGGAAAGTAATTTTTCTTTTGTTATTATAATTTTTAATTTTCCTATTTTTACGTTGTTGTTACGGTCATCAAAACATTTAAAACATAGTACGTATGACGGTATTAAAAGAATCTCCACGCGCGACGTATCAGTGCCGATAAGTTTATTGTTCATTAAAATTACGTTGTCGCTAAAAACATCAAATTGAAGCGTTCTCAATGCGTACGCGCTGCTGTTCAGTGCACGGACGGTTGGTGTCGGTGCATAGTTTACTGTCTCAATCGACCGCGGTATCTCTCGCTCTCGTCCCGGCACATCGATGCTGCACATTTGTGTATGCGATTTTGGTCTGTCAGTCGTTCTGCTAAAAAGTTCAAATTGCTTTACCATTTCGCTATAGCATTCGATCGTATTGGTGTCTATTACGTAGCGCACATCTGTGACATTTCTATGTCCGCGTAATCCCACTCGTTCGGCGAGGTGCGACCAACTTAGCAAAACAGTTTTCTCATTACTAAGTGAAGCGGCTGTTGTCTCCGTTCCCGTCGGCCTGTTTATTTTAACGTTTATAATATTAGTTTTTGATTGTTTACATGTATTGACATGTATTGTTTCGGTGCTCGGTCTAATGCTCAGTTCGTTTCTACCGGTGTAATTTTCTGTTTTCTTTTCCTTGTAGTCGAATGTGTAGTCGAATAACAAACAGGCATTGATCCTTGATCATTGGCTTAGTGCAATAGTTATTTTTGCTACATACCGTTGCCGAGCAAGTGCTTAATAAGTGCGTTGTTGTTATTAAGCGTTCATTTTGTAATATCATATTATTATAATATTTACTCACGACCTTTGTGGGATATTTATCTTTATTTTTACTCGTAATGTCTTTCGTCGGTAACTTAGACAACACGGCCGATGTAGAATGAGTAACTTTCATGATTTTTAGGTGTTCTTCAGTGTCACCTATGTACTGGACTTTGGTGCTGCCCGTGTATGCAGGTAGGTTTTCCTTGGTGCTGATATTGCTAAGCTTAGCGTCGGATGCGTTGTGGTTGGAGTTGGCTGTACCATTAAGTGCGCTAGTCAACACTCGAACAGTCCCATCAGTGCCACCGTCTGTAGCGGCGGGCGTGCACAGCTCGCCTAAACGTGAACCATAATGCTGGTCGAGCTGCGCTGACTGTTTGTGTTGCCTAGGCTGCAACCAACTACCTACACTATCCTTAAAAGTACGCACCTTATGCTCCTTTGATAGCGGACTGTATTTTTCTTTTTCTAGTGCCGCAATATCAGCTTGCAACCTTTTCTCAATTAGTTGCATATCGATGCGGGCTTTCGCTTCCGCTGCCGCTAGTTCCAACTGTGTTTTCTTCGCAAGGTAGGCTGCTGCGCTTAGCTTTCTAGACCTACTTGTCCTCCTGTGCGTAGAAGCTCCATCCGGTGCCACTGCGTGGCTGCTAGTGACTTTGCCACTGGTGCATGCTTCTAGCTGGTCTAGAAGTCGTTTTGTTCCTTCCTCTGTCATGAGCGCCTGGTTACCTGTTAGTGCTGCCCTTGCAGCTCGCTGGATCTGCTCCTGCTCCGTTAGCTGCTGTTTTTCAACAGAGCTCCATCGGTTCACCATAATTGGCGGTGGAGTATGGAACATACCACAATGATCCGACTCGAAGACCAATTTGTAAGGGCCAGGCTTAATAAAACACAGGTTTACTAGTTAAAAACGGCTTAAAACGGGAACGTATATGGTGACGCTTAGGCGCTTGGCGTAAAAGCCGTTTATCTATATCTATACTAATATTATAAAGAGGTAAAGTTTGTAAGTTTGTAAGTTTGTCACATTTTTTAAATGGGGTAATCTTCGGAACTACTGGTCCGATTTTAAAAATTCTTTCACCAGTAGAATGCTACATTATCGGGGAGTGCTATAGACTATATTTTATATTGGTGTCATATATATTAGCCGAGTTATCACAGTTTTTGTCATACAAGTCGGAGTGAAAATCCTCTTAAACAGAGTTATTCGCATGCGCTGCCTTAACTATTGTGTAAAATTGAAATTAATGTATGGAGACTTTATGTATATTTAAAAGTTCTACAAAAAAGTCCGGGACACCATATATCTATCTTCTATATATTAGCAGATATAGTACCTTTTGTGTTTTAAAAATTATTAATTTTATATACTTAGGTTTACGTTATTATTTATACAACTAAACTTTAATCATTATTAAAATAAATTATTTAATAATCACAAGGATATTATGGAGATAAGATTTGCCCTTTACAGTATGTTAATTACTTAAATAGTTTCGGAGATAATAAGAAAATTCCAAAAGACGCAGAAATTGCGCTATTTGACGCTTTCATTTACGTAGTTCCCGTTCCCGTGTGAATATGGGGATCAAACATAGCCTATGACACTCGCAAATAACGTAGCTTTCTATTGGTAAAACAATTTTCCAAATCGGTCCAGTAGATCAAGAGATTACCTCCTACAACCACATGAACTTTACCTCTTTATATTATTAGCATAGAAGTCTCTATTTCTCTTGGTCATACCACCACTCTCGAAGGACTGGACCGATTTTGCTAAGGGTAGCAGTAAGATAGAGAAGTTACAGGGGTAGTTTAGGGGTAGGGTAGGTTTAGGGCCGGGTTTAGGGTAGTGGTAGGGTAGGGGTAGAGGTAGGGTAGTGGTAGGGTAGAGGTACGGGTAGGATAGGGAAGTGGTAGGGTAGGGGTAGGATAGGCGTGGGATAGGGGTACGGGTGGGATAGGGGTAGGAAAGGGATAGGGTACGGGGAGGGTAGGGGTAGGATAGGGGTAGGGGTAGGGGTAGGATGGGGGTAGGGGTAGGGTAGGGTAAGGTAGGGGTAGGGTAGATGTAGGGGTTGGGTAGGGTAGGGTAGGGTTGGGGTAGTGGTAGGGTAGGGGAGTAGTAAAGTTGAGATCGAAATTTACGCGGACGAAGTCGCGGGCGCCCGCTAGTTTTATTTAAAAAGGCTGTCAAAGTATGACGCATGCTGTCACCATATACGCTCCGTTTTGCCTCTTTATTAGAAGGCACAGATTAACAAAAAATAGTGGCATATGCGTCGCTAACAGACGCCATATTGTGACAATGAAATCAGCGAATTTCTATAATAAAATTATAATGTTACACGCAATGCCCGCCAAAATTTTAACCCTCCCCTGCTGGTTACCCCTCTAATCTCCCTACTGCTTTGGGTTTGGGTTTTTGGGTTCGATAGTCTACTAAAAGTTAATGTAGTACTTATTTACACCTGCCACACACGATCAATTTTAACGTCAAGTCTATATTTTATAGTCAAGTCTTGGGGTGAACTTGACCGTATGTGGCTGGCGTTAGATATCCCGCTCTAAATTCACTATATTTGATGTAGGTATGCTAGTTGACTTATTATACGATTTTTTTGTTAATAAATTACTAACGCAACAAGCAGCGTGACGGTGTTCACGCTGCCTAACAAAGAACTGAACTCAAGTCATCAAATACCCTCTTATATATACCATCTCTGTTGCAACAACTTCGCGCAAATACCTCCTTTACAAAATAATATAAATAATAAATGTTTATACCACTCATGCTAGAGAAACTTGTAACATTTTCTCAATTGATTTTCGATGTTTATTTTAATAGGTAGATAATAAAGATTTAGATAATAATAATTAGTGAATAGGCCAGCTGTTTCTAGTTTCGACGCTATGGATCCAGTGTAACGTACTATCCTACTTAATACTAATATTATAAACGCGAAAGTTTGTATGGATGTTTGGATGTTTGTTACTCTATAACGCCGCTACTACTGAAGCGATTTAGCTGAAATTTGGAATGGAAATAGATTTTACTCTTACTTTTATCCCGAAATAATCCATGGTTTCCCGAGATTTGCGAAAACTGATGATTTTGATGATATGAATGTTTGTTACTCTTTCACGCCTCAACTACTGGATCGAATTAGCTGAAATTTGGTATTAAGATATATTATAGCCTGGATTAACACATAGACTACTTTTTATCCCGGAAAAATCCATGGTTCCCGAGGGATTTGTGAAAAACTAAATTCCACGCGGGCGTCCGCTAGTCATTAACAATCCAGGTACATCCATCGGTATTCTTGAGTTCTTGACTTTGAGAATATGGAAAAGTCTATTTGCATGCTTTGTTTGTTTCTGAATAACGTTCAATTTTCTCCCTCAAATTTAAGACCCCTACCTGTCGGTTTATGACGCAACACTTTGTAATGAACCCATTGTGCAAAAAATTAAAATGTCCAACCATTAGGGGAGGCTACACTTGACGTAGGTAACTGTCAAATGTCAGCGTTCTCACTTTCTGCCTTGTGTGTATGTAAGTAAGTAGTGTATGTAAGTAGAGACATATGTCATTTATGGTTTATTTTTTAAAGTGCTGAGGGCCAGGAGTTGAGTGTGTATAATATGAAGAGTCATCATCCTCAATATCTGATATTGATCCTTTTTTTTTTATTTTTTTATTCCTTACAAGTTAGCCATTGACTACAATCTCAAGTGATGATGCAATCTAAGGCTGATGATATATAATAATAATGTCAAAGTTCTGTGTGTCAAACAGTAACAAATGTTTTTTTTTTCTGATTGTGTTGGTTTACCTCAGCAGCGTCACCAGGAGGTTTGGGCGAGCGCATGAAACATCGCCTGATAGGGTTTGAAGACAGAAGCAGAGTGGATGGGCGGAACGAATTTCTAAGGGCGTCTCCTCTGAGACTCGGCTTAGTGTGCCGTTCGGGAAGGGTGTTTTGGCCTGAGTGTATCAGTCCAGGTGTCCCCAAGATCGTGAGTTAAGACCACGTCCGGGTGACGTCAGATCTCGGGGACCTCGTCTTCGCCGGCAATGACACTGTGTAGCTTGTTTTGTGTTGCCTGGAAAGCATTGTCGTTCGTTATCTCATCGTTGTCAAGTCGTTGTTTGTGCGTCTAGATCTACAATCGGTGTTGCAATAGGGGGTGTAGTAATAATCATTTAACAAGTCCTACCTATATTGCCGGGTCTCCTCAGGTGTGTCCTGACCCTTAGTGCGGGACGATAAGTATGACACATTATTGGCGACGTCACATCACAGTAATGCACCCCAGTAATACAACGCCCATTCAGAAGCTGGCCACAAACGACGCCGACAAATATCTGTGCTCATGGTACAAAAAGAATATAATGTATCGCTGTTTTGCTTCACATGACACTAGCGGACGCCCGCAACTTCGTCTGCATAGTATATTTAATATAGTCGCAAAATCCCTTCTTAGCGGACGTGTAATAACTATAAACTGACGGCCTCCGTGGCGCAGTGGTATGCGCATTGGATTTACAAGACGGAGGTCCTGGGTTCGATCCCCGGCTGGGCAGATTGAGATTTTCTTAATTTGTCCAGGTCTGGCTGGTGGGAGGCTTCGGCCGTGGCTAGTTACCACCCTACCGGCAAAGACGTACCGCCAAGCGATTTAGCGTTCCGGTACGATGCCGTGTAGAAACCGAAAGGGGTGTGGATTTTCATCCTCCTCCTAACAAGTTAGCCCGCTTCCATCTTAGACTGCATCATCACTTACCATCAGGTGAGATTGTAGTCAAGGCCTAACTTGTAAAGAATAAAAAAAAAAAAAAACTGCCTCCCTGCCCAATTTCATCTTTACACGTCATAGACCAGGCGCTGTGATGTAGTGAGTTTACATAAACCGGAGATTGCATTCTGTTAACAGTTTTGAATTCAGAAAAACATACTTAATACGATTCTGCATGTTGCCAGGAGGTCCTCCCTTTCGCTAATTAAAGAGTCACTCAAACAAGAAGAAGAGGTAGAATTGGTTTTAAGTCGAACTTTAATTATCACTATAACATAACTCCGGATATATCCACTGGGCTATCACGGCTAAACGACACGGGTGTGGGTTCGAATCCGGCCCAGGGCATGCACATCCAACTTTTCAGTTATATGCATTTTAAGAAATTAAATCTCAAACGATGAAGGAAATACATCTTGAGGAAACCTGCATACCTAAGAATTTTCTCTGCGTGAGTAAAGTCTGCCAATCCTTTGGGCCAGCGTGGTGGACTATTGGCATAACCCCTCTCATTCTGAGAGGAGACTCGAGCTCAGCAGTCAGCCAAATATGGGTTGATAATGATGATTACATAACTACTGTGGGTCGTGATCAATTTGACTTTAATTTTCACAACTGAAGAACAACACAAATTAAAACTATTATAAATCATTTCACGGAAGAACTAAAACACCCAGTAGGTATTATAGTAGATGATCTGAAAGTGCAGGTTTCAAATCTAGACCAACCATTTTCAAACACGTTTAGCGTAATTGTCCAATAATTGTAATATCTATCATCTTACTTACTAGAAACCATTAGCGTCTGTTTTTAGGGATCCGTACCAAATAACCCTCATCAACTATAATACCTAATGCTTAGAAAATTCATTGTTGTTGAAAAGAAAAGTTATCGTTATTTTTTGCTTGACATTAACAAAAAATGAAACGAAATAATTCAATTATGATGAAGTTATTTTTTGTTAAGTAGTTTCTGGTTGATATATAAAGCCTCCAAAGTTTATGTCTGAAATTGAGCACTGCAGATGTATTTTTCGAATTGTATTAAATACTTGTAGTACTATTATGTTAAGTCGGTACAAAGTGTTAAAATCTTGTAACGGTACGGATAATTTGGCCGGTATTTTTTCTACAGCAACACATTAAGATCTCAAAGCACACATAAATCGTCCTTCTCTCCAACGCTCGTGAATACAAAGTTAAAATAAAATTACCTATCGTACGGAACCCGTCGTGTTTTACTATCGCTCGCACTTGACCGGTTTTTTGCTACAGCCGAGCGAACGGAGTACCGTCGCACGTTTACATCTCACAGCGCCAATAAATCATTCTCCTCTCCGACGCCCGCCCCCTGATTTAATATTGTCATAATAATAAAAACGCGCGTTAACGCGACCCGCGCATATAATATAATACGGTGTAGAAGCGTCAATTTTTTAATTTCTATTTGAAATGACCTACTATAGAGTTTAGTATAACTTCCTATTTATAAATACGACGCAAAGTTTTAGATCTTTGACTCTTTGGACTGAATGGTGCTGGGCGGACAAATGACAACCTGTTATTTTTATGAAGGGAGTTTTATTTTGTATTGTTGTGTTAAAATTATTTTTGCTGGTCAAAATATTTAAAGATGTTTAATTGGTTTTGAATGAGAACCGCATTGGTTTAAAACACCAATGTGGTTCTCCTTCCCGTAGGAATACAGGGTTAAAAAATAACATATGACACACATGAACCGTGGCTAGTGTTGAACGAATTTTCAAAATCGGATTAGCAGATCCGGAGATTACCCACTATGACCTCATAAACTTTACCTGTTAATATTTTTACCTCTAAATAAATACAATCAAACAAAAAAATAAAAAATCAACCATTTCCTCTATAATATTAGGTATAAATATGTATATTTAAGTATTTCATTTATTTTTTGTTACAAAAGACCATTCAAGAAGAAGGACATTTCTCACATGCACTGTGCACGTAAATTTTAAAATTTTGTTTTGGACATTTAACAGTTTTGAAAAAAAAATATTTATCACATATAATTAATGTACCTATAACATATTACAACTATGTACAGAACTTAAGAACTTGAAAGAATAAGAAATAACCTTACAGACATAACTTATATAACCCTTCCTTACACTGTAATTATTCAATTATGTCTTATAAAACGGCTGGTTAAAATTACAAATAGCGTATAAATTATTACAACAAAAGTGGAAACTCTGTCACAATTCACAAGTTAACATTGTATGCTTTACATATGAGCACATATAAGGAGCGAAGCAAGACTAAGCATAGACTGATAAGGAAATAGACAAGGCGTTCTGGTGTTAAAAGATTTTTATTTTAACATCACTATAAATTAAATAAACACTACGCTAACAATACCACCTATTTATTTTTTGTAAATCTATACTAATATTGTAAAGACTAAATTTGAAGAAGGTATTCAAAACTAAATGTAAATTTGAAGGCTGAATAGCTCAGTGGTAAAGCGGTCAGACTCGTCATCGAGAGGTAGTGGTCCGATCCCCCACCGCTGTACTTTTCTCGTACTCACTCTTAACGTAACTCTTCCCCGAATAATTATCGGAGGGGAACGGCAAAAATTGACATATTTAAAAGATATGTATATTTTGTAAGAATGTTGCGATTCGCTTTGTCTCGTATCTTTACAGAGTCTACGCAAAGTTTATTTTTGAGGAAATGGGATAGTCGCTGTCTATTCGTCTATTTACTTCTCTGTCCACGTCTTTACATTAGAGCACATATATGGAGTAAACGCATCACTTAGAGTGCGCACAGTGACATATCTGCCAAGTTAATCTATGTCCACGATTGCTCCTACACGTTTTATGCCTGATGACCTTTTTTGTGCTACTCCGGTGTATCTCTTGACACCTGCGCGATAGCAACTTTAATTTGCCGTAGGGTGGTGAATGTTGGAACATTAATAACACTTAGTGTCGTCGCGGCGGTCTCTGGGACCGCTCGTAATTAGGGGTTAAAATTGATACGTTAACCCGTATGAGAATGAGATGATATCGATTCTAAATGTGAAGAAGACTTCCGATTTTCAATTTAGATTGCGGGAATTGCTTGTCGCTTGCTGTGGACGCGTGCTCGGCCGATTGTGAAGTAGATTGGGATCGACATTGCGATACTGGGAATGCGTTAATAGAGATCTCAAAGTTACAACTGTTTGTTTTAATAGTGATGGGAAATGGTGCCAAGTTCTGGTTTTATTTTACCTATTTTTATTTATTTATTTTATGATTTTATACGTCTTTCGGTTTTGCCACTCTGAATTGGTCTACATAGAATTCTTCTTCGAATAAACTATTTTTCTCTGCGTACGAGTTCGATAAAATATTTGATAAAAATTAGCTTATAAAAATATTAAATGATTATTAGGTGATCCGCGTAAAACAGACAGACAAAGTGTAAGTATCTCTTTTATGGCCTCATTAATTATTTTTTTAATTCATTAATTGCAAATCTAAAAACAGGTCTTTATGTAAAAAAAATTAGTTACACTAATAAATATAATTATTTCCTAAAAAATATTCAAACATACAATACAATAAGTATTAAAAGTGTTGCAGCATTTTAAATATGTACCTTTTTAATAATTTATTAGAATTTATAGTTGTTTATGTTTTTCTATAGAAAAATTAACCGTAAACAAGCATAACTTTAGTTATTTTGTTTTGTTTCTGGTTAATCATTAAACCTAATAAAGTTGCTCTTGTTGCAAGTCATATTATTCATGAATTTCATAATGACAAAGGTGCTTGGAGGCTTTTATCTATACACAAAAACTAATATTAGGTAATTTTGTGGAAGTCAACCATAATTAACATGATACATGACAAATAAGCAAGTAAGAAGGTATAGGTGAAAGATAGGTTTGAAAGTTTATTGATACTTCACTTAAAAACTCAGCAGTTGCAATATTAGTAATTAAAAAGCATTCAAATATAAATACCTAAAGATACCGGCGACTTAATTTAAAAAACAAAGACGAGCATTGTTAATCAACTACAAGTTTCATCGGGCTTTGAAATTAACAAAACGAGATTGCAAAGATAGCAATAGGAAATGAACAAAAGCCAAATCATCAGTTAATTAATCAAAAACGGAATAACACTGAGCTAAAAATAAATCAAAAGTCCGACTCTCTTCAATATCAGTCACAAATAAAAGTCAGGTGTGGCAAATCGACATACGTCTGTGTTAAATTTTCCATCAGAGGTTCGCAACATCAATCAGATCCGTCGAAAATCTGATATCATCTATAAAAATTATGGCCGGTCCATTTGTGCCTTTGGGAATGTGGGGGGAATGTTGCGGTCGACAACATGTATCAAATTTGATACACAGCCTCGTTACACGCCCGAGGTAAAAACTTGGGATGCGTTTCCAACGTGTGGTCCAAGGCGTAAGATGAAGCAGGGATACGAGTATCATCGTTCATCATTATCAACCTTTTTCAAATTAGTGTTAAGAAAGGAAGCCTTTGCCATATTGTTATAGACAATATGGCAAAGGCTTCCATTGCGCCATTGCGAGTTTAGTGATAATGACCGGTATCTCAGACCAATTATCATAGGACCTGCCACTCTAGACGTTACCTCTCTGTCTATAGAATCGATGTTTCATTGTTTATAAATTACACGTGTATGTATTACGATTTAAATGTTGTATTTTGGTGCTATTGGTGTTAAAATTTCGATTTCGAATCGATTGTAAGTATACCTTGTCCACCTCAAAAAACGACAGACAATTTTGTCGGTGAATTTGAGTGCGATACAACTCCAAAGGACTGCGACGCTATAAACGATTTTCTCATGGTAAAAACCAAGGCATGAATAGGCAGCATAACATCACCAACCTTACAACTCCGGATTACAATTGAGAATTTTTTTATACGAAACAAACATTATTATATAATTTGACCTAGGAATAGAATAGAACCTCAAGTGTCATACACAAACAGGTAGACTACTAGAAAACACATATTCTGAGAAATTATCTTAACACCAATTTATCTTATCAAGTGAATGTAAGATTTAGTGTGTTATACAAACCAAACTAATAGGTAAGAACCAAATCGAACCAAACCATCAATTCCAAACGGGGACCAGAACAGCCAAAGGTTAGAAAATTGTGTAACAACATTAACATCCACATCAACAACATCTCGCAGATGTAGTTAAGTCGTCGGTACCGATCACACTCTTAATATAAGAAACCGCAAAGAGTGTTGATAACCTCGAAATCCAAAATATTAGAGAGAAAGTTCTTGACTTCCAGTGAATAATTAACAACGATGATTTAAAGATATCTGCAGTCACAATGAAGTGTTGGATGACCCCCTACGAGTACGAGTAGATCGACCACAAGCTGGTTGCATGGAGCTCACGGTTCACTTGTCTCTTATAACTCGTGATGCTAAAAGTCCGAGTTCGTTTTTCGCCAGTCGCTTATGCCTTGTGGCACCAGCCACGCTAATGACAACTTTGGGAAAAGCGTTTAAGGCTGCGGTGGTGTCATTCGCCACGCCGCGCCGCCGTGTGACTGGACATATCTGACGCGGATTCCAGACGTTTGGAATACATGAAAACTTTGTAGCATACAAAAGAACCAGTTCAAATAAACCGGTTCTTAATGACAAGGATTCATGGAAGCAATCAGCTTCGCTTTCTGCTCACAATGTAGAATAATAAAATAAGGAAGTTGTTAAAATTGTTGATTTTTTTAAATAATCCTGAAGATTTGTAGGTATAAGGAGTGTAAATCTTCTGTAATATACTGACCAAGCTTACAACCTGTATAAACCTGAGCCGCTTGCATCCAGCGAATCCCCGCGACTCTCTTGATGTCGTCAGTCCACCTGGTGGGGGGTCGAAAATAATGGTTTTTTAGTGGCTGTTGGACTAAAAATTAACACTACAAAAACAGTTTATATTAGATGTACCTATAGTCATATCAGCCGTGATAGCCCAGTGGATATGACATCTGCCTCCGATTCCGGAGGGTGTGGGTTTGATTCCGGTCCGGGGCATACACCAACTTTTCAGTTATGTGCATTTTAAGAAATTAAATATCACGTGTCTCAAATGGTGAAGGAAAAACATCGTGAGGTAATCTGCATACCAGAGAATTTTCTTAATTCTCTGTCTGCCAATCCGCATTTGACCCGCGTGGTGTATTAAGGCCTATACCCTCTCATTCTGAGAGGAGACGAGCTCAGCAGTGAGCCGAATATGGGTTGTTAATGAATGAATGAATAGTCATACTTCCGTGCATCGTCAAAGTTGTCAAATGACTAATCGCTTGATGATATGCTGGTTTTCCCAATGTGTGTGACCTGTCATTACATGTAACCTGTAAGGTTAACTTGCAAGTCTAATGGATTCCTAAGACTAGTGCAAAAAAGCGATATGTTAGTGGTTAGGAGTGACGCTGTATTATGTTCTAATGAATTCTAAATGTCTGTGAACGTCGCGGGAACGATGATCTCAGACGCGAGCGTTTCCGACACCAATTAGCGGTTTCTAGCTATTGTGCAAGACACTAGCACATTATGGGAATCTAAACACTGCTATTGTGTATGCTTTTAGTGTTAGACCGGTGTATGATATAGTTTACTGCCTTGTTGATCCAGTAGTTATGTGGTTTCGGATCACAAGGTCTAGGTTCGAATCCTGAGTCAGTCTATGAGATACTAAGTTTTTGTTTCTTTTAAGAGATTTTCAGTTGGTGATGTTATAAGGTGCCTCGGAGAGCATGTTTGTGACCATAGACAGGACTTGTGACCTTGAGAGTAAGTTTAGAATGCATCAACAATCACATTCTCCACTCGACATGTTCTCCATGCCCACACTAAACAATAATTACAACACAAAATATTATTGCAAAAAATCACAAACGCGACTGGCAGCGTGACGGCGTCGACGCTGCCTAACAAACAACTGAGCTGAAGTCATCAAATACTCAATTATTTATACCAACACTGATACCTCCCAATCCCTCCCTCTATAATAACATAAAATCGAGGAACTTGTAACACGTTGCCAGCAGCAGAGGACATGCGCATTGTGACCAAGCGATTAAAGAAGCTGAGGAAGTTGCTTTCACTCTTAAAAAGAGCATAGAATAAATTATCTGGTGAATAGAGTGGTTGTTGAATACTTTACCGTCGTCCAGGTGTTGTTTATGATTTTTTTTCTCCACCCAACACACACTGTGAAATAATTTGCATTCTTCAAAAGTTCTGAATATTCACTAATATTCACACCTATACAAACGAAAGAACACGCATATATAGAACAGACGTCTTTAAGGTCTGCTGAAGTCTTTAATTTATTAGTTAGTTGTCAATCGAATTGTTAGTTTTTAACCCTAGACTTAAAAAGTTATGGGCGCCTTTGCATGCATTGCATGAATTATAAAAATGGAATCGGTAGTAAAAAAAGAATTAAATGGTGCCATTTTTTTAACTACATAACTAAAACAGACGGCGTATTTTACACCAGATGTGCGTCTACCATGTTAATAATAAGTTAATGTATCTAAAGAGTAAAATAATTACGCAACTATTCCAAGTTAACATACGTAAGTTTGCACGTCATTTTTTTTCACTTTACACGCAAAATGGCGATAATCGCTAACACTTTATACTATCCTCGAGTAGGCAGATGTAAGCAACATGTTTCTTGTTGTCTGCTCTATTTATAACTGGTAATCTGATCATTTGTTGTCTAGTTAATTTACGACGTAATTTAATGTTTATAACTAGCAGACGCCGCACGGTTTCACCCGCATGGTTCCCGTTCCCGTAGGAATACGAGGATAATGTATAGCCTATAGCCTTCCTCGATAAATGGGCTATCTAACACTGAAAGAATTTTTCAAATCAGACAAGTAGTTCCTAAGATTAGCGCGTTCAATCATCAAGTTATTTAAAATTAGTTTTTATTTATTTTAATCGGTTCAACTTTACTAAAGATTCTTTCTTTTCTTTTAAGCTTTCAAATGACGTTTCAAGTCTGATATGCTAGTCAAAGTCGCGGGCGTCTGCTAGTAATTTAATAATCGTTACAAAACAAATTATTAACCCACATCCACTCATCGGAACAGTCTGGTGGGTCTATTATCTAAATATCTCCTATGAGACATCATGTATCCAGCAGTTAAAGCAATTGGGTAGCCAAAAATACCGCCTGATTGACAATGGATACATAGTAAGTGGTCGATTGTATCACACAGGCCGCTGCAACCCGATCCGCCTTTGTGGTCGCCGAACATAAAGACGTACATTAATTAATGAGGCACACCCGGAGTTAAGCGGCTTCTCCTTTTGGACTATTCACGGACTGTTCTTACCAATTCAATATTCATTACTTGGTAATTATACTTGAAACAAAGTATCGAAGTGTAGTAATTTTTTAGGGTATCCGTATCTTCCTCATAAGGAAAAATCGGGACACTTATTGGTCACACTACGGGACACTTTGTTCTCTGTCTGTTTGGTCTATCAATACCATTTATCTCGTAGAGTTTTCGAGTTCAAATTAAAACCATATACCTACTCTGGTCTATAGTCACTAGAAGCTGTGAAAAAATACGGCCTTTTACCAATCTATACTAATATTATAAAGCTGAAGAGTTTGTTTGTTTCTTTGTTTGTTTGATTGAACGCGTTAATCTCAGGAAATACTAAAACGATTTGAAAAATTCTTTCATAGTTAACCTAGAAAATACTATGAAAATTGGCAAGTAAGTAATATCATTTCATAATACAGATACCTAGATATATTAAAAACCTTACATTTATAACTAAATCACACAAAAAAAACAACTTATTCTTGATGTACCTAAATCTTTGCCTAAGGAACGCCAATCCTTTTGAATATTGAGTTAACCGTATCTAGTTTAGAGCCTAGTCCTTAAGTCAAGATTCAGGATACCCGTATAGCAATACCACAGAAAACATTACCACATAAATACTGCCCCAATTTTAAATAAAAAAAGAATATTTGCCATATTTTTATATAGTATGACTAATATTCCCTCCAACTAGTCGGGAAAGACTGCTAGGAAGGGGTCCGACAATAGACCAACGGGGCGGGGATCGAACCACTTTACCGTTGAGCTATTGAGGCTTTAAACCATACCCTAAGCCTAATCCCTTGGATGATGTCGCCGAGGACTATGCGACTATATAACTTTGTAATTAAAATATACCATTGCAATGTAGAATGGCATGCTAAGTATTCTTCGATGGAACTGATAACCCTTCATGAGTTATTATGCTTAGATACACATACGGATATGCGCAAACAGTTTAATAAACAAGATGCTTATCAGACTACCAACTTTAGTATGATTATATTCATCATTCATACTAGCGAGTAGGTCGGTATTTTTTTTAATGGCTAAAAACCGCGGTTTTGCTAACTTCGTTTAAGCTACATATTTCTTAGCTTGACTTAAAAAAATCTTGTCTGTTTGAATTTAACTTTCGACCATTTAAAATTACATCGTCAATTAACATCAGGTAAGATCGCAATATACATAATTATGTATTCTGTGTCGCAGTTAAAGCTTAACTTGTTGAACAAAAAACAAGTTCGTCAAAGTCGATCGCTCTAACTGAACAGCTTCGTTGGTCCAGCCTATGTAGACTGAACGAGTGCTATAATGACTAATTACGTGCAGAGGCATACTACATCATTTTCTACGAACATGATTAAAACCTGCCCCTATAGCCAAGTGGAAGTTGGATTCTCTTTCTACGATCGCAAATGCTTCGAAAACTAGAATGTATGGGAATGATATTTACTATCGATAGGTCACGTGATCAAGATCTGTCATTCCCATGCGTTTGCAATCGTAGAAAGAGAATCGACTTGGCTACAGGGCCTGGTTTCGTTGGACCTAGAACTGGACAATAATGTTATCTTATATCTAACTAGTAGATGTTTAAGAACGGATTTTGCAACAGGGCCGGATTAAAGAGGCAGACGAAGTCACAGGCGTCCCCTAGTGTATTACTATAAGAAGTGATAATAGAAAAATAGTTATGCAAACATAAATTGCGTGCATTAAATAGACAAATGTTTGCGCGGCGTGCCTTATCTATCTAATTCTATAAGCTGTAACGCAATTACGAGTTCTCTGTTGTCTCATTTGTACTGCAGGTGGCGCTGTCAGCGGTTAATTGCGGAACGGAATAATTAAAACTATGTACCTACTTCATATTACCTATGACGATCATATCACCACTCTTAACTTATTAACAAAAGCTTCAATAGCTTAACGGTTAGAGTGGTCAGACTCAGAGGGGTGGTGGTTCGATCCCCGCCCGTTGGTCTATTGTCGTAATTAGTAACGTAGCAGAACATGGCGATAGGGTATTTTCTTTCCGAACCATTTTCCACACTCCGGTGAATTCGACATTATATGACCTCTGAAATTTGTCCGAATCATCATCATCATTATCAACCCATATTCGGCTCACTGCTGAGCTGAGCCAATAGTCCACCACGCTAGCCCAATGCGGATTGGCAGACTTCACACACGCAGAGAATTAAGAAAATTCTCTGGTATGCAGGTTTCCTCACAATGATACCCCTGTGGACATGACCTGTGCCTCCGATTCCAGAGGGTGTGGGTTCGAATACGGTCCGAGGCATGCCTCCAACTTTTCAGTTGTGTGCATTTTAAGAAATTAAATATCACGTGTCTCAAACGGTGAAGGAAAATTACCGTGCAAAAGCCTGCATACCTGAGAATTTTCTTTATTATCTGCGTGTGTTATGTCTGCCAATCCGCATTGGGCCAGCGTGGTGGACTATTGGCCTAACACGTCTCATTCTGAGAGGAGACTCGCACTCAGCAGTGAGCCGAATATGGATAATGATGAATGCCGATCTTATTGTCATTTGTGTAAGGCGCTCATGTCAATTTTAGTTCAGCTTTTAGCTGCGGGACTTCTTTTGTGTCGCGGAGTCTAATGTTATTAAGAGTGTGCAATATGTAATTTGGTGGTTATAAATGGTTCTGGATCTCAGATTCTGGAAAAGTTAGGAGCCTGATATTTGGGTAAATGATATTTCAAAGTGTTAGCTTTGTTATGACTATGCAAAATACACAATTTGTAAAACTTTTCTCGATAGTTTATTTTTTTGAAAAATACAAAATACATACAAGCAAAATGTGAGCAAAACTCACATTTTGCTTTCAATCTCAGAAAAAGCAAACTTATTTTCTTAAATTTTTGTTTTGTATAGAAAATTAGGTATATATCTTGAACATGGCCATTTTGTTTTTCATTATGTTGTTTAATTTACTTGCAATTAGGTAAAAATGGTTTTGGCGCTCACGTCATAAAATTTGCGTCGCGCGTCAATTGCTCCGTGCTTTTCACTCACGTGAAAGTCATAATTCGGCGTCTCGTTTGCGCTTCGAATTTTATCCATATCGAACCGACGCGCTGCGCGCTCTTAAATCTTAATATATTTATATGCTAAACATTAAGGTTTGCAACGTTGTGAACAAGTCCAAGTGGATTTGAAAAAATGTATCAGCTGCTAAATAAATAGTTTAATTACTTAATTGATTCCACTATAATTATTTACAGTGTTGCCAGCGTATTTTGTATTACTGTTAATTGGCGTACTGAATTATGTGGGCATGGAACAAGAAGCTTTGTATGTCACCTCATTATCATACTATGGCATAGGTATAAATAACTTCAAACATAAATATTATACAATTTGTTGACTTATAATTTATTGATTATGTTGTACCTAACATTCTGCGATGGTCACATTTATTTCGTTTTTTAGAAGCTGATAATTTGTCCACCCTTAGTCCTCTTTAATCCAGCCCTTACAGTATCGCTGTAAAAATGGAGTACTTCTCCCGTTTTCCCAACATTTCCCTTCACTGCTCTGCTCCTATTGATCGTAGCGTGATGAAAAGTATACTATACCTTACCTGCCCAGGAGTATGAAGAATAATAAATTGTACCAAGTCTCGTTAAAACCCGTCGAGTAGTTTTTGTTTCTATAACGAACATACGGACAGACAGACAAAAATTTTCCTGCTTGCATGTTTGGCATATGTATCGATCACTAATCACCCCTGTTATTTATTTTGGAAATATATCTCATGTACAGAATTGACCTCTCTACAGATTTATTATAAGTATGGATTATATTAATTTACGTTATTGTTGTTAGTGTTCAATTTTGTACTACAAATTATGAAAAAAGCTTGTACAAGTATATGCGGATGTCAAGGAGACGCGTGACGTTTGTGTTTTTATGGGTTTCACCGACTTCACTACGCTGCTTGTAAATGTCACCCTTATTGCGTCAACAATTACATTAAAAAGTGCTCTATTTATGGATAATAGTTTTACACGTAACTACATTCGCAGTTATGCCTAGACAAACTACTACAGACATTTAGCGTGCCAGACACGTGCCGTGGCAGACAAAATAGTATTCTTCTATACAGTGTTTATTGACGAATTTATATCTATCGTAACGCAACCGCGCAGACGTTGACAGACACGGGCCGCGCTCGGCCAGTATTTTGAATATTTTGTCTGTGCGGTTCATGTCTGTAGAGTCCTTTTCATTAAACCTAAACTAAAATTGCCAGCGCCTTACACAAATGACAATAAGACCGCCATTACCAAATGACAATGAGTGCCATTAATACATTAGCGCCGCGTCTGGTAGACTTCTTTCATGAAAAGGACTTTACGTGTCTCTAGTTACCTGCTGGTCAGTGAATAGACGGTGTCTGCCATGCTACTTGTCTGTGACGCACTGTTTCTGTAGATATTAACGGACATTTATTCACTACCTTTGACTTTGACACACATAGGTATCTATACGAAGTTCAGATTCTATTTAACAAATGTTATCCGGTGCTAGTAGATATCATACAGTAGACATTTTTCAATTGATTTAATGTTTTAATAGGTTGATAATAAAGACCAAAAGTTTTTTTTTTATAATTTTTTAATAATGTTTTGTATTTTATACTTATATTGTTAAGAAGTAATAAATAAATGAGAGTACCAAAATAGTGATTAGGCCAGCTAAACACACTCATGCTAGCTATTTTATTTTAATAAAATACTTACAAGGTATAGCTACCCCGTGGTGCACTAAGGCCTAACTCTCTCATTGTGATAGGAGACTAGTGCTCAACAGTGAGCCGAATAAGGATTGTTAATGATAATGATTATAGTGGCTTGGCCTTAATACTGGCCCACTGCAAGATGCTCAGACCCATCATACTGCCCCAATGCTGGTTGGTGGAGTAGGTACTGATTCCTCATAATATCACGGCCTACTGCAAAACCACGCTTCTTCTAAAAGAGACTGATTTAGCAAAGGACTGACCAGGATCAGAGCTATGTTAGAATTTACTAAACCGGGAATCGAACCTGGTTAATTATTAAACTGGACAGCTTACTGTAGGTACATGTATATAGCGCTATTATTCTTTTTATGCGACACTGTTTATATAACAAGACTAGCTGACGCCGCGCGGTTTCACCCGCGTGGTTCCCGTTCCCGTAAGAATATCTAAAAATATAATATATAGCCTATAGCCTTCCTTGATAAATGGGCTATCTAACACTAAAAGAAATTTTTAAATTGGTCTCGTAGTTTCTGAGATTAGCGCGTTCAATCAAACAAACTTTTTAGCTTTATAATATTAGTATAGATAATTCTTACACCATAGACGTGTTTATTAGTTTAAAAGTTTTACACTAGTTTTTGTCTGCGTCAATTAAATTTTTCCTGTAAGCAAGTAATTACAATGATTGCACCACAGACAAATTCTTACGAGCTATGAAAGATAGCTTGTCTATGGAAGATAATATGACAAATGAATATACTTAATAAAAACGCATTAGGAGTCCACCTGACATTTTATAGGTATAATTTTATTTTACGTACTATTAAAAACCAGTTTATGTTTTATATTTATAGTAATGATTGACAGAACAAGCAGTTAGCTCACCTTATGTTAAGTGACCATCGCCTATTATAGACAGGCTGACGACTTTTTGCCGACCACCGTGGCGAAGTGGTATGCACGGTGGATTTACAAGACGGAGGTCCTGGATTCGATCCCCAGAATGAACCAATTGAGGTTTTCTTAATTGGTGCTAGTCTGGCTGGGTGGGAGGCTTCGGTCGTGGCTAGTTACTACCCTACTAGCAAAGACGCACCGTTAAGCGATTTAGCGTTCCGGTACGATGGCATGTAGAAACCGAAAGGGGTGTGGATTTTCAGCTTCCTCCTAACAAGTCAGCCCGCTTCCATCTTAGATTGCATCATCACTTACCATCAGGTGAGATTGTAGTTAACGGTTAACTTGTAAAGAATAAGAAAAAGACAGTTTACAGTCAATAAATTCTGGGTTCGAAGCCCGGTTTACACCCGATGGCCACCTTCAGCGCATATTGGGAGGCTCCGGGATCTCACTTGAACTCGCCGGTGCCTCCGTTGCACTACGCTTCTAGTGCTCGTCTAAGAGTAAGAATATTTTTGTTTCTCTTTTTTGATATCATGTATAGCAGCTTGTGCCACTAAGCTGCTATCTTCATATTATAAGCAACCAGAGCCCCTACTCTGGCCGCTTGCGACTCCGAATTCCCAACTCAAAGGACTATTCATCATTATCAACCCATATTCGGCTCGCTGCTGAGCTTGAGTCTCCTCTCAGAATGAGAGGGGTTAGCCCATTACTCTCCACGTACTCCACGCTGGCCCAATCGGATTGGCAGACTTCACACACACAGAGAATTAAGAAAAGTCTCCGGTGTGCAGGTTTCCTCACGATGGACTATTACTGTTGATTAAATATACCTACTTATTAAACAGACAAACAGCAAAGAAGATTACATGTTGCAATGCACCGGTAGGGCAGTAACCCGACACTGGCTGGTGTGGGTCGCGCCGACCGCCCGCGCGCGGCTGACCGCAGTAGTGGGTATTATTAATTAAACGGTTAATAAACGGCAGTTTTGTACTATAACGCTCAATTAGCTCCGCGAAATAAGATACCCTGAACTTTATTTTTGTGGTAAAGAGGTTTTTGCGACAAGTTCTCGGTGGTTTGTTGACGTTCGTTATAGGTTATAGGCCTTAAAAATGATGTTTCAATGTTTTTGTACATTTTTATGTCGCCTCCGATAGGGTAAAATCATGTTTCCAATTGGAATTTTAAATTATTTAATTGTACCTTGGCCTTGGTCTGTCTGAACGATAAACATTCGTGATATGTTTACAGATATTTTATTTATTAATAATAATTGATGATAATGATGTATTATAATGATTTTTAAACGGTACAAAAAGTCACGAGTGTTGAAAATAACAACAAAATTAAGTTGTTACAATAAAATTAAACTTTTATCATTTAGTTGCATGTACTCGGGAAGTGTCGATGTCGGAAAATATTTATTAATCACGTCCGTAGGACTTATGTACCACCTGTTCCTCGGAAAAGACACTAGTGTCCCTCAGGTGATGCTAAACGAGCGACAATGCCGAGTCGCAGGCGGTGGTTAACATGACCATGGGTGCCACAAGCAGTGCGATTCCCTCACAATCGTGGCAGTATTGCACAGCAGCATTGGCGATTCCAGAGTGTGTGGGTTTGAATCCGGTCCGGGGCATGCACCTCCAACTTTTCAGTTGTGTTCGTTTTAAGAAATTAAACATCACGTGTCTCAAACGGTGACGGAAAAACATCGTGAGGAAACCTGCACACCGTAGACTTTTCTTAATTCTCTGCTTGTGTGAAGTCTGCCAACCCGCATTGGGCCAGCGTGGTGGACTAAGGCCTAACCCCTCTCATTCTGAGAGGAGACTTGAGCTCAGCAGTGAGACGAATATGGGTTGATTGGTGAGTTTTGGTCGGAAGGGATGATGCTAACGTAATTACGAAGAAACGGAGCTTTAAAAATCTACGAATATGCCTCCAGGGACTTTATGATACTTGTTAGACACCCAGCGCACTTTTCAAGACATTTGCTCTGCCCAATGTCCATCAGTCAATGGTTTTTGCCTGACAACATTTATTTGCTTTTTTCGTCAATTATTATTATTATAACAAAAATATTAAAAAGTAATACGCAGCGGCGTGCGCAAGGTTTTAACTAGGGTAGGTAAGGCACTATCCGTATAAATTAAAAATCCCTTCTCCAATTCAATGATAGGCAGGGAATCTATTCTACATGTATAAAGTGCACGCCACTGATAATATGGAGTTAATAACTGGTAAACTCCTAAGTAGGTAAGTAAGTGGTTAATAATAAATGAATACAGAATGGACGGGGGTTCATTGAGGCGCTGTCAGACTTTAGCAAGAACAAAACTCCACAATGCCGTATCAAGTTGCCCCAAACTACGAAAAACGCACTTTCTGCCCGCTCCGCGCTTGCCGTTTCGCGGTTTAAACACTCGGTAATGTGTGCCCCAAAGAATAAGAGACAGAGTTTTTAAATCATATTATGGAAAATCAAGAAGCAGAACCACGTTACTTCACTAGTTATGTTATCAATAATTCAAACGGTAAAATCTCATGCGACGTCGAGACAGAAAAGTAAAAGAGTTATTTAATAATATTATAAAAGCGAAAGTTTTTATGGATGTTACTTACTCTTTAACACTGTAACTACTAAAACGATTTGGCTGTAATTAAATCGAAGATCAACACATAGGCTACTATTTATTCCGCAAATATCGATGGTATTCGCGAGATTTGCGAAACGAACATAATTTGCGAACGAAGTCGCAGGTACGTCCGCGAGTAGATTTATAATTAATGTTTGAAAAATAATGACAAATTAAAACGTATTTAAACGCAAGACACCAATAGCGTCACAAGGTTCATAGTTGCTTATCGTGAGTTACCCATAGCTGTTTAGGCTGACAAACTCTCAGCGTTTACAAAATATTGGTCTAGCCTAATATGGCCATATACAATTGTCTATAATGCTCTTAGGCCATATTAGACCGTTTCCAAATTTGCTAACCACTTTATTACTTTATTGTTGTATATCTATTAAGGTTAATTGTAATACAGATTCCAATTCAATCTTAGACAAAATGCTTGCTAGATCCTTATAGATTCTGCCTATACTAAATAAGTAGGAGCGTCACAAAAAATTAAATAAAATGTGTATCAGCTCCAACGCACGAATAGAGTTTACTCTTTCATATAGACTGTCTAAATAGGCGTATACTGTCTCGCAGCATGTACGTCTCAATACCTAAGCCTGAAAAGAGAAAGGTGCGCATAATAGGTTGCGCACAAAAAACGTAACGCTGTCATTCGTTCATCGAATTTAACTGCCCATTATATTTTTTTCATACCGGGGGCTATATATGAAAAACCGATTTTTAAAGAGTAAACTCCAAAAACCCACTTATAATACGAAAATAAATGAAAGCTCAGTATATTTGAAACAAACAAATATTTTTTTTATTTTTATTATTTATTTCATAATGTAATGAAAAAATATGATTTGACTAGCGCTGACAAAAAGAACTTCACTAGTTTTAGTGAAGCTCTTTCCCGCTCTCGCTTCCGCTAGTAACTTGCGACGTCGTAACACAATACAGGTCGGACTCCAGACCCGTACCCTAATTTCGCAGCTCATTACCCAATCTGTGGGCCTTCGGCCGAGGATGCCTCGGTGCTGCGGTAATCTCTTCTGCGCTTGTGTAGCGTAAACGCGTATCGGTTACTGTAATTATAATATTGCTTACACGTTTAAAAATCGCGGAGATGCCGCTTGATTGGGTTACACGGCGAATCTGCCAGCCGCCGCGAATACGCCGCGTGACTTAGGACTGGGCCACATGAGCGACATGCATTTTTTTATGTGCGGTGTAGTCTACAATTCAGAAAATACTTCCATAAGAACAAGAAAGTGTGTATTTTGAAGGAAAGAAAAATAGTTTTATTTGAATACTTACTAGCAGACACCACGCGGTTTCACCGGCGTGGTTCCCGTTCCCATAGGAATACGGGGATATAATATAGCCTATAAAATATATCTCTATATAATCTTTTAAAAATAGATCATGCAGCGCTGATTCACAACTGGTACCGCAGGTGCCGCCACTTTATAGATAACAAACATACAAACAAAGTTTTCCTCTTTATAATATTAGTATAGATCTAATCTAAGACTTTAAAGTTAGAAGCACTTTTTGAGTAAAATCGTGTTTTTTCAAAGAAATAACTAATACGTAATAAATAGACTTTAACAAAGCAAAACTTACATACTCTAACATAAATATCATATATTGTTTATTATAAAGTTTCGTAAAGTCATTTGCATGTACCTACTCCTCAGAATGAGCCACCCGACCCAATGCGGATTGGGAGAATTAAAAACATTTTCAGGTATCGATATTTTTTCTTCGCCATTTGAGACATGTGATACCTAATTTCCGGAAAATGCAGACAACTGGAAAATTGGAGGAGCATTCTCCCGACCGGTTGGAACATACGCCCTCCGAATCGAAGACATAAATCATATGCACTGGACTATCAGAGCGACTACAACGTGGAAATTTTGCGACAATTGCTAGTATGTTTCAATCCTAAACGTAAACTTTATATTGTACTTGGGCTATATGTTATCCAATCCATATTATCCAAGTTTTTCTATTGTTATTGCTTAAATATTTACAAAGAAACCGCGCAAAGTATCAAATGTCGATACGGTTCGGTGCGGTTTAGTATAATACCAGTACCCACGGACATAATTTGTTAATAGACGTGTAATAGATATTTTTTGGACATTCACCGAGGTACCGATTGTGATATTGCACGGTAGATTGGGTAAAGAACAAGTATATTGCCTTGGCGGACGCCTCGCGGTTTCACCCGCGTAGTTCCCGTTCCCGTGAGAATATACAGGTAAAATATAACCTTTGTTACTTGCTTATAATGTAACTATTTGTTAAAAAAAAGAAGAAAGGCTCTCGGTCTCTGTCTGATCGATAAAGAGTCAAGAGTCACATCTAAGCCAGTTACCGTGGTGGAGGTAAACTTTAGTCTCTCTTTAATAAGGCAGGATACCTAGCTCTTTTAAAAGCAAGATTTAACCGATTTCAAAAAGGAGGAGGTTCTCAATTTGACCGGTATTTTGTAAGACAACGTTTATCTATACTAATACTAGAGGAAGCCCGCAAATTCGTCCGCCTTTAGACCTCTTTAATCAGGCCCTCTTGCAAAATCCGTTCAGAGCGGATACCTACTGACTGTATAGACTACCTCCCTGCCAAATTTCATCTTTGTATATCGAACGGTTTTCGAGATATCGTGATGACCTTTCGCATTTATATTTAAAGATTATAAAGTGGTAAAGTTTATTGTATTGTAGGGGTAATCTCTGGATTTACTGAATCGATTTTGAAAATTATCTTACCACTAGAAAGGCACGGTATTTGTGAGTGTCATAGGCTATATTTATACGCGAGTAAAGCCGCGGGGCGTGAGCTAGCGATGGAACAAAATTAAAATTAGTCGACACATGGTAAGTTACATGAGATAATATTGGTTGGATATCTTCCTTAGCGTCTTGAGTTACCCGATATCATGAAGGTTCAGTTCAGATGCCCTGTGGATGTCCTGCGAGCCAATTAGGCGGAACAGTGTAAGCGATACTGAGCGCTACCACCGTGCTCTGGCCTCGATATATGATACACTTTGAGTACAACAAGAGACAAAAAAATTGGACAATAATGTATTAAATAAATTTATTAAAAACTATCAAAAACTGTATTTCACGTAGGTAAATAAATAAACTCGGCATGAAATGTTTTTCACAAATTCCGCGGGAATCATGGAAGTCAGGAAATAAAAAGCCCATGTTCTGCTCCAAGGTCCAATTTATCTATACCTAAGCGGTTAGGCCGTGAAAAGTAAAAAATAAACAGACATTTGCATTTATAATATTAGTATGGATTTGGATATTTACGCGTTCTAATTCTTACCTACATTGCATTTTACATTGCAAACTTTAAATACTGTTTTTGACTGCTACGCTTAGCTTGACAACTATTGCATAGGCTACTCTTGCATATGCCTTAGAAAGCTGAAAATGAACATAATAATGAGATTATAAAGAATCCCCACCGATCCCATATGTACAAAAAATTACGCAAGTTAAAACTACATAAACGTCAGTAATTTTAGATTTTCTAAACAAAGAACCATTTTTATTTTTATCATAAAACTGACAGACAAAATATATTAAAAGCTGCACCTATTAAATTGCACGTACGTGTACACAACTAATGAAGCAAATATAATGCGAGACAGTTAAAAAAATGTGCAAAATGCAAATCGGTGCCACGGCGAGCGGCTCGGGTTGCAGCCCGGTGTGGAGACACCGCCCGCCCAATACGAGCGCGCCTTTTTGTTTGTGCACGCTTTTTGTACACTCAGTGGAAAGTTTTAATATGTATTGGCTGGTGGGAGGCTTTGGCCGTGGCTAGTTAGCACCCCACCGACAAAGAAAGACGTCGTGTAGAAACCGAAAGGATTTTCATCTTCCTCCTAAAAAGTTAGCTCGCTTCTATCTTAGATTGCATCATCACTTACCATGTGTGATTGTAGTCAAGGGTTTACTTGTAAAGAATAAAAAAAAATGTATCATTATCATGAATCGGGATCATGGATGGTTGCTGCCCACAGCGTGGAAACCACTATTTCTTTCATTGTCACATACAACAAACTTGGAACAAGATAGCGTTAGTTCGGTTTGCTTACAAGAAGACGAGTCTAATGAAGATGACATTAATGAACCGTCGGAGAGTGTAACGAAACCTTCACTCCCCACCACTGAATCCCTCTCCGCGCGCGCAATGCGTGCAGCAGCGCGTCGCGCAGCCGCTTCGTAGTTTGGATATACACTGTAATCTTTGGTTTGGATCGTGCCGCGATGCAAGAACCAGCTCATGACTAGTCGGGCATACTCCGACCTAATATCACGTGAGTTTTAGCAGTGTTTCATAATCAATTAATATGAATAATACTCACGATGGTTTAAATTCTAGGAATGTAACAGATATACAAACATAATTATATATTAGTATGGATACTACTTAAAAATAAGCAGTAGTAAGATTATGTAAATATTTTCTTCTTCATCAGGGTGCTTGATTAAATCCTCTCAGTCATTAAGCACATTAATTGACAAAAGGACACAGCGCAATGAGCGAGTCCCGGCACGCACTCACAACGAATTAATGTCAATACAAACAAATCGCTCACCGACCAATGTCAGAGGAATTATCTCCAAGTGGCCGACGTCGCGCGCAATTATATTACAACACTATGTGTCAAATGGGACACAGCCTAATGTGATCGCAGGGGTAGGAGTTTTTTAATATGTATAGAAGTATATGAGTTTAATTAACGTTTGATTAACGTTGTTCTATTCTACGCTGCATGAGGTGATTCCACCGTTGTTGGTCGACTATATGTCTTTCTCTCGTTATATGGTCATGTCATATAACAAAGTTCGGACGTTGGGGCTGCTGGAATGGCGACCCCACTCTAGAAAGCGCAGCGTTGATCGACTTCCCACCAGGTGGACTGACGACATCAAGCGAGTCGCAGGGATGCAGGCGGCTCAGGATCGTGATGTTTGGAAGTCCCTACAAAAGGCTTGTGTCCTGCAGTGGATTCCATCGGCTGGCATGGTAATTATGTGGTTATCCTAAACTTACAGGTTTCGGGCTAAGAATATCAAGATTTATATCTTTAAAAGAAGTCTCAGTAAAAATTTTCAACCCGGAGTTACTTGTGCATACATATATGTTTTTTGTGCCGGTATTTAAAACGTTAAGCCAGTCTTGGTAATTCGTTACCAACACAGACAACCACATACTTACCACCCAGAGGGTAGCATGTTTAGGATTAAACAAACCCTCTATAAATAAAAATGAATGAAAAAAAAATCATAACCCTAAGCCGCCGACCCGCATTAGAGCAGCGTGGCGAACAGAACTCATTCGAGGAAACTGATTTTACTACTGATTTTGAAAAATCTTTTACTAATGGAAAGCTACATTATCAGCGAGCAATTTAAGCTATATTTTTATCCCCATATTTTCACAGGAAACCAAGAAACAGCAATTTTTCTCTAGTATCTGATACCCTACCTAAAGTAAAGCATCTATTTACAGAGTACTTCTTTCAAAAGTACTTTAAAAAACTACAAATAGTACTTTAAACATGTTTGGATTTGAAAGTACGCACCTCATCCTTGTCCTACTTATTTTGTTACACTGTGCCACTAAAACTGTCATTTCGGACGAACTAATTAAGCCGCGGAGGCGTGGGGCCCGGGGCGGACGAGAAACATAAACACGACTGTTTATATTGACAGATTGAGATGCCCCCCAACAGCCCTACAAATCGGGTTTTAATTTTTTAGACTGACAACACTAAAAAAGTAGACCGAGAGATGGACGTCAGATTTAGTAACGGTGTAATAAATTGAATTGTGTTAATAAATTGAATAGTTTTTGGTATACTTACAATAATATTTATTTTCACAAATGCGACTTCATATACATTTGTTAAAGTTCTTTTCATCATCTTATTATCAGTTTATGCTCAAAAATTCAAAGTTATATTTTTTTTAAAACAATACCTTTCATGCATTACAATTTTACATTATGATTAAGTCTAAATGTCTAATATTAGCTTTATATATTTAATAGTTGTAATTCACTTTAGTTAATTCTGATATAGTTGTTATGCTAAGCAGTAAAATTGATTTTTACGGCGAGTGAGATTCGGTATAGAATAAAAATATTGAATTAAGAATTCCAAAGTTAAAAGAATTTATAAAAGGAGTTTTAAAGTTTAGGCATCAAAGCAAAAACCAATTTTCGCGTTTACGAAATAAGTAAGTATACCTATATTCTTTTATTTGGCACCCTACCAAGGGTGATAAATTTTGTTAAGTATATTATTATTAATTTAATTTACTACATTAACTGTATAGATTTACCTAGTTAATTTATTTCAATGTATGGCTATTTTAATAGTTATAATACCTTTTGTGTTTTAATAAATATTAGTCGTTATTTTATTTTTTATTTTTCAAAATGTCAAATAAAGGGTTAATCCCATTAAACTACAGATAGAAGGTTTCAGTCGACTTATACTAGTTAGCAGCGACGTATATTTAGTCATGGGTTAAAAGCGGTGGTCTCCGGGTGTATGTATATACAGTGGGAAGGTCGGGATGCGCGTCATTTATTTTAATTTGTCTCTGCGTGACACGCGCGACGCCGGGCACTAATTGAGCGTTGGGGTACATTGATGCTGAGCTGTGTACCCTTTTAGTTTATTTTTTTATTATATGACAAGTTAGCTCATGACTGCGATCTGACTGACGAGTGGGCTAACTTGGAAGAGGTAGTTTATTGTAACCATACCTCGGACGGTTTCTACGCGGCATAGTACAGCATCTATAAATCGCTTGGCGGTGCGTTTTTACCCGTAGGTTGGTAACTAAACACGGCCGAAGCCTTCCGTTAGACCAGACCATATCCAATTAAAAAAAATCAATTATCTATTGAACTGCAGCTCTAACAAATGCGCCAGAACGCCAGAGATGTCGTCAAAAAAAATTAACAAGGTTGTTTTAATTTTTTTTTACGTAATAATGTACGGGATAGCTAAACATTTATTAAGATTGGATATAGGAAAAAGGTTCTACATAATCAAGTTGTTGGTTATGTCCCATAGTTTAACTAACTTTTAAAAGCCTCAATAACTTAACGGTACAAGCGGTCGGACTCATCACCGTTGGTCTGTTGTCGTACCCACTTCTAGTACAGTCTTTCCCGACTAGTTGGAGGGGAATGGGAATATTGGTCATAATATACAAAAAAATATGGCAAATATTCTTTAAAAAAAAACTTTGAATCATCTTCGTTATCAAACTATTGCAACGACCCACTATGACAAGCAGACTAACAGAACCTCGCAGTTTCATTTGCGTAGTTGCCATTCTCATGGAAATACTAAAATAATACTGATGTTACTACCTGATAATGTAGATTTCTATTGGTGAAAGAATTTTTAAAATCGGTTCAGTAGTTTTGAAATTATTCTTAATATACAAAAATGAAAATCTTTTCTCTTTATATTAAATATTGACTGTAGAATTTATATGGAGCTTAGACCCACCACTCCAATGCAGAAGGACGCAATTTTCTTTATGTACTTAGGTTGATGGACACAGGGTGGTGATCAATTTCAGCAAGTGGGATTTGAATTTATAATAAAAAAACTCACAAGTAAATTAAACATACGTAGGAGGAAGCAACAAAAATGATAATCTTTATTTCATCAATACCCAATCTTGATTTAAAAAAAAACAGTTGTAAGTAAAAAAGAGAAATTCACACGGACAGACGTTCGTTATTTTTCAATAAGTATCTTTTATACGAAGATACTGAATAACACACGTTAAAAAAATATAATTATTACAACATTGCAAACATCGAAGGCTCTTGAGATGAAATGCATTCACAACACAAACAGTGCGCCAACAACAAAACAACAAAACCCCAGTAAAGGCCACCGTCTATTGTGTGGAGTGTTGTCGGGAAGGGTTGAGTGCTTAATGATATGAAACACATTGATGTGCACTTCTTAAGGCTGCTGCGTTAGGGGGCAGTTTCACTAAGAAGACAACATTTATATTTAAAATTAATTTATAGCTAAAATTAGAAGAAACAAATTTCTGCCGTAATGAAAGAAAATAAATTCTTATTGTTTATTTGTTAGCACTATGTTATCATTTTTACTATTCTTGTACGCTCAAACTGAAATGTATTGTATTAGCCTATAAGTTTCACATAAGTGAATAAGTGTATTCTTTGTGAAATAATAAATATTTTAAACCCAATAAATATTACCTCGAATAATAGAATAAAAAGTTCAAAAATAAACGGTTTACCCAAGACAGTGGTTCTGTTTGTCTTAAAAGCCATGACGAGTTAACGTTTTTTTTGAAGGCTTTTTTGTATAAAACATAAACGGTGAACGATGAAAATTGGGATTTCAAGGTGCTGAATGGCGACCCCGCGCAGTGTTGGTTGACCTCCCACTAGGTGGACCGAGAACATCAAGCGGGTTAGGGAGCCGCTGGATGCTGGCGGTTAGAGACCGTTGTGTTTGGAAGTGCATGCAAGAGGTAGTGGACGTCCATCTATAAATAATAATGATGATGATGGTGACACAACGGCGACTTCAAACCAGGATATAATTCATAGCCCCGTTAAATAATTACGGTTCCAAAGAAGTAGTTCAAACTTATGGATAACGTATACTATTTACATTCTACAGCATTTATAAATGTCGGGAAACAATTGCCTTTTTCTTCCGGTATTTTTAACTTACAGTAAAACGATGAAGTAGACATGTAAAAAGTACAATTTATTCATACTCTCTAAATATGTAACACGAACGGGCCTTTGAGGCTTCGAATGTAGATACGCCATAGGTAGAGCCGACACTGCTAAGAGTGACAGTTTAAAGGTCACGAATGAAAGCTAAATTTAGGTCTCTAACGTCAATTACCGACATATGTCAAGTCGTAACGTTTAAGCCATAAAACATTCGATTGACTTGCCAAAGCAAGGATATATTAGGTTCCGTTAACATTGTCACCTTTGAGAAAAAGCCACGCTTTGTAATTTAAGTATTTCTATAGTCTCTCACAAGTTCGCCGTAGTGGAATGTGACCTTTATAATTTTATATCATCTTTTTACAAAACGGCGGCCACTCGACAAGGTTATTTTTCAAATAACAATAAATATACTTGTAAAGGATGATTTTATAAAGGAAAATGGCGGACGCGCGGTGTAATGGGCTTAGAAGATAAATGCTTATGATTATGCTCTTTGAATGGGCAACATGTTTTTCTTTGCATGGCCCCCAATGACAAGACGGTTTTGTATTAATGACTAAATAATGATTGTAGGTATATACCTAGTTACCTAGGTACCTAGTACTCGAAATCTAAGTTAGTATAATTTTGTTTTATGTAACTTATATAGTAAAGATATACTTGGGTCTCAAATAAAAGCGCACTAATAAATAATATTGATGACTTGATCGAAAGTGCAATTAATGATTTCATTACCTACGGGGGATTTTCTAAATTTTCAATTTTATGTGGGTTAGGAGAAATTAAAGCTTTGACACACCACACAGAAAGATGTTTTGGTTACTGTTAGGTTTTCTCCAAGAACCCTTTCAAGGATACGTCATGTATAAACATAAAAATACATAGGTATGTGTAATATTTGACTTTTATTTTTGTTACTTAATGTTATAGACTAAACAAACATAATATTAATAAAATATACCGGACGATAGTATCACCCCTCTATGTGGGGTGACCATAATATCCTAAGGCTTGTAAAAAGGCATTATGCGATGCAATTAATTAATATTTATTTATTAATTAGGTATCGATGATACTTAATTAGTTTATGGGTTGATAAAATGCATAAATTATCTTTAGTAAAGAGAACTTGTATAGGTACTAGAAATTAATGATTTTAATTTACATTGATTAGTAATTTATATTCTTTTATTTACGACGAAGTAATGTTGCACTTCGATAACTCTGTTGAATTTTTTTAGTATTTAATGAGACATTATATCTATTCATATTTTATTCAAAATTCCAAACTTTTGAAACATCAAGTTTGACTATTTGTAGAACAATACCCGGTACATGGTAGTATATCTCGAAACCTCCGAACCTGTGTACGAAACGAAAGGTTTCGAGATTTATTGTTTCGAAAAAATAATTAGAACAATATTATATTCATGTAACAATGACAACGTATTGTATTGAACGATGTGTTGTGTTAAAACGAACTATCTCTCGTTGATGTCTTTTTCAAGAGTCTCTTTAATTCATTAACAAATTCTTATAATAGAGCAAGTTTGCAGTAGCTATAAATTATAAAGATAAAACATTTGTTTGTTTGTTTACATTGAATAGGCTCCGAAACTACTGAACCTATTTGAAAATTTCTTTCACTGCTGGGAAGATACATTCCCGAGTGCTACAGGCTATATTTTATCACCGGTTTTCTACGGAAACGGGAACTACGCGAGTGAAACCGCGTGGCGTTTGCTAGTATAATATTAAGTGTGGAAAGTTACGGTAGAGTAATTAAATGAAATTTGAACCGAGGTGGCTTTTAAAGGTATTTTAACAGACCAGATCGTCAAAGTGAAACTAAGTGATTAATAACTGGGTACATTATTTCTCATATATTATGGAGGAAAATATTTAAAGAATGCGCTTTATATAATACTTTAATGGTTGCGGGTCCAGACCCTTGCAACCTCCCAAACCTCCGTGTCTAAATTTCATTTAGGATCTTGGTCTGTTAGCCCTAACTATAATCTCTCCTGATAGTGTGTGATGATGCAATCTCAGATAGAAGCGGGTCAACTGGATAGGAGGAGGATGAAAATCCACACCCCTTTCGGTTTCTACACGACATCAACCAGTTACCACCCTACCGGTAAAGACGTACCGACAAGCTATACCGCTTGGCGATACGTCTTTACCGGTAAGGTGGTAACTATAGTCACCGCCGAAGCCTCCCAGCAGCCAGACTTATACCAACTAAGAATACGATCAGAGTTTCCTTAGTACGATCCCCGAACCCAGGACCTCCGTCTTGTAAATCCATCAAAAAGGTGCATAGGAAAAGTCCACAAGTTGCAGCTCGCGTGGTGACCGGTGGCAAGAATCCGCAAGTCACCGCAGCCATGTGGCGACGTCAGAACTGAGGCGCGCATTTTTTACAACAATCGCCTCGCTCATTAGACTGTAATTCATAACGGTCGCACTTTTTGCCGCGAGGGTCAGGTGCTACGAAATTATAATTTTACCCACTTGTGCGCAAAAACAATGTTACCGCCCCGCGATGACCTAGCTTGATCGTAATGATTGCTTTCTATTAATTTGTTTTATGATTATCAGCCTATTTTTAATGGACTGTAAGTCACATACATCCTTTTCCTTATATAGTATTTAGAGATTAAATTCACCACGCAGCTCACACGCGGGTTGGTGAACTTAGCGTTATAATGATTGATTCTAACGGTAACTATAAAATTTTCCGGAAAACACGACTGTGCTATCCAAGGCATACCTTGTAAATGTAACTTCAGCCGCGACTTTGTCCGCGTGGCAGTAGTTCTTCACAAATTCCTCGGGAACCATGTATTTTTCCAGGATTAAAAGTAGCCTATGTGTTAGTCCAGAGTAAAATCAATTTCCATTCCAAATTTCAGCCAAATCGGTTCACTAGCCAAGGCGTGAAAGAGTAACAAACATTCATACCATCAAAATCATCAGGTTTTCGCAAATCTTGAAAATCCATGGATTTTTCGAGATAAAAAGTAGCCCATGTGTTAATCTAGAGTAAAATCTATTTCCATTAAAAATTTCAGTCAAATCGGTTCAGTAGTTACATCAAAACAAACATACATCCATACAAACTTTCGCGTTTATAATATTAGTAGGGTATCTATCATATGTTACTAAGAATTTCTTGAAAAAAAGAAAAGAAGAAATTCATAGATTGACTCAGGATTCGAACCGACGACCTCATGATAAGAAGCCGCATAGGCTAACGACCGGACCATCAAGACAATAGCTACGCGAGGGTCAGGTGCTACACAATAACTTTACTCACTAGTGCGCAAAAACAATGTAACCGCCCCTTGCGATGACCTAGGTTGATGATAATGACCTCTTTCTATTAATGTGTTTGTAGATTACTGTTTAATTAGCCTTTCTTTCTGTTTTTGGCATTATTGTAAGTATGTGGGAGGTCCAGGTTTCCTAACCTGTGCAGTGCATTTTATAAATGCAAAAATACCGTGAGGAACCATTAGTTTATCATTATTTTCAATGTTGTGCCTATTTGGATTTTTTTTTATTCTCTACAAGTTAGCCCTTGACTACAATCTCACCTGATGGTATGTGATGATGCAATCTAAGATGGAAGCTGTACACGACATCGTACCGGAACGCTAAATCGCTTGGCGGTACGTCTTTGTCGGTAGGGTGGCAACTAGCGAAGCCTCCCACCAGTCAGACCTGGACCAATTATGAAATCCTCAATCGGCCCAGTCGGGGATCGAACCCAGGACCTCCGTCTTGTAAATCCACCGCGCACACATGGAGGCCGTCAAAATATATGGATAGTCTAGTAGTAGGTACAAGGTTGGTCAACCTGCATTGGAGAGGTATAATGGTACTTAGTTCCATATCCCCTCTTATATAAATAGAATAAGAAATAGAAAAGCCTAGCCCTTGCAGTAAGCCGTTAAAATATTCTTATTTCTTATAGGATATAGAACACCACCTAATGCGGGTTTGCGGGTCAAAAGTCAAAGATCAAAGACAAAATTCATTTATTTCAAATAGGCTTAGTTTACAAGCTCTTTCGAAACGTCAGGTAATAATTTTAAACTTAAGATAATGGTGATAATAATTATTCGAAAACTTAAATTTAAAGTTACGAGTGTTCTAGGGGTTAGTATGATAATGTTGAATAACTATTCAACGATCAGATGTTATTGATAACGACCGGGACCAGGGGCTTTAAGTGCTCTCCGAAGAACGGTAATATGACAAACTTCCTATAGGTAATAACTTTGGTCTAACCTTGGATTGATTTGGCGACAGGCAAACTATGATGGTAGGGGTGGATTTACCAGCAGGATAAGTAAGCTGGAGCCTAAGTCAGCAGGTTTTAGAAGAGAGGCAAATTTGGCTTAAACAGTCTCACAGAACAAAAGAAAATTTTACTTTAGATAATTTTAATATTTCAATCCTATTGTACGTATCTATGTAGGTACTGTAAAGTTGTAATGTATTTATAACTGTAAGGGAAAGTTCCAATTTTGTAGACAGAAAACAATTAATTATATTGAATGCGAACTAAAAAAAAGCACATTGGCTGCATAGGCGAATGCCCACCAGCCCATACAATGTCGGTCTCGGGAACCCAGGTATTATCATCCCCCTACAAAAGTATACGGAGATGATAATATGATGTATAACTAAGAATTTCGTTAAATAATTGGCTTATTAAAAGCATGTTTCTTGAATAAAATTAACAAAGTAATGATTAAATTATTAAATTAGAAGTAAATTGTCGGGTTGTTAGGGTAGGTGTTAGGGTAGGCCTGGGCCGGGGATGGGCATTCCCCTTTGTAAATTCGCCACTGTATGATGGTAGTAATTTGGTAATTGACTTTTGGTCTTGCCTTGCCCAGGTGGTTGTGGCATCAGGCACTACAATAGTGCTGAGGCATTGAGGTGACAATTTTAAAATAAATGGTTATTCTTTCTTTCTTTCTTTCCCTAGACGAGCTAGGTACGTCTCAAGTTAAATCTATTATTTCTTATTTGTTATGATAACTGAGCTTCAGGTAAAAACTAGAGACACTCGCACCTATATCAAATATATCAGTCAATTTTAAAACAAAATTAATCCCTTCAAAATAAAGACGACAGCAAAATATTCTTTATCCGGAACAGTTTAACGCTCGTATCGACTACCAACTCATTGTCACACAAAGGCCCTAAGTGACAAACAAACACACATAACCCACCTCCTCAACCCGCGGCCGACTCATGACACATGACACGGGTCTTAGTTATGACTAATAAATATAATACTTGCCCAAGAATGGGTCAAGCTTGTATTAGTAAGTAAGTATTGTTATCTGATATTCTAGAATATGTAGACCTCTATCAATAGATAGATAAATATTCTTTATTTGCACACCACAAAAACAAATACAAGTGAAATAAAAACATATTAAGAAGAGATCAGCATACAAGAGGCGACCTTATCGCTAAGTAGCGATTTCTTCCAGGCAACCTTCGGTTTAGGAAAACTTAAGGACATCAGCAGGTGGCGTAAAACAAATATAACCGTAGTATTAGTAACACACATACATACAAATAATTTACATCCTAATACATAAACAATATTACACAAATACCTACAGTAATGAATAAAATACATATCAAAATATACTAATAAATACATTATAAATTCATATTGAAGAGAAACAATAGATACTGATCGTCCTTACTGCACCAGATAGTGAGTCTTTACGGCATTTTTATAAATGTCCAGTGACTTTGATTGCCAATCAAATATCAATGTAGAACCTTAATAAAAAAAACCTAGCTTCAGTAGGTATACTACCTATTGATCCCTTTTCAAGAGGTTCATCGATTATTATTCATTCCAAGAAGTCCCATCAGTCATCACTAATTAAAAAAAAATCCTTTACTCCTGCATTTAAAAAAAGAACAAACAACTTTTTATAACTCCATCAATAGAAATCGATATTAAAAGTTAAAACACTGAAGCGGCGAAAACAACCGAATCATCGCCGCGTGATATGTTTTTAGAAAAACGAAATAGATCCCAGCGTGGCGTAATTACGCCCTTAATAATTACAATGGGCCGAATGGAATCAATCGGCCGTCATTTACTGACGTTTCAATCAACATAGCATTGTTTGTATTATATGTTTAATATCCCTAGATTGTGTTACCGATATACGGGTTTTTGTCTGCGGCGCGATGACCGGCGGTTTCGGCCGATACGTCTTCATGTCTCGTATTGAGACGTCTTATAATTTGTTATTGAGTATCGCTGGACGGACGGCGGAATTGAAAAACATGTTTTAAAGGAGGTTACCCGTTGATATTGTTATGTCCAAGATTTACCTTTTTACAGGGTTTTATTATTATTTGTAGTAGTGTACGTCATTATTTAATAATTATTTTGTTTTAAGCTTTACATTGAACCTGATTATAGTATGCGCATTATCATCTGAGTCGTCCGGTCATAAAAGTCAAAAAAGATAGGAATGTGCAGCGCGCCTACCTGCGCACCCTAATTATCGATAAACGGCTACCTGCGCACGTGCTAATGATGAGTCAATAATGATTTGGACGATTCTGATTGGTCGGTTTCTAATGTAATTGCATTGCGTATTTTTTTTGCTATAAATGTGTTTACTGCAATTAAATAAATACATTCATGTGTTACTCGTTGCGCACTATGGATACTAATATATAATAAATTTGGCAGAAGACGAAGATTCTGATGATGAAGACTCAGATGAAGATTAATTTTATTTAGTTAATAATTATATAATATGAAATATGTATTATATTAAATCAAATATTGTTAATTTTTTTAATTTTGTGAACAAGATACGATAATAAACTTTACTTATCGATAATATGTCTTTCATTGTTACACCCTTCACTAGACGGCTCCATAAGACCCATAAGTGCAAGCGAGATAGATATAGAGAAATGATTTATGGCCCTAAGACTCAGTTGTTAATGCTATTAGTATAGTCACCTACATTAACCATAGATACTTGCAACTTAAAGACACTTTATCGATAAACTATAGCAATCATAAGAATATTGTTAGTCTGGATCACATCTTCGAAGCTAAATTAGAAACATATTTTTCGTATAAAATTGCTCATAATTTTATCATCATCAGATCAATGTTATACTGACATTACCCATTACACACATAAGAAATAATTTAAGCTTCTGTTATTCTCTACTAAGTATATTAATGGCTGTTACACTACGTCATCGTTTACCACAACTGCCATGACGCTGATTGTAAGTAAACGCTTTCATATACCTATTATAAAGTAAAAAAACTTCAAACAATTAATACTTTCCACAGTGTCTAAAGTCTCACGGATCAGCTGACTTTTTAATAGTTGTGTTATTCACAACAAAATAAATATTTTCTAGTACAATTAGGAATAATAATACATCTTCACTTAATATAATATTCTTCATATGTACCTATGTTTTAAGTCTTTTACCTATTGTCCAACATTCTGTATAAACTGCAGACTATCTTTGGTTATGTATATCAGTGTTATATTTTATTTCTTTACTTTAAGATAGCCTCGGTTTAATTCGAAAAGTCAATTTTATCTTCGACGTCTATCTGAGGATATAATTTTATATTTTAGAATAATGTTTATTTATCTAAATTAATATATTCGCTAAACTTTGACGTAATATTAGCAATGATATGACATGATGGTAATTAATCAAAAAAATACAAGTTTCAGTAATCACAGGGATGTAAGCATAATGTATATAATTACAACAAAAATAACATAACTCAGGCGTCTGTTTGTCTGTTCGCGATAAATTCAAAACTACGTACTGAACAGATTTTATGATAGATATAATGATTTATGACGAAGAACACAGGTAATTTGTCAATGTTTTTTTTTAATTGGTTGAAATACGATGATGATGACAATTTATCGAATTGATAGTGAAGGAAAAAGTCAAGAGGCATTGGAGCTTTCGTCGTAAACACAGTGTAATCCCTATTTTAAAGATGTACGAAATAGTAGGTACGCGATGGCTTGACATATCTATATTTTTAAGGATAGCTTACTAGACTACTATGTTCTATCTAAAAACAGCCACGTGCGATGAAAGCTTACACCGATATCTCACAGCCAATGTCGCAAACAACCGTTAGTTGTAGAAAAAATAAAAACTTAGTTCATAAAACTTCATGGTATTCTGTTCATTCTGATTCATCTTCAAGAACTTTTAATTAACACGTCACAGAATGCCGTAAGAAAATCACCAACTGAAAAAGGTATAATCGGTAGGTAGGTACTTATATCAAAGTCAATATTAATTGACGTAGATCAAGTGGTTATAACCTATATAGATTGATTGATCCAGGAAACAGAAAAAGAAAACAAAACACTGCCGCATAATCTAAACCATAGACATTTAATCTCTGACAAACAAGTAAGCCGCGCCGGTGCCGATTCTGTCCAAACAGTTATTACTACAAATGGTTATACAGCTTTTTCAAACCATCCGTGTAGCAGCTAGGAAAACTTATAAATTACAGCGATTATATCAACTATTGCACATAAATAATGCCACTTACTTACTCCTTATTCGCGGCGTGATAGATAAATCGCTGATGCTTATGGTAATCGGGTAAAAACTGGTAGAATAGGTCATTTTGAAATTGAATTCTCCTTAAAAACTGGCAACAAATTTATTACCTGCCACCTTTAAGTAGTAATGGTGTAAAAACTTTGATGCAATTATTATTTTTCCGGTGGAAGAATTGAGAAATTGTCGACGTGTATGGTCAAAATGGTCGATATTTTATATGGAGGTACAACAAAAAGCTAGTTAAGAATAAAGATGCATGGAAACAATTGGCGGTACTTTCATCTGCGCACGAGATCAAATAATTTATCCATTTACCATGTTAGTTAATGCTAAGTTATCGCCCTTGTTAGTAAAATTTACTTTCCTGAGCTGTTTCACTATTTTTATCGCATTAGTACAATACTTATGCATTACACTATTTTTAACTCGTATTTTTATTTTATTTTTATTTGTCAGCATAATATATTTAGGTACGTTTGAATGTGCAAAAGTTCAAGTTCAGCTTTTTACTCATTGAAAGCTTTAAATTGTCAGTTACATCAATAAACATCTAATCATGTTAATGTCAAAACTTTCTTTAATAAAGATGTTAAAACTTTTAGCGCCTACCCAACCCAAAATACCCCGCAACTATCTACTTTGAAAGTTATTTTTTGTATTTTGTTTATATTTTACTAGCGGACGCCCGCAACTTCGTCCACGTGGAATTCAGTTTTTCACACGTCCCGAAAGAACCATAGATTTTTTCGGGATGAAAAGTAGCCTATGTGTTAATCGAAAGTTAAATTTATTTCAATGCCAAATTTCAGCTAAATCGCTACAATAGCCGCAGCGTAAAAATATACTTACACACACACAAACTTTGGGCTTCCCTTAATATACCCTATTGAAATCGCCTTATATTTGAAGCGTATAATCTTAAAAGAACTAATCAAAAAAAAGAAGAATAAGAAAAAGATGCTGAAATAGAGTGAAAAATAAATCGCTTCAAAATTTTACAAGACGGTACAGATCGCAAGCCATATTTATCTGAACAAGAAAAATACAAGATGTATCTGTCAAAGGTACAACTATCAATCAATATAAAGTTACGTCTTCATCACCAGCCGAGGTATGATCTGGAATAGTTGAAACAATCGCAGAGATAACATCTCGGGCGAGCCGACGGCTCAGCTTGACCTCGGCAGATTGATTTGGGTCTTCGGTTTGGGTTGCCTAATACACTTTAATCGGAACTCGATGGACGTCTTATTTGGGTCCGTGTGACTTGATATCACGATTTGGGATGTGGGTTTTTTTATTGATATTGAATCATGTTTGCTTTGTCAGAGATAATGTGACGAGGTATTAATTGAAATTATCGTTTTGCTAGGATTTCTTGAACGTGGGGATTTGTTTTTGACAAAGTCTAGATTGATTACTGGTCCTTCGAAATACTTTGGTTTTGGAGTGAAAAGTGTGTATTAGAGTTTGGCACTTGATTTTTTTAGTTTTTCGCGTACTGTACTTATGAAATTCCGCTTTAACAATTCCGTCATACAATATTTAACCGTTAACGCAAAGGACGCTCTTAAAATTAATATTGTTTCCTGTGTTTAGCACATTTTTCATTGATTGATCAATTGATTGGTTGCGCTTTTATTGATCTAAAAATGGCATCTATAAGCGATGTTATATCACTGAAGTAGCGTGCACTTCACAGATGCAAAAATCTTCAGCCTACTCTAAGGATTCAATACAAACCTATAATTAACCACAGAATACATATTTTGACAAGGAATTTCCAATTTTTACTTATAGTGCATACCTACCCTAGTTAAAAACCTTATGCACGCCACTGCTAAAAAAAGTTACATCTTGAAAATATCTTAAAGGCAATACCTACAATTCCTGTTGATAGGACCTACGAAAAGAGAGTGTTCCTATTTCTAATAGCAGTTTAACTTTAGCTGCCTTAAATGTTAATACTATTGTCCTTTGACCTAAGACATGGATTACACTATTCTTATTTTAACTAAATTATATCAGTAAATACTAATTTGTCAAATCAATTCAATCAAAATTAATTGACCATCAAAATTCTAGATTACCTTTTTCGCGAATTTTCTCATTTCTCAGACACATCAAATCTGCTGCAACGATACCAGATATCGGGCGATCAGTATTTATACTGGACGTCGACGGTGTCAGTTTATCGGTGTCAGACACTGACAGACACGTCGATCGAGAAGGTTTGATAATCACTTAATGTGCCCTCGACTGTTTAGAGAAGTATGCCCAGTGCATTTTACAGTGTACCCATATAAAGGGAATCGAGTTGTAGACAAATTGTTCAACATTCCAAATGTAATACTCGTATGTTTTCAAATAAACATGGTTATTATGGTTAAAGCGTTGTTATTCTGCATTTTTCCCTCAAGTGAGTTAGAATCTTGTCCACTTCTTTTTTTCCTATGCCTTCCTTGTACCGCAGTATACGTGCATTACTTCAAGAAGGATCACTATCACGCTTCGCTATTAGCTTTCTGGCAATCCCATTCGTCTCTCACGCGTTGTGCCATAATATTGTGTAGCATTTTCACGCCCTTAGCCCTTGCTTCCTTGCTATATTGCACTAGGTTTGCTTTCTCTAGAGAGAAGAAGAGTAGAGTCTTGTCCACTGCAATGACGTATTTATTTATATTCATCCTGAAAAATTATGTTAATCGTTTCATATTCCTTCCATTCCATGATCTGTAACAATTGCTTCTGACATTCCAGGGTATTAATGGGTTTCCACTACAGTTTGTTTCATGTGCGGACGGTGCGGGTGATAGTTCGTTTCACTCTTTGCAAGTTTGCTTTGAAAGTTTGCTGTGATTCACGATAATAGTACGTATTATGAACGTCATACAGGAGACTGTCACCGTACCCATGCTTTCTGAAAAACACATAATATCTGAGAGTGTAAGTTTCTAAAAATTCTCAAACCTCACAATTCTGCTTCGCTCTTCAAGTTTCAAGTTTCAATGCCTTTATTATTCCTTACATTACTAAAATTTAACAATGTTTACAGTTAAGAAGAAGAGAAGAGTTTACGTTAATGTATCTGTTTTAAAAAAAAAATCTGCTTCGCTCTACATTGATAAATTGTCCAGCTGAAAGGCAAATAACCGATAGGCAGTCAGAATAAGATAGGAGTGAACTTTGTATGATTGCTATATTAATAACTAAAAATGAAATTTTACCATTCCAGGCAATTAATTAACAGAAGTGTCAGGAAACGTCGAGAGCTCTCAACACTAGTGGCGCAAGTGCCAATCGTTGACCGGAGGACAGATGACAGGATCATTTGACCGACACTAATCAAGTATTAATTAGATTAAGTCTTGGAAACTTGACTGTTTTTCCCAACGACATTTAATGGTTTTTCCTCACATTTGATGGAAGAAACAGATAACAGAATGTAGAAACGTGACAGCCCATTGGACATGACCTCTGCCTTAGAGGAGAGCGTAGCTTCGAATCCGGGCTGGGGTATGCACCTCCAACTTTTCAGTTATGTGTAAAATCACGTGTCTCAAACTGTGAAGGAAAACCATCGTGATGAAACCTGCATACCAGGGGATTTAGCGTTCCGGTACGATGCCTAGTAGAAACCGGAAGGGGTGTGAATTTTCATCCTATTCCTAAAAGTTAAGCCCGATTTGATCTTAGATTGCGTCATCACTTAAAGTCAGGTGAGATTCTTAGATCATGATTCTTAGATGCTTAGTCAAGGGCGAACTTGTAAAGAATAAAAAAGGTGACATCACGAGTCCAGCTAAATCTGTAGAATGACTCATTACCGAAACCATTTAATCCAAAAACTACAATTTTCGAATTCGAATGAAAAGATGTCCTAACTGCCATCTCACCTGATGTTAAGTGACATCACCGATCCAGCAGAATCTGTAGAATGCGGGACCTTCCACTTATCGTGCTAATGGTGAGAATGGAGCGCTCTCACGGAATGTCCCGCCACGTAATGAGCGCCAGCGCCGGCGCCGGGCAAACCGCACCGTCATCGTCGGCACCCGGCGCCCGGCGCCTCGCCCCAGTTAACTGATCGGTTGGACAAACAACCTGTTGGTACAGTGGTTCACTCATTGTGATTCGGGTTCATCAGACTGTAGAGCTGTGTGCAACTTTCAAGATTCATTACATTATAGCAGTGGTTCCCGCCCCTGTAGGAATATTGAGATAAAATATAGCCTATTGCACCCGGGGATAGTGCAGCTCATAGTGAAAGAATTTTTCAAATCGGAATCGAAATCAGTAGTTCCAGAGCCTATCCAAAACATACAAACAAACAATCAAATCTTTTCTGAATATATACGAGCACAGAAGGGGAGTGTTGATCGATCGTCCAATCAAATCAAATCAAATCAAAAATGATTTATTTTAAGTAGGCCCAGTTTACAAGCACTTTTGACACGTCAGTTGACTATTTGTAGTACTGCCTTCCGAACCGGTGGTAGATTCTACCACCGGTTCTGCTAAGAAGATACCGGCAAGAAACTCAACAGTTGCTCTTTTGAAAAAGTCATCCAGTATTATAATTTACAATTGATAACAATTACTGTTTAGTGTTTACATTTCTTATAGTTTTACTTCCTGTGTGAAGGTGGAAGCTGATCCAGCGGAATCCAAGCATCTTTATCGTCAAGGAATTCCTTAACCCTATATCCAGTAGTCACAAGTCCTGGACTTTGCTTGGTGTTTTACTCTCTACCATGTGATAGACCCGGCACCTGCACGGTGAATCCATGGAATGGTAACATATTCGTCTCTCTGAGTATAGTTAAATACATTATCATTCATCATCATTATAGTCACGGATCCGAAGGTTATGGCTGGCAACACGCACTGTTCGAAGATTTTCGTCTTCAAGCAGTGAGGAATTTTGGACGTGAAGATGTCGCGGAGTTTCCCGAACGCTGCCCAACCGAGCTGGATTCGAAGGTTCACCTCATACTCGAAATTGGACCTACATAACTTAAATACATATTTACAAAATAAACAATTTTACGTAACTTATAACACAGTCACTTTCAGAGTTAGTTAGTTAGTTGTACGCTTAGACCTTTTAATCTATGTATTTTAAGGTTTCAACTATAGATAGCCTAGGTAATGTGTACCAGCAGCTAGTCTAGATAGACTATATCTGAGACAGTGTTCAACTTACCAACCTTGTCCAAGTAATCTACTGCAACAAACCACCAAACTGCCCAAACCTTTACATATCTAAAAAAAAAACAAAATCTGCCTTTGTATGCGTAACCCAAGTATAAATATTGTGACAAAATTTACATTAGAGAGTGACGTAGGTACTTACACATAATGAAGTCGCTTAAGCCGCAGTTAATCTAAAACCTCGCAAATCTCTGCTAATCCCGCCTTGCTACAACCGTCTGGTGAATTCACACGCGTGTCTAACTTCTAATTTTATATACCTTCCTCCTTGATGGTTCACGTAATATAATTTGTGTGATTAATGCCTTTTAAGGCTTTTAATAAGGGAGGTTTCCGAATACAAAGATAGTTTATTTCTAGGCAAACTGCTTTTTATTTAATTATTATTCTACAAAACACATTTCAATTAGATAAGCCTAACAATAGTGCAAACCACAGTTGGTTTTACTACATAATACAATATTATGTAATAATAAATATTGTATTATTACATAATACAATATTTAAGAACAAAAGTAATTAACTAACTAACTAACTGTGCACTTTGCCTGCCATATTTACAATATTTTCCTAAAACGAAACTGGATACCTACCTATGCCTACTTTTAACACATTCTTGGCAACTAATTTAAAGGAAAATAATGGTCACATGTACATTTTTTTCTGTAGAAAAAAAACGAAACCATTTTTAAGTAAAGTAGCAACCCATCAAAAGAACATCTGACAATTTCACACAAGTTTTTTCACCACGCGTCGGACAAAACACAAAAACAGAAGGGAGACTCATTACGTACTCTAATACGAACACAGATACTATCAAAAACACAGACGGAATGTGACATTGACAACTGAGTTACACGTGGGATATTCTCATGTTGTCCTAACCACGCGTTAGCTTTAACGTGAATTTAGCATTCTATATTGTAGTAGTCTGTAGTCCTAACTAAGCAACTTCATCTTTGTCGCTACACTCTTGACTCGTGTTCTTCATTTAGGTGTGGTGACAAGCCTCACTTTTGCTTTTTTCCTCGAGGAGGAAAAGAACCCTGCGGACTCCTGCCTGTCGACATGTCCGATTTACCTCCTCTGTACTCTAAAGTTGCCTCACCGTCTCTTAATTTTCTCTCTGCCTCTTCTCATTTTTTCTCTAATCTCTCGTCTCCTCATTGTTATCATTTTGTGGTTCGATTTCTAGCTCCGGAGGGGCGCCAAGGAACTTTCGAATTAGTTCCTTCTTCACATTGTACGTAGTTAATGTCTTTCGATTTGTACTAAGCGTTTCGGTTCTTCGTTCCTGAACCGCACTGCGAAGTTATGAAATGCCCTTCTAGCTTCCGATTTCTCTATCACCTACAACATGGGTATCTTCAAGTAAAGAGAAACTTTTAGGTAAGTGCGTTTCACCATAGGCTGCGTTATCAATTACTATCAGTATATTATAATTTCAGAGTGGTTCAGGCATGATTGCAGTTAAGCACTCACCTTAATAATGTTAAAAAAAACTCTGATTTTATAAAAAAAAAAAATATTTTTCTGTATAGTCTGTTATTACAAAATGACATTGAATTAAAGCCAAAGGCCACCTTGCGGCTCATTAACACAAATGGATTCGCGAGTCGCGCACCAACAATAAAAATCGCATTTACAAACAAAAAACACGTTGATTGATGACACGATGGCAGTTCACAACTGCCTACTGCCACTGACGCAGTGCTTACTGCCAACTGCCACTGCCACTGCCTATTGGAAGACGACGCCTGGGGCAGTATATTACGATTGCATTTCTAATAGTTTTTATTGATATTAGTCATCATCATAATGATTTTATAGCTAAACGGTGGGCACGCTATACGTGTCACTTGATTATAAGTGATTTCTGTCCCCCATAGATAATTTGCAACACCGTCATTGCTAATGCGTCCCATCCAGTGATGTGCACTAAGTGTTTAACTAGAGTATACACTTTAGTTTGTACATCCAAGCCTCAATAGCTCAACGGTAAGAGCGGTCGGATTTATCACCGAGGGGTGATGGTTCGATTCCCGACCCGTTGGTCTATTGTCATACCCACTCCTAGCACAGTCTTCCCCGTCTAGTTAGAGGTGAATGGGAATATTGGTCATATTAAAAAATAAATGGCAAATATTAAAAAAAAATCAGCCGATGGACGTCCTCTACAGGACATAGGCCTTTTGTAGGGACTTCCTAATATACGATCCTGAGCCGCCTGCATCCAGCGAATGCCTGCGACTCGCTGGATATCGTTAGTCGACCAACACTGCGCTTTCTAGTATGGGGTGCAAAAACTTTAATTTATTGACATTTTTTGTCACCCAAGAACGTATCCCCTTTAAAATACCATTCCATATTAGTTTCAGTATTTACAAAAAGTATCCCCTGCGAATTAAGAGCTTTTACTGTATTTATAAGATACTAGCGGACGGCCGTGACTTCGTCCGCCCTAAGACCTCCTTAATCCGGACCTACAGCAAAATCCTTTCATAGCGGATCTCTACTATTTTACCTACTTACACCCTTGCCAAATTTCATCTTTGTACGTATATGTCACGCGGTTTTCGAGTTTTCCTGATGAATGACCGTTTGCATTTATATGAGCTAACTACTTAGGTGCTCTTTCAAAAAAAATAACAAAATCAATATACATTGTGACCTATTGTTATTCAACCTACTTAAGAAGAGTCTCCCTGATGACACAACCGTTGTGACGAAGTGCTGAGGTGTAAAAGTTTTTCACTTATCAAGTTTGCGGGCAGAAACAATAACAGGGGCCGGTCCCAGGGGCCCAGGGGGTCGAGGGGCCCGTCGGTGTATTGATTCGATTTACATCCTGCGAGATATGGCTATCAACTTCTTAATGCTTTCTTTATAATAATAGGTTTCCTATGATCGATTCCCTTTTTTTTTTATTCTTTTACAAGTTAGCCCTTGACTACAATCTCACCTGATGGTAAGTGATGATGCAGTCAAAGATGAAAGCGGGCTAACTTGTTAGGAGGAGGATGTAGAAAATCCACACCCCTTTCGGTTTCTACACGGCATCGTACCGGAATGCTAAATCGCTTGGCGGTACGTCTTTGTCGGTAGGGTGGTAACTAGCCACGGCCGAAGCCTCCCATCAGCCAGACCTGGACAAATTAAGAAAATCTCAATCTGCCCAGCCGGGGATCGAACCCAGGACCTCCGTTTTGTAAATCCACCGCGCATACCACTGCGCCACGGAGGCCGTCAAAAGGCCCAGGGCCGTCGTTCCCTGGACCGTTTGAGGTTTTCTTAATTGATCCAGGTCTCGCTAGTGCGGGAGGCTTCGGCATGGACAGTTACCCCTACCGGCAAAGACGTACCACCAAGCGATTTAGCGGTCCGGTACGATGTCGTGAAGAAAACGAAAGGGGTGTGGATTTTCGTCCTCCTTCTTACAAGTTAGCCCGCTTCCATCTAAGACTGCATCGTCACTTAACATCAGATGAGATCGCAGGACAAGTGCGAGTAGAACTCGCGTCACGAGGGTTCTAGAAGTTGTTAATCTATCATGCTTTTGACATAGGGTAGGCACAGATCGAGTGCAACGAGTGGGCACTCTAGATATGCTAGCGACGCTATTTATCTACATATCTATTTAATAATAATATCATAATTTGTTTGAATAAAGCTTGTTGATATAAATAAATATATTATATAATACCTCTACAATCTCGCGCGAGCGGCGAGACGAACCGCGAGGCGAAGTGCAGGGCCAGTGTGTAAACAGTGTGCCTAGTGGGAGTTTTCAATATTTTCATACTGTCACTATCGCGTTGACGTAAACGCGAATTTATATGGAATTGAAACAGTTGTGCACTAGTGACACAAGATGGCGCTGTTTCAATTCCTTAGAAATTCACGTTTACGTTAACGCGATAGTAACAGTATCAAACTGCCACTAGGGCCTCTGTGCGCTCGTAGTTCGCCTCGCTACTCGATGAGTCATTTTCGCGAGATGCGAGGCGAGGTACGAGACGATGAATGAGGCGCGAGTGTAACTGAGCTATAAGGATTACATTGGATGTAATGATTTTAAACTTATTTCGTGGTTGTTCATTATGAATGTTATATAAACGGGTACATACCACGATAAAACGACGAGAAAAATTCAATCGGGAAGATGGTTTCAAACTAGCCAGCGAGTGGAACCCGGTCGTAGAATTGTGCAAACCAAGAGGGCGCCGCGATACGCATAATAACAAAAGCGATATCATGAGTGTGGTTTGCCTAAACAGCCAAAAACGCGAGGTTGTTGAAAAAAGAAAAAGAACGAGAAAGAGGGTAGATCGATTCTGCCCCTAACAGCTGACTTCACTTCTCATCTCGCAACTTCAGTTCCGTCATGACCACGATCCATGCAACTGGGTCGAAATATCGACATTAAAAATCTCGTCGTTTTATCGTGGTATGTACCCGTTTATATAACATTTACATTGGATGTAGTTTAAAGTAGATGTCCGCTAAGTACTTACTTAGTCAATCAAATGGCCGGTATTTAGGCTGTTAACCAAATTGCCAGTTCGTGTACTTCTGAAGGTCTATACAATCTTACCTTGTGTACCAAACCGTCACCTTGAATGTACAGGCCATCATGGTTACCTCATTATCGCAGTCATTTCGGATATTTGTTATGCTAGCCACTCACCATTCAAAAAGTCCATAATATCAGCCACTGACGATCAAATAAGTCACATGCTGTGTTAAACACGATCAGTTATCGGATGTCCTTCAGTTTGCGTTGCAATTGGATGGTAAGTGACTAGCATTTATGACGTTGAATTTTACAATTACTTTATTAATCCTGTTTTTCTAAAGGTATCTATTCATCTACATAAGTCTAGTGCTTACTCAGATTACAAAACTTGTGTTCACTACTAAACACACACACTAGTAATAATTAAAGGTGCCTAACTGTAACACTGTAAATATCTAATCAAAACTCAATATTCTTAACTCAAAACACAGATCTAGAGAACTAGATTATCGCCAAAAAGGTAACCGGGTCGGAGCGGAGGCAGATAACAGTGTCACGGGAGGCTGGGTAGGATAGGAGGGATGGTAAGGGTAGAAGCACACTTTTATTGTGTAGCAAACACAAATATAATGTAACTAGTCGATGCCGATGTCGAGACCTGTGATAGCCCAGTGAATATGGCCTCTGCTTCCGGTATTCGGAGGGTTCGAATCCGCTCTGGGGCATGCACCTCCAACTTTCAGTTGTGTGCATTTTTAAGAAATTAAATATCACGTGTCTCAACAGTGATGGAAAAAAATCGTGAGGAAACCTGTGTGTGTGAAGTCTGCCAATCCGCATTGGACCAGCGTAGTGGACTGTTGGCCTAACACGTCTCATGAGAGGAGACACGAGCTCAGCAGTGAGCTGAATATGAGTTGATAATGAAGTCGATGCTCTAAGGTTTTACATATGTATGGAATACAATGAAGAAAGAGAGGATATGGAAAACGGTGAGAAAAAAGAAAAATAGTAAGAAGGCTTGAAGGTATTTCGGTTCCTTGCTGAACTTGGATTCTAGAGTTCTTTTAGTACGTGTGTAAATCGAACATAGCTTGGCGATAGGCTAAGCTCTACTTTATAATCATTTACGTCAATTTTATTTACAATATATATTTTTTTTAATTGAGAAAGAATACAATAGGAACTTAAGCTACTTACTACGTACTTGTAACTTATCATAACGTTACAAATCATGCCCACGTGAAATAGTGGCAAGAATACTGTATGCATTTCCGCGCTGGATAGCCAGGCTCATCCTTTGCGCAAAAAATAATGCAATTCACGTTCGATCATAGATCGTTAGATGGGCCCCGAAGCGTCACGGAACTGTCATTGGTTTCGCAAATACTTACGAATGAAAAGTAACAACTTTCTCATTATATTCGTGTTGCGTCTTGTATTTTTGCACTTACAAAATGATCACGAAGGCGTACCTAATTAAGTCACAGCATTGTATTTGTTGCATACTAAGTTAAGATGTGCGTGCACGTCTTTGAGTAATGACATAACATTGTGCGTTCTTTAATATGGAGCGGCCCATCTAACGATTTATATCGATGCAATTCACATTTTCATAAGTACAATTACCTAGTTACTTACTAAGTATTATGAAAATAACTTCCACTTAATATCAGGTGACCCATCCAATTGTTCGTTCAACTATACGTATAAAAACAGAGCCCTCGACAGTCGTGTAAAAACGACAGATCCCACGTACCTACATGCAAAAACTGAAGAATTAGAAATAGCTATTGATCGTAATCATGTTGAATACCTAATTGCTACGAAGGTACTTTACACATGGACTAGGTAAAGTGTGTACGGTTCTGGAGATAATAGGTCCAACAGAATATTTAATGAGTGGTAAATTTGATACTATAGATCAGTTATGTCCCTATAAAATCCGAAACCGACCGAAAAAGTGATCTGGTTATTAGGCTACAAAACTGAGCGCACGTATGCACAATTTTAACCTTAATTACATTATTTATATACAGTTTTTACACTTCCTGAACACACAAATCGACATTATAGATACTGACATAGAGATGTGGAAATTTCAGCTGTTGAGCGCCTCATTTTTCATGACCTGGTAACACATCTAACAGTATTTAACATCATTGGGTAACCCAGCATTCTGCATCCACGGCCGTGGTTTTGATTTCTACAAATAGAAAAAAAATATTTGGTGATGTACATGGATGTTTTCCATCCAATCCCTTCGGCCCTTGGCGGCTGAAACACTACAGCTGCTTGGCACTAGAAAATACCACGGTTTAGATACGTCGTGGTAGATATATCGGACAGGCTGTTTTACAAACTACTGCTAAAGGTACCTTTAAGTGACGATCAAAATCAAAAAATCTAATTTAAAGTATATACTTTTGAAACGTCATGGTTGGCTATTTGTAATGTTGACTATCCGCGACGTAGTGCACGGCATATGCTGAGCTATACACCTTTTCTTTTTAAGGGTTACAGGGTTACAGACAGACATGCTGTCATTGAGGGTACTGCATTACATTCGAATAAATTTATTTTTCATTACTCTTGCTCAAAAACACTGTCATATCACAGAAAACATATGCACGACATATTACCACTCCACTGCGGGGCTAATCAAGCATTTTAGCCTCTAGGGACTAAAGTTATTTTTTGTTTTTTTAATTTTTGTCTGTTATGAGTACTAGTAATAAATAAAACGAAAAAGGTTTAACTCGTAAATAGTTTTATAACGAAGGAGGTTTTTTTCGTAAATAGATCATCATAGGTGGGTACGTAATATTTGAGGCTCTTCTATTTAGCGTCCCTCGCCAAACGGCTCGTGCCCTAAAAATACCTCGTATATAGTAGGTCTTTTAGCCCCTTGTATAACAATCTACTATTTATTATGTTCCCAGTCAGTCTCCAGCAGAATGGTAACAGAATGATGGCGGGCGCGCGTCAATTTTTGTCCAATCTCGGGGATTTCCGGCGCCGGCGCTGCTTCCGCGCGGAAACGAACCTGCGACCCGCCGCGTTCACTGCGCGATTGGATTGTGCAGCAGGGACGCGCGACAATTTAATTAAATGAGTCATTTATTGTGATAAATTGACACATTATCGTAAGTACCCAAATAAAAACCTCGTAACACAGTGCAAGTTGAGAGATTTTGAGTATTTTTCACTATATTTGGTAGGTAGGTACGTGAATAGGGGAATAATATGTTGCAAACAATTTTTTTGTTGTACCCTGTTTCATCTACCTACCCACATCTTTTAATAGTGATTTAAGTAGTTAGTATGAAAGTAATATATATATTAGCAGAACAATGATTGCCGGTTTAGCTATGTAAAATCTGCCCTTATAGTCCAAACATACCATCACAATTATGTTTGATGTAACTTAATTGCTACTGTCTTTTTTATTTTAAATACTCGTGTCTTTGTAATTGTTGTACGCCAGAAATGGTCGAATACATAATTTTACTGTGTGTATTCTCAACAAATAAATGAATAAAATGAATGGTTAGCAGGCACTTCATAGATACAAAAATGCACTGCTTACCCTTGAGGTATTCCGAATCTGTATTGAAGAAGGAATTTTCTATTTTGTACAATTTGTATGTAAAGTGCATACCCTAGTTATAAGCCTTCTGCACGCAACTGCATATGCCACTACTGATTACGTGGTCCTGGGTTCGAATTCTGGGTCGGGTTTTTACAATATTGAGCTCTTCTTTCTTCAAAGAAACGCTGAGCTTTTTTAACGTACGTCAAAAAAGCGTTCATATGCAACAATTAATGCATTCCCAAGTATTTCACACGACAGCGTTTTTAAAACACGAGTTTTTTTCGAACAGTGTTGCATTTTCAATTTTGGCCGTTGGGAATAGACCTTATTTAGCTTTATACTATATTGAAACTCTTTTTAACGGTCCTTAAAATAACTCACGTGTGAATGAGGGCGTTGGAGTGGGTACATCAAACATTCAGCCGGTGGGATTGAACCACAAACTCTCGATGATGAGTCCGCTCACTTTGCCGTTGAGCTATTGAGGATACTTACTCATATTTTGAAATAACTGTTTTACTTTTTAAAGTTTTGAATAACAATACCATTAGGAGAACAGGTAGAATTTCCTGCAAATTGACTGTTATGGTCGTACTCCCCTGACATTTATTATAATTATAAAAATTATCGTTGCATCCATATATCCTGTCCAGGCCGGTATTAAGTCATAAGCAAGATGATAAAAACCTTATTAAATTCAATGAGCTGCAATGAGGTTTAGGGGTCTCGTCACACTTAGTCGCAAAATGCGCACTTTGGGAAACGGTTGACTTAAACATTAATTTTCAACTAATAGATTGAAATATGTATTTTGTTAATTAATAGACAGCGTGCTTGTTATAAAAATCCACATAATATATTCTCTGCCACTCGAGGGTTTATGGGTTACATTCTTAGTGGGAATTGTTAGATCTAACAGGCTTTCATTCAATAATTGTGTTATGCTCATTACAGCCGCTTCTGATGTCAAACCCCGTTTCTCCGATATATACAATAGCATAGCGCTGAATAATGTTATAATTAATCACAATTAGTAAAATAATTAAATAGCTTAATTGCGCATTTAAATTTTTTTTTTTATACCTATATAAAAAACAATATTCTATAAACTACATAGCGTCACCAATATATTATATAATTTTAAGCAAACTGAATGGCTAATGATCATAAAAGTAATATTTTAAGAAACTAACTTTATTTAGATCAAAGTTAATTATATTATACTAATTAAATACCATAAACTCTCGTTTATGGAATTCAGTAATCTATTACCTTACCATACAAACCTTTTTTGTGCATTAGTAACGCTTCTCATGCTGTAAATATTTGACGAGTGATTAGCATGTTTATTTTCACACTATTATAGCTGTAAAAATCGCTATTTTAACAAAAACGAACAAATCTAAAAGCATCAATGCGATCCAACATAAGATATCGCAAAGATTACAATCAAACATAAATATTGAGAACCAGCGTTGCTGCGTGTGAAGAGACCCATTGTCGACCTTTCCCGTGAATAATTCCGCGATTATGAAGCACAAGTAGGTGGACAAAAAGCCCTCCATTACACTACTCGCAGTGCACTACACAACACTAGCGGCACTACATTGTTCTGTATAATTCTGTGCTGTTTTTGTTGCAGCTCTTCGCGGTTGGGGACACATGGCCGGGTACATTTGAAGGCTGCGGACCTCCGTACCACGTACCAGACAATTGTACCATTGTACCTACGGACCACCGTACCACTATACCAGATCTCATCAGTGTTGAATCAGATGAATCTTTTCAGAATATTCAATTACCTACTGCCTAGCTTAATTTGTGGATCATCATTAACAACCCATGTTCGGTTCACAGTTGAGCAAGAGTCTCCTCTCAAAATGAGAGGGGTTAGGCTAATAGTCCACCACAGGCCCAATGCAGATTGGCAGACTAAACACACATGCATGTATGCAGGTTTCCTCACGATGTTTTTCCTTCACCGTTTGAGACACCTGATATTTAATTTCTTAAAGTGCACTTAACTTAAAAGTTAAAAGGTGCATGGCCCGGACCGGATTCGAACTTACGCCCTCCGAATCGAAGGCAGAGGTTATATCCACTGGGCTATCACGTCTCATTGGATACCTTGAAGAAAATGGAGAGGTTGAAGATCATGAATATTGGGATCATGTATCTTTATGTTAAGAGCCTGTCGTAGCCAGAACTTCGTAGCTTTATAAAAATTGAAAGTGTATTTTCGAAGCTGAAGTGGCAATGGGCAGGCCACATAGTTCGATGGACGATGGGGTCCCAAGGTGCTGGAATGGCGACCCCGCACCGGAAAGGACAGTGTTGGTTGACCTCCCACTAGGTGGACCGAGGACATCAAGCGGATTGCAGGAAACCGCTGGATGCTAGCGGCTCGAGATCGTTATGCTTAGAGGTCCATGCAAGAGGCCAATGTCCAGCAGTGACCTCAATCGGCTGATAATGATGATGATATCAGCTATCATCCTGTAGAGTATGTCGTACCATTTACGGGACACCATGTATAAAGTTAAGACCGTGTACATTAGTAGTAGTATGTATGATCCAGACCCTCAAGCATCCAAGTATAAAGAGATTTTTTTAAATATATTTTCAACGGTGTATGATGTAAAATCTTGTCGACATAGTCGACAAACAGCTTTCTGGCAACCCTTCGCTAATAGATTTCTCTAAAAATATAATTTTAAAATATTTAACGGTGTTTCTGGAATGTGTTTTGTATTTGGAAAATTTAAATCACAAGCTCTAAAGCAAGACAAATGTTATTTTTTCGATAATTATCTTCGTTATCAATTTTTTTTAACGTATACAGACTAGGTACAATCCAGCGGGTACAGACAGGTACATAATACAAATGATAATAAAATTACAAGTACACTACGTCGTAGCGACGTACATCTGAGTTTAGTAAAATGGCAGTAAATAATCCACCATGCGAGTTATCGCAACGTTAATTAGTTAAGTTAATTTGTTCTTTTTACTGTTTTTCAGTTGCAAAGCTTAATTGTAACAATAAAGCTACAGCTACTGCTACTATCTTTGTGTATTAATTAATTTATTTATGTAACTAGTTGTTAATTATATAATTACGATTTCTTCAGAGCAGTTGGGAGACTACAATCTCACCTGTTGGTAAGTGATGATGCAATCTAAGATGGAAGCGGACTAACTTGTTAAGGGTAGGATGAAAATCCACGACCCTTTCGGCTTATACGACATCGTACCGGAACGCTAAATCGCTTGGCGGTACGTCTTTGCAGGTATTATGATAACTAGCCACAGCCAAAGTCTCCCACCAGCCAGACCTGCTAGCCTATTCACTATTTTGGTCTTTATTAGCAACCTATAAATTAACATGAAATTAATTGAGAAATGTCATCTACCTACTGTATGATATCCACCAGTAGGCACCGAATGACATTTGTTACGTAGAATCTCAATTACGAAAATGAGAACTAGTACGAGTAGACATCAAAAACAGCCTGCAGGAGCAATTTAGAAAACTTCAATCTGCCCAGCCGGGGATCGAACTCGAACCCCGCAATCAACTGCGCCACGGAGGCCGTCAAAGCTGTAGCCAGGAAGCTACTCGCATATATTGGTAGTAGCAGCAGAGATTCCGATGTTGTAGCATCTAAATCAGACATGCTTTACAGTCGCCATGTGATATTTTAAGAAACCGATCAAGAATATGAATTCAATAGGAAATTACCCGACGATTTCACGAAGTGGGCAATAAATTATTCCTCAAACATTCCCAAACGAAAAAAGCGTGCGAATTGGAAACTGAATCTATCACCTTTAGATTCCAATACGAAGTTCCTCGGGGGCCAACGAGGCGTGAAATTTAATGTAATTTGAACCGGTCCTAACAAGTTTTTAATGGTTTTAACTACATTTTGTAATTAGCTGCATTATACCCTTAGCCCTCATTCGCACAAGAGTTTTTTCGTCGTCGTCGTTATCAACCCATATACGGCTCACTGCTGAGCTCGAGGCACCTCTCAGAATGAGAGGGGTAAGGCCAATAGTCCACCACGCAGGCCCAATGCGGATTGGTAGACGTCACACACACAGAGAATTAAGAAATTCTCTGGCGTGCAGGTTTCCTCACGATGTTTTCCTTCACCGTTTGAGACACGTGATATTTAATTTCTTAAGATGCACACAACTTAAAAGTTGGTGGTTCATGCCCCGGACCGGATTCGAACCCACATTCTCTGGAATTGGAGGCACAGGTCATATCCACTGGGCTATCACGTCTCTCCTGGGCTATCACGTTTCTCACGTCGTCTTAACAAAAAACTAGCGTTAAAAAAACTCTCGTGCGAATGAGGACTTACTAGTGTGCGGAGCCGCGGAGGACGCGACTTAAAATGCACATAAATTTCCCTTCAGTCATGTTTATTGCGTAATTTAAATATATAATAAACAACGCAAAAAAATACATTATATTATAATATGTAATTGCCTAATTTATAGTAATTACTTAATTTTAATTTATAGCAGATGCCTCATAGCGTATATACCTAACTTTAACAAAAAATAATTATATGGGTATTTATAGTAGGTTTGCTAAACTACCTAACTATAAATAAGATAACCTTTACTAGGGCATGAAAACCAGCCAAGTGCATGTAGGGTTCCGTAGATTTAATAATTAATCATAAACATTCTCAGTTTACATTTGTAGGAAAGAAATCCCAAAAAAGTATTTTTTTTTATTTTCTTTTTGCCGCCTTAAAGACGTTATTCATAGCCTTGTGGACTACGGAACGCTAAAACGACAGTCCTACATAATGAGTGAATAAGAACGATATATATTATAGAACTAGAACTTGTAGTCCATGACTTCATTAACATGGAATTCGATATTTTTCTGATAACAATCAATTACATGACTTTTTGTATCCATAATTAGAGTTATTTTTAAATACATTGGCATAACTAGAACAAAGCAAGCAAGTTCTATTTAAAACGGGTATCCAAAGCTGCTCTACTAGGGTCTTACCAAATTTGGCTAGGCAGGGAGAGCAACACGAATAGAGAAGGTGACGGTTAACATGCTAAGAAGACCTCCTTAACCCTACATCTGTGGTGACAGCTCCCAGATTCTGTGTTATGACTAAACACTGTATCTAAAAACACCAATTCCTGAAAATTTGCCGCTCTGCTCGATGTCTTTCTGTCACACGTTGGATTAGGGTACCTACTCGCACGGTGAGTCCATGGAATGATGATCACTTTGAAAGCGGTGCCAACACAGTGATGCATTGACTCAAGCCGTTTAAAGTGTAAGGATTTTCAGACGGTTCTTTCCCGTCCCGTGTTCTTTCAAAAACAGGTTTGGTTAATACGCCATGCTTGGCACCATCTTCAAAGTGATCTGAAGGTAGCACATACCTTCAGATCACTTGGAATTTTTTTATTAATTGATTATGAAACACGGCTAAAACTCACGTGATATTAGGTCGGAGTATACCCGACTAGTTTCGAACCCATACGGGGCCCTCATGCAAGAACCAGCTCATGACTAAGGGCCCCGTATGGGTTCGAAACTAGTCGGGCATACTCCGACGTAATATCACGTGAGTTTTAGCCGTGTTTCATAATCAATAAATATGAATAACACTCACGATAGTTTAAATTCTAAAATAGAATTTTTTTGTTAAAAAGATTTTATGTGAGTTTTCCAGACGAACTTTATTCCCACTGTACCTATTCATCCCTTGAAAATTTCTTATTGCAAAAATGTATGTTCTTTTAAAGGATTATCAAAATTGGTTCAGCAGTTGAACGCCAAGCATACACTTGACGTTTTAACGACTATGTCCAACACGCATTTCCTGAGTCCTATTTATTGCCTGAACTAAACTACAATACATATTAATGTTATATTTTCTTAGGAAGCGCATATTTAGGAATACATTATCATTAATACATTGTTTTAACATTGTTCTTTATACATTAATTCAACCATTACCCACTTATTGAGGACATTTGAACATAAAACATTTATTTACCTATGAATTATGTTGTCTGTTTTGTATTTTATTAACATTGTGCCAACTTAGTACTTATTTTACTTAATTATCGCCTATGATACAGTTACACTTGGGATACCTAAGGAACACTTCTTACAAGTTTACCTACCATAGAAGTTATGCCTCATGCCATCTGTAAATACGGCGACAATCATGCCTCAAGATCTATACTAATATTATAAAGCTGAAGTTCGTTTGTTTGTTTTAACGAACGCGCTAATCTCAGGAACTACTGGTCTGATTTGAAAAAATCTGTCAGTGTTAGATATCCCATTTATCGAGGAAGGTTATAGGCTATATATTATTCCCGTATTCTTACGGGAACGGGAACCACGCGGGTGAAACTGCACAGCGTCAGCTATAGTCGGGATGAGCACAAGATCATAGTTCCGAGCTGTTGTATCTAAAGGATGTCGTGATTAACAGCCCATATTCGGCTCACTGCTGAGCACGAGTATCCCCTCAGAATGAGAGACTTCACCTAGAGAATTAAGAAAATTCTCAGTCATACAGGTTTACTTATGACGTTTTTCCTTCACCGTTTAACACACTTTATAGGTGTTTAACTTCTCAAAATGCTCATAACTGCAAAGTTGGATGTGCATGCCCCGGGCCAGATTCGAACCTACGCCCTCCGAATCGAAGGCAAAGGTCATATCGACTGGGCTATCACGCCTCTATATCCACTGCGAGTGTATAAGGATGTCATAATGGTCGCAAACCTCCGCAGAGGATGGCTCTTACATGAAGAATCTCTACAAGATAAGAGTAGGCATATGTAATATAGACTCGTAGATAAAAATTAGTAATAAATATTCAATCGACGCTGCAGCTCCGAGGCAGGGCGGCAGGATATTGCGCCCTCATTGCTGGTATTAATATATCGCTTGCAGACATCGCTCGACCCCAACAGTGTCTGTTGACACCGCAAACACTCCGTCTTTAATTGTACTGGCGGAAAGATTATAGTGCTCACACTAGACGTAACAAAGCCTAAGTGGAGTGTGCTGTCTATTCAGAATAGGTATCTACAGTCGGTAATGAAATAATTATCTGAGTGAAGAAAATTCTTTCATTCATGCTAACTCTTCTAATTCTAATTGCTTGGCAACTTCGCTCGTAACACTCTCAAAAGAGTACAAAGAGCCGATGGACTTTGGGGTCCCAAGGTTCTGGAATGGTGAACAGTGTTGGTGCACTAGGTGGACGGACAACATCAAGTGAGTCGCAGGGATTCGCTGGATCCAGGCGGCTCAGGATCGTGATGTTTTAAAGTCCCTACAAAGGAAATCCGAAAGGGCCTATGTCCTGCAGTGGACGTCAGTCGCCTGATAAGATGATGATGAGGTATATTTTCAAGTATTCGGATCGGATGCAATGAGTAGGTATAGGTAACCGCTCTTATACGTTCAGACCATGCATTTGGTGAACTACCATTATTATTATTTTGTAGCTTTGAGAATTTTGGTCTAAGATTATGTAGGAAAATGTTTAGGAAACCTTTAAATATGCCTAAACATGCTGATTTCTTGCCGATCTTTTTTTAATCTTTACAATTTAGCCCTTGACTATAATCTCACCTGGTGGTAAGTGATGATGATGGTGGACTAGGATGGACTAACTTGTTAGGAGAAGGATGAAAATCCTCAAAGCTCATTTTCTACACGACATCGTATCGGAACGCTGAATCGCTTGGCGGTACGTCTTTGCCGATTCTGGTGGAACTAGCCACGACTGAAGCCTCCCACCAGTCAAACCTGAACCAGTTAAGAAAATCTCAGTCGGCCCAACCGGTGATCGAATCCAGTTGTTTTGTAAATCTACCGCGCATACCACTGCGCCACGGAGGTCGTCTTTTCTATCTTCGAACTGTTTCACGGCTAACAAAACAGTTGTCAGTAATATGTTTCGACTGTTGAACGTTCGTAAAGAACACTTTATCTAAATAGATTGAAATGCGTAAAACAAGATTGGAGAGTCTGCGGTCTCCCCTCGCAGACTCAATCGCGATTATTGAGTTGCTCTCTGCGCCCCTCAAATCACTTTGGGTAGAGGGTTGTGCTCACTTTTTGCGCTCTCACAACATTCTGACATTGTTTTATCATTGTTTTAGCATTTCCGAACGTTTAGATAGGATTCAGTTCTCAGTGGAGGGCTCTTTGTTAATGGACTAATTTATTTTTAACTAGCCCTCGACTTCATACGTGACTTCATACGGGAGCCGTGCATTTTTCCGGAATAAAAGTAGCCTTTAAGATGCTCAATAACCTCTCTGATCTTCCAGTGTTCCTATCCAGTTCCTATTAAAATATGTTCAGCCGTTTTATAGTTTAACTCAGTTATTTGATTTATTACAAATTTTAATTGATTTATTTCAAGTAGCCATAAAAAGTCGGTGAGTATAAATAGTGACTTGAGTATTTACCAACATTTCGGAAAGCTGATTTTGCCGCGAAAAACTGACAAGAAACTGAAGTAGCTTTTTTTTAATAAGTTATTAGGTGTACAGAAAAAAACAGAGCCGATTATTTTTTTAAATCTGTGTCATTATCGGCCTTACCGTGATCAACTAGATAGGTACCTAGTATTTTTCCTATTAAACAAAAAGATAATGTTTAATACAATATTGTAGCGCATCGATCCCTGGACCTTTCGTATTTAAACACAATCTCTTACTACTGAGCCTTTAGATATATTAATCAGGGATGTCGTAGCTCACCCACTGCCCCAGTGCCGCAGGCTGCATGTTATTAGGTCTTTGAGGGCGACTCCGGCAGGACGCAGTCATAATCCCGGCATTAATATGAAAAAAAGAAACCATAGGGTAAGTCCAGGATAGATGCCCCAGTGGGATAGATGACTTGATTTTTATTTCACTATGTTAGGAGCACTGTAGGAGTTAAATTTTACTGTAAGTAACGTTTCCTCCCCCTGCAAACCTTAGTGTCGGGAGGAATTTCGACCGGAGTGCATACGCTTCGTCTGTGTGAGTAAAAATGTTCCGCGATGAGACGACAAAAGGCGCCAAAATAAGATTCGTAAGTACTTTCAACAGTGTATTTTTTCTCTCGCTTATAATGTCAATTTTTTTTCTATTTGTCTGCTTGCATTGAAGATTAGCCTATGTAAACTGATAGATTTTATAGTAATTGAAATTCAACTTTTGTTTTTATTGATAAGGGCATCTATCCCCTACAAAAAGTATAGTTGCCCCGTTTTTTATTAGGATAGATGCCCCTAAGGGCAACTATCCCCAACTGTTTATTAGAAGTGTTGTGTTGTTGCAGGAGAGCAAAATGCCTCGTAAATATAAAAGGAAACAGGGTGTTGTCCCTCGTACTGTAACCTAGACCGAAGACAGTATGCTAGCAGCGTTTGAAGAAATGAAAAAGGGAGAGAAAGGCGTAAATCAGATTTCTAGAATATAAGGAATACCATCTAAAATATTAAGACGAAGATTTGCCATTAACAGCAATTCTTATTTTCAAAGTTACTGTATCTGTACTGTTGTTTTAAATTTGAATTACTTTTACTTTGTATTGTATTGCATCATATCATTGTAGTAACTGTCTGGCATAATTATTACTGAAAAAAATTATATACATCCAGCATTTATTTTTATTTGTTTTATGAAAACATGCTGTAATAACAACAAACGACTCGTGGCTCTTACATTCAAATTAGGAGAAGCTGGATTTCCGCTGGACCGAACAGCAATACGTCAGTTAGCATACCAGTTATATAAAACACCATAAACACTGATTATATTAATATAGTTGTTTGATTTCAGAACAAACCAATTACAATGTTCAAACTAAGTCGCCAATCCCCACTAAGGGCACCTATCCTAAGACGTTTTTTCATGATAAGTCTTCTATCCGCCACAGTAGGCGTCTATCCCATTTTTTAGGGGTCCACAAAATTACAATTTACACAAAATCTACACAGTCTATATAAGAACGATTCAGATAATATAGAACACTAATAAATATATTTAATATCTCCCAAAGAACGCATTGCTCTAAGTTTATAAAATTCGGAGTTATTTAGCATTTTCGAAAAGTGGGGCATCTATCCTGGACTTACCCTAAGTAATTAGGGATAAAAATGGCGTTTAAGATCAAAAAAAAAATAGTGTAAATAATATTTAGTTACTTTATTTGTATGATTTTTTTTTCAAAAGACTGTTGAGTCTCTTTCTAAGAGATCCGATAGTAGAGTCTTTATAAATAGTCAAACTTGACGTTTCAAAAGTGCTTGTAAAGTAAACCTACTTGAAATAAATTAATTTAGAATTTTACATGTTCATGCTCTAACATTCAGACATTAACCATGCATAAAGTCGCAAGAAGCTGAAATATAACATGAAGTCATGAGAGATCATTATGGTGAAACTCTCAAGTCAAGTCTCCATCAATCCAATGTGTGTAACTCAGAATACAGTGTATGTTTATTAATCAAAGACAGCGCGCATTTTCAAAGACAACAGTGAAATACGCATTTGTAACGCTGGATCCGTATGAAAATAGTGAAATCAGCTTATTTTCCCTGTTAGCAAATGGAGTAATGTAGTAAAAAATACAAGATTTTTAGTACATTTTTCATTTCTGTATCGTTCTGTAGCCCAATTTCGGACTTTATCATCCAATATTTGACCCTCATATATAATAGGACAGGTTAAATAAAGGTATGCACAGGATGTCTTAGTATTATTTCAGTTCAAAGATTAAATATCGAGGGTGAAGGTAACATAAGCTCCTTTAACCTTTAAAAATAAAATCACTTAACCAAAATATGCAATGGTCATTTAGTTACTAAGCCTTAAACCCTTTATCTGAATGATAGTTAAGGTATTTTTAAGCGTCATCTTCCGGCTTAACCGGCTTAAAATATGCAAGTGCAGATTAAAAATTGCTTATAGACAGGATGTGTTGGTAGAAATAGGAATTAGGCATTAATCATATTGAAGCCTCATCTGACCCCTCTGACACAGTGGTATACTCTATATTCTGATAATAGCCGACGCCTCGCGAAATTACTTATTACAGTCACAAATAACTTGGATTTTTAATGGTATAAGAATTTTCTAAATTGGTTCAGTAGATTCAGAGATTAGCTCTTTATAATATTAGTATAAATAAGGACCTATTTATTAGGCTCACTTTATCATCTCGAGGTACACTGCTCGACATACGAGTTGGCCTTTTTTAGGGACTTAACGAGAAGAAGAAAGAAGTCCTGGCTACGAAACATAACGGAGTGGACAGTCGAAGAACTTTTCCGCCTAACCATGAACAAGGAAAAGTTTAGAGAGCTGACCGCTGACCTTTATTAATAGAGAGGCGGTCTAAGAAGAAGGGACTTAACACCACGGGTCTACGCCTTTGATTACCGCCGCCAGTACCTACCGCAAATACAGTAGCAGTATGTTTTATATTGTCTAAAAGAAGATCAATCAACATTGCACTTTTTGGTGCAAGGTCGCCGTTCCAACATCTTGGGACCTAAACCAATATTGTACTCTCTGAGCTATGTCGGTAACATTGGTTCTTCTGCGGATGTCCTCATTTCTAATTCGATCAAGCATCCATATGTACGAGTATGTACACAGAATACATATGTACAAGTACTTGAACTTCGTTCATAACTCGTTCCATCGCCCGTTGAGTGACTTTGCTTTGTTATATGTGAGAAACAAGAGCAAGACTACAAAATCCCATTTTAATTATATTTTCAGTTTAAAATGTTCAATTTTGGAAATGAAAACAATTTAATACGTTGAAATAGTCAAGGAGCTAATGTTAATAAGCCCTGTGTTATGAAAACATTAGAGGCTAAGGTGAGGGCACTGGCAACAAAGGCGTAGGTGTCAATCCAGGGGCGGCCGCGCAATAAACTTGTTGTGAGAAGCAACACTCGACACCCCTACAGCACCCCTGCTTCTGTGCTGTGGCTTAAATTAAACGCTTCAATTGAAGAAAATAAATTTAAGAAAGTGATTGCGTAGCTTTTACATTTAAAACTGTCTTTTTACAAAAGAGGCCTGCGTATTCGATCAGTTTTTGCAGCCAAAAAATATTTTTTTACCTTTTTGTGCATATTTTTCCTGCAACTATAAAATATAATTAAAAATATGTAAAAGAATAATGTTGTAAGCACAACAGGTACCCAAGAACTTGTACTCGTACTTTTGTTGTGCTTCTGTATAATATGTTGTGAATTATAATTATTTCTCTAGAAAGTGTTGTGCAATTCAATTCAGCAATTCTATGCTGTAAATATTGATTAACAGAAGTGTGGTATTCTACATTTATCTACGTATCTACTATCTACGTAATTTTAAACACCTGAAATTGACGAGCTGAGCAGCAGCAACGAACTGTTGCCGTAGAGCCGTGGCGGGGCCGTGGGTGGTTAAAATGGAGGAATGTTCCTGGAATAATCACAGTAGACCACAGTATACAGTAGGTGCGACCACGGCTCTAGGTACCGTGACCATTTTTGTACCTATGCATTTCTCTATTTTGATTTTAAATATTTGTTAATCGGGTTATAATTTTTAAGCTTTATTTTTTTTCTAGTTGACATTGGGGTCTTCATCCAGTAGTTTCATAGAACTGAAAAAAAACACATTATATAATTTTGAATTTGATATTTCTTTCGCTCGTAACTTGCACCACGCGAGGTCCGTTTTCAATTAACCGCTATTTGTCAAAGAGTGTAGAACCTCGAGGAGGTCCGTGTTTTTCCAGTTGATAGCAACAACTCTCCGGGGACAGGGAGCGACGGGCGACGGCGTAGTGTTACCAAACTGCGGACCAATTTGGGTAATTGGTGACCAATTTTTGGATAAAGTTTCAATTACCGACGTATTTGCCGTCGTGTATTTGTCATGGATTCTGAAGGTCTATAATTACTGACCTTGATGACGGATTACTAGAAAGGTAACCTTTTTGTTTATGGCTATGCTTATTGAAAGGTATACTTTCAGATTACTTTTTTACTTGCCTTAACGTTTGTGTTTTCATCTTTAGGCTATGTATAAGTGATAGTCAAAATAATTTTATCGAGTCTTACCTACCTACCTACTTCATTCATATTTTCGCTGTTTTATAACGGGATTTCAGGATTTGAGGATATCAGGATGATGTGTGTTTTCACATTGAAATTACTTAATAAAAAAAAGAATATTTGCTATATCTTTTTAATAGATATTAGTCATATTCCTATAGAAATACTGTGTTAGGAGTGGGTACTAGAATAGTCCAGCGAGCAGAAAATGAACATTTCGACGAGAGTACTACTATTAGGTACTATTTGCCGTTTGCAAAAGAGGCTTATTTTTGTCTCTATCTTATTATTATATAATGATGAACTTCCGCAAAGTAACGCCTGCTTCTATCCAATATCTATCTTATTAATCAATTCACCATCGGTCTCCAGAAAGACTAAAGCGTGGACTGGAAAACTTTCAGTTTGTATAAAATATCTAATTCTTTCTTACTTACCAGTTACTTTGTCAGTTAGTTTGCAGGCCTTTTAGCGTCTTTGGATATCTATACCTATAGGTCAATGATATATGTTGATATATAACCTGCATATCAGAGAATTTTCTTAATTCTCTGTGTGTGTGAAGTCTGCCAATCCGTATTTGGCCAGCGTGGTGACTATTGGCCTAAACCCTTTCATTCTGAGAGGAGACTCGAGCTCAGTAGTGAGCCGAATATGGGTTGATAATGATGATGATAATGACTTTTATTTATCTGTCTGCTCTGTCTGTCTGTGTTTCGTATAATATTCGACACGTATAATTTGAGCACCTTCAAGGCAAGAGTGGATAGGAATCTTCTAGGGAAGTACGCTTCATCTTGGACCTTATTATTGCTTTCCATCAGGCATGATTGTAGTCAACATAAAAAAAAACAACCTCCAAGTTGCATCTGACAATTTTTAGAAGAAATCTCAATTATTAATTTTATAAGTCTCAATAATTTTTATACCTACTGCAATATTTAAAAACTCGAACTTTGGACTTTTTTTTTATACTCTACAAGTTAGCCCTTGACTACAATCTCACCTGGTGGTAAGTGATGATCCAATCTAAGATGAAAGCAGGTTAACATGTTTGGAGTAGGATGAAATCCACACCCCTTTCGGTTTCTACACATCGTACCGGAACGCTAAATCGCTTGGCGGTACGTCTTTGTCGGTAGGGTGGTAACTAGCCACGGCCGAAGCCTCCCACCAGCCAGACCTGGACCAATTAAAAAACCCTCAATCGGCCCATCCGGGGATCGAACCCAGGACCTCCGTCTTGTAAATCCACCGCGCATACTACTGCGCCACGGAGGAAAACTTAATGATACAAAGTTTATAAATAGGCTAACCGATGGACCAGTTGAATTGAGGTACATAGGCTTACATTTTAAATTACCTGCTCGTTGAATGAGAATAAACTCAATATATTGTTGAACAGTAACAAAAACAGAAGTAACATTTGTATAACATTAGATAACATTTTCGCGTGTTTGGGCCGAAATGATGGATTACCAAAACACAACAAAATGACGTAATTAATCATAATATCCCACTTCGGCCCCCGGGCGGCAACCCGGAAACTAATTATCTAAAAAATTGGTGCTGGAGGGTGCTTGAACACGTCCTTATCAAAACACTGGAACTTGGTAAGTTTTATTAGACATTCATCGTTAATAACCCATATTCGGCTCACTGTTGAACACGAGTCTCAATTGTCTGAATTGGAAAACTTCACACACGTAGAGAATTAAGAAAATTGTCATGGTTTGAGAGTGAAATATTTAACTGAAAAGTTGGAGGTGCATATCTCAGCCAAAACTCGACCCTACACTCTCACATCGAAGGTCATATCCACTAGGCTATTACGTCTCCTGCTGACTTATTAGACATTAATCCAAACAAACTTGCCATAAACTAACCTTTACGCTTAAAAAAATCAATTTTAACGAACAAAGAGTCGGTGGAGACTTTTCACAATTTCCCTAATCTTCATGACTTTTGAACTTCTTGAGAATGTATATGAACGTCCACTTTAACCGAGCGAACATTACCATTTGCATTGTTATAGGACGTCTTCGAGCGGCGCAAGACCTATCCTATATCAATGCCCTTTAGAAGAAATTTGAGAGTATAAAATATATAGGTATCCCTTTATTCTTATTTTTCGCAGAAAACCCACCAATATAATATTATAACCCAACCTGTAACATTCCCTATTCACCCAGGCTTCCCCTACCTTGAACTCCGGAAACATCCTGAAAAAAAACTTTACGATGTTTACAAAGTTTTCTGTAATTGATTACTCCAAATACAGTCATATGATCAAAAAATAAACAAATCTCCGCATTATAAAGTAACTAGCCTATCATTATCAATAGTTTATCATTAAGTAAACATTCATACCTATACATAATAATCCATACAAAGCTGTACTACTAACACTGTAAGTTAAGTCAAAAAAAAAGCCTCCCAAAGTCGACACTTTTTACGAGCATTCATTAGAAATCTGTAAGGCGCCTAACCGTTCAGACAGGCGTCAGCACATAAAAATAAACACACGAACCACATTTAAACTGTCTAACAGATTTAATCGTGTATCTCTAAAGAGTTTGTCAACCAATAAAAACAAAAAAGGTTCAATAGAACTTTGTTTTTTTTTTCGTCTAGTTTGAAATAAGAATGAAACGGTTGAGAGCTGTCAAATTGTATGACAGCGGCGGCGGGAACCCGATACGTCAATAGGCCTACAGATAAAAAATCATTTGATTGTATACTTTACTTTATTAAGAAGTTATAGTTATACCTATAGTTTACAATTTAATTCAGTAATTTTTTCAATATAATAAACACGTTTATTGTATGAATGATATTTAAACGGGTACATACCACGATAAAACGACGAGATTTTTATTGTCGATATTATTTATTTGAAATAAGTTTAAAATCATTACGTTTATTGTATGTGATTTAAAATAATAGTTGTATGTGATTTAAAATACATCGATATAATATGTTTTTGATCAACTTAAAGTGTACTTTTTATCCCACTTACTTAATTACTTTTTACGGTTCCAGCGGGATTTGTAAAAAACTGAATTTCACATGGACGAAGTCGCGGGCGTCTGTCTGTCTTTTATAATTTTAACGATGTTTATAAAACACAAAATATAAAGCAAACATTAAAAAATAAAATCATCCAACCCTCCCGTTGCGGGGCTTTTGAGTGTCCATGCAACCGGCGGTCAGGGCTCCAGAATGGGGAACCTCGTCACAAAACGCATCATCTGAATTACCTACTGCCTTCTGTATCCGACCCTTGCTCCAACAGTCAAGCGAAAGCTTCCTATAGTGTTGGTCGAAGCTTTTCACTTTAATATCATTGATTAAACGACTATCGTAACAAGTGCTTTGCTTGCTTGAGCTTTTAATTGCTTAAGGCATTCAAATGCCCCGTAGCGGGAGGCTGGAAATTTGAAAAAAAAGTGTAAATAAAAAAAATTTAAATATAAGTATGCATAGACTTCATCCACGTAGTTTCATAGATTCGAAGCTGGAAAATTGGTTTTCTATCACAGATAATACTTACGCACAATATATAGATACTTATAATGTATTCTACACCGCACCGGAAAACGCAGTGTTGGTCGACCCTCCACTATGTGGACTGAGGACATCAAGCGGGTTGCAGGGAGCCGCTGGATGCTGGCGGCTCGAGACCGTTTTGTTTGGAAGTCCATGCAAGAGGCCTATGTCCAGCAGTGGACGTCCATCGGCTATTATTGATGACGATGATGAATGTATTTTAGAGACGTGATATCCTCTGCCTTCGATTTGGAGGGCGTAGGTTCAAATCTGGTCCAGGGCATGCACCTCTAAATTTTCAGTTATCTACGTGCATTATAAGAAATTAAATATCACGTGTCTCAAACGGTGAAGGGAAAACATCGCGAGGAACCTGAATACCTGAGAATTTTCTTAATTCTTAATGTATGTGAAATATGACTTAAATTCTAAGAGGAGACTTGTGCTCAATAGCTGAATGTGAAATAACAATATTATTGTAAAATAGTATAGGAAACTTTGGGTTTTTAAGGTGGTAAACGTTCGATTCGAAAAGCTGTTCGAAGTTGATAGTTCGAAGTTTTACTGGAAATCCTAAGGATTTACCGCAGTTCGGATATTTACAGTAACATAAACATTAAGTACAGCTACTAATACTTATAAAAAATTAAGTTTAATTTCTATGAACGGTCAGTTAATCACTAATCAAGTTAATCACTGCGTATAGAGATCTGCATCCTTAAAATAAATCCCTAATTAATTTAATTTGTGCCGTACACAGCAATGGCGTGTGTGTAAGAACCAAGAACACAGACTAATGTCATTGCTATAAAGCGCGCCGCTAATTAACTGATTTACATAGATCGGTGGCCACGAAGGATTTACATTACATATAAGTACGATGCGATGACATCGCTAAATCAATAGCAGAATGCTACTAATTTATTATGAAACAACGGCTAAAACTCACATGATACGATGTCGGAGTATGCCAACCAATACGAGGTCCTTAGTCATGAGCTGGTTCTTGTAACGCGGCACGATCCGGTAGTGCGGCATACTCCGAACTTGGAGTATGTATAACTTGGACTTATGATGTCCTTGTTGTATGAACTTGGAGTATACTTAATACGAACCTGTACTGGAATTTTGCGTTAATACAATTTGTACAGCCGTGATAGCCCAGTGGATTTGATCTCTGCCTTGGATTCGTAAGGGTTCGAATCCGGTCCGGGGCTATCTGAGAATTTTCTTATTTCTTTACGTGTCTGAGGTCTGCCAATCCGCATTGGGCCAGCGTGGTGCCAACCTAATCACCCTCATTCTGAGAGGAGGCTCGTGATCCGAATATAGGTTGTTAATGATGTTGATGATACAATATATTAACTATAGTGCATACCCTGATTAAAAATCTTGTGCATGCCACTGCCTGGCATAACCCTAAACCGACTACAAAGCCAAAGGATTATGTTTTTCCAGCATATGAATGAAGTCAACGTACTCCTGTTCTAGTGATAATCTATACCAGTGGTTCCCAAACTTGATTGAGCTCCAACCTACATAACAATAACTGCCCAAGTTATGACCATATCTAGCCTATTCTCTTGTCTGTGTTTATTTCCGGTTCGAAAGGAAGGTTGCTGAGAAGAGCAGGCAATACATACAACAGTTTCTCTTTTAAAGTCATCATTATTTACAATGTTCATAGATAAGCATATATCACATCGATCGTAGATCGTTAGATGGGCCTCAAAGTGTCGCGGAATTGTCATTGGTTTCACACATTGAGTACGTCATCACTCGTAACACTTTAATAATGTTGTGGCTTGTGTTTTTACACTTCCAAAATGAACACGATACATAATTAGGGATTAAAATAAGAAAACACAGTAAATATTTTTTTAAGTCCACATCCACTCACAGCATGCACTTGTTACGTACTAAGATAAGATGTACGTGCACGTCATTTGGTTATGACATAAAATTGTGCGTTCTTTAAGATGGAGGGGCCCATCTAACGATTTATATCGATGATATATCATGAAATATTTGAACACCACGGTCTTTCATGTAGTAGGAGCACTGGCTGTATTTCCTATGAAAAATGTGTTTGGGCGCAATTTAATTAGGCAACCTATGTGCAATGGATCACTGTAAACATTATCTCTTATGTATTTTATAGCACTAATAAATAACAGATGAGGGTATATATTTCTAATGCCGGATCTTAGTCTATAGACCATTGTATCTATAAACTGTATCTACGGTCATTTTGATTCAACTTACTTGCCGAGGTCTATACTTATCTAAATTTCCCACACTCCCCGGTAGGTAAGTAGTCGCGATGGGCCCCTAAGTGGTCTGTCCGCAGATTTCCTTAAGCGTTCAATTACAGAGAACTCATTATTCATTTAGGGATACTCGAAGTCCTTATAAGCGGAGTGACTCGAACACGCGGCGGACCGCATTTTTTGACCAAAGCTCCTTTGCCTAACAAATGAAGCTGAATGTACTTACCTGTTAATAATTATGCTACTTAATTTAAATGTGACTTTGTACAGTATAATTTTGTACATTTTTTATGTACTTTTATTTATTTTATTTTATGTATTTATTATTCTACAAAATACATATTTAAATTAAGCCTGACCATAGTGCAACATAAACCACATTGGTTTTACTGTTTGTACACCAACAATGGCGTAATAGTACATTATGATATAAGTGCTGTAAGTTGAAAATTACAGCCGAGGCGCTATTGCAGAGAGAGAGAGCTATATAGTAAGGAAGCAGATGCTGTAATTATCAAAGAGCACGTATGCCATATGACGCTTAATACCAATTTTCAACTTACCGATGATATAAGTATCATAATGTACTATTACATCCTAAAATAGCTATAGGGATTAAAAAATAAAAATAAATTTAATGATTCTTCTTCTTCTTTATTTATTTATACCTACTACCTATCTTTGTTTAATTTATTAAGCTTTTTGATTTCGTATAATGTTAATAGACAACTTTTTGCATTTCTATTAATTATAGAGGATTTCTAACAGAAATAATACAAAGTGATTGTTTATGAATATAATTTTATTAACAATTTTATTTTAATGACTGTACTGTATCATATTTACAATTTTACGATCATTTAATATATATAATATCATACATTTTTACAAGTCTCTCACGAGTCTAAACCTAAGTCTATACATTATGCTAGATCAATTTTATTATGCACAAAACAATAAGGCAAAACTGCTTTAAAACAATTTAATAAAGAATTTATTTTACAATTTTCCGCGAAAATATGACAAATGTTGCAAAATATTTTTTATTTCTCAGAAAAACGCAGTATAAATAAGCGGAAAATGGAAAAATAAATTTATTAATTATTGTACATTAACTTCTGCAAAGTGCTAAACGTTTCGCCAAATATATAAGTCAGTATCTACAAATGAAAATTACAAAAATGCTGTAATACACTTAATTACCCAAAAATGTACCTACACAAGTAGTTACACGTCTTGATATATTATCACTAAGTTGATTCAATTAGATTTGTGATTTAAGAAAAACACAAAACAAACAGTAGATATATAATTAGTTATACCTATTATGTACGAAAAACGCAAAACTCTTAATTTTTGGACAGTTCTTTGCGAGGTGGATGTAAAAATAGGCCTACAAAATTCTTAATACACACTAGTTGAAAGAATTTACCTAACAGAATTAAAGGTTGCCTGCTTTCAAACTGCAACTTTGGAGTTGCCAGATGTAAACAGTTTAGTTGTTATTTATACAACATCATCAATTATTTTGCCGTCTAATGTCAAATGCTTAATTTAAGTATATTAAGTTGCCTTTGATCTAGTTCATAGTTTCTAGTTTTTATATGAAAAATGCGTATGGCCGCAATTTATTTAGGCAACCTATTTGCAATATAATTTATTTTATCCACTAATAAATAACAGATGAGATGATGTATAATATTTCTGATGCCGGTTCTTAGATCATATTAAATTATTGTGCAGTGGACACAGTGTTAATGGCAGTAAAAAAAAAGCTTATTAATTACACCTGATTGTATAAATGTTTATATCTGAAGCAGTTGTTACTAATAACGTAAATAAAATGAATTACATTCAGGAAAATCTAGATTAACAAAAAATAACGGAAATCCAGATTAGTTCAACCATTGAGCTGTTATTAAGAATTTGACACACAAAATAGTCATTAGGTTTTATGAAATTTTCCAATTTTCTTACTTTTTTTTTTGGTCAACAGGTTTGCGCTTGACTACAATAACAACTGATGGAAAGCAATGATGAGAATGGGATCTATGTCCTCCTTAGATAAATTAAAAAAAATAATGATCGAATCGGTAGTCATTCTCAAGATATAGCGTGAAGGAAGACAGATTCATTTTTGGTTTGTATCTGAAAAAAAAATGTTTTTTTCAATATTTTCCTCGCAGTTCTTACTTTTTTTTCTATCTATACTTATACTTGTGCGTTAATCGCTTTCAGGATCAGGTATACAAAAATTTTCAATATTTTTTAAAAGCTACGAGTAGTGCAAAAAAGATTTTCAACTCTTACATTTTGTACTTTACTTATGGCTTACGAATCTTATGATTTATAAGCCTTAAAGCCTAAATCCGAGAGCCGTGATAGCCCAGTGGATTTGACCTCTGCCTTCGATTCGGGATGCAACTCCAACTTTTCAGTTGTGTGCATTTTAAGAAATTGAATTTTACGTGTGAAGTAAAAACATCGTGAGGAAACATGCATACCTGAGAATTTTCTTAATTCTCTACGTGTACGAAGTCTGACAATCTGCATTGGGCCAGCGTGGTGAACTATTGGCCTAACCCCTCTCATTCTGAGAGGACACTCGTGCTCAGCAGTGAGCCGAAAATGGATTGATAACAAAGCCTAAATCTAACCTTAAGTATAAATTCGAATGTTTGAATTCGAATAGAAAATAGGCTACTTTTATCCAGAGGTTCCCACTAAAGCGGCATAGCTACACCTATGCTGCTAGAAACCGAGGGGAAATAACTTCAATAAAACAAAAATAACTTCTCCTTTCCCTACATCTTCGTTACCTCTCTCCCTTGTAAGGAGACATTATAATGACAGGCTTGCTCGTTAATTAGTAATTCAATTAATCCACGTTCGGTTTTGTATTGATGTTTGTTTTGTAATTGTTAATTATACGTTTAACTCAATTATGTCCGTAGGGTTTTTTTATTAATTTACAAGTGCCCATGACTTCGTCCACGTTGAAAAGAATGTTAAACACATTATCTTCACCACCATATCTATTGATGAAAATCATAACCAGTTTAAATGTACTTCCTAATGAAAACTTTCTTTAGGCACACTAAGTTTGTTGTTTAATATTTTGTTTAAGTTCAAGCAAGTTATGAGCTCGAGGTTTTCGTCAAACGCAAGCAAAGATATAATTAAAAAGTCGTTTATTTTGAAAAGGTTTACTTTTCAGGCATTAATAATGTGTAATAAGTTTGCAGTAGTTTTCAGGTATTAATAATGTATAACAGTTTTTGTAGTGAATCTATTACCGGGATGAAGGCCATATCTACTGAGAAAAACCGGTTAGAAATTCAGCGGTCAATTTACTGTGTTTTCTCAAGTGCTTATAAGTATACGCAGTTGAGAAAACTTTAGTGTAAATAACTATTTAGGTACACTAAAACAATAGGTATCAAGCTTTCTTTTTTTTCGTCTGTCTGTTTGTCCGGTCTGATCTTTGGAAAAGGTTATTAAGCAAAATATTAGGTTATTTTGTATCCCGGAAATATCCATAATTCCGGCGGGTTTTGTGAAAAACTTAATCTCTCGCGAACGGAGCCGCGGCAATCCATTAGTGCAAGATAATTCAATGTAATATTACTAGATAGGTCTATGATTCTACCGATTTTACACGAGACCTGCTGATCGCTAACTATAGGCCTCATAGGTATTGTATAGGCTCAGAGTCACTCGGAGTATGCGTAATCGAATCAGAAGTAAGGAGATTTTCAAAAGAACCAAAGTTATCATCAATCGTCATATCACAACAAGCTGTGAAGCTGAAGTTTCACTAGGCAGGGCAACCCATGGATGATGGGGTCCCGAGATGGTAGAATAGCCACCCCGCACCAGAAAGCGCAATTACGGCTGACCCTTCACTTGGTGGACATAAAGCTGGTTACAGGGAGTCGCTGGATGCTGGCGGTTTGAATTTGAAAAAAAAGATGTCCTTATAAGAGCCATATATATGTCCAGCAGTGAACGTCCATCGGCTGATAATAATGATAATGATGATGACAAATTTTAAGACAATCATTAGTAAGGATTAAATATCAGGAGTGTGGTTATGCCATGGATTTATACTGACATTTACGTACTGACATATTTTTTAATATTTATGTCAATCAAATTGCCTTGTACTCGTCACATAGGTATCTGCCTATTTTGCAAACGTGGGCTGAACAATGGAGTATAAATAAAATTTAGTAATTAATGTGTAGGCTGATATGTTCGTTAAGTTAGGTATCTACTTTATATTTAATTGTGTTGCGTTTAAGGTAAAGTAGGTAGCTTTGGCTGATGGGAGGCTTCGGCCGTGGCTAGTTACCACCCTACCGACAAAGACGTACCGCCAAGCGATTTAGCGTTCCAGTACGATGTCGAGTAGAAACCGAAAGGGGTGTGGATTATTATCCTCCTCTTAATAAGTTAGTGCGCTTCCTCCTTAGATTGCATCATCACTTACCATCAGGTGAGATTGTAGTCTAACTAACTTGTAAAGAATCAATCAGTTATCAATGATTTAGCGGCTGGAAGGTCCATGACGTTTCGACTTTCTGCCCTTGATTGCTGATATTAGCAGATCATAGGTACATAAGTAACTATTATGTACAAGTTATATTGGGAAAAATCGCGCGTTTCACTAAGGTATCGATACTGTACAATAATCAAAATAAGTTGATTACTTCTTTCAATTATTACAAAATAGATCTCCCCAGTCACCAGTCTTCGTGGTAGCTCTTCGAAAAACAACGTTTAAAGTGTCTCTAGCAAAAAATTGCCACTAAGGGCAATGTGCAAGCGCTTGGTGAGTAATTATAAATGCATCTTTGTAGTATTAGTAATTATAAATACAACCTCACAAATCGACCACAATCAAAACTTCATACCATCGTATACGTTTATCTATAGTAAGACCATGAACTGAATAACTTTCATTTCCCAAATAACGTACGAGTAGCTCTCATTATTATGCCTATAGACTTTTTATATATTTTATAATTGTTCCTAGGTATCTACTAATTATATAGCTTGTTTATAACCTGAAACGTAATTACAATAATAGGTAAGCTTGTGTAATATAATGTATTGCACCTTCCCGCTCTTTCTTCGCAAGTTCTCTCGTCAGGGGTTGCCTGGTAGAGATTACTTATAGTAATAAGGCCGCCTTTGCATGCTAAGTTTAATTTATGTTTTTTTTTTTAATTTATAATTGTATTTTTGTGTGCAATAAAGTATTTCTTCTTCTTCTTCTTGTGTTGTGAAAAATAAATGTATGATACATATTTGTAACAATTAAATAATCTATACTTTTAATAAGCCTGTAACAGGTTTAATTCTGTAGTATACATTCATAATACATTGAAGATATTTTGAAAATGTTTGTTGGAGGGCATTCTATTATCGTCTGCCTGAAAATTTTTTATCCGTCTGTCTGTATGTCCATCTTTTTGTTGATCGGGCATCGCGCTGAAACTACTGAATTAATTCAACTGAAACTTGGCACGAATTAAGACTACAAAACGATGAAGTATACTTTTTGTCGCGAAAATATAATCAGAAGTGGGTGAAATAGTGGTTGAAAGTGGTAGAAGGTCACATTTAAGTGTAAATTGGTATGTGTAAGTACTACAAGAAAAATAATAAAATAATGTAATTCAATATTGTTCAACATTCTACCCCTAAAGGATCATAAACGGGTTGAAGTTTTTTTTAATATATAAATCGTTCCTGTTTTGAGTCAGTGGACTATTTATTATTGAACAGAAAACCCAGGAATACAATATTATTATTATTAGTGTTTGTGGACTACGAAAAAGCTTTTGACTCTATCGAAAGCTGGGTAGTTCTCGATTCATTGCAGCGATGCCAGGTCGATCGGCGATATAAACAAGTGTTGAAATGATTGCACGATACTGCAACAATGACCGACTAAGTTCAAGCCCGTCTCATACATCCAAAGCATAAGTGCTTTATGTTATGAGTCTACAAATTCAAAGAGGAGTAAGACAGGGAGGTGTCATATCCCCGAATCTCTTTACTAGTGCTCTCGAAGATGTGTTCAAGGTTTTGGATTAAAAATGTCGTGTCAACATAAACGGAGAATAAATTTCACACTTGCGTTTTATATGCGAGTAGGTAATATTGGTAGGATTCGCTGCAAGAAATTGAGGAAATACTGACCGATCTTAACCATTCTTCCAGACGAGTGGGCTTAATGAGGAATATGGATAAACTCAAAACTATCCTCGAGAAAAAAATAAATAGATGAATTAGGGGTTGAAAGTAATTTAAACGCGGACGAAGTCCCGGGCGTCCGCTATATATAATATAATTTACCGCTCGATTATAATAAACCGCAAGTGCGATTGCCAATATTGCTTTTCTATTAATATTTAAACAAATTAAATCATAAGTTATTAAGAATTCTATTGTTTAAAATAATTATTAATTTATTACCTGTGATTTAAATGTAGGTAATGTAAATTTATGTATCAAACCCATTTAATAGAAACTAAGCTATTAAACTAAATAACTAATAATATTTAATGTGCGTGACACAGTAGGTAAATGTTGATTATTTACCCACTTGTTGATTGGAAAATTCCGTCAACAGCTTCTTGGTGTTTTTCTTTTTACTTTGTTCTATTAAATCAATAGATTGTCAATAATTGGGACCGTTTTGCAAAATTATGTTTATTTAAATTTTAATTATCGAGTTTATTTGCATGAAGACAATCATTATTATAGTTTTGCGTTGCGTTTTTTTCCTCTAAATGCTTGTTAATTTTTCGTTTTAAGCAATTAATTATTTATTCATAATATTTAGCATTCATTTAACTTAAAACTGTTATTGTTATTCATCTAGAATTAGATAAAACTGAATCTGTTTGTAATTTTAAACTGTTTAAAATTAGTCTGTTTGTAATTTTAAATTAACAGCTTCTCATTAAGTTATTTATGCCACTGACATGTAACGAGGGCTAAATGGAACTAGTACTACAATTAGCACGAGTTCTACAATGGGTAATTAATTAAGTGCAGTGGCATACAATATTTTTTCTAAGACCATGACAATTGGCATGGCCTCCCAATGATGTTAAATACTGTTAGATTTGTTACTAGGTCATGAAAAGTGAGGCGCTCAAAAGAGGTAATTTCCACATCTCAAAGTTAAAGTTATTTAAACAAATAATACCTAAATATCGTCTGCATTGTCGAGAAATGTGTTCAAGAAGTGTAAAAACTATACGCACATAAATAAATAATGGAACTAAAGACAAATTTGTGCATTTGTGCGCTCAGTTTTGTAGCCTATTATTATTCGGATCACTTTTGGCGGTGATTTTGTAGGGACGCAACCGATCTATAGAATAAAATTATCATTTTGGCGTCCTAGATTTAGTCTCGGTGTGGCCTTCTACAGTATCTCATATATGGAAGCCTGAATTTTTGTAGCCAATGCCATGGAACTATTTAAAAATTTATAAAAATGTCATTTTATCACGGCTTACCCGTGTGATAATAAATATTACCTACCAAACGACCTGTAAGATGAATAGCTTTTCGATATGGTTTGAGATTTTATATTGAGTAGGTATAATAAGGTAGAAAAAGTACAATTTAATTAATAATAAATATTAATTTGTGGTATTATAATGTATTTTATATTCATCATTTCCCTTTAGACATATTTTAATTTTTCTTTTATACACCTACATATTTGTTATTTTTTTTTCGTTTTCACATGATATTGTAAAACATTTGCTTTTATGTTCGTTATTTAGCTTTAATTTATTCCTACCTACTAACTGTTTAATAACACAATTGGTGTAACGAAGGTGAAAATTCTAAATGATATATAAATTATTATTCAAATTAATTATGTATTTAAAAAAAAACATAGTAGCAAGTACTTTGCATGTCAAATAAGCAAGATACCTACATTACCATTTTCATTACCACTTGTCTACTCCTACTACCTACTACCTATCTGCAAATAAATAAACAATAATTAATCGATTCAAATCATTTTGATTCGTAGGTATTTTTATTAGGTTATTTCAGAAGCGTCAAGTTTATCTGTTTGTAGTAGTTCCACCACCGGTTCAAAAAGTAGATTCTACAGAGTTCATACATTTTTTTTGTTTTTCTAATAAATGTACCTACCTACTTTGGTTTTTACTTGGTCGGATTGGTCGGCATGAAAATTTTAGAAAACTTCACAAGGTTTTTGTGCGAAAATGTAAATAGAAGGGGGTGAAATAGGGGTTGACAGTACCAGGACAGTTCTCGGGCGTCCGCTAATTAATTTTTTTTTTTAAATATTTTAAGAAGGTTCCTAATGTTTGTGATGTTCTAGGGGGTAATCTCTGGATCTATTAAACCGATAGAAAGCCACGTTATTTGCGAGTGTCTATACACGGGAACAGGAACTACGCGGGAGAAACCGCGGAGCATCTGTTTTTAACAGATAAAGAGCAAAGAAGAGTCACAGAATACACGTAGAGTTACTAATACAAGTAGAGCTCGAGACTAAAATTGACTTATCAAAAAAGCTCGCAAATTATGTCAACATATGAATTACAATTTCTACAAGT